>NC_044314.2:9822587-10506337 GCF_007474595.2 Lynx canadensis | reverse complement strand
TCTTTGTTCTCATCTTTGTTTTTTGTTGTTGTTGTTGTTGTTTAGCAATTATATAGTATGCCAAAACTAAAATTGCCTAGTGCTTTTTTTTATCATGGGGAGTCCATATTTACTTCTGCCATCTGGAAATGTGGTTTGCACCATGGAGAGTAGCAGATCATAATACAATGAACTACCATATGTGACAGAATTCAATTTTGTTCCAAAACACTGTATAGTAAAAATTTGATTGTATGCAGTATTATACCACCTGCATTGTCACAAAGAGGTATTTCCTTTGGTTTTGCAATAATGAAACTGTTCATTGTTTTTTTTGTTTGTTTGTTTGTTTGTTTGTTTTTACTTTTTCTTTTCCCATGGATATTAACATCATAATTCATATATTGTCTGGTTAATTGAACCAACATGCATTAAAATTAGTCTAAGATAATTACTCTTCCCGTCTCCTACACAAAGGAACAATGTCATTACATGCAATAAAAATTGTATTCCTTAAAGCAATGCAATTCACTTCAGATTTGACTTTCTATTGTGTAATTGCACTCTCACCAGAGGAAATAGAAAACATTTTTAAAGATGTTTGCTTATTATCAGATATCAGATTTACAAAGTTGATTGAGAAAATTATTACACTCTTTGCCAAAATTTCAAGTTACATGGACATTTGTTTATAATTCAAAAAACGTTTATCTATTTTTCTCTTTATTAAAATAGAGTTCTTTACATAATATGATAAAAAGTGATCTTTTTTGAGAGTATAGGCTAAATGGTCCTTGCCCTTCAACAGCAGAATTCATTTTCTTCTCTTTTCACCATTTCTTTCTGTTCTAATGTGACTTGTCAGCTTCTCATCATCTCAACCATTGCTTTTTGGTAGGCTATTGGAAGGTACACTTGAGCCTACGTAACTCAGTTGGTTAGATGTCTGATTCAACTTTGGCTCAGGTGATAATCTCCCGGTTCGAGAGTTCAAGCCCTGCATCAGGTTCTGTGCTGACAGTGTGGGGCCTGCTTGGTGTTCTCTCTCTCTCTCACTCTCTGCCCTTCCCCCATTGGCTTTCTCTCTCTGTCTCTCTCAATAAATAAATAAACTTAAAAAAAAAAAAAAAGAAAAATACCCTAAGTAGACAATGAAAACCCAAAAGTCCCTGCATCATAGGTACAAATAAGGAGAACTTACCCCAATCCTGACAACAAAAGGTTTTTTTTCTTTCTTTTATTTTTTTAGCATTTTTTTAATTTTTAATTTTTTAGAATTTTTTAAAATTCACAACCAAATTAGTTAGCGTATTGTGCAACAATGATTTCAGGAGTAGATTCCTTAGTGCCCCTTAACCATTTAGCCCATCGCCCCTCCCACAACCCCTCCAGTAACCCTATTTGTTCTCCATATTTATGAGTCTTTTCTGTTTTGCCCCCTCTCTGTTTTTATATTATTTTTGTTTCCTTTCTCTTATGTTCATCTGTTGTGTCTGTTAAAGTCCTCGTATGGGTAAAGTTATATGATTTTCGTCTTTCTCTGACTAATTCCTTAGCATCATACCCTCCAGTTCCATCCACGTAGTTGCAAATGGCAAGATTTCATTCTTTTTGAATGCCAAGTAATACTCCATTGTATATATATACCACATCTTCTTTATCCATTCATCCATTGATGGACATTTGGGCTCTTTCCATACTTTGCCTATTGTTGATCGTGCTGCTATAAACATGGGGGCGCATGTGTCCCTTCAAAACAGCCCACCTGTATTCCTTGGATAAATACCTAGTAGTGCAATTGCTGGGTCGTATGGTAGTTCTATTTTTTGTTTTTTGAGGAACCTCCATACTGTTTTCCAGAGTGGCTGCACCAGCTTGCATTCCCACCAACAATGCAAAACAGATCCTCTTTCTCCGCATCCTCCCAACATCTGTTGTTGCCTGAGTTGTTACTGTTAGCCATTCTGACAGGTGTGAGGTGGTATCTCAGTGTGGTTTTGATTTGTATTTCCCTGATGATGAGTGATTGGGAGCATTTTTCATATGTCGGTTGGCCGTCTGGATGTCTTCTTCGGAGAAGTGTCCATTCATGTCTTTTACCCAGTTCTTCACTGGATTATTTGTGTTTTGGGTGTTGAGTTTGATAAGTTCTTTATAGAACTTATCGTGTATCTGATATGTCGTTTGCAAATATCTTCTCCCATTCTGCCGGTTGCCTTTTAGTTTTGCTGATTGTTTCCTTCACTGTGAAGAAGCTTTTTATTTTGATGAGGTCCCAGTAGTTCATTTTTGCTTTTGTTTCCCTTGCCTCCAGAGACCTGTTGAGTAAGAAGTTGCTGCGGGCAAAATCAAAGAGGTTTTTGCCAGCTTTCTCCTTGAGGATTTTGATGGCTTCCTGTCTTACATTAAGGTCTTTCATCCATTTTGAGTTTATTTTTGCGTATGGTGTAAGAAAGTGGTCCAGGTTCATTCTTCTGCATGTCGCTGTCCAGTTTTCCCAGTTTTCTTTATTCCATTGGATATTCTTTACTTCTTTGTCAAAGATCAGTTGGCCATACATTTGTGGGTCCATATCTGGGTTCTCTATTCTGTTCCATTGATCTGAGTGTCTGTTCTTGTGCCCGTACCACACTGTCTTGATGATGACAGCTTTGTAGTATAGCTTGAAGTCTGGGATTGTGATGCCTCCTGCTTTGGTTTTCTTTTTCAAGATTGCTTTGGCTATTCGGGTTTTTTTCTGGTTCCATACAAATTTTAGGATTATTTCTTCTAGCTCTGTGAAGAATGCTGGTGTTACTTTGATAGGGATTGCATTGAATATGTAGATTCTTTGGGTAGTATCGACATTCTAACAATATTTGTTTTTCCTATCCAGGAGCATGGAATCTTTTTCCATTTTTTTGTGTCTTCAATTTCTTTCATAAGCTTTCTATACTTTTCAGTGTATAGAGTTTTCACCTCTTTGATTAGATTTATTCCTAGGTATTTTATGGTTTTTTTGTCCAACTGTAAATGGGATGATTCCTTGATTTCTCTTTCTGTTGCTTCATTGTTGGTGTATAGGAATGCAACCAATTTCTGTGCATTGATTATATATCCTGCAACTTTGCTGAATTCATGAATCAATTCTAGCAGTTTTTTGGTGGAATCTTTTGGGTTTTCACATAGAGTATCATGTCATCTGCAAAGAGTGAAAGTTTGACCTCCTCCTGGCTGATTTGGATGTGTTTTATTTCTTTGTGTTGTCTGATTGCAGAAGCTAAGACTTCCAATACCATGTTGAATAACAGTGGCAAGAGTGGACATCCCTGTCTTGTTCCTGACCTTAGGGGGAAAGCTCTCAGTTTTTCCCCATTGAGGATGATATTAGCGTTGGGTCGTTCATATATGGCTTTTATGATCTTGCGGTATGCTCCTTCTATCCCTACTTTCTTGAGGTTTTTATGAAGAAAGGATGCTGTATTTTGTCTAATGCTTTCTCTGCATCTATTGAGAGGATCATATGGTTCTTGTCCTCTCTTTTATTGATTTGATGAATCACGTTAATTGTTTTGCAGATATTGAACCAGTCCTGCATCCCAGGTATAAATCCTGCTTGGTCGTGGTGAATATTTTTTTTAATGTATTGTTGGATCCAGTTGGCTAATATCTTGTCGAGAATTTTTGCATCCATGTTAATCAGGGAAATTGGTCTATAGTTCTCCTTTTTAGTGGGGTCTCTGTCTGGTTTTAGAATCAAGGTAATGCTGGCTTCATAGAAAGGTTTCCTTTCATTTCTATTTTTGGAACAGTTTCAAGAGAATAGGTGTTAACTCTTCCTTAAATGTTTGGTAGAATTCCCCTGGAAAGCCATCTGGCTCTGGACTCTTGTTTTTTGGCAGATTTTGGATTACTGATTCAATTTCCTTACTGGTTACAGGTCTGTTCAAATTTTCTATTTCTTCCTGGTTCAGTTTTGGTAGTATATATGTTTCTAGGAATTTCTTCCAAATTGCCCATTATATTGGCATATAATTGTTCATAATATTCTCTAATTATTGTTTATATTTCTGTTGTATTGGTTGTGATCTCTCCTCTTTCATTCTTGATTTTATTTATTTGGGTCCTTTCCTTTTTCTTTTTGATCAAACTGGGTAGTGGTTTATCAATTTTGTTAATTCTTTCAAAGAACAGCTTCTGGTTTCATTGATATGTTCTACTGTTTTTTGTTTTTGTTGTTGTTGTTGTTTGTTTTTGTTTTTGTTTTTTGGTTTCAATAGCATTAATTTCTGTTCTAATCCTTATTATTTCTTGCTGGTTTTG
Source organism: Lynx canadensis (assembly GCF_007474595.2). NCBI lineage: Eukaryota > Metazoa > Chordata > Mammalia > Carnivora > Felidae > Lynx > Lynx canadensis. The sequence continues at coordinate 10,502,056 of NC_044314.2, read as the reverse complement.
GGTTGTATTTGCTGTTCTTTTTCCAACTCCTTAAGGTGTAAGTTTATGTTGTGTATCTGAGATCTTTCTTCCTTCTTTAGGAAGGCCTGGATTGCTATATACTTTCCTCTTAATGACCACCTTTTTGCATCCCAGAGGTTTTGGGTTGTGGTGTTATCATTTTCATTGACTTCCATTTACTTTTTAATTTCCTCTTTAACTGCTTGGTTAGCCCATTCATTCATTAGTAGGATGTTCTTCAGTCTCCAAGTATGTGTTACCTTGCCAAATTTTTTCTTGTGGTTGATTTCGAGTTTCATAGTGTGGTGGTTTGAAAATATGCATGGTATGATCTCGATCTTTTTTGTAGTTACTTAGGGCTGATTTGTGTCCCAGTATATGGTCTATTCTGGAGAACATTCCTTGTGCACTGGAGAAGAATATATATTCTGCGGCTTTAGGATGAAATGTTGTGAATATATCTGTTAAGTCCATCTGGTCCAGTGGGTCATTCAAAGCCATTGTTGGCTTGTTGATTTTTTGATTAGATGATCTGTCCATTGTTGTGAGTGGGGTGTTGAAGTCTGCTACTATTATTGTATTACTATCTATGAGTTTCTTTATGTTTGTGATTAATGGATTTTTATATTTGGGTGCTTTCACATTTGGCGCATAAATGTTTACAATTGTTAGGTCTTCTTGGTGGATAGACCCCTTGATTATGATATAATGCCCTTCTGCATCTCTTGATATAGTCTTTATTTTAAAGTCTAGATTGTCTGATATAAGTATGGCTACTCTGGCTTTCTTTTGTTGACCATAAGCATGATAGATGGTTCTCCATCCCCTTATTTTCAGTCGGAAGGTGTCTTTAGGTCTAAAGTGGGTCTCTTGTAAGCAATATATAGATGGATCTTGTTTTCTTATCATTCTGTTACCCTATGTCTTTTGATTGGAGCATTGAGTCCATTGACGTTTAGAGTGAGTACTGAAAGATGAATTTATTGCCATTATGATGCTTGTAGAGTTAGAGTTTCTGGTGGTGTTCTGTGGTCCTTTCTAATCTTTGTTGCCTTTGGTATGTATGTATGTATGTATGTATGTATCTATATATATATATGTATGTGTATGTATATACATATGTGTATGTATATGTATGGTATGTATGTATGCATGTATATATATTTTTTTTTTCATCTTTTCTCTCCTCATAGAGTCCCCCTTAAAATTTCTTGCAGGGCTGGCTTAGTAGTCACAAACTCCTTTAATTTTTGTTTGTCTGTGAAACATTTTATCTCTCCTTCTATTTTGAATGACAGCCTTGTTGGGTAAAGAATTCTTGGCTGCATATTTTTCTGATTCAGCACACTGAATATATCCTGCCACTCCTTTCTGGCCTGCCAAGTTTCTGTGGATAGGTCTGTTGCAAATCTGTCTTCTCTTGTATGTTAGGGACTTTTTTCCCCTGCTGCTTTCATGATTCTCTCCTTGCCTGACTTTTGTGAATTTGTCTGTGATATGCCTTGTTGATAGTCAGTTTTTGTGGAATCTAATGGGGGTCCTCTGTGTTTTCTGGATTTTGATGTCTGTGTCGTTCCCCAAGTTAGGAAAATTTTCCACTTTGATTTGCTCATATGACCCTTCTACCCCTATTTCTCTCTCTTTCTCTTCTGGGATTCCTATGATTCTGATGTTGTTCCTTTTTAATGAATCACTGATTTCTCTAATTCTTAAATCATGCTCTTTTGCCTTAATCTCCCTCTTTTTTTTCTGCTTCATTATTCTCTATATGTTTGTCCTCTATATCACTGATTCTCTGTTCTGCCTCATCCATCCTTGCCACCGCTGCATCCATCCATGATTGCAGCTCAGTTATGGCATTTTTAATTTGATTCTGGCTATTTTTTACTTCTTTTATCTCGGCAGAAAGGGATTCTAATCTATTTCCGACTCCAGCTACTACTGTTATTATCGTGATTCTAAATTCTGGTTCAGACCTCTTGCTTGTATCTGTGGTGGTTAAATCTGTGGCTGTTGTTTCTTAGTGCTCTTTCATTTGGGGTGAATTCCTTCGTTTTGTCATTTTCAAGGGAGAAAATGAATTAATAAGGTAGAAAAATTGAAATTAAAAGAAATTAAAACTAAAAATTAAACACACACACACACACACACACACACACACACACACAAACAAATCTAATAGATGATGCTAGATCCTAGGTGTGTTTTGGTCTGGGGTTGAAAGTGGTTTGACATATTAGAAAAAAAAAGGGGGGAGAGAAAGAAAAAAAAAAGGAAATCATTTGAGAATTTGAAAAAATGAATACACTGAAGTAGAATAAAATGATATTATGGGGTAAAATAGAATTTGAAAAAAAATATACACAAAAGTAAAGAATACAGTAGAAGAAATAAAGAAAAATACTTTTAATAAAAATTAAAAATAAATATGTTTTTTCTTTTTCTGTATTCAAGAAAAAAGTAACAAGAAAAGAAAAAATTAAAAAAAGAAAGAAAAACTAAATCGTTTGAAAATTTGAAAAATGAATACACTGTAGTAGACTAAAATGATGGAAGTAAAATAGAATTTGTAAAAATTTACATAAAAGCAAAAAATATAGTGAAAAATTAAGTAAAATATTTTAATAGAATTTGAAAGTAAAAATGAAGTTTTTCTCTTTCTGCATTCAAGAAGAAGAAAAGAAATGAAAAAGAAAAAAAAGAAAAAGAAAAAAAATAAAATGGAAACTGTTTGAAAATTTGAAAAGGTGAATACAGTGAAGTAGACTAAACTACAATGATGGAAGTAAAATAGAATTTGAAAAAATTTACACAAAAGTAAAAAATATAGTAATAAAAATTAAAGAAACATTTTTAATAAAAATTGAAAATAAAAGTGAATTTTCTTTTTCTGTATTCAAGAAAAGGAAGTGTAAAAGAGAAAAAGAAAAAAACAAAAAGAAAATTGAATCGATGAACCTGCCAACAGATTGAAGTAGGACTGAAATTACTTCATTTTCCCCTAGAAGTCAGACCATGTAGCGCTTTATAGTCCATAAGCTAAGCCGGTGGTGAGACTTGTGTTCTTGAAGAGCCAAGTTGGCCCAGTTGGGCGGGGCTCAGTGTAACAGCTCCGCTCGCCACTAGATGGTGCTGCCAACCTCCTGGGGTGGAGTGTGGCGGGGCTCCTAGGTGTGTACGCACATGCGCGGGAGCAGTGAAAAATGGCGCCAGCCAGCTGCCCAGTCTGTTTTCCCAGATCAGCAATCTCGCACCCATCCTGTCTTCACCTGTCGTCCACTCCCCGCTCTTTCACTCCCTGCGACCAGACCCCCAGGCAGCACCTCTCTCTCTGAGTTTTGTCTCAGACGCGGCTGTTTTCCCCGGACCCTTACTTCCAAAGGACTGTGGCTCTGACCCGTTCCGCCCCTCTGTGGGAGGATCTCACTGAGCAGTGGCCGAATGCTGGCGGCACCCAGGAAAGTTCCGTTACTCTGCTGCTGCCAAAGCCCAGAGACCGCGGCCGTGTGCCAGCCCGGCCCAGAAAAAGGTCGCGAGACAGTGTAGCAGCAGCGTTTCAGGGATTATGGAAAATCACAACACACCTCTGGCACCGGGCTTCACCCATAACGACCTTGTTCCAGCACCCGCGAATGTGGCCGCCTTCCGGGGTCCGCTGGGACCAGGGGGCTTCAACAGTCTCCACCAGATGTCCTTCCAGCAGTGGAACCGCTTCTCCCCGTGTGGCCTGAGAGCCTCCCGGACCTCCCTCTGCTCCCGGGGATTCGCCCTTCCCACCAGAGCACCACCAGGTAGGAAGCTGCCGAGTTGCAGCCTTTGCGCGCCCCTTGTTTACAGTCTTAATGGAATTTAAACCCTCTCCTTTCACCTTTCTCCCTTTTTAGTTTAGTCCCAGCGTCTGTTTCCAAATTTCCACTTTCTCTCCAGCCACTTCTGGGGAGGGGTGCTTTCCGTATTCTCCACACCCCCCACCCCCCAGTCTCCATCCTCTCTCCGGCGCCAAAGCACCTCCCTTCCCAGGGCTTCTCGCTCCCCAAGTTCACCTCTCTGCACCGCGTACCTGCTGAATTCTGTGGTTCAGGTTGTGCAGATTGTTGTGTTAATCCTACAGTCGGTTTTCTAGGTGTGTAGGATGATTTAGTGTTGGTCTGGCTGTATTTCATGGACGCGAGACACACAAAAAGCTTCTGTGCTGTTCCGCCATCTTGGCTCCGCCCCTCTTTTTTTTTTTTTTTTTTTTTTAAATGGAAAGCTCAAGGCTTGAGAAATAGGCATTAGATTTGGTGCTGGAACTTCCAGAAGAGCATAGTTATTCCCTCTAGCCTAAGGGCACTATCAGATAGTCCTCAATTGGAAAAGAAGGAATCAGTGGAGTATTTTGTCCATATGACTCAATATGCACTACACATATTAAGCATTGATTATTAGCAGTTTCAGGAATGAATGAAACTAAAAGAACCATCCTGAACACGGACCCAACTGGCACTGAGATGTCTTCCTGGAAAACCTACTGGCAGCAAATACAGCTATTGCTACTTGTAATCTTTCTTTCTTTACATTTTGAACATTTTGCTTGTTCACCTCATTCTTTTTTCTTCTCCTGATTAGGTCACATTGATCAGATTTTGTAGTGTGGTCGTGTCAAAGGTATTTCCAGAGTGATCACATTATTTTTTAACATTATAAGATAATCTGTTATTTGAAGGCATACTGTTCTCCATTATCTTTTTTTTTTTTTAATTTTGCTATCCATTTCTCTTTGAAAGATTCCACTTTTATTGTAAAAAGAAAATCTGGAATTTTATTAAGCAAACAATATAATAAATACAAGCTTAGAAACAAATGTATGCATGCAATTACCTACTAGGAAATAAAGTTTTGTTTTTAATTCTTCAGGTGTGACAGAAAAATCATGAATCAGGCATAAATATTGACTCTCTGGGTGTCTTCAACTCCACATTTTTTACCAGAGGACATCTAGCCTTTTGTTCACATTCATTTTATCTTTTTTTAAGTTTATTTTGTTATTGAGAGAGAGAGAGAGAGAGAGAGAGAGAACTGGCAGGGTAGAGGCAGAGAGAGAGGGAGAGAAAGAGGACCCCAATCAGGCTCAGCACAGTCAGTGGAGAGCCTGATGCCAAAAGTCACAAGGGATTTACATGTATTTTCTACTACTTTACAAATCTCACTTGTATATTTAGGCCCATAATTTATGTTGCAAAGTATGTGAGGTGGTTCAGGATTTCTTTTCCAAGAAACTGCCCAATTATTCCAAAACCATTTGTTGAAATGAATATACTTCTCTCATTGGGTTTTCTTGGCACCTTTGTCAAAAATCTATTGGTCACATATGTCTGTCTTTCTGGACTTCATGCATAGATCAACATAGTGGCCCTGAAGGAATCTGTACTTTGTTCTATCTACAAGGTAACCTTATTGGAAATCGGTCAAATAATTTTTATAAAATTATGTGGGTTTCAGAATTACAGGTAATTCATTAAGGCTTTCACATGATGGTTAAAGAAGGAATAGTCTCTGAAGATATGACTCAAAATTATAAGTCTCTAATTTACTAGAGCTGAGAACATCTTTGCACAGAAAAAAAACAGGGTAATCTCTCTTTGCACAGAGAAATAAGCAAACAGGCATATTATACACATACAAAAGTGTGACACAATTGACTGGCAGCTCTTTATCTGGAAAAGGATTCTGTCTTTGATGTTGATTATTAAAACAGTTTACTAGCATTAGCGGTCTGATTGCTCATTAGGGCTGAAAAATAAGTCATATATGAGTTTAGCAAATAAATTCGAAACATTGTTTGTCCAAAAAGGGATGAAGAGTCAATCTAAATATTCTCCAGAAAAGATGTAGACCTAAAGACACCCAGAGAGCCATCATTTATGCCTGATTCCCAATGATTTTTCTGTCACACCTGAAGAATAAACAAAACCCTTTATTTCCTAGTAGGTAATGTACACATTTGTTTCTAAGCTTGGGTTCGAACTTATAAGATGGTTTCCTTCATAAAGTTCTAGATATTTTTTTAAAAAAATTAATGTTTATTTATTTTTGAGAGAAAGAGAGAGAGAGAACAAGGGAGGGGCAGAGAGAGAAGGAGAGACAGAATCCAAAGCAGGCTCCAGGCTCTGAGCTGTCAGCACAGTGCCCAACGCGGGGCTTGAACCCATGGACCATGAGATCATGACCCGAGCCGAAGTCGGATTCTCAGTCGACTGAGCCACCCAGGTGCCACACGTTCCAGATAGTTTTTACAATATAAGTGGCATCTTTTAAAGAGAAATGGGCCGCAAAATGAAAAATACAGTGGAGATGAGTTTGCCTTCACATAACCTATTGTCCAATTATGTTAAAAAATATGTGATCTCTCTGTGAAATATCTTTGACACCAACACTCTATAAAATCTGCTAAATGTGACCTAATAAGAGAAGACAAAGGATGAGGTAAGCAAACAACAACAACAACAAAAATACCCCAAACACCAGAAAAGATTGGCCATGAATAGCGATGACCATATTTATTGCTAATAGATTTTGCAAGGAGGACAAACTCAGGGGGAAAATGCTAAGAAAGGGTCACCTTGGCATGTACAGAAGACAAGATGAGTTCAGGAGGGGCGAGAGAGAATTAGCAGCCCTAATTCCCTGAACACAGCATATGAAGTCATACAGGCAAAAACAAAGATAATTATCTTTACCACATATGGCTGAGTATTTTTGCCAGTTGCTCAGCATCAAATGGATGTGACTAGAATGTATTTGCCAAGATTGTCACAGAACGTATTTCATCTAGTGTAAATGGAAAGGGTCTTACAGATGCTATTTGTTGGCTGACATTTTTTGAAGGGTCCAGGAAATCAAACTTTGTGATACAGTCAGGATTTACTTGTGTTCAAACTTGAGCACTTTTTTTTTAACAAAAATGATTTGATCCACTGCACACCCCTAGATGCTCAAAAAGCCAGAGGCCAGTACCAGACAACCAGCCTCTCTGCCAAAGAAAAAGTAACAGCCTCCACGATGAATATAGCTAAGAGAGAGGACAGCATGCTCTGCACCACAACTTTCAATCTTTGGAAGTGCACGCTATTTTCCCTTGTTTTGTGGCAAGACACCCTGGGAAATATCACTCTGATTCTACCCAGGGAATGCATGATTCGTGAGGTAGAGAAATGCCAACATGAGATTGTGGGCTGGCAAATTTGATGGGTGTTGACCATACTATAATTTCCAATTTGTTGCATGTGATCATGCCTAATCTGGTGTTTGAACAAAGTACATATTGTTCTAACCCTAGGTAACAGAGCTTTCTTTCTCAACTAATTTAAACGTAATTTTCATGAATTCCAATTGCTTTGTGTATATGATAAAGATAAATGGACTCAGTATACATGACCATAATCTTGTCTTCAAGTTCAGCTACACTTATAGGGAAAAACAAAATAAACGAAATCTGTCAGAGGAAGTACAATTAACCAAGTTATTTCTATCTTAGATGATCAAATCTTCACTGAAGCTGAATTTTTTCTTGTGAAATTTCAAGAGGGACTTTTCTTCGAAAATAGAAGCAAACAAGTCTATCACGTTCTAAAACATGAACAGACATTAGAAGGCTAAATATATATAATATTATGATATAATATTATTAAATAGTATTATATAATATTTACCTAATTGCTACATAATTATTTATAATATATGATTATATTATTATAAAATACATGCACTGTAGTATATTAAATATTATATATTTTTCATATGAAAAGATAATTTATAGAACTACTGGAAACCAGAACTGATGATAAAGTTGCTTCTAGAATTTGGAAAGAATATAAAGAAAGTTTTTGGTCAATAGGACTGAACTAGATAATTGCGGTCTGTAGAGGTCTATGTCATGAAATAAGAGATTTCCATCCAACGCGAATGAAGTGCAAATACACTTTGTTGTTCTCTGTTATTTGAGATCCCCTGTCATTCTTTTTGAAGACCCTCATAATTAAGATCAAATTATTGTTTGGTGTCCTTGTCACGTCTTTTTGAAGACCCGTGTGATTAGAATCTCAGACATCCAGGAAATGTGAAAAGCAGGTAAACAAAGAAAATTAGTAGCGGATTGTTTATCACTTGATACTGTTTTCTCCCCGTCACCAATAACCATACTGCACTCACCTTGCAAAATGCCAAGCCCTATTGAATCCAATGCTTTCTTCAATATAGCCCTGGATAAGAGTAGCTGAAAGTGAATCCTCTTGCACACACTTGCCGCTCTGGTAGGAAACACTGTACCTCTAATTCCATTGTTTCATGTATCACCTCTATGCTGATGACTCTGGGAACAGGTTTGCTCTATCCTGGGCATGCAAAAAGCAATGCTGATCTCAGTAAAATCTACTTGTAAATATTGCAACGGGACTTATAGCAGCAAGATTATCTGAGGCAGTTCCTACCTAAGGATTTTTTAAAGCAGAACGTGCCATTTATCTATAGTGCTTATTGAAAATAACCCTGGAATGCAGAGACTTACGGGTCGAAGCTGGCTAGAAAATGAAAGTTAGCTGCATGGACTATCTACCTGTATGACTGACTAATGGAGTACAGATACCAGGACCTCTTACTAAGACTACTTCTTCTGAGCTTAATTGCCCCTGGACATAGTATCTGTTCTTCTTTCAAAATTCAATACACATCACGAGGTGGGAAACATGTCTGTTTTTGCTTTGTTTTGTTTTGTTCTGCTTTGCTTTGCTTTGCTTTTATTTTATTTTGTCATGGAAGTTGTATCTGCTTGTTTTATGGTGATCTGAGATGCTAATATTGTAAGACTGCAATTGGCCTACTTTTTGCTTTTCTCTTTCACTAGTCATTAGAAAAGTTTAATGATGAGTTAGATTTATTGTCTGTGTTCATCTGTTGAAACAGATGAACGAGCACCCCTCTCTTCTATTTTAAAATGTGGCCATAAGGGAAGCATGGGTGGCTTAGTCAGCTAAGCATCTGACTCTTGATTTCAGCTCAAGTCTTGATCTCAGGGTTCCTGAGATTGAGCCCCACGTTGGGCTCCACACTGCCAGTGCAGAACCTGCTTGGGCTTCTCTTTCTCCCTTTCTCTGCCCTTACCCAGCCCTCAAAAATAAGTACATTAACTTAAAAAAAATTTAACGTGGTCATAAAGTCTCTTTTAAGGAAATCAAAGCAGTACATGTTTTTATTTATTTATTCAACCATTATTTATTAAAATCTCATCCATGGTTTCCTTTCTTATTCAGAATAAAATCTAAAGGCTGGCCCTGGCTTATTACTTATACTACTACTTTTGTTTCCTCAGTTACTTTATTCCATGATAATTTAGTGTATGTAATTGTTGTCTGAGTCAAACTTCTTATGTGCCTGTTATTACACAATGTGTTATCAAGTTCCCACAAGATAGCATGTTTTGCTAGATATCAAAATAAGAAAATAAGACAAAAGAAGTATATTTTTTTCACCATGAATATGGCTTATTCAGATATTTGGTAACATGAAATAGACTATTGAGGAGAAAGTTTTAAAGAAATAGCTGAGAAATATTTCCATTATTTATTTGTTTTCTATTAAACCTTATTTTCACAGGTCTCAAGATTTTGTGACATAATTTTGGTCAAGTTGTTTCCCTTGAAAAACACTGATTTTAAAAACTAATAACTTAAAACTACCCCCCCACACACAAATCAAGTGTTTCTCAAAACATTTTCCTCTCCATTTGAAGGTTTTACAATGTGTTCTTATCATTCACAAGTATTTTACTGTTAAACATTTGTGACCAATTGAGACAAACAGCTCTGAAATCTTTCTTCCACAATGAATTAAGACTGGGCTAGCAGGTATTAAGGGTAACAGTCATTTGGCTTTCTGAACTTTCAGGACAGAGTAAGTGACCTTGCTAGCCCCAGTAACGTTCTTGTCAACTGTTTTGATGATGCCCACAGCCTCAGTCTGTCTCATGTCCAAAGAACAAAACAACCTGGAGGAGTATCTTCAGAGAATCTCAGCTCCTATGGGCTTGCCAGGAATCATATCAATGATGCAGCATCATGAGATTTCAAGAATTTGGAGCCATCTCTGTCTTCTTCCCAGGAAAGTGATCTATCTTTTCCTTCAGATCAACAACCTTGCAAGCAATGTGAGCTCGGTGACAATCCACACAGGTGCATGGCCAGCACTGATTTGGCCTGGATGGTTCAGAATAATCACCTGAGTTGTGAAACCAGCTGTTTCCATTGATGGGCCATTTTTGCTCCTACTAGCCATGTTGCGACAACAAACACCTTTGACAGACCTGTTCTTGATGTTTAAGCTCACATTGTCCCCAGGAAGAGATTCAGTCAAAGTTCATGGTATATTTCAACCACTTTACTTTAGTTGTGATGTTGATTGGAGTAACGGTGACCACCATGTGAGATTGGAGAATGCCAATCTCAACTTGGTCCACAGGGATAGTACCGATGCCACCAATTTTGTAGATGTCCTAGAGGGGCAGGTGCAAGGACTTGTCATTTGGATAAGTTGGTAGCAGGATACAATCCAGAGCTTCAAGCAGCATGGTTCCACTGGCACGGTTATCTATACAGGTGATTTTCCATCCCTTAAGCCAAGGTATGTTAGCACTTCACTCTAGCATGTTGTCACAGGTCAGACAGAAATTGGCACAAATGCTACTGCGTTGGGGTGATAGCCTATTTTCTTAAGTAGTGCTGACTTTCTTAGTGATTTCCTTGTATCTCTTACGGCTGTAGGGTGTTTCAAAGGAATATATATTTTTTAACACCAAAAATTAGTTATTTCACACCCAGTGTGTAAGCCAGAAAGGAATGTTCACAAATTTGTACTTCTTGGAGATACCTACCTCAAATTTATGATATCACAAATGGTAGGATTTTCTTCTTCTTCTTAAAGGATGAATAACATTCTATTGTATGTATATATAATATTTTTGTGATCCATTTGTCTGTCTTAGGATATTTATGTTGTTTTTTATATCTTGGCTATTGTGAACAATGTTGCAATAAACATGGGAGTGTAGATCTCTCTCCTGATTTCAAATCTTTTGGGTGTATACCGAAAAAGTGAGGTTGCTGGATGATAGGTAGTTCCATTTTTAATTTTTTGAGGAAATTCCATACTGTTTTCCATAGAAGCTACACTATTTTATATTCCCATCAACAGTGTAGAAGTGTTCCGATTTCTCCAAATTATTACCTCTAGGTGTTGGTGAGGTGTAGAAAAGTTAAAATACAATTGGACCGTTGCTCAAATGGTTAATTAAACACAACTACCGTATGATCCAGTAATTCCACTTTATGGTTTATATGCAGACAAATGGAAAACTTGTTCTTTAACTGATGATAAAAAAATACATTATATTCATACAGTAGAATTTTATTGAACCATGCAAAGGAATGGAGTTCTTAAACATGCCATAACATGGGTGAATCATACAAGCATTATACTAAGTGAAAGAAATCAATCACAAATAACCACATATTTTATTTATATGAAATGTTCAGAATAAGTAAAAAATTCTAAACAGAGTAGACTAGTTGTTTAGAGGGTCTGATGGATGGGCATGTGGTGATGGGGAGTGGCTGGTAAAGGATAATCCAATGGGGTTTGTACGTCATTTGTTACCGTAATTGAACTTGACAAAAACTCATGAGTTTGCTGCTTTTTTCTCTAATTTTACAAAATAAGGAACTAGTTTGAAACTCTATGTTGCATGAAAATAATGTTTATGAGTTCAGTATCACAAAGTTCCAGTATTATAAAATTTAAGACTCATACATATATTTTTTCTGGGGGGGGGTATTGTTAGGCTCAGTTTTATCACTCCCATATATAATTTTAAATGGTTAGCTTTTCCATTTTTATGTCACTTTTTGGTGACTTGATGATGTTCAATAAATTGAAAAAGAGTTAAGTAGGTCATTAGAACTTCATTGTGTTATTTGCACAATGGCTTATGATAACATAAAGAGTAGATATGTTTTGTAACTTTAATTTGCCAATATAGTCACTGAAGTACTGATATACTTTATTAGACATTTTTGAATATCCACTAAGATTTTAATAAATACTCTGATAAAGAGTGAAAACTCAAATTGGCTGAATAATATGTTTCACCACTACCTTAAAATGAATATTAACAATAAAATAGTGAGTTATTAGGGTTTGATAGTGATATGTTTTTTAATAAACACACACAAAAAAGTGAATTATTCCATTTCTTCCAAGCGTTTTATCAATTTTTAATTAATTTACATGAGACTCTAGAGAAGCCATTATTACATCTTAATTTCTCAAATATTTATGAATGATTTTTATGCTGTGCTCCTAACTGAAAGAAGAAAAGAAATAGATTTGATATAAATCATGTCACCCACTGTTCCTTATTTCAAATAACACCTGATGCAATGATCTTATGATTTTCAAATATGGGATTTACAGTAGGCACAGGTTATCAGCTTACAATTAAAAAGTACTTATTGAGGAAAATATTACTTATAACAGAATGCAATATTTGATTAAAAAATAATTCTGCTACTAATAGGGTTACTAGTGACCTAGATGGCAGATAGCTTTCATATTTTTAGAAGCATATGAGAATTTGGGATACTGATTAAAACATTACAGTTTTCAGTATTACAAAGTGAATGTGAGTTAGGCAAATGTTAGAATTAAAAAAAACCTTCTGCATTACGAACAAATGATAAAGGCATATAATTAGCTACAATTTGACAAAAATATTTTCAGGTACTATTTTAATGTACCTGTAGAGGTATGAAAAATATTGACTTTAACTTCAGAAAGTTATGTTATTAACATAACATTATGCGTGTTTAATTGAATTTAATGGCTACATGAATGTGTTTACAATGTTAATAAAAATTAAAACATACATCTTATTGTAGTTGTTCTTCTGAGAGAAGAGAAGTGTGTTATGTGATTGAGTTAATAGAATATAAAAATTGAGGACAGAAAGCTGGAATTTTAACCTGACTTTGTATCCATTCCATGTTCCTTTCTGATCTCTAGATTCTTTATCTACAATGGGGATGACTGAAATATTTAAGAAGGTATTTAATACATTTTGTTCATCTTTAGTCACCGACTGGTAACAGAATACAAACTTGGGTGAATTATAATGCAAACAAAAGAAGTCAATTTTTATGTTGCAAGACACTCAAATAAAAAGCATGGATTATACAATATCTTTCAAATTTAGACTGATAACCAAGATTATTGGCAAAATTAATGTGGAAGAAACTCATCTATTTCTAAGATGAACTGTGTCATCACTACTGACTGTGTGATTAATGAGGAATTCTGTACTGTACCTAACTGCCTAATATTTTAGGGAAAATTATATGATACAGGTATGGCTTTTGGCATGCAATTTGAATGTTAAGCACAGCTTTCCTTCCCCCCCCCACCCCCCCCCGCCATGTGGATTGTCTTTGATTATCAAAAGGTAATTTAGCTGGATAGATTTATGACTTTAAGATAGAAGTTTACCTGGTTTCGAAAAACTGGGAAATGATTGCCTCATACTTTAAAAAAAATTACATCATTCAGGAGGACCTGCCTGTTACAGATGAAGGATATATTAGAAGCTTTGCATACAATGATCTAGAAACGTTAGGAGGGAAGCACTTACATCACTCTTCAGTGCGATATACTTCAAGTATTCATGGCAAACTCTAGCTATTGATGTTGCAAATTGGTTCTAAAAGTGTCTCTTCGCTTTTTCAAATTGATGACGCACTCAAGCCTCAGGTTCTTGAAAATTATTTGAAGGAAAACTCAGCTCTCATCCGTTTTGTCTGCAGGATGAATTAAGGCAATGTTTCCTCTGTGTCATGATTGAAAATCATCTTTGTAAGCTTGTGCTATTATGACTTTGTGAAAAGCCCTCATAGAAGGGTTTTGGGAATTCCTTTGATTTAATTTTCAGGGGTAAGTTCCAGAAAAATACTTTGGAAACTTGTATAATATCTCTTTGCTTACTTCAAAAGAAATGAGTGAATTATATGGATCATTATCCCTTTATTTCCATCTGTACCCAGGGATGGAGATTGCTCCTCCATTTCTGGGTATGAAGACAATGCATTTTATAAAGCTTGAAATATCAATGCCCAGGGCCTCAATTGTTCCTTATTTTCCACGTTATTGTATTGGCCAGCCAGTGGCAAGCAACTTGACACACATAAGGATTAATATGAAATGAATGAAATAAACAAATAGTAAAAATTAAATATATTAAAATTCGTAATATAAACATTGCTTTCCTTAGCTGAATTTTAATGGATATATGTAATTAATTTGAAGATTTAAGTGGCTTAAGGAAATAACATAAAGAAAACACCACTCATTTCGTTTTTAACAGGGAAGATTCATACTAATGAAGAGTTTTCTCTTCAATATTGAGAGGACACTTGAAGCAAGTTTTGTCTAAATTTATGTTCCACCTTCCCTTTCTTGGCTCAAGTCTTGATACTTGCCTTCTCTCTAATTATCCACTCCCTTTTCCTTACTTTTTGATTTCTCTGCAATTCCATTTCTCTTTAATTTCCTCTTGTAGTCACCTAACAATTTCTATTATCCTTCACATTCATTCAATGGCCCTTTAATTGCCATTTATTACATAAGCCTGTCAGGAAATTGAGGAAACTAGTAATTTTTACAATCTAAAAAAGCCTCTGGTCTTAGTTACATCCGAGATAAGTTTTCCCTTGTTATATGAGTGAATATAACTTGTCACTTTTGTTGAAAGTACTTCTCTTAAAAAAAATTAATTTTATCTTTATCTTTACAAGTAACCATTTTGAAAATGAATTATTTTCCTATCCATTGTGATATATTAGGATATATAAATGAAGTTGGAATATGAATAGAATATATATATTTTGTATATGCATATGATATTTTTATACACATTTTTGTGGGTGTATAAACAGTGTTTACAACAACATAGTATCTCTTTACACACAATATACAAATATATAACTTAGTATTCATTATTAGTTCACCATCTCTATATTTTCTCTTGTCCAGTAAGATGAGAAATCTTTATGAATAACTGATGAACAGGTGGAATTTTTCAAAGGAAATACATGGGTTATTTATTGAAAATGGAAGAATAATTAGTGGATCAATTTGTGTTTAATTCCTCATATACTTTTATTCACAAAAGAAGGACTAACCCAACTTATAAAGACCTACAAATACAAATTATATGCATAAAGTATAGAGCACTGCACCGTATGTTGGTTCTTTGCCAAATGTGTATATTGAAATCAACAGAACTGAAATGACATGGAAATCTCTCATCTTGATTCAATTTGATTCCATTTGAGTTTTTCTCAGATAGATTGCAAATATTGCATTTCACAAGACTTTATTAGGGAATCTGTTGCATTTCACTAGCTTACTACCATTGACTCTAAGAAATATGAGGACAAACATGGAACCCCGATATTTCTGTTTTTACTCCCCACATACCTTGGGGGTCTCTTCTATGAAAGAAAACAATTCTTAGCTGCTCTACCTAATATCACTGCTATTATAAACAAATGCAAAATTTGACATGAAAAAAACTACACATGAGTTAGGGAAATACTATATAAATTACATTATTATTTAAGCAAGTTCAAAAATGGATATTGTTTCATATATATACATATGTGTATATGTATATATATATATATATATGTTTTACTGTAAACATTTGTAGAGGCAGACACTTGAATGAATATTATGAATATTTTCATGTATTACCTACACGAGACACAAAGCCTTTAGCTGATACAACATGAGCAATGATCAAGTCAGAATTGACTGTGGCTCTAACCAGGTAGTATAATAGCTGTGTTCAGAAGCTTTGAATATTATATTTTTTATATTCCTAAATTCAAATTGAAATTACATGTTCAAATATCCTTGCAAATAAATGACCTCTAACATTACTATTACTTGAAGAGTATGCATGCTTAAAAGAAATTAGAATTCCACTAAGAAAACAGTACCATATATTCGGTACCTGTCAACACCTTTAACTGCTGTAGTCTGCAAAAGCAAAGAAACTAAGATCACACCTCTGAAAACATCAGAAATTATCTGCAGCTCAGTGTAATTCATCAGGCTGAGTTTTCTTCTAACACATACTTGACCCTTTCTTATATAATACCTCTTCTTTTCTGACTTTGGAGAATGTGCATTTTGGTCCACTTCTCACATACACATTGGGCTTAATGATCTGACATAAGGTCAGATATTTTTCTTGTCATTTAGAAACCTGTATTAGCCTCCCCAACCCCCCTGGTAAATGTCTAATAGTTCCTGGCAGAGTATTATGACCCAAAGTTCAGGTTTGAACATGAATATGCTGGTTGGGTCTAAGATATCACACACATTTCACAAAGTGTAGGCCACTTTATGGATTAGGGTGACAGTAAATACATGAATAAAAACCATAAGTGAATACATTTAATGGATGTGACTTTTCAAAGAATATATATTTTTATTTAATACCTTTAAAATTTGATCTCTAGTGTCAGAATGCAAATTTACATTGTATAAAAAGAAAGTCTTTTTTTTAAACAATGGCAACACACACTGCATTCAAAAGCATAATTTATAACAAACACCATAATTTTTACCAAATGTTAGAATAACATTGAAAACAGAAAAATAAAATAATGTGATTTTTGAAACACTGAAAACTTTATAGACACGTAAAATTATATGGATAAAAGCCTCTCAGGAACATAGAAGAATCACTTTTGTCATCTTGATTTATTAAAACACTTAATAATTAAGACATTTTCTTAAAACTCACAAATATTTCACAAATTTTAAAGTCACCATTTTGCATTTTTCCAACAGAGTAAGCATAACTTATGTATGAGTCCTTTGCTCAAGCACATCATCTTTCATATTTAGGACATTTATCACAAAATATGTTAATATATATTCTTTGCAGTATGTTTCAATAATGAACACCTCCAAATACAGATTAGAATATTAAATTCACTTTTATAGGTATATTTCTGATAGTTTATAGTTGTCCATTGTTAAATGGCATCAACTTTTAGAGATAAATAGAGATATCCTTTCTTTTTTTTTTTTATTTTAAAAAAAAATTTTTTTTTTCAACGTTTTTTATTTTTGGGACAGAGAGAGACAGAGCATGAACGGGGGAGGGGCAGAGAGAGAGGGACACAGAATCGGAAACAGGCTCCAGGCTCCGAGCCATCAGCCCAGAGCCTGACGCGGGGCTCGAACTCCCGGACCGCGAGATCGTGACCTGGCTGAAGTCGGACGCTTAACTGACTGCGCCACCCAGGCGCCCCTGAGATATCCTTTCTAATACTATTTCAGAGTCTCTAAATGTGGTTAAATTCATCTTTTAATTTTATTGAAAAGTAAGAACATAGGAAGAACTCAATACACATGGAGAAACATATATCTAAAAATATATATCTATATATCTATAACCTAGATTTTTATTTCCATATCTCTGTATCAACTATCTATTTAATTTTGCATTTAAGTTTGGCTCTGCTATTTTTGTGACCTGCAGCAGATTTTCAAGACTCTGAAAGCAGCAAGATGTATAGTCAATAAGTGCATATTATTAATAACATGATAATGGGGATTCCCTGAATAATCTATAAAGGCTAAGTACAGTGAATGGAGCCCAGTAACTGCTTATTAGAATGGGCTATTTTAATATTATAATTATTGACATATTATTCTACCTTCAAGCTAAGATGTTTTGTCTTATCATTGACTAATTTTAATTAACTTAGAAAATTATATGTCCATTTTTTCATTATTTCAGAATTGTAATTTCCAAGTACGAATTCGACATTATATTCAGTTACTAATAAAAATGTTCAGACATGTGTCATTATAAAACACCTCTGGGACATTGTAGTGTTTCTGTTAATAAATAGCTTTCATGAATGAAAACATAAGATATTGTTTTAATAAAATGTGCTTTCCTTAAATCTTAAAAAAAATAACAACTTGCAAATAGTGGTTTTCAAAAGTGATAATTTTGTTTCAAAAAACACAAAATTTCAATTAGTCATATATTTCCTTGATTTTTTGAGGAAAAGTATTTTTGTAATATAGGGTTTTTTTTTTCGTTTTAAGACCTAGCATTGTTCTGCCTGAATCTATTGCTACATATAATGCTATCAACTTCAAATTTTTCTGACTTTTCATCTCTGAAATCAATATTCTTTTATTTATTTTACTGATACATTTTATTTTATTTATTTTATTCTTTTGTTTCAAGTTTTCATTTCAATTCTGGTTAACATATAGTAATATTGATTTTTTTTATTTTTTTTTTTTTTTTTTTTTTTTCATAAATACATCATTTATAGTGATTCATCACTTACATATAACAACCAGTGCTCATCACAAGTGCCCTCCTTAGTACCCATCATCCATCTATCCTATCCCCATTTACCTTCCCTCCAGCAACCCTCAGTTTGTTCTCTGTAATTAAGACTGTTTTTTGGTTTGCTTCTGTCTTCCCCCACCCCTGTTCATCTGTTTTGTTTCTTAAATTCTACGTATGAGTGAAATCATACAGTATTTGTCTTTCTCTGACTGATTTATTTCACTTAGCATAATTCACTCTAGTTCCATCCATGTCATTACAAATGGCAAGATTTCATTTTTTTTTCTTTTTAAAAAATGGTTATTCCTTTTGAGAGAGAGAGAGAGAGAGCGTGTGATCTGGGGAGGGGCACAGAGAGGGAGAGGGAGAATCCCAAGCAGGGATTCAAATGGCAGGCTCAAACTCATGGACTGTGAGAACATGACCTGAGCTTAAATCAAGAGTGGGATGTTCAACCCACTGAGCCACCCAGATGCCCCAAGATTTCATTAATTTTTATGGCTGAGCAATATTCCATTGTATGTATATACCACCTCTTTATTCATTTCTCAGTTGATGGACAGTTGTCTTCTTTCCATAGTTCGTCTTTTGTTTTTTGTTTTTTGTTTTTTTAATTTTTTTTTCAACGTTTATTTATTTTTGGGACAGAGAGAGACAGAGCATGAACGGGGGAGGGGCAGAGAGAGAGGGAGACACAGAATCGGAAACGGGCTCCAGGCTCTGAGCCATCAGCCCAGAGCCTGACGCGGGGCTCGAACTCACGGACCGCGAGATCGTGACCTGGCTGAAGTCGGACGCTTAACTGACTGTGCCACCCAGGCGCCCCAATTCGTCTTTTGTTGATAGTGTAGCTATTAAACATTGAGATGCATGTGTCCTTTGAATCAGTACTTTTGCATCCTTTGGGCAAATACCTAGTTCTGCAATTGCTAGGTTGTAGGGTGGTTCTATTTTCAACTTTTTGAGGAAACTCCATACTGTTTTCCAGACTGGCTGAGCCAATTTGCCTTCCCACCAAGAGTGCAAGAGGCTTCCCCTGTTGTTTCTTGTGTTGTTAATTCTAACCATTCTGACAGGTGTAAGGTGATATCTCATCACAGTTTTGATTTTTATTTCCCTGATAATGAATGATGTTCAGTATCTTTTCATGTGTCTGTTAGTCATCTGTATGTCTTCTTTGGTTAAATGTCTGTACATATCTTCTGTCCATTTCTTAACTAGGTTAATTTGTCTTCTGGGTATTGAGTTTGAGAGGTTCTTTAAAGAGTTTGGATACTAACCCTTTATCAGATATGTCATTTGCAAATATCTTTTCTCATTCTGTAGAATTCCTTTTGTTGATTGTTTTCTTCACTATGCAAAAGCTTTTTATCTTGGTGCAGCTGCAATAGTTCATTTTTGGTTTTGTTTCCTTTGCCTGCAGTGACGTGTCTAGAAAGAAGTTGCTCTGGTGAAGGTCAAAGAGGTTGCTGCCCGTGTTCTCTAGGATTTTCGTGGTTTGCTGTCTCATATTTACGTCTTTCATCCATTTTGAATTTATTTTTGTGTGTGGTGTAAGAGAGTGGTTCAGTTTCATTCTTCTGCATGTTGCTGTTCAGTTTTCCCAACACCATTTGTTGAAGAGACTGTCTTTGTCCCATTGAATATTCTTTCCTACTTTGTCAAAGATTAGTTGAACGTATAATTTTGGGTCCATTTCTGGATTTTCTATTCTGTTCCATTGATATATCTGTCTGTGTTCAACATTAACTTATAAAAATAATTAGATTTCATCTCTTGGTTGTGGAAACGTTCAAAAGTACAAAATCCTATGCCAAATTCTGCAATAATTTGTGATGCGGCAGTATAATTACTATATCACCCAGAAGGAGATGCTTTGTATTTAGCTTTATAATGTGGAAGATCTATATAAGTATACATAAAATGATTATTATATGGATTTTTTTCATTAACATGTATAATATTAAACAATATACTTTTGTCATAAATTTGATGACAGATACAGCAATTTTCCCATAATACTTGAAACCATATTTGCATTTATGTGGAGGCAAAGAGTTTTGTATATACGTAGGAAACAAACAAAAAAAAGGAGATATGTTGTCAAGATAAACATATACTTATAAGCAAGGAAAAAAAAAAGAGCAATGCTTTGGGGCACCTGAGTGGCTCAATTGGTTAAGTATATGACTCTCAGTTTCAGCTCAAGTGAAGATCTCATGATTTCATGAGTCCAAGCCCCACAATAGGCGCTGTGCTGACAGTGTGGAGCCTGCCTGGGATTGTCTCTCTCTCCCTCTCTCTGCTCCTCCCCTGATCATACTCTCTCTCTCTCTCTCTCCCAAAATAAATAAATCAACTTAAAAAACATTTAAAGAGGAATGCATTTAGGGAGTAAAATGTACCTCGAGAAATTCATTTTTTCTTGCCCCTCATGTATTTCTGCATAGTTATTTTAGAATAGTAATAATAAATATGAATAAAAATTTTATTCATGCTTTCTTTGGGCATTTATTTTACAAACTTTTTCTTCTCACCTTCTGTATCCATTATTTCTCCCATTTCTTATCTGTTTCTGGGCTTTCTTTCTTTCTCTGAATCTTAAGATGTGATTTATTGTATCTTGAGGGCAAATTTGTTTTTGTAGCAATATATCTCTGGTTTCATAATGAAAAACCAATGTGAAAATATAGCTTCTTATGTTAAAATTTCCTCTATAGTTATTTTACATATAATCCCTACCAATATTATCATGACATCAAAAGGGTGTTGTTACTAAGACACTTTTCAGAAATCCAATGACATATTTTTAATATTCTATATATTTTGTCAATTGCGGAAAAAGAATCTATATATAGGGATCAGGAAAAAACAATCATATTCTACTTTATTTGGATATTGATCTAATGTATTTTACTCAGTTTGGTAAGGGTTGCCAGTCAAAATACCACAGAATAGCTGGCTTAGACAACAGAAATTTTTCTCACAGTTCTGGAGGTTGGAATCCCAGACCAAAAATGTCCCATAGCTTTGGTTTCTGCAGAGTCATTCTCCTTCGCTTGAAGATGACTCTTTTTTCCCCTGTGTCCCCACATGTTTTAGGTGTTGTCTTTGTTCCAATCTCTGTTTCTCAATAACACCAGTCATACTGAATTAAGTCCTAACCATTTGACCTCCTTTTAACCTTAATACTATTTAAAGCCTTTATCGTCAAAGGGGTTAAGGCCTCCACATATGAATTTTGAGGGGAAACAATTCAGCCTATAACATTTTCCTTGATAAACATGAAGAGGTATTGTCCAACTTTATGCTATTATGATGTTAAATATCTAATAATTATTTAAGACTGTGATATCAGAGGGTGAAAAACATCTTTTTAAAAAAAATTTTTTTAATGCTTATTATTTTTGAGAGAGAAAGACAGTGTGAGCGGGGGGAGAGGCAGAGAGAGAAGGAGACACAGGACCCGAAGCAGGCTCCAGGCTCTGAGCTGAAAGTACAAAGCCTGATGCAGGGCTCAAACTCACGAACTGTGAGATCATGACTTGAGCTGAAGTCAGACGCTTAACCGACTGAGCCACCCAGGCACCCAGGAAAACAAGTCTTAATAATAATAATAACCATCTCTTAAGGACATAGATTGTGCTTTCTTCCCTATTTTGTCATTGACTTCTATCAGTTTTTCTGACGTATATGAAATGTTCAATAAATGATGGTTGATTACATGGCTAAATGGTAGAATGCATGAATGAATGGATGTATGAATTAATGAATCATTATGAGTCAACAAGTAAAAAATGCAGAAATTTATGAAATTTTAGAGTGCTATTACAGCAAATGAACTGATAAGTATACTTACGGTTGTACTAATAAATCTATCGATCAATGATAGGTATATTTTAACCTTTCTACTAATAAAAGTCTGGTTCAATGTATTCCTTTCAGGAATCTAAGTCAGTCCTGCTCTGATTATTATATTATTACTGCACTAACTCAGCACTTGTGAATTGAGCTTGGGCCATATGTTTTGCTCGCATCTGTTGGTATGGTACTTAAAGAAATACTGAATCTACATGTGGATATGTTTTGTCTGTGTAAATTAATTTGTGTGATCATCAAGGCCAGAGGCTGCACTTTTTATTTCCCCCATATAACACCTAAATCGCTTTCTATACACAGTGGTAACCCAATAAATTTCTGCTAACTAATGCATCATCCATTCATGAGCCCCCAGTTGATATTTTTTGTCTTTTGCTGCCTGCAAGTTGAAGTGTACATTTCAATTAGAGCTCCACTTACTGAAAAGACAGATTTGTCACAGAGACCAGAGGTACGCAATTTGTCATGTGGTTTTCATGAAGCCATAAAACAGTGTTTCAAACTCAAAAGTGATATTTGGGGATTACTATGCCTATCCTGAAATTCATAAATGAAATATACGTGTGCATAACGGATGAAGTGCGTTTCAAAAATGAAAATGATGCAGTACAGAGTTTGTAAATCAATTTGTGAAGCACTTCAGGATGAAAAGCCACTATACAATAAATATAGGTTGTGCAAGGATGCGTATTCGTTGCATAAATACAATCTTCTCTGCCTGGAAGTTTCTTAACCCCACACAGTCTCCAAGACAAATTTTAAAACCCTTTTTTCCTTTGATGTAATTGAACACTTCTTTGAACGAAAATAATTCTTGATGTAACAGACACTGATTTCCTCCTGTCTTTTGCTTCTGGTTTCACATCACAATCAAGATGTGACTGAATTAGTGGCCTTATCCCCAGAGATTCTTCTTATCATGTACTGATTTTTAGTTTTCTGACTTGTAATTTAGACCCCTCATGGTTGACCTCACCTCAACAAATATTTTTTTTTATTATTATCACTGTTACACACAGAAAGGAGATAAAGGAATTATTAGATATATATATTTTCATGTATACATACATATACATAATATATGTACATACGTACACACATGCCTATACATAAAAATCTAAAATTAAAAGGAATTTCTTATGTTTAGAATAAACTATAGTTAAAATTGCAAACTTTTCTCTTTTTTTAGCTTTATTTTTTTATTTATTTTGAGGGAGACAGAGACGGCATGCAGTGGGGGGAGCGGCAGAGAGAGAAGGAGAAAGAGTCCAGTGCAGAACTGATGTGGGGCTCAAACCCACAAAGCCTTGAAATCATGACCTAAACACCAAACCGAGATCTGGGCACTTAAACCAACTGAGCCTCCAGGCATCCAAAAGTACAAACATTTCTTAGCAAAACTTTCTCCAGAAATTAGCTATAAAATGTCTTTGTACAGAAGAGCTGAATGTTATCATGTGTAGAGTTTTAAGTAGCGACATAGGGTTTACTCAGTAAAATGTTCCATTAGGGTGTTTAGACTAGTAACAAAATACTGACATCCAAGATACTGTGAAGTACATAGTACATATTATTTTTTTCCAGTGAAATGACCAAACATTTATAAATGTCAAAATGAAAATGCAATAGACAGAGTGCCTGGGTGGCTCAGTCAGTTAGACGTCCAACACTTGATTTCGCTCAGGTCATGATCTCACAGTTCATGAGTTCGAGTCCCACATCAGGCTCTGCTCTGAGAACATGGAGCCTGCTTAGGATTCTCTCTCTCTCTCTCTCTCTCTCTGTCTCTGTCTCTGTCTCTCTCTCTCTCTCTCTCTCTCCCTGTCTCTCTTTCTGCTTCTCTCTCCCTCTCAAAATAAATTTATAAAATAGAATAAAGTGTCTTAAAAAAAGAGGAAAATCAACAGACAACCCTATACACACTGATTTGAATAATCCATTTTAATATTTTACTGTAATTTCCCTGAAACATTTATAGATCTAAGCTATCCTCATAAAATATATGAGCTAAATCACCGGAAAATTACGAGATTGTCAAACCAGAACTAACAATTTAAAAATAACTTTCAACATTATTCAGTGCCCAGTGAATCTATGAGTGTCCCTCATTATCCCCAAATGTATTTACCCTTTGATATTTTCAAGCAGGCTGCAATCAAAGACAACACTTAACATTTGATTATCTATTAAGCTTTATGTAAAATTCAATATACATTCATTTAAAGACTCTCAACAAAGTAGTAACAGAAGGAACTTTCTCAATCTCACAAAATGTACCTGCAAAATATCTATAGCTAACATTATACTTAATTATAAAGGTTTAAATACTTTTCCATCTAAGATCTGCAATAAGACGAATAATGTCCCCTCTCACCACTTCTTTGCAACATTATAATGGAAAGCCTAGCTTGTACAATAATCATTCATAAACAAGTGTAATGCAGATTAGAAATGAAAATCAAACTGTCCTTATTTGAAAGTGATATGATTGCTTTTATAGAGAATGCCAAAGAATTTGCAAAACAACAACAACTCCTGGAAGCCATTAATAACAATTGGAATCAAACTTTAAAAAATGCAATAGCAAAACGCAAAAGTATTTAAAAATCAATAAATTTGATGCATAATCTGTATGTAGAAGCTAAAATATTGATGAAAGAAATGAAGTAATTGGAGAGAAGAGGCACGTCATGAAGAAGATTTGGTATTTTTAGGATCTCAATTTTCCTCAATTTTAATGCAACCCTACTCAAAATGCTTTGCCAAGATTTTTATACCTGTGAACAGTTTGATATTTGAGTGTAAAGTATCACTCAATTGCTGGGCTAAACCCTATTTGGTTATGATGTGTTGTCCCTTTAAGTTCTAAACTATGTTGTTTTTTCCTATATTTTTGGAGTGTAAATACAGGTCATTAATTTTAGACCTTATTTTGTAATATACATTTGTAATGACACACATTTCTCTCAAAGGAACAGTTTTATCTCCATTCCAATGATCTTTTTATGTATATATACTTGTTAAATATTATTCAGGTGAAACATATCCTTTGTGATTTATTCTTTCATCAATGGATTATATAGAAATGTGTAATTTCAATATATTTGTAGTTTTTATGGATATATTTTTGTTACCAGTTTGTAATTTAATTCAAAGATAATGCTCTATATAATTTGAATCCTTTTATTTTTTTTTTATTTTTTTTTTTATTTTTTTTTCAACGTTTATTTATTTTTGGGACAGAGAGAGACAGAGCATGAACGGGGAAGGGGCAGAGAGAGAGGGAGACACAGAATCGGAAACAGGCTCCAGGCTCTGAGCCATCAGCCCAGAGCCTGACGCAGGTCTCAAACTCCCAGACCGCGAGATCGTGACCTGGCTGAAGTCGGACGCTTAACCGACTGCGCCACCCAGGCGCCCCTAATTGAATCCTTTTAAATTCAATGACACTTGTTTAATGTCCACTCCAGAGTATTACCTGTCCTTTGGGAAATTTAGGCCATAAAAGAGAAAAATATGTAATTTTTTAGGGAAGATCTCTAAAATATCAAATGGTCAAGCTGATTAATAATGTTGTTTGGACCTTTTATAACATATAGTGTTAGTGGTGTTTATGAAATGCCTCAAGAGCATATATAAATCTATTTCGGACTATGGAGTTCTCTATTGCTCTACTTACTTTATCAGTGTTTATTTTGTGTATTTTTCTACCTTATTATTAGTTGTTTACATATGTATAACTGTAATGTTTTACTGATGAATAGGCTCTTTACCTTTATTTCATGCCCTCCTTATTTTGGTAAGTTCCTTGATGCCTATGTACAACCGGTATCATATCATCACCTTGACTTTCTCTTGCTATAGTTTACATGGTGTAATTTTTTCTCTATCCAGTTTCTTTGGAACTCAATTGTGTATTTATATTTAAATTGCATTTTTAGTAGAAAGCTCTGGGTAGATCTTATTTATTTATCTGTGCTGATTACCTCTGCTTTTTAATTTGAAATATTAGACCATTAATATTTAGTGTAGTTGTTGATATTGTTAGTTTTCACTCTATTATGTTAGTGTTTATTTTCTATCAGTACACTTTTTTTATTGAATTATTTGTTTTCCCATTCCTATATTTTTTGGACTATTATTTTAGACTAACATTTTTAATCATTAATTGAATTTTTCAGTTATACTTCTTATCATTAAATTTTTAGTGGTTTCTGTAGAGATTACTATATATTTATATAACTATAACTATATATGTATATATATGTGTATAAATGTTCACAGTGAATTCAAAGTTAATATTCTACCACCTCACTTAAACATAGGAAAATTTGCAGGGGCACCTGGGTGGATCAGTCGGTTAAGCATTTTACTTTGGCTCAGGTCATGATCTTATGGTTTGTGGGTTCAAGCCCTGAATCTGGCTCTGTGCTGACAGTTCAGAGCCTGGAGCCTGTTTCAGATTCTCTCTCCCTCTTTGTCCCTGCCCCTATCATGCTCTGTGTCTCTGTCTCTCTCTCAAAACAAACAAACAAACAAACAAATTAAAATTATTATTTTTTTAAAATCATGGAAAAATCTGCAATCTTACATGTGTTCTTAGTGCACCCATTATAGTGAAAGCATTATAATTATAAAATGTATCACTTCTACATACATTGTAAACATACAAATTAATACCATTATTTTTGCTTTAAAAAAGTAATGTGCATTTTAAACAAATAGAGGAAAATGTATTTTAGATTTATCTGTATATTTGCTTTTTCCAATATTTATTTATTTTTGGAAATATGAGTAATTTTTGATATTATTTTCCTTCATCATGAAGAACCTTCTTTGGCATATTTTTAATGCTTATTTTATACCCAAATTACAATTCAAGCAATAATGTCTTAAATCAGATAGCCATCAAATCACTTTGCATTAACAGTTTTCAAACTCAAATGATCTTTCAAATAACAATGTGATTTTTGCCAAGAAAAAGATTTTTTTTAAATAACCTCATCAACTTTGGGAAAAACACCCACAAGATAACATTGGAAAAGATTATATCTCCTACATATTGTTGACTTAGCAACCAATGTGTCCATTTTATATGTAGAAACTCATAACTTTTCCTGAAATTTACCATCAGGTAAAAAAGTGAGTCTTCTGTGACCAGTTATTATAGTTGGTTAAGACAGTTGATAACTTAATTTTAATAATTTCGGGTGGTAGCATATAGTAAGATTCCTCTCTTACAAACTATTTAGTGTCAACTTTCATCTACTTTAGAAATGCTTGGAAATGAAGAGATTTTTACATGTTCAAATGACTACCAGATGCACTGGCTTTCAACCCTGTGCTCGGCACACATAGAGTGACTGCCACCAAGTGAAGACAGCCATTGCTCATCATGAGAAGTACAATGATGAATGAGTTTTGCAAAGATTTATTCTCATGGTATATGCAATGTAGTCCAGAATGCAGATTAGTAAACCCTAATTTTATCATCATATTACTGTGAATAGAAAAATACAAAATGCTGCAATGTGTACATGTTTCAGAAGTCTAGAGCTCGTGGCTCAGCAGGAGGCAGGTAGTCAAGGATGGTTGCCCTGAAATAAATTGCAGCAAAGACATTTTTACAAATTGGATGTTAGTTGGTGGACACATAAAATCGATGTTGAAGATCTGTAGCTATTCATAACGTAGTAAATACAGTGTTTAGATGCTGAAAGAAATGAGGCTTTTCCCTTAATAAAATTGAAGAGTCATCATCTATGGATTTTAGGCCTGTTTAAGTTTGCATTTTCATAAGATCTCACATGTTGAAGAATGTATTGGAAGTAGGTCAGGATATGTACAGGGAAAAAAAAATGGTATGATAGTGTCCCAGAGGAAACTCAGGTGTTTTACTGCAGGTGGAGGAAAAATGGACAGTTTCAAGAGAAATGTATAAGACAAAATTAAGAAGATTTGGAAGTCATTAGTTATTTGAGGAGAGTGGGTAGTGAGAGGAAAAAAGATACAAAGGTATATGTGTGTGTGTATCTATATATATATATATATTTTTTTTTTGGTACAACTGGATTTTACAACGATATATAGTGATGCTCCTTAGTATAATAGGTAGTGCTGGCGTAGAGAACCACATCTGGGGTTCATCATGAACCTTTCAAATCTAAGGTATCTGAATGACATTCCATGAGATTTGAGGCATAAAATTCTATATGTTTGGAGAACAGGTGCAAAGCATAGTCCTAATACCATTGGCTTGCATAGATAAATGATGATTGGTACTGAGAGACCACTAAAGTAAGATCTATAAAGCATCACTTCCATTAAAAGATAGGGAGGCTCAGTGTGTACAGAGACATAACATTAAGTTTAGAATTTGCTCGAGATCTTGTGAAAAGCAGAATGTGTTTCGTGTTTGTTTTCAATTCTTTTACAACCAAATGCTATTATTGACACCACAATATGTTTCTTGCTTGGGAATAAATCCTACAAGTGACAAATAGTGTAAAAGCTATCTTATTACCTCCACATTTTTTTCTTAGTTATCAGAATTGGCAAAACACTGTGACAGCAACTACCAAAATCTTAGCGCAAACACAACACAACTTGAAAAACAAAAAAACTTGGGTGCCTGGGTGGCTCCGCCAGGTAAGCATCTGACTTTTGGTTTCAGCTCAGGTCATGATCTCACAGTTTATGAGTTTGAGCCTCACAAGGAGCTCTGTGCTGATGGTGCTGAACCTGCTGGGGATTCTTTCTCTCTCTTCCTCTCTCTCTGCCCCTCCCACACACTCTGTCTCAAAATAAATAAATAAAGTTTTAAACAATTAACAATAAAAAAATAAATAAAATAAGAAATATTGAATCCTAGTCCCCATTTTTATTCTTATCAAATATGCATATGATTATTTTAAGGACAGGTTAATGTGATAATTCAAGGATGAAGAAAGTATGTGGCATACCTTATGAATATCTAAAGAGAACCATTACCTCTCTCTGATGTGATTATGGAAAATATCAAGAATGAGGTAGCGTTTTAAAACAGATCATGAAATATTAGTAGCACTCCTGTAAATAGAATAGAGATGAAGGAAAACATCACCCAGGCAAGGATTCAATAACCAAAACAATGATGTAAAGTAGAGGAAGATATGATTTTTGTATAGTACATATTTCATTAACTGCCATAGCAAGAAGCATAAGAAAAACATAGGAATAGGGGTCCCTGGGTGGCTCAGTTAGTTAAGTGTCCCACTTTGACTCCAGGTCATGATCTCATGTTTCCTGAGTTCGAGCCCTGCATCAGGCCTTCTCTGCTGTCAGCACAGAGCCTGCTTTGGGTCCTCCCTCCCCAGTCTCTCCTCTCTCTCTGTCTCTCTCTGTCTCTGTCTCTCTCTCAAAACATAAATTAACATTACAAAAATTTAAAATTAAAAAAAAAAGGAAAAACATAGAGAAATATAGTCATTCCTGTGTATAGAAGACCATGCAAGTTAGGCTGAAGAGTTGTGTCTGTTGCACCAAGTTATGATTGGTCTGGAAAACACATGTTACAGGTGTCTGATAAGGAAGTGAGGATTCCACAGAAATGTGAGAGGAACCGTGGCAGAAATTTGCAAAGCATAGGTAGAGTTAATAGAGAAATATCACTAACATTCCAGCCCCAAACATCAGTGCAGGTGGAAAAGCTGGAGAGTATCGGAGAGTCTGAAACTGTGGGTCCGTACAGGAAACCAGTGAAACAGCAAAGAGGAATATGAGTGAGCTTTGGTGAAATCAGCCTTGACTTGTGACAGGAACTCATGGAGCAGTGATAGAGAGCACTGCGTCTGAGTAAGCTGCTGTGTTAAACTCCCAAGACCATTCAAGAATACTTCTTCTTCATGACTACCTTAAAAATTGCATGTATCGCTCCTTGGCAAACCACAGGGGAACGGATTAAAAACAAACAAAACAAAACAAAACAAAACAAAAAACATACTTCCCAACTGTGTACAAGGCTGCTAGAGTCAAGTTGGCAAAAATCAGGCAATATGAAGCATGTGCCTGGTTTGTAGTTCTCCCTCAAACCAGTCGTTTTACAAATGAGACACTTCTGAAGGTTATGGGCATTGGAGAGAAATGAATAGGTAGAGATTTAGAGCAGTTAATGTGGTAGCACATTTCAGCATTATTTGGAAGAACATAGAAAAAGAGAACATAGAAAAATACTAGGAAGTGTCGGGTATACATATCACACATGCTTTTTCTTTCCCATACTATTTTTTGCCAGATGTTTCATTTCTGTCAAGTTTATAAGCACTATTGGCTATTGACGAATTTATGCTATCAATACAAGCTTTCTGCATACATTTGGGAAATAACTTGTAGTAGTCATTGATACTGTTAAACAAATATTTAGAGCCTCGTTTTTCCAGCACAATGGAAAAATTAAACTCTCCAGCATGTTTCAGAGTTTGTGGTAATCATGGGAATTGCTTTGGTCAATTCCATGTCCATAAAAATATGCTCCTTACCTGCCAGATCTTGAAAAACCAGAGTGCATTTTACCCTATTGTCTGTTGACAGCTGTGGTGATGTAGGAAATTCGTCATACCACTTAACAGAATCCATCTCGTCACCGACACAGGACATGTAACACGAACAAGAGAAAAACTTATTTTTTGGTATATTATTGATATTAGGCAGTTGTTAGATTCTATAGTAAAAGTGAGCTTGTTGGGCTCTGCTGACAGCACAGAGCCTGCTTGGAATTCTCTCTCTCTCCCACTTTCTGCACCTCCCCCATCTCAAAATAAATAAACATTAAAAAAAAAAAGTTAGCCTATTCCAACTAATACAATGATGTTGAAAGCACATAGCCATTAGAATAAGGTAAGCATGAGTACACATTTTCATGTGTGTGACTATGGGAAATTGAGTATACCCTCTGAGTCTAAACTGGCTAGGATGTAGGAGGAAAAGATCACGCTAGGAAAGGAAACATAATTCTATGAACAGTGACACATTCTTTAGAAATCTAAAATGGGTCAGGGACAACTGGGTGGCTCAGTCTGTTAAGTGTTGGACTCTTGTTTTCGGCTCATGTCATGATGTCACAGTTTGTGAGTCTGAGCCCCCCATTGGGCTCTGTGCTGGCAGGGCGGAATATGCTTGGGATTCTCTCTCTTTCTCTCTCTTTCTGCCTCTCCCTCACTTGCTCTCTCTCTCTCTCAAAATAAATAAATAAACTTAAAAAAAATCTGAAATGGGTCTAAGAAAAAAAATCTATTGTTCTCCCTGAAGATTTGCTTTTCCAAAAACAAAGGTTAACATTCTCTTCATTCATATTCACTTTTCGTGTAAAGCCTGGAAATTAAATGAAACAACATATAATGACTGTTTTCTCTGCTAAAGTTGATATCAGTGTCCAGGGTGAGCAATACTTCATGAATAACACATTGAATCATTAGCATATCAAAGAAGATTCCTTCTGCTGTGTTTCAACCAAATGTCTGTGGTCTTTGATTTGAACTAACAACATTTGGGCATGCTGTTACTTCACAAAGGATTAGTTAGTGTACAGAACCTAATCTCCTATCATTCGGGGCATTTCATATAATTCAAATACTTAGAAAACAAGTCCACAAGTGAATGTTATGCAAGATATGCTTCAGGTCCCAATCTGCTTCTTTCATCCTTAAATATTGAGTTCCATGATGACCCACTTTAGAGGAGGGATTTCTCTCTCTCTCTCTCTCTCTCTCTCTCTCTCTCTCTTTTTGGTTACAAACAATTTCATGGTTAGATACACATTTTGTTCAAAATTACATGGAAAATCAAGAAGGAAAGACATTCCATGTAGAAAAGTTCTGCCAAAAAAATAACACTGGGAAACATCAGCCTAATTTACTAATGCCCAAGGAAGGACACATTCATTTGTTCTTTTGTTCAACCAACAGACTGCATTCCAACATCTGGGAATATGCAGACAAATAGGACACTGTAGTTCCCCACAGTTCTCATATTCTCTTAGATACGACAAGTAAATAATTTACCTAAACACTATTAGACGTGTTCAGCTGAGGCAGCTGGTATATGAGATGGTGTTCAGACAAAAATGGTGGATTAAGTTGTCTAAAGATGGCCTTACAGATTACTTAATCTTTAGGCTGGATATTACATTCAGGCAGGAAAAAAAAGTGTTTAAAAAAAGTGACATGAGAGAGAAAGAAAGAGAGGTGCATTTTGGGGCAAAGGAACAGCAAATGAAATGTACGCTTATATAAAGAAGAAAACGTGGAATATGTTGAAGATTGCAAAGTGTTTATTTTGGTTGGAAAGTTGGGTGCCCTTTTTAGTATCAGATATGAGAAGGCAAAAAGTCTAATTGGAGGGCCAGACCAAAAATTATCTTGGATGCAATGCCAAAAATGAAATTTTTTCCTTGTGGGCAATGAAGTAACAATAAATTTTTTCAAGTGTAAAAGAATCAGATTAGGTAGGATTTTTTGAAAGAGCATCTTGTGTGAAAGCCAACAAGACTATATGTACAATTATGTAACAGCTGAAATCATTTCTAACATAGTTTTCAGAAGAAAGCCATATACTTAAAATTTTCATAATTGATCAATGTAAGCATTCCTAGCTTATTAAATTTTATAATGTATCTGTGAATAAATGTTCATAACAAAGAGATTGGAATCAGTGTGTTTAAAACTTAACATTGAGTATTTTCAGTGAAAATGACTTTTAAAAAGATTTTCACCATTCCTAGAATCTAAAAGGAAAAACATGATAAAAGTGGATAAATGACTACTAATATTTGCCATCAGGTTAAAATTAAATGCGTATATAACACGAAAAAGTATGACTATGGAGCGTAATTTTTGGATAGATTTTTTAAATAGTTAAGATTTAATTAGAATCACTAAAGTCGAAACATAATGTTTATATACTATGCAATAATTGATTTTAATATACCACTTTTTTAAATTATGAAAGTACAAGAGAACTGTTCTATGTCTTACTCAGAATTGTGTTGACATGAATGTGAAATACAAATCCATCATCAAGCTACATAGTCTAGATTTGAATATTTTGTTTTGCATAAGGTCACATATCAATAAACATAAAAGAAAAAATCTAGGAAGAAAAGCACAAATGCAATGAAGCACAAAAATAAAACAAGAAGAATGGAATAAATATGTCTAAGTAAAGAAAGCTCATCTGAAACACATAAACTTTGTAATAATTGTTTAATTTTTTTTTGGCTATTTTTATACACGTACATATGAAAAAAGTAGACTAGAAATCTACTACTTGTTAAAAAACACAGGAAAAGAATATAAGGAAGAAGAGATTGAGTCTTCCATGTTTGATGGTTAAAACTATTTACCTTGCATATGTGGAATATAGTTGAATGAAAGACACTAAAAAAAGTTAGAGGGAGAATACCATAATTAAAGGATCACGTGACTGAGACTGTACTATGTGAGAGGGAAAAGGAAAAATGATACGGCATAATGCTGAAAGTAGGAAAAGTCAGAACAAAGAGAACAGCACTGACCTGATGATAGTGTAGTTAGGAAATACACAAGATGGCACTAAGCAAGTTCAGGAGGTGGGGTGGGATGAGGGAGGAAGGAAAAGAGAGATAGGAAGAGAGGTACAGGGAGGGAGGGAGCTCTTTATTCAGTAAAAAAAAAAAAAAAAAAAAAAAAAAGGCTTCATAGAAGTATTTTGACAAGCAGAATATATGATGCTATTCCAACTTAATGAGACTAATTTAATGCAAGTGATTACCATAGCCAATTAGGAGAGGGAATTAAAGTAGGATTGTTGGTTTTTTAATGACCATTAGCAAGGAGATAAGAAAAGTGATATAAACTGTGTCCATTCCTTCACATCCTGCACAGTCTATATGTGAGATAGGTTATAAACTAGCAGATTGAAGGTCTTTTATGTTTAGTTTATGTGAGAGAATAAGTAGAAGATGAGCTGTCTCGAAGCATGTGATTCATTACCGAATAATAAAAATGAGCATCATTATGATGACAATAAAAACGACACTAATAAGAAGACCACTTATTGCATGAGGGCTACCGGTCCCCAGGACTCTTCTAAATACTGTGATGTATTTTCGCCTTTAATCTTCAAAATTATCCTATAAACCAGAAGCACAGAGCAATTGTTTTAGTGCCTGTACTACCCCTCCAGGAAGCGACAGAGGGCAGCTGTATGGGAGCTCAGAGGCACAGTTTCTGCCTTTAACACATACTAAATGTCTTTCAGCTTAGTGGAATTTAAATAACAAGAGGAGCAAATCTAGCAGACGAAGGTCCGGCTTCCCATTCCACAAATGGACAATTCTAAGGAGGCACAATGCAAGTTTCTCAGAGTTCTTGTGAAGTCAAACAACCTCTGCTGATAACATTTCCTATTGGTCGCTTTTCATTCCTTACTTTACTCTCCTTACTACCTCACTTGTTTCCTACGATCTCCTACATAGAATTCCTGAGCGAAATCCTTTTTAAGATTTTTTTTTTTTTTTTGGTGGTGGTGGGGGGGGATCAGATTAGGGCATAACTGTTATCCAATTTTACATGTAGAGAACACAAAGTTCAGATAGACTAAGTGATATACCACAGTTTGCCCCATTGAAGAGTGGAAAACAAACACACCCTTAACTAATAGCAGACCAAACTCTGGGAGACCAGTGAGAGACATAGAACAGGTGCAGGGGTGCAGAAGTCCACACCTCTATTCCCATTGGCTTCTCAGGGTGAGGAAAGACTAGGAGATACTCTTGAATCTAATTGGAGGTCTACACCACCACAGACAGGAGTGTACCTCCTGGAAAATTCTCTGGGCGGTTGTGTATAAATGCTCATCTTCAAGAGAGGTTACAGAAGAGATACTGTGTAAGTGTAAGCCCACACATGGTAAAAAAAAAAAAAAAACTTATCAGAACCAATATTTGGACCCGGATGTTTTTTAAATAATCTATAATCTACGGTCTCAATCATTGAGCACACTTACTCTCTTTACTGGAAACACGACTTAATCAGTTCCACAAATTCTGTAAACCGCCATGTATATGAACTGTTATCAAAACGAATTATAGTAAAACACAGTATGCTGCAAAACTATGAAAGACAGGTGGTTTACAAAATGCACTCATTGCCAAATATTCAAGAGCTTCAAAGTGTTTTTCATAGATCAAAGTGCAACCATTCGTGTCAGGTGATATGAAAGTGCTTGACTTTGACATCAGCGAACATGGCTTATTTTCTAGTCAAGTCTTTAGATGTTGTCTAAGAAGTTTTTAAGAGCAGCTACCATTATGTAAATAAACTTTAACAAAATAACTTTTACTTGGAAAGTTTATTCAACACAAAGGCAGTGTAAGTTCTCTGTCTGAAAGGGCCTGTAATCACTTTATGAAATACCGTGCTGGAGAAAGCTTCTGAAACCAACAGATCTTGTTCATTTAATTACAGTTCTGTTAATTTAATCACCTCGGTAGGGGATGTGTTACTTGGTGGGTGATATTTTCTTCACACCCTGGGAGGCACATCCACAGTGCTTGTCTCTATTAACTTAATGAAGAAATTACAATTAGAAAAAGAGCTATGCATCGAACATTTATTTGAACACAGGGAGGAAAGTAATGGGAAGCAAGCGTGTGTGATGAGAACCTATTGTCTATGTAAACCTTTCTGGTTTACAAAATCAGCAGCTGGTATTTAAGCGATTGTTCAAGGACTTTCTTACCGTCTGCAGCATTCTGTGCGCCTAAGCAGAAACCAATGCCTGAAAGATTTTTAAAACATCTATGCACAAATGCACTGTTACTTTAAGAGTTTTAAAAGGATATGGAATATATATATGAAAAACAACTTGTCACATTTTTTGTTTGTTTTTTTTTTTTATAGGAAGTGGTTGAGACTATGTTTAATGAATAAGTGACATCTGCCTAAACCCATTGTGCTTTGATTTTTTCCCCCTCTCTTCGGGAAAGAACTCAAATCTAGTGTGTTCTTTCAAATGAGAAAAGTTATATGTTTATTCTCTGTAGCAGCCATTCTGAAATGCATCCCTAAAGGCAAATTTGCAATAATATCCAGATGTTAGTCAAACTCTACCCTAAAATGTTCATGCTGAACAACTGCATCAAAGCAGACCAGGGAAAATACTAATTTTGATTTTTATGACAGCTTTTAGAATACAAGTAATTTGTTAGTGAACAGGAAGAGTTAACTCCCACAATTAAAGAGTAGATCAATTTGAATATAGGGGTGAATGCAAATGATTTAATGGGAGAGATAGAGCCTACTGCAGACAGATCCGAACATATGCCTTCAGAATTATCCTCGACTTTAAGAATACACTCAATACCGTGACTTTCTAGCTGCTTGAGTGCTACTTTATTACTCTCTATTCTTGCCCTCCAATTTCTTTTCTGGAACATCCTTCCCTCCATTCTCAGTCTAAATGACTACAACTTATTTTCAAGAGTCCAATCAGGAAAAATCTCCTCCATGATGCTGGGATGCTGGGCTCAGTTCTTTGTTCTCTGCATCTCCCACAGCCTCAGCGTGCCCTTACCATGGGCCTTACAGTGTTAATTTCATTAAATGTCTTATTTTTCTATATTGTGAGTTCCTAGAAGGCAACGATAGAGACATTGTCAGCATTTTATATGCTGAGTCAAGTAAACTATGCTGAGCCTCAGGTATGTGAAAGACAGACCTTACTTTATAATATAATAAAAAGCATTTTATATGAGGAAATTAGTCCAAGTTCGCATTGATTTCAGGAAATTGCCCAACCTACAATCATCTAGCCTCTATTTGAATATTTAAGTGTTAGATAACTTAGGAGGACAATACAGTGTTTTGTCTTTTAGCACGTTTTTATTTTAGAACCATTTTAGATTTACAGAAAAATTGTGAAGCGAGTACAGAGACTTCCCACATACCTAACAACTAGGTCTCTCCTATTGTGAATATCTTACATTAGTAAAGCACAACTGTGATAATAAATGAAGCAATATTGTTACAATATTATTTTTAATGTTTACCTATTTTTGAGACAGAGAGAAAAAGAGAGAGAGAGAGAGAGAGAGAGAGAGAGAGCAAGCAGGGGAAGGGCAGAGAGAGAGGGAGACACAGAATCCCAAGCAGGCTCCAGGCTCTGAGCTGTCATCACAGAACCTGACATGAGGCTTGAAACCATGAACCATGAGATCATGACCTGATCAGAAGTCGAATGCTTAACTGCCTGAGCCACCCAGGTGCCCCTGTTACAATATTATTAACACAAGTGTTTATATATATATATATATATATATATACACACACACACACACACACACACACACACACACACACACACACATATATATAATCTCATTTGTTAATACCCTAATGTCCTTTTGCTGTTCCAGGAT
Organism: Lynx canadensis; assembly: GCF_007474595.2. Lineage (NCBI taxonomy): Eukaryota > Metazoa > Chordata > Mammalia > Carnivora > Felidae > Lynx > Lynx canadensis. The sequence goes on along the minus strand of NC_044314.2, from coordinate 10,464,275 downwards.
CTTATATAGCCTACTACATCCCACCTAATTGTCTCTCTCCTTAGTGTCCTCCTCTTGGCTATGACAGTTTTCAGACATCTTTCTGTGTGATGACCTTAGCTTTGAGGAGTCCTGGTAAGACATTTTGTAGAATGTCCCTCAACGGGGATTTGTTTGACATTTATCTTATGGTTAGAAAAGGATTATGTGGTTTTTGAAGAAAGACTATAGAGGTAAATGTCATTTTCATCACATCATATCAAACACATCTTGTATTGACATGACATATCACTGGTCATGTTAATCTTGATCACTGGTCTCAGTGGCTTTTGTAAGGCTTCTCCACTGTAGAGTTATTCCCTCCCCCCACCCCACCCCTTACTATACTCAGTGGAAGGAAGTCACTATGTCTGGGCAGACTTACGCAGTGGGCAGTCATGTTCTAGCTCTTTGAAGTTTGAATATGATATGCCTTATTTGGAATTCCGTGAGAGAGACTTGTCTAAGGTCATTTGCTTATTTGACTTTTTTTCATTTGTTTATTTATTCGATTATTTATTTAGATCACTATGAACTCATGGATATTTATTTTGTGCTTTGTGCTAAAATACGATGCTCCTTTATTATTTTGCTGCTCACACTGTTCCATCATTGGGCAAGTTTCAGTTGGTTCCTGTGTTTCTTTGGTGTATCCTCATCGGGTATAAGTGTATTCAACCCTCCCTTTACTTTTTGGCACTCCAGGTTGCTCCACGCTCTCCTTGTACATCCCTTGACCCTGTCCTAGATCACCTGTTTTTAAAAGGTGCCCTGTTCCCTTTGATGGAAGAATGGCATTAGAAACCAAGATCCGGGTGTTTGGTGTGTTCATTGCTCCTGGGGTGGGCCCGCTCAGCTGACAGAGCAAGAAAATATGTGCTTGTTTAATAACTGATGTATTAAAAACATGTTTATTAGTATTGCTACATGGAACCATTTACATCTATATTAAGCTAAAAGTGAGTTCATGTTGATGTTGTACTGATCCATGACCACATGGATTATTCCAACCTCTGGCCCTTATATTTAAATTCCACTCCAACTATGAGAAATGTAGCTCTGGCCTCTTTCCATCCATTTTCCTTATTATTGAATTCCAGTATACGTGCATACCATTATCAAAATTGTTGACCCGCCACAAGGAAAATAAAAAACATAAAAATGCCAGCTGGAGTGTAATGCATATATTCAGTTTCTCTGCCTTTATAGACTCCACACATTTCCACAGTACTTAGATCAGCTCTTCTCCCACTCCCTGCTCCCCAATTAGGTGAATTATCTTTCATGTTCTTGTAATAATACAGTTGAATTATTTTTATCACATTCTGAATTCCATTCTGGAACACCCTGGATTCCTAAGTGATTTTTGAGAAATTGTATATCAAGTTACCCCTTTCTTTGCATTGTAAATTCCTGTGGGTTTTGAAAAATGTGTCCTGGTATGTCTGAGAGAAGTTTTTCTTTAAAGTTCCTCATTTCACCCATTTAAACCCTTTTGCGACCCATGGCTATTTACTGTTATTATGGGGTCTATAGTTAGTTGTTTACAAAGTAGAATTGAAACCATTCAATTTGTAGTTTTTCCAGTCGGGCTTATTTTACTTAGCAATAGGCATTTAAGATTTATCCATATTGTTTTATAGCTTGATAGGTCATTATTTATTGCTAAAATAATTAATTATGCAATAAAAATAGTATCTCGCTATACAACAAAAATACATTGTTAACGTTTCGCTTACTGAAAACCCTCTCCGTTGCTCCCAGTTTTTGTTGATTACACACAAACCTATAAATATTTGGGTGCAGCTTTTTGTGTGAATATAATTTTAAAACTCAGGTAAATGCATAGGAGTAGAGTTGTTGGATCACACAATAAAATTATTTTTAGCTTTGAAATAAACTGCCAAATTATCTCCTAAAGTGGTGCCATTTGGTTTTGATTTGCATATCCCTGATGATAAGTGATGTTCAACATCTTTTCATGTGTCTGTTAGCCATCTGTATGTCTTCTTTGGAAAAATGTCTATACATGTCTTTTGCCCATTTCTTAACTGGGTTATTTGTTTTCTGGTTATTGAGTTTGATAAGTTCTTTATAGATTTTGCATACTAACCCTATATTAGGTATGCAATTTGCAGATATCTTCTCCCATTCTGCAGGCTTCCTTTTAGTTTTATTGATTGTTTCCTTCACTGTGCAAAAGCTTTTTATCTTGGTGAAGCCCTAATAGTTCATGTTTGCTTTTGTTCCCCTTGCCTCTGGACATTTGTCTAGTAAGAAATTGCTCTGGCTGAGGTCAAAGAGGTTTCTGCCTGTGTTATCCTCTAGTATTTTGATGCTTTCCCATCTCACATTTAGGTCTTTCACCCATTTTGAATTTATTTTTGTGATTGGCATAAGAAAGCAGTCCGGGTTCATTCTCCTGAATGTTGCCATTCAGTTTTCCCAACACCATTTGTTGAAGAGACTGTCTTTTTTCCATTGGCTATTTTTTCCTGCTTTTTTGTTGAGTATTTGTCAAGGATGAGTTGACCGTGCAGTTATGGGTCCATTTATGGGTTTTCAGTTGTGTTCCATTGATGTATGTGTCTGGTGTCTTGCCAGTACCATGCCATCTTGATGACTACAACTTTGTAGTGCACCTTGAAGTCAGCATTGTGGTTACTCCAGTTTTGCTTTTCTTTTTCAGGATTGCTTTGGCTATTTGGGGTCTTGTGGTTCCATATAAATTTTATGATCAGTTGTTCTAGCTCTGTGAAAAATTCTGGTGATATTTTGATAGGGATTGCATTAAATGTGTAGATCGTTTTGGGGAGTATCATCATTTTAACAATGTTTGTTCTTCCAATCCATGAACATGGAATGCTTTTCCATTTCTTTATGTTCCCTTCAGTTTCTTTCATAAATGTTCTATAGTTTTCAAAATATACATTATTTATCTCTTTATTATGGTTTATTCCTAGGTTTTATTGTTTTTAGTGTAATTGCTAATGAGATTGATTCGTTCATTTCTTTCTCTGCTATTTTGTTATTGGTGTATAGAAATGCAACAGATTTCTTTACGTTGATTTTATATCGTGTGCCTTTGCTGAATTAATGTATTAGCTCTGGCATTTCTTTGGTGGAGTCACTCGGGTTTTCTACATAGAGTATCATGTTGTCTCCAAACAGTGAAAATTTGACTTCATTCTTGCCACTTGGGTGCCTTTTAGTACTTTTTGTTGTCTGATTGCTGAGGCTAAGACTTCCAATACTATGTTAACTAGAAACAGTGAGAGTGGACATCCTTGCCATGTTTCCAATAGTAGGGTAAATGCTCTTAGTTTTTCCCCATTGAAAATTATATTAGCTGTGGGTCTTTTGTATATGGCCTTTATGTTGAGGTCTGTTCCATCCATCCCTACTTTTTTGAGGGTTTTCATCAAGAATGGATGCTGTATTTTGTCAAATGCTTTTCCTGCATCTGTTGACAAGATCTATGCTTCTTATCCTTTCTTTTATTAACGTGGTTTATCACATTGCTTGATTTGAAAATATTGAACCAAACTTGCAGCCCAGGAATAAATCCCACTCGATCGTGGTGAATAATTCTTCTAATGTACTGTTGAATTTGATTTAGTAATATCTTGCTGAGAATTTTTGCATCCATGTTCATCAGGGATATTTGCCTATAATTCTCCTTTTTAGTGGAATCTTTGTCTGGTTTTGGAATCAAGGTAATGCTGGATTCATAAAATGAACTTGGAAGTTTTCCTTCCATTTCTATTTGTTGGAACAGTTTGAGAAGAATATTAATTCTTCTTTAAATGTCTCGTAGAATTCCCTGGGAAGCAATCTGGCCCAGGACTCATATTTGTTGGGAGATTTTGATAATAGATTCAATTTCTTTGCTGGTTATGGAGCTGTTCAAATTTTTTATTTCTTCCTGTTTGACTGTTGCTAGTGTGTGAGTTTCTAGGAATTTATCCATGTCTTCCAGATTGCCCAGTTTGTTGACATATAATTTTTCATAGTATTCTCTTATAATTGTATTTTTGTGGTGTTGGTTGTGATTTCTCCTTTTGCATTGTGATTTTATCTGTTTGGGTCCATTCTCTTTTCTTTTTGATAAGTCTAATTATTTCAAACACCAGTTCTAAGTTTTATTGATCTGTTCTACTGGGTTTTGTTTGTTTATTTGTTTCTATATCACTTATTTGTGCTCTAATCACTATTATTGTCCTTCTGCTGGCTTTAGGCTTTATTTGTTGTTCCTTTTCTAGCTCATTGAGATATAAAGTTAGGTTGTGTATTTGGGACCTTTCTTGCTTCTTGACATAGGCCTAAATTGCTATATAATCCCTCTTAGAACTACCTTTGCTGCATCCCAAAAGTTTTGGACTGTTGTGTTTTCATTTTCATTGGCTTCCATGTATTTTTTATTTTTCTTTAATTTCCTTGTTAACCCATTCATTCTTTAGTAGGATGTTGTTTAATCTCCATGTGTTTGAAGGCTTTCCAAATGTTTCTTGTGGTTGACTTCAAGTTCTGTATCATTGTATCATCTTGATCCCTTTGTACTTGTAGAAGGCTGATTTGTGACCCAGTTTTTGATCTATTCTGGAGTATGTTGCATGTGCACTTGAAAAGAATGTATATTCTGCTGTGTTAGGATGAAATATTCTGAATAGATATGTTAAGTCCGTCCAGTCCAGTGTGTCAATGCCATTGTTTTCCTTGTTGATTTTCTGCTTAGATGATCTGTACATTGCTGTAGGGAGCGTGTTGAAGTCCCCTACTATTATAGTATTATTATCAATGAATTTCTTTATGTTCATTATTAATTATTTTATATATTTGGGTGCCTTCAAGTTGGGCGGATAAATATTTACAATTGTTAGATCTCGATGGATAGACCACTTAATTATGATATAATGCCCTTATTTTCTTTCTGTGTTCTAAAATCTAGTTTGTCTTGGGGCATCCGGGTGGCTCAGTCAGTTGAGTATCTGACTCTTGATTTCAGCTCAGGTCATAATCTCATGGTTTCGTGAATTCAAGCCCCACATCAGGCTCTGCATGGACAGCTCGGAAGTGGCTTGAGATTTTCACACTCTCTCTGCACTTCTCTTGCTCGCACTCTCTGTTTCTCAAAAATAAAAATAAAAATTAAATAAAATTTCGTTTGTCTCACTATATATTAACTAACTTAGATTTAAATAAAATATAAAATAAAATATAAACAAAATAAAATCTGCTTTCACTCATTATATAACTAACTTAGATTTAAATAAAAGTATAAAATCAAATGTAAACAAACAAAATAAATAAAATCTAGTCTGTCTGATATAAGTGTGGCTACTCTGGCTTTTTCCCAGATGCACTCCAAGAAGGGGGGGAGTCTTTCTTAATTTGTCCCAGGGAATCCTCAAGTTGTGCCTTCTGCCCCTGGGCTATCTGCTCTCCTCCACAGGAGCACGGCAACACCCTCAGGGCTTAACACCACCTAAGGTGCAGACCTCTAAAACTCTGTTCTTTGAGCTCTGCTGGTTGTAAAAACACAAAAACCAACCCTTCTTGTTTTCCCAGTCAATGGCTTTGGAGAAGTGTTTTCCTTGTGTTATCTCCTGTGTGATCCTCTCTCTCTCTCTCTCTCTCTCTCTCTCTCTCTCTCTCTCTCTCTTTCTGTCTCTGCTTCTCTTTGTCTCTCTGTCTCTCTCTCTCTTTTTCTCCTCTCTCCGTGATCAGGGATCCCTCTACTCTACAACACCCATGATCCTTTTCTGCTCCATATTGTGTCTCTGCACCTCTACCTTCCATAATGTGGCCTCTTCTCTTCCTCTACTTGTGCAGTTTGTTCTATCATTCTTCAGATTGATTTCTTGGGTGTTCAGAATGATCTGATATTTATCTAGCTGTGTTCGAGGGATGAGACAAGCCTAGGATCCTAGCTCCTACTTCATCATCTTAGCTCACCTCCCCTGCCCCCTCAGCAACTTGGGTTTGAACTGTACTGATCCACTTATATATGGAATTTTTGAATAAATATATTAGAAAAGTTTTATTTATTTTAATTATATGAATTTTTCACATTATCTTTTCATTTTTGATGTCTAGTGTTAGTAGTACGTAAAACATCTACAGTGTTTCGTATCATATAAGACAATATTGATGTAGGTACTAACAGATGATGCATATTGTAAACAGATGCCATAAACTTATGATATCAGTAAACACATTAAAATATTGTAAACGTATTTTCTCTTTCTCATGATTTTCTTAATAACATTTTCTTCTCTGTAGTTTGGTTTATTGTAAGAATAGTCATATAATCCATACAATATACAAAATATATGTTAATTGACTTTTTTTTAAATCTGTAAGTCTTCTGGCCAACAGTAGGTTATTAGTACTTAAGTTTTGGGACAACCAAGATTTATTAGCAGATTTATGACTGTGCTGGAGGTTGGGTCCTCACATCTTGTAGATTTATACACATCTTGTAGATTTATATCTAAATATTTTGTGTTTCTTGGTGCTATTACAAGTGCCATTGTTTTAACATTTCAAGTTCCAATTGTTTGTTATTTATGTAGGAAATCAATCAGTGTTTTATATTCACCTTGTCTCATGTGATTTTGCTGTTAGTTGTATCAGTTGTTGTTTTTTTTTTTTTTTTTTTTTTTTTAATTATTTGGAATTTCCTACATAGATAATCATGTCATCTGTGAATTTTTTTTGTTTCATTTCTTTCTTTTAATCTTTATACATACTTTATTTTTCTAGTCTTTTTGCAATTTCAGTATGATGCTGAATAAGCCTGGTGAAAGGGGCATCCTTCTTCTTCCTTATCTTTGAGGGACAGCATCCAGTTTTCTTCATTATGCATGATGGTATTCATAAGTCTTTGTAAATTTGTTTATCAAATTTAGGAAGTTACCACCTTATAAGTAATTATAAGTTACTTATAATTTTCTGAGAGTTTTTACTTTGAAGAGATGTTAGACTTTACTAAGCGCTTTTCCTGAATTGATATTATATATATTTTTTTCTTTTATTTTAACTTGTTAATGTGTTGGATTATATTGATTAAATTCTGAATGTTGAACCAGCCTGAATTTCTGGAACAAACCAATTTGGTCATGGTGTAGAATTATTTTTATACATTATTGGCTTGAAGTGTATTTTACAACTTTGGATGTGGCCCCACAATTATTGGATATACTGGTATTTTGTTTTGTGTTGTGTTCATTGCATTTCATTCTGGGGAGGGGGACACATCAAGCTAATTGATTTTTTTCATTGGCCATGCACAGTATTGATGAACTCATAAAAATAAAAATTTTTATTCTGTTGCATAGCTTTAGATTTCTAGCATTTTCTTCTGCTTCTTTGCATGTTTGTGTTTATGTGACCCATGTGTAATTGCATGTAGTCATCATATTAATTAGGATTATTTTAACTTTTAGTCTGGTAATTCTAACAGCTATGTCACATCTTATACTGGTTTGGATGTTTGCTTTGTCTATTCAGACTTTGTTTGTTTGTTTGGCATGCTTTCTAATTTTTGGTTAAAAGCTAGATATGTTATATCAGGTAATAGGAAAATAATGAAACTTGTCTTTTGTGTGAGGTTTCATGTTAATCTACCTAGATGTTTGGCTTTTTCAAATACTTACTGTAACTATAGTCACCCTATGCATCAAAATTTTTTAATGTCCTTACTTTCCTCTTTCTTTTTGACTTTGGACTTTTCTGAGAATTTCTCCTCAGAAACAGGCTGTACCTTAAGGCAGTTAGTACACTGAAGTTCTATTGATGAGGAAAGATGTTGTGAGATACAGGGAGGATCTACAATCTTATGATAAAGTCTTAGCCTTTTATGGGTTTGTGACTATGGGCTCGAAGTTCTTCTGCAGCCATAGAACTCTCCCACCCTGCCCACTTAGGTAAGACAAGAAAGCTAAGCTAAGCTGCTTTTGAGAATGCTTTCCCCACAGGCTTTGTTTTTTGCTGTTGTTGTTGTTGTTGTTGTTGTTGTTGTTGTTGTTGGTTTTCCTCAGAGACCAGGCTTTTGTGATGGAGAAACTCTGGATATATTCTACAATATTACTTTTCCACAGTGTCACTATTCCACAATATTACCCTCTCTCTGCCAGAAAATAATTTCCTCTTATTTTATTTGTGTGAAACTAGGGAGTTCATGGAAGAAAGCCCAACAAAAGTGAGGCGGTGTTTCTAAAAGATTGTGGCCATTAATACTGTGTGACTTCCATTTTTATCCACAAGATTACCACTTAACTATCTACCAGTAGGGCTCCAGCAGTTTCTGTTCCAGGTAAGCAGATCTCCTGTGATCCTCTGGATTCCACTGTCTTTCTAGATTTGGGAGCGGTGGCTTGTCATGTGAATGTGGTCCTCTGATGTATCCAACAAAAGTTATTGATTTTCAATTTGTTCAGCTTTTTTTTTGTTGGAAGTCCATGAGTGATAATTTCCAAGCTCTCTACATTTTACAGTGGAAACCAGCTGTCCACATTTGATTTATGAGAGTGACATTTTCCTAGTTGGTTTATACATTAAATTGAAGATAATCTCTCTTAAATGGCAACATTTATTGAATAACAAATCCCTAGACTCAGAATCAGGACAGTTCCTTTTCCACATAAATTCTTTCAAATATTTAAACATATTTATCTCTCCTTTCACTTCCCTAGATCACAGTTATTATTCCCACAGTTGTTCAAGATGTATATTTCTATTTGTCTTTATCCAGTAGAGTGCTGGAGCTGGATAGTATGAATTTGGCAGAGCAGATTGTTAAATTTTCAGGAATTTGGGGGAGCTGATTTTTAAATGCAATCATTATTAAACATTAATATAATCTTAACATTGAATAAATTATTTAAAAATAAAAGCTAATAAATACACAAGACTTATCACTTCTTAATTGCTGCATTTTAATGTTATTTACATCTTTTTAGTCTGCATGGTAGAATTATATAAAATGATGCACTAATGTGCCTTTTTTTGTCAACTTTACATTCAGTTACATCAATTGGGTATCTGGAAATCACCCACAATGTCAGTATATACACCAGAAATCAGACACTGCAAATCAGACTTGATATATTGTTTTCTAATTATCTACACTTAAAATGTGATGGAAAAATATTAAGAAGCTGTGTTTCATTAAGCTTAAACTGTAAAATATGTGTATCCATAGCTGTTTTATTATGAATAGCATATTAAGAAAATATTATCCCAGTGTTTGAAAGTTGTTCACATCATTAACAAAAATCTGTATTTATTTTTCATTTTTAATATTGCTCCTTAGTATAAAGAAAACACCAAACAACATTCATGTCACTACTATACTCATTTGTCAGTTGCAATTTTTGTTTGCATTTGGGCACAAGTGTTCAGCAAAACAATGAATGAAAGTATTCTTTGGGAACCAAATGGCTTATGAATTTATAATAGAGCAAATAAATGTTTTATTATCACTTGTAAATTTTATGATATACTCTCTTTACATTAGTAAAATTTGTAATAAAATCATGTACATAGACATACACATACTCCTCTCATCAGAGAGCCAATTAATTATGTATTTGCACACCGCTAATTCTATCCCTGTATCATACATGCACTCTATTTAATAGTATCCTTATTTACATGAGATCAAACAAAGAGAGTGAAACAGCATCCCTCTTATTGTTAAATAAATAAACAATTATAATTTTATTAAATGTAAGCCCTCCGAAGAAAGGCTTAAAATAAATTCAGTGGATATGGGATTCCATTGGTTTTATTTGGCAGAGAGCTTTCTTTGTATGTTCGTGATCTCTCTGTCTTCCCCTCACTGTTTTGGTTACACACAGGACACAGAATTGGCATAATACACTCAGAGTGACCCAGTCTTAACTGTGGGGAAGCAAAATGCACTTTTAGCTTTTTTGGTAGTGTAGTTGAAATAATTTCCCCGAAGGCTAATTTTCAGTATTTTATACAAGTTCAAATACAGTGATTAGACCTCTAAGTATAACCAATAACTTCTTAATAAATATCTGGAGGAAGTGATAACTAAAAATTTGATATAGTTTATCTTAGGACAAATGTCCTTTAATTTTAAATATCTTTAGGACTTTATAGGTTTCACAAAGATTAAATTTATGTTAAATATTTAACTGATCTTTTTAAAATTCAGTTTTAGAATGTTTAGGATTTAGAATTCTTTCTTTCCCCTAACAGCAATCTCAGTCCAATCAAGTAGACATAACCTTCTGGGTCATAACTGTCCCAATGGGGCATGGATTTATCCATGGGGCCAAAGATTTATCTTCACCTGTTTGGGCTGCTATAACAAAATACCATAGTGAAGATGGCTTATACACAACAGGAATTTATTTCTTGTAGGTCTGGAGACTGGAAGTTCAAGAACTGTCTTCCATGCTGCAGATTACAGACCTCTTTCTGTAGAAAGGATGTAGAAAGGATGTACATGTAGAAAGGATGAGGGAGCTCTCTGGAGCTCTTTTATTGGGCACTAATCTCATTCATGAGGGTCATCCCCTTGACTAAGCACCTCCCAAAGGCCCCACCTCTAAATGTCATTATCTTTGGAGATTAAGGTTTCAACGTATGAATTTGGGGAGGACACAAACTTTCAACCATAGCAAGATTGAAGCTTGGGTTTTGCTCAGTCAGTTCTGGACTTATACTCAGTTAGTGTGCCTTGGACCTGATGGTGGGTAGGGAAGATATGGTGATTCAGTACTTCAGTTTGGCCATATGTGTTTCACCTTGGAGTCCTGTTGACAGTAGCCTTAGTTAGATGCTGTAGAAGACAAATTTAATGGATTAATCTGCTAGTCAGATTAATGAGAGTGGTTGGTGACATCCTCATGTTAAAATTCAAGTTCATTCAAGCACCTGTCAGACCAAGCAATGGGTTTTTGGGAGGAACAATCTTCCATGGGTCTTGAATGCCCCTGTGTTCTTCTTGCTAGACATGCCAAGAATGAGGTTCTGACTGCTCCTTATCCAGGCTTCCTCAGAGTTTTACTTGCAATATACAAAGAGCAGGCTTACTAATGGTTCACTATAAAAGAGTTAGATTTCCCAAGCTCATAATTCCATATATGTAAGGTGAATCCACTGCATGTGTGGAATTCCTCTGTGCTTCTTGCCTAGTATTCATGGAACTTGAGGAGTGACAGGTCATGAGGAAATGACTCAGGATGAAACTCATGTTGTTTGCTGCATTGCAATTAATAAAATCCTTTGTTTCTGACTCAAAAGCATTTCATCTTCTGTCAGTATCCACAATAGAGTAACCTGCAGACTACAAGCAAGAGTCTTTAACACTTTGCTTCCAAGAGTTTGTCTTCAAATAAGGAGTCATGTAAGACTATTTCAGATAGTGACAGATGCCCTATGCATAAGAGGATAATGTCATAGAATATCATTGGAAGGGCACCTAAGACACTGTATCATAGATGAATCCTCTCTGATAAAATTATATTTAACTTGAAATTTAATGTTGAGAAAGAGTTTTTTAAGCCACATTCTGGGGGAATGTCATTGGAGGAAGAAACAGCAGCATGGGTAAAACCTTAAGATAGGAAGAGTTTGACATGCTTGCAGAACAAAAAGAAGGAGCACATGATCAGGGTGAACAAATCAGAGAGTAATATTATCTATTATAAATGAATACATTTATTTTCAAGGAAGCACCTTACTTGCTATGCAGGAAATGAATTACTCTGGGCTTAGGAGGCAGCTCTTTTGGAAGAATTGGATGAAATAATTTGCTCTGTTCTACGGTAGTCATAGTTCAAACAGAAAGAAATGTCTGGAATAAGATACATTTTGGTGGTAGAGCTAAGAGCATTTATAAATGAATTGAATGTGGTATGAGACAAAGAGAGAAATTAATGGTTAGTCTAGGATGATTGGCCTAAGTACGTGGTTGGATTTTAATGTAACTTACAAGTGGGCAAGGCTAGAGGAACAACAACAAAACCAAATCAATAAACAAACAAAACGTAGAATCAGACTCGTAAATACAGAGAATACCACTGGAGGTTGACAGAGGGGGAGGGATTGGGAGGATGGGCAAAGTGGGTGAAGGGGAGTGGGAGATACCACTTGCAGTTATGAAATGAGTAAGTCAGGGGAATAAAAGGTACAGCACAGGGAATATAGTTAATATTGTAATAGTGTTGTATGGCAACAGATGGTAGGTACCCTTGTGGTGAGCACAGCTTAATGTATAAACTTGTCGAATTACCATGTTGTACACCTGAAACTAATGTAATGCTGACTGTCAACTATACTCAACTGAAAAAAAAAATACAAATTTACTAAAGAAAAATCTCTGACTGTACTTCCCCACCAAAACTAATGCTAAACTTCACAGGCGTTCCAGAGCAAGTTTTTAAATCACTGGCAGGTTCATCTCAGTTTTACAGTCAGACATAGTAGGTAGAAGATTCATCATTTATTTTGTATGAAGGTACTAAGAAAAGAAGGAACAAACTATGTAAAGGACCATTTTCCCAGAGAATATGGAAGAAATTTCCACACTATTGCTTTCCATCTACCCAAGATTCCTGTGAAATATGTATTGTTAGCTTTATTTCACTAAGGAAGAAAAAGTTCCATAGCCTGACAATGGCTGATGATTTGTACTTTGTTCTTCTTTATTCCAAAGCCTCTACTCTTTTCACTAAAAACCACTGTGTGTTTGCTGATTTGTATGGATGGTGCACAAAAGTTGCATTGTGCAGAGTACAGATGGAGACATAATTAATCACAACAAAGGAAGCCTGCCCTTGCTTTTAAATGTCATTTTACACTGCATAGGTTTGTCCTCTTGGATTTTCTCCCACTTTCATATAATCTCAGGTCACATTATAATGAGTAAGATGGATGGTGTAACAAAGCATATTACTTTGCCTTCACGTATTCAGAATGTGGAGTATGAATTGGAGTCAAGTTTCTTCCCTCATGTAGGTATTTTTCGCTCTTTGAAAGTCATAGGGAAGTGGAAGACCTTCGTTGCCATCGTGGTACAGTTCAAATATATGCTGAATAGACACAGACTCTGTTCAATGTATTTCACAACTTGCTCTTGCAGTGAATAAACCATTCAGGCTCTGTGCTACCACTCACACCCTTTAATCCCATAAATGGCACATTGCCAGTTTTTCTCTTCCTCTGGAAAGCCATTGTTTTATCTAGCACTGTTCTACCTTGTTCTTTTCATCATTATTTAATGCTAAAAATGCTGCAAGTCATAAGTGATAACATTTTTGTGGCCAATGCTAACAGTTGAGGAAAGATGATGTACGTGCTTATGTTTGCTGTTACAAAACCTTTATATTATCTAATGTAGCAGCACATACCCTACTCTAGTCCACTAAGCCACCCAAAAAGACATTTAAGTGTCTTAATAAACACAGATCTATTAGACTGACAAATGCTTACATTAGGTGCTGTGCTTCAGATACTACGGTACAATTGTTGCATCACAGGTATTTTCTCTACAATAATGTCCGTGATTGAAAATGAATACTATTTCTCTTTTTAGGAATGGATTATACTGAGAGCAGGTAAATAAAAAAATATATATTTAAAGCATTATGTGGCATTAGGATAGTAGATAATTGTTTGGATGCTTATATCTTGGTTGGGATATTAAATGCTAGAGGTACTATGGGTCCACTAAATATAAATAAAAGAGCTGACTTCAGCTAACGACTCACTTTTGAGCATGGCTCTTTGACAGTTTTTATTGGCAATTGAAAAAAATGGCAACGCAATTTTATGACTGCGCTTGGAGGAGAGAGCCTAGTTCATAACAAGAAATCAGCCAGCAAAGCATTTCGCTAGGATCACCCCAAACCCCAAAGCAATAGGACAATGTGTTCTTAAAAGTTGCCTTTTATTAAGCTTTTTCCTATTTTTTTAAGCTTCACTGGAAACATCCCTGTCCAGAGAAAACAAGATTCTGATAGCACATCTATAATCAATCATTTAAAAAGTTCAAAAGAAAAAGGAATAAGGAAGGTGACACCCCAGTGTTTAATCTACATACTTTTAAAACATATCCAACATTAAGTTTATATGAGAAAGAGACAGTGACAGAGAGACAGAGAAAGACAGAGAAAGAGCAGTCTGATAAAGGATAGGAAACTTGAGTCAACCCCCCCCAAAAAAACAGTACAAATTGTATAATTATAAAGGTTATGCTGTTGGAAAAAATTAATTTAAGAATAAGAAGAATAATACTGAGGAAAATACACATTTATTTTGCATGTAACTACCCATCCTTTGTTTGTGTTAATTTCACATTTGGGATGTGCTTTTGTGACCTTTGGTTTTAGACTTAAGGAAGAAAGTTTTGCCTTTCTCAGGGTTTGGCATAGCATTTTACAACCATCTAAGTGCTCTACAAATTTACTTACACACAACCTTGTTTCAATATAAATTCCCTATGATATTTTAGAATATGATTAAATGAATTTTTTTTCAAATTCACAGAAAGCTTATCAATATCAATCACTCTTTTTCTTCACCTCGCTTGCCACACTTTCTTTTTCTCGCAATACCATTTCATTAACTTTTTCTTTCTCCAAATCCCCCTCTTCACGTGGTTCATGCTTCCTTATCTAGTCTTCACCACGATTTACCTCAAACTAATCTCTTCCTTATATTTATGCCATTGTAAATTTTATCTTCAAAAATCTCTGCGTGACAATCTTCCCATATGTTTTGGTTAGCCATTTTTCCAAGCACTTATAACAATTCCATGGTCATTTTCTGGACTTCTATTTATTTGCCCTCTTTTCCACACAGTTCCAAAAAAAAACCAAAAAAAAAAATTTGCCATAAACTTTAGGTCACTGTTACATCACCACCCCACTCCCAGATATCAGTTTTTGGATAGGTTAGCTTTATCTATTTAATAAACCAAGTCAAAATTCTGTGGCTTTAAAAACACATTATTTATCACTCATGAAACTTTCAGTTGGCTGGGGTCAGATAATCTAGGATGAGCCTAGGATGTAGCCTCTACTTTGAGCTATGGATTTATCTGTGCTTATCTCTTCTGTTGAGTCTAGACTCATGTCCACTCCAAATGTGTGTGATCTGGGGCTCCAACTAAGGCTCAGGGAGTCTCTCTGAGGAAAGTTCTATGGAAAAGACAAAGACATTAAAAGACAAGTGGAAACATACAAGAGTTCTTGAAGTCTAGCATTTTGACGAGCTCATTTTCACCAAAAGCTACAGGTGACATTGGACACTTTGGACAACTTCTGCCAAGGGACCAACAGACAGGAAGGTAAAGCATCATCTAGAGAGGTTTAACTCGTATGGATCCTTAATTAGATGTAAGGATGCTGTCACACACTGGAGTCAGGGAGAAATATGTTTGATACCATTTTGGTTCACTTGGATGTTCTTAATACTCAGTTGTCCATCTTTGATGATAAAAGACAAGGGCAATAATCTTGGTCTGGGAATGGCCTAGCATGAGATTCAGGGTCACACCACCAGTGAAGGCATGTGACCAAGAGAGGTGTTTCTTAAGGCTGTGAGGATTCTAAAATGGATAGTAGAGAATGAATATGAGGAAAATTTCTAAGAACATATATGAGGATGTGAACAAAATGGAGGTATGGTAAATGCAATATGCTATCCAAATCTTTCTTGGGTTACTGAACTTGTATTTTTTTTTTAAGTTTATTTGTTTTGAGAGAGACAGAGACAGTGCAAGTGGGGGAAGAGCAGAGAGAGAGAATCCCAAGCAGGCTCTGCACTGGCCCCACAGAGCTTGATGTGGGGCTCAAACTCATGAAACTGTGGGATCATGACCTGAGCCGAAACCAACAATCAGATGCTTAACCTACTGAGCCAACCAGGTGCCCCTGAACTTGTATTTTTAAGTTTACATTTCAGTGGATTTCTTCTGTATGTATATATTTTTCCCTTTTGGAGATTAATTTCTTTTGGGAACCAAGTCCTATAAATTTGCAGAGGATAAAGTTATGGAGATGATTGCATAGAATATACCTCAGACTATGCTAATTTTCTCTATAAAAGATACCCTAACAAAAATATCACAGCAAAATATCTGCAAGGGGAGCTACACTTTGTTATGTTTATGGAGTTACATCTGCTGCCATCTTTACGGATATGTTGGTTGTGTTATGTATTTATTGGTGATTTTATAAATATGAAGCCATTTGTTGGAATTTTATATGGCTTGATAAATCAAACAGAAAAATATGAATATACTTAAATTTACTTAGTCTTTTTCTTTAGTGTTTATTTATTTTGAGAGAGAGAGGGAGAGAGCAGGGGAGGGGCCGAGAGAGAGAGAGAGACAGAGAGAATCCCAAGCAGGCTCCGACATGGGTTTTCAACTCACGAACCACAAGATCATGACCTGAGTCAAAGTCAAAAGCCAGACACTTAACCGACTGAACCACCTAGGTGCCCCCATTTATTTAGTCATGGCTCAGGAAGTGTGCTAATTTCTATGTATTATGTCATTTATTAGCAAGTTTGCACAGTGAATACCACCTCTGCTTCCCGTAAGTCTTTACAGATAGGCCTGATTTCTACCATTCCTTCTAGGTTTTGATATTGCCTTTTATTTACCATCTTATTGGGAGGGGGGAAATTTAGAGGATTCCATCTGGCTATAAGAGAGTATTTTCTCAATTAAAAATATTATAGTCTACAGAAAGATTTAATTGAAGTTGTCAAAACTTTAAATTTTGTAACAATAAAATAAATCTTTGAAGAGAGTAAGGATTTATTGTTTTTCTTTACTGCAAACAGATGTTATTTAATATTTTAAACAGAATATTATTTTAAATACTTCTGAATATAGTTATTTTATAGATCTACAAATATATAAAATCAATGTGTCGGTTAATACACATATCTGTCAGTTATTTGATTTAATTTGCATAACCTCATTTGCATTCTCAATAGTTACTAATTTCTGAATGATATAGTGTCACCATAGATCTTCCTCAGTTGGCTTTGCAACTTTTATTGGTATCAACTAAATAATTAGGAAGTAATAAGAGCCCTGAGAAAATACATTATTGGTAACAAAATCACTATATTTCAGGCTCTGGTTTTAATTCCTTCCCAAACTACTTACCTTGATGAGTTTTCAAGGGCAGTCTTTGATAGAAAGACCCAGTTTAATTTATGCCCTTTCAAAATGATAAACTATCTTCCCTACAAGAGACTCTCTTAGACTACTAAGTTACCACTTAAAACTCTATACAAGTTTATTTTTTGGGTTTTTTGTTTGTTTGTTTTGCTTTTATTTTTTTCAGAAGCATTTTAACTTTATTACACAGCACTCCTAAAATTAAATATACAAGTTTTCTTATCAACTTCTCAGAGGCCTGTGCTTCTAAACCTGCATATGTTTGAGAAACATAGATTCCAAGCTCAAAATATTTATCAGTCAGCACTTGCTGCCTTTCTATAAAAAAGGAGAAAATAAAATATTAATTGCTGATATATTATGCATTTATTTAGCCTCCTATGTCCCAGGCACTGTACTATGTGTTTTCCATGCATTATGCTATTTACTGGCAAACTATGAGATAGATACATTTTGTATGTCTGTTTCACAAATACACATACTAAAAAGGCACTTAAGTAGAATTGCCATATCTCTGGATATAGGAAATGGCAAAGGGCTGTGTCACGTGAGAGTCAGTGTTTGGAAATCTATAACACTTAATTTCTCATTACAACATACTTACTACCTGTCATAAACCTGAACATTTGACCAGATTTGTATTTTTCCAGTTGTCTAACCACTGTGGGTTCCTCTGTGCTCTCTTCTTTTTTATGTGGTTTGACTAAACTTTGTATCCAGGTTCCAGTATTCTTTAACCCCATGAATTGGTAATGACCAAATCTGTGAGTAAAAAAAATGCACTTCTAAGTAATTAATGTCATTGTGAATGAAGTTGTATGTGGCCGTGGCCCCAGGGGATTTCTGTGACACTAAAATATATTCTATACAGGGAAAGTTAAAAAATATTGACCTCACTCACTGTGCCCATTGATGGATTGATATAGACTGAAGAGTAATGATATCATTGCTAGATTCTGATCTGAGGTCTATTACTGAGCCTATTAAAAACAAACTTTTTTCTTTTTTTCTTTTTTTAACTTGTATAAATGATTTAAGTGTAAAATTTCATTACTTCTTTTTTCATTAAAGAATCCCAGAATAATTAACATACAGTGTTGTATTAGTGTCAGGTATACGATATAGTGATGCAAAAATTTTAATCACTCTGTGCTTATCCCAAGTGCTCTCCTTAATTCAGATCACCTTTTTAACCCATCCCTCCCCCACCTCCCCTCAGGTAACCATCAGTTGTTCTCTGTAATTAAGTCTGTTTCCTGGTTTGTCTTTCTCTCTCTGCCTCTTTTTTTTTTCTTTGTTCGTTTGTTTTGTTTCTTAAATCCTGCATATGGCAAAAATCATATGGTATTTCAGTAGTTCTTTGTAAATATAGCCTCCAGAGTTTTTCATACACAATAAAGTACTGAGTTTCACTCAGAAATTTTCAGATGATTCACAGTATTTCATAACTGATTTCAGGAATGATGATTTGTTGCTATTGATTTTAGCTTGTTGTTGTTGTTGTTGTTGTTGTTACCCCAAGCTGAGTTTATTATTTCTCTTTCACGTTGGGACCAGTTGTATAAAGTCAATGAAAATTATTGAACCTAAGTCAGTAACACTTTTGTCGTAATGCAGGCCAGTCTGCAGTGATTGACGTAATTCAGACAATGAGGGATAAAAATTGACTATGATGGAAACTTTTTTGACTTTCAGACGTAATCTTATTTAAAAAAAATAGCAATATTTCTTACTTTTTACTAACAATTTGCAATCTTTCTGCTGAGATTATTCCAGAATATACTTTTGTATGAAAGTATCTTAAACATTCAATTCAATTTTTCTTCTTATCAAGTGGTACAGACTTTAAAAGAAAGTTAGTACTCATATGTCATGCACACAAATAGGCATGTCTGGTGTTTTATTTCTTCTTGCTTTTATTTTTACTTAAAGATTGGTTCGAATAACTTAAAGGTCATTGTTATTTTACAAATAATACTAAAAAGAATGCTTGATAATGGTTACAATGATCTTTGGAAATTTCTTGCCTGAGACTCCAACCATGAAGTCTGTATTCTGCCCCCACATTTGGTTGTTACTGTTATTATTGATTTATTGTTTTAATAATAAAAAAATATATCTCCAGTCTTTCCACACACAAAAAGTTTTCATATCCTCCATACGCTAGGAATTCCAAGGCTTCAATGTGTTTTTGCATATGGTTTCTTCCAATATGAATGTATTTATCCTCTCTGTTTCACAGATAATATCTTTTTAATATTAGTATTTCAAATCCAGACGTCGTAACCTCTATATCAGATAAATTTTCATAATTATTTCTGATTATGTTACTTATTTGTTAAACTTTCTTACTAAGACCTACTTGGCAACCTCATCAACTGAATTTCCTTTTCTTGTTTTGTTCTATATCGTATGTCATTTGCATGTGTGTTATGGTTTGTATTCAATGTCCAACCCTCCCACAGCCAGAGAGGTAAATTGATGATTACAATATACTTTGATGTCCTCTTAAACATTTGGAGATTTTGATGGGAAAATAAGAGAAGGGGCAAAGAAATTTTCCTGGAAGATTGGCAATTTTGCTCAGTTTTGAAGTCCAGATGTGAGTAGTAGAGTAATAAAAAGGAAAACTCATGTAAGGATCAGATCACAGGGAGTGCATTATTGGGAACCTGGTGGAAAACTCATTTCTGTGCCTTATTATTGAGGATATACACCAAATGGTACACGGAAAAAAAATTAAATGCAGAAGTGTATAACTGAGGATCAGCAAGCCTCTCCTTTTGATACCAATGAGGGTGACTCTTGCTACCTTTATCCCCAAAAGACGAAATATAAACAGTATAAGAGACAGCAAGCCTGAAAACCTGTGCTATTGTGACCAATGAGATAATGTGATCAATACACCTTTGAGAAAAATTAATGTGGTACTGGTAGGGAAAAAATGTAATTACTGAGAGCCCAGAGGTATGGTTCTATAACCCACATAATACATGAACATGCAGTCTGAGAAAACATAAATATAGTCCTAATCCCATTACCCCATGGTCACATAAAAAAGGAAATGCAGTATTTATTATTAGAGACAATTCTGCAAACCAGGCTATACAAAAAAATCCATAGTTAAGGAGGAGGTTTATGATTGAATCAATCCATAAGTTTTAAATAAAAATTGGCAAGTTATTCTATTGAATATTACTTAAGTAAGGAAAACAAGACTCCTTGGAGAAATGACAGGATGACCTTGGAGATTCTTTATAGATGCTGTGTGTGTGTGTGTGTGTGTGGTGTGTGTGTGTGTGTGTGTGTGTGTGTATGTATGTGTATATATGTGTGTGTGTGTATATATATATATATATATATATGTATATATATATATGTAAACGCATCTATGTGTATATACCTGTGTGACTTCAGACATATATGTCCTTCCCTGGCACCAAAATGGCTGAATCTGAGATGCAGCAGAGACATATATAAGATGGGCCTGGAGTGGTTCCCCAAAGCTTCTAGTTCCCCAAAGTAAGAAAGTGCTAGCAAAATGATGGGGGACACAGGAGCCTATTGAAAGAGCTCTTAGTAGCAAATGCTGAAATAACTTGACCAAAACAATGAAGATTTATAATACTTTTATTTAGAATAGATATAAATAAAAATTTTAAGTAAATATCCAGGAGTCCATACTGGTAAGTATAAATGATTGAACACATAAATAATGACAGATAATAGACAAATGGTCTATGCTGAAGAACCCCCAAAACTTTATTTTATTTATTTTTTTTATTTATTTTTTCTTTTTTTAACGTTTATTTATTTTTGAGACAGAGAGAGACAGAGCATGAATGGGGGAGGGGCAGAGAGAGAGGGAGACACAGAACAGGAAGCAGGCTCCAGGCTCTGAGCCATCAGCCCAGAGCCCGACGCGGGGCTCGAACTCACGGACGGTGAAATAGTGACCTGAGCTTAACCGACTGAGCCACCCAGGCGCCCCCCAAAAACTTTATATAAATATCCCACCCTCAAGGAAAGGTAGCACAAGAAACTCCCCATCCCCTAGGGGTCATCTGTATATACTGACTTCCTTCCAGAAAGTAAAAGCGAAAAGAGGAAAAGAGAATGAAGAAGTGAAAAAACCTGACAAACCCTACCTTAGCCAGCTGATCAAGGTCAACACCGACAGTCATAAATGATGCTCACTGTATGTACCATTGATAGAATGTAATAAAAAGAGCATGCCACTTTTGCCGTGTTCCTCTCTAAAACCAATAAGCCCAGTCTAATGATGGGGAAACATCAGACAATTCCTAATAGCCGGACATTCTACAGAAAACTTGACCATTTCACCCTCAAATTATCAAAGTTATCCTAAACAAGGGGTGTCTGAAAACCCATAATGGCCCACAGGAGTCTAAAGATAGATACAACAACTAAATGCCATGTGGTACCTGGTTGGGATTCTGGAACAGAGAAAGGACATTTTCCTTTTTATTTTTTTTTTCTGTTTTTCTATGCTACAATGTTCCAAAATAAGTAAATAAATATAGATAAAAATGCTGTCTCATTAGATGAATATTAATTTCATATCTCATGGAATTTTGTAGTATGGCATGATATTCATATTTAAAATTTTTTCTAAATTTTTTTTCCTATAGCTTCACTTAGCCTTCTAAAC
The DNA here is from genome assembly GCF_007474595.2 of Lynx canadensis. NCBI lineage: Eukaryota > Metazoa > Chordata > Mammalia > Carnivora > Felidae > Lynx > Lynx canadensis. The sequence continues at coordinate 10,442,403 of NC_044314.2, read as the reverse complement.
ACTGTCTCTCTAAGACTGCTGTCACATCTAAAGATTCAATATTTTGATACCATTTTTAGGATAATCAATTAGTTGTTATCAAATATAATATATACCTTTGCTGTACTTGAAGTTTGCCAAGATTTTCTTTTGTAAGGAGGATATTTTCATTTTTTGAGGGAGACAGAGAGTATCCCAGTCAGGCTTTTTGCGTCAGTGTTGAGCCCAGTGCAGGACTTGAACCCACAAACCATTAGATCATGACCTGAGCCAAAGTCAAGAGTCAGATGCTTAACCGACTGAGCCACCCAGGTACCTTGTAAGCAAGATATTTTTTATTTCTTCATATTTTTTTCTAAAAAATGGAAGTTTAAACTATCATACAGTTGATACCAATAATTGTTGGTAGAAATGTCTAGGAAAATATTTGTGTTTAATTTACATGAAACAACCCAGACTGTATTAAAAGTAAAATAAATACAGTATATCGCTATGCACTGAAGAGTTATGCTGTATTAGTGAAAGTAATAGAACATTGTTAAGGGGAAAGTTGTCCATCTAAAGGTCTTTTTCAGGTTACACTAAACTATGTATTTAGTCTCTCGTAAATCATCTTAAGATATGCAAGAGTTTAAATCCTTTAAGATCAAAAGCTCTACCTATCTACTTTGCTACTGTATGTCTCATAGCTAATACAGTACCTGATACATGCACTTCAACATTATTCACTTCATGACCAAAAAGAAATCAAAGAAAAAAATAGAATTTCTTGGTACATATGGCATTAACTTGTATGTATTGTATATACAATGTTTTATACTTTACAAGTAAATTTCAATATCCTTCTCCTATTTCAAGGTAGAGTCAGAAATGGTTATTCTTTTTATTTTGTATACATTCTTACCAAGGTGAAATAACTTATGAAATAGGTAAAGGCAAACCTTACTTTTAAGATCCTGGATTCTAAGTCTAACTTTTTCCCCTCCATTCCAAAAGTTGGCAAACTATTTTTGTAGGACTCTCTGAGTAAATATTTCCAATTTTGGGACCCAGCAATCACTGGCACAACTACTCAACTCTGCCATTTTAGTAGGAAAGTGGCCATGTACCATAGATGGACATGACCGTGTCTTAATAAAACTCTATATAAAACATTAGACTCTCTGGTGGTAGTTTGCTGACCCTTGATGCGCATTACGCCACATCTCTAACATTGGGTTTATTTAACCCAGGAAATACTTCCTGATTGAAAACTTCAACAAACCCCTAGTAGTTAAGGCTAGTTTAGAACAACAACAAAAAAGATGTTAAAGTGGATTTCAAATGTGAATGGAAATGTCTTCTTGAATTTGATGGTGTTGTAGTTGCTACTGTTATGTGTGGAGCACAAAGCCCACCTTGTCTTTTCTGAGGGCAGAGAGTGGTTTGGTTCTCCCAAACTTTTACGCAGCCAGCTCAACATTCGCTGAATTTCTGTGATGTTAAGAACACTCCAAGAAAGGTGCTGACAGTGCAAGCCGATATTCGTGTGTAACATGATTCACTCATGTGGGGACTGCGAAATGGCCACCTGCTGTTCTCGCCTCCTGTTTGAAGATGGGTGGTGACTTTAAAAAAGATAAAGTCCAATAGACACAGCAACTGTAGATTAACCTGCAAATTTCTTTTGACCTGGGCTTTTTGTTCCTTCAGATCTGTATCTTTCATGTTCAGCCTGCTTTTCTATCAGCTGGTGGTATCTATTCCTCCAATACAAGAAATCCACATACTGAATCTGGTACTTGGGTACTTGACTTAAACTCAATTTTTTTTTTTCAATTCAAACTCTTACTTGTTTATAGTATTCTGACTTCTAGGCCCAAAGTTCAATTTACAGTAATTTTCATATTCCTGTATTGCTTCTGTATAGATGTCTTCTTGGTGATTATCTCACTAATTTATTTCAGCACTGTATTTGATAAACTTTCCATTTCTTTGCCAGGTATTAAAATAAGCGTAGTTATTCATCCATAAATTACTTGCAAATAAGAATTATCTATGTACCATAAGTTGGCCATCTAAGGAAGCTCTCGAACTTAAGTGGCATCTGCAGAGCATGATGTAAAGAAGGTATTTCATGATGACGTAGCATGGTTTCCCTGAGATGCCATTGCTCTGTAGCCTTTCAAGGCAGTAGAAATCCATACTAGTTAGGTCGATTTAATGGTTCCTCTACATACTATAGCAGAAAAGTGGTTAACTTGCTTTTATTCTCCAGGATGTATCTTTCACTGATTTTATATCATCAAAATTATATGCATCCTTACTTGGCTATCACTTGCTAATTCTAGGCTTGATCAAAAGCAGATCCATTCAGAAACTACACCATAGTAAAAACAGATCCTCTTGTATAGTGACAAGGTCTTACAAAATTTCTTCTAGTTTCAGTGCACATTAAAGCATATATTTGCATATGCCGATGATTAAAAAGTTGAAGGACTATTATATAAAGGAACAGCATTTACGTATTGTATACATTCGATAACTTCAGCTATTATGTGGCTTAAATACTTAATATAACTCTGGTTAAAATTTTAAAAATTGAGAATTCAGCCAACTCAACAGCATAATAAATTTTTCTTAGTGTGGAAATCAATTCTTAAATTAAAAATTCAACAATTTCCCTGGCAACAGTAACTGGTGCCAGCAGATGCATTTAGCCACCAACTACTAGATGAAAACATGCATGCTGCATTACAAACTCTGGCACATATGGTTTACTTATAAAAATAGGATACTATAGGCTCAGTGCCTCTGGGTTGGTATGATAGCTGGATCTCAGGATATGGAAAACAGAGATAGAAATATGATGTCATTTGCCATACACTTTTTCATATTATTAAGAAAAACTTTAAAGTTAGGTTGTTGTGAGGGGGTCACTTTTGAAAAAGCAGAAAAACATAATTTTATAACTGAAAAAGAACAGAAAATATAATCTATGAATAAGGCAATAATTTTAGGGTCCCATGTGAAAGTACATGAATGTTTAATCTGCCCTTTTTGAAACAAGCCATGATATTCTTAAGCCTGTGTAATCAATACCGTGATAGAAAAAATAATCCTTTGTTTTGAAGAATTAATGAAATCACTGAGTCCCTTCTAAAATTCACCATGAAACACAACATAAGAGTTAAAATGTAAGACTGGGTTTCTTGGTTCCTTCTTTTCACAGTATTGGATTAGTTACAGTACATCTTTCTTCATGGGGTCTAAGGACGTATTTAATTTGTGTTTCTTTACAGATATTTCTTTCCTGTATAGTTGGTTTCATTTAATTCTGTATTTTCCTAAATAATATATTTGCTTCGAAATCATATTTATTTCATATTTTCTTGATGTTTCAAAACTACGTTAGCTATTTTTTCTCCTACATTTTGTCATGTATACTTGGTTTAAACTGCCCAATTTTGAGACTCTCAAGTTTTCCTGTGATATTTTTCTGCTAATTTCATTTCAGATCATTTCTTATTTATCTAAACTCAAATCTAAACTATGTTTGAATACAATCCAGGTGACCTAAAGAATAGCATGTATTTTTTTTTTTCTTTTATGTCTCAGGGAATAAAGAAAAAAAAAAAACCTGGATGCTTGCTAAAAGACACTGACATTGCTTAGAACACAGGTGTATTCAGGAATGATCAAAGTGTTTTTATATTTGTAAACCTCTTCTCAAATTTCTCCTTGAAGAAGTTAATCATGGTTTCACTCTGTGTAAATACTAACCACCAGTTAGGTGAACTAATTGCATGCTATCAGTCATCCTTTCTAAGATTTCAATTCCCCTCAGATTAAAAAAAAAAAAATCAGTCATTTTAGAATTTTGTTTTCCCAGTGTTTAATAAATGTAATATACTTATTTTGGTACCTTTCACACATATATCGAATTTAAAATAAAGTTAATGGACACTTAAAAGAAATCTAAGAAGGTTTATGCAAAATACATGCATTTAAAAACACAACACACACACATGCAATTAAAAACTGCAATTTTCAATACAGATCCGAACTTTGGTCATGCCTTTGAGGAGAGCATGATTTAATTTTTTGTGTAAATATTTTTGTGGGTAAAACAATATGTTTTTGAATGTTTGTCAATTATCGTACCATATATACTTTTCATATATATGAAATATTTTTTCATAAAAATATCTAATATATATAGTTGTTTTTTTCTGTAATGAATTGGTCAGTTGCATACTAACAATTTGGATAGTTGAAACCTATTTTCCTGATAACAGAGATAAGCATATTGTATCAAAATTTAAAATATGTTAAAATAGGGGCGCCTGGCTAGCTCAATCCTTTAATCTGACTTTGGCTCAGATCATTGTCTCATAGTCTGTGGGTTCGAGCCCCGCATCGGCCTCTGTGCTGACAGCTGGGAGCCTGGAGCCTGCTTTGGATTTTTGTCTCCCTCTCTCTCTGCCCCTCCCCTGCTCGTGCTTGTTCTCTCTCTGTCTCTCTCTCAAAAATAAACATTAAAATTTTTTTAATTTAAAATATGTCAAACTAGTAAGTCCTTTTTTCCACAGATTGAAATTTTACACTTTAACTACAACCTATCCCAACCAATAGTGGCTGTGATTGAAGTATCTTGCCACTTAATGCATAAATGACTTCCCAAGTGTGTGCATCAGCTTCATGGTTGCAGTATTTATCTGGGAATATAGACACCTGAAGCCAGTTAAGGAAACCATAAACACTAAGGCCCAAATGTTAACTGAAAAGTAATTTTATACTATAAGACTTAATTTAAATCTACAGACAAAAAAAGGAAAAATTGTTTTTGTTAAAACATCCAATGAGCATATATATTTTAAGAGTTGTTTGTTTTGTTTTGTTTTATTTTTCTTTTTTTAATGAGAGGGGTGCCTTGGTGGCTCAGTTGGTTAAACACTCAAGTCTTGATTTAATCTGAGCTCATGATCTCACATTTGGTGAGATGGGGCCTCACGCTGGGATCTGTGTTGATAGCAGAGAGCCTGCTTGGGATTCTCTCTCTTCCCCTCTCTCTCTGCCCCTCCTCCTGCTGGTACATGTGCATGTGCTTTAAAAAAAAAAAAAAATATATATATATATATATATATATACACACACACACACACACACATATATGTATATATATACATACATATATATACACATATATATACATACATATATATATACACATATACATATATATATATATATATATATAAGTTTTTATGAGAAGAAAAATGTTGATAAGACTTTTTGTTGTTGTAACTGTATTGCAATCAAATGTTATCATCAGCAGGTTATGTATAGCTTGTATTTCTAATGAAAATGTAAAAAATTAACTGAAAATCTGGACTTTATTTTTAAACTTCCTTTAACTTTGAAGCATATTCCCATTATTCCAATGAGGATAGATTCATATTAACATTCTAGCCCATTTTAGTCCTCGTAATGAGCCTAAAATAGCTGCCAGCTTGCAGTGCTGGAATTAATGATAATTAAATGTAACACAAAATGTATTTCCATATTTTGTATTGCTCAGATGATTTCATCTCAGATGTAGTATGATTCTTTTTAGAGATGACTACTGCTATTTAATCTCTTTTTCAATTTTAATTTGAATTTCATATTGTTCCTGACTGTTTAATGAATATTTTGGGAGATGGCCATAGTGTTGTTAATTATGCTGGAGACTGAGTATAATTAATTCTTTTGGACCCAAAGTCAGCTAGTTAATCGATTTCTGATGAAACTGGAGATTAAACACAGATAGTTCACCTCTTCCTTCATTCATTTTAATTCTTCTCTCTTCAATTCAATCAGATTACTTTGGGAAGTCATTGCTGGCAAATCAATTTGTGGAGCTGTTTTGGACATTATCCAGATGTTAATAGATGGGTGATCTTTTCCATCAAGGTAAAATTAAGAATTTTTAGTTTCAGTTATTGAGAGGTAAAAGCCACCATTATTATCGATAATTCATATTTAAGTAATTTATAATTGTCTATTAACGATAGGCTCATGCAATCATACAGACAAAAAGTTGTTGGTGTGGCATCCCTAATAACCATAAAATAGTAAAGAGGCAAGGGTTTACCATATTCCCAAATACATGTCCCACTGTATAGTATTTCCAATAATCAAGTTAGTAACTCAAGAGGATCAAACTGATTTCTTATACAATTCAGTGATCTTAGTACAGTGTGAATAACACAATAACATATATGGTAATCATTTCCAATGCTATGTTTAAGGGCATACTACATTTTCATACTATAAAATGCCTTTAAAATTAAAAAATTAAGAAAATGGACACCATCCTTTTCAGTCAAGAAATAAAGCTTTAAGGATCGGCTTCACATTTTTCGTATTATTACAGACAACTTTTAAGCACATTCTGTAAAATACATATTGAAATACTTTAACAGATATCCTCAAATAGTATTTATTACAGGCACTAAGTTCAGTGAATTATGACTAAATCAAGTCATTTTTCTCAACTTTGTTTCAGTCGAAGTTAAGATCCTAGCCGATATAGGTATACCACATTTTATCATGCTCTGCAGATATTGTGTTTTTATAAATTGAAGTTGTAAAGTCCTTACCTAGGACAAGTCTGTCGGCACTATTTTTAAACGACATTTGTTCACTTGGTGTCTCTGTCACAATTCGGTAAAATTCTCACAATATTTCAAACTTTTTTCATTATTATTTGCTTGGTGGTCTGTGATTAGTGAGTTTTTTTAACTTTATTTATTTTGAGAGAGAGATAGAGAGAGAGAGAGAGAGAGAGAGAGGGCAGGGAAGGGGCAGAGAGAGAGAGAGAGAGAGAGAGAGAGAGAATCCCAAACAGGTTCCATGCTGTGTTCTCAACACAGAGCCTGACACGTGCCTCGATCCCATGAACAGTGCGCAGAGCCCAATGTGGGGCTCAATCCCACGAATGGCGAGATCGTGACCTGAGTCAAAATCCAGAGCTGGATTTCTTTTCAACTGACTGAACCATCCAGGTGCCCCTGCGGTTAGTGATCTCTGATGTTATTATTGTAATTATTTGGGGGCACCACAAACTGTATCGATGTAAGATGGTGAACTTACTCGATAAATGTCGTGTGTGTTCTGACTGCTCCACTGACTGGCTATTCTTCTGTCTCCCTACTTCTCCTCGGGGCTTCTTGTTCTCTGACATGAAAGGATATTGAAATTAGGCCTATCAACAACCCTACAATGACCTCTAAGTGTTCAAGCGAAAGGAAGAATCACATCTCTCACTTTAAACCCAAAGCTAGAAATGATGAAACTTACTGAGAAAGGCATTTCAAAAGCAGAAACAGGCAGAAGCCAGGCCTCTTGTGCCAAACTGTTAGCAAGTTGTGAATGCAAAGGAAATTCTTTTTTTAAATTTTTTTTTTTCAACGTTTATTCATTTTTGGGACAGAGAGAGACAGAGCATGAACGGGGGAGGGGCAGAGAGAGAGGGAGACACAGAATCGGAAACGGGCTCCAGGCTCCGAGCCGTCAGCCCGGAGCCCGGCGCGGGGCTCGAACTCCCGGACCGCGAGATCGTGACCTGGCTGAAGTCGGACGCTCAACCGACTGCGCCACCCAGGCGCCCCAAATGCAAAGGAAATTCTTGAAGGAGATTAAAGTGCTAGTCCAGGGAAACAAATGATAAGATGCTGGAAGCCGAGCTCTCCCAGCCTGAGTGGCAGGGCTCGGGCTGTGGACGGATTGGTGACTGAAGGGCAGCCCGCCAACAGTGAAGCTTCTTGTCCTCCCGCTTTTAGGTAATTTGGCCTTATTAAAGTACCTGGAGTATTGTATGTGGGGGAATTGCCCTCGGCAGGCCCCGTGGGAAAAGAACCGTTAGGGAAGAAAATAAGGTTCTGTAAGAAATTGTGCGGCCTTACGTTTAGCCTTTGCCATCCCCTAAGGAGACTCCTCTACTTACAGGAAGGATAGCCTCATACATTTGCCAGCAAAGAGGGCCTGTAAAGGAGAGACATATAGATTTGAAAGCCCCACTCCGGCAACTAAGGAGTGTATCTCTGGGCACAGGTGACTTCAACCCCTAGGCCCACCTGGCCCCCGGAGGCATTGCAGATGTGACTGAACCTAGTTGGTTAAGGTACCAAATGGTTCATTCGTTCCTAGGTGCATTGTCTCTCTGAGAATGTATGAGGCACGGGTTCTAAGGCCTTTTCAGCCCCTTTCTGGCACCTCGGACTGAGGCAAACACATGGTTCTTCTGGCCTCATGTGGTTAGGAGGTCATGTCCCCGTAACTGTTCCACTCGAGGTGTTGAGAAATGGAGGGCCTTTCACGAGAACAGCAAAGCAAATGCTTTGTAGATTATAGATAAACGCAGACGCTTAATGGAATAATGTAAGAAATTAATCCATAATCAAAGGGTATGCGGGAAAGTTAGGGGAAAATCGCCATGTTATTTCTTAAAGGTTGTTTGTACATAGGAACATTTTCAAAATTAGGTAATGTTAGAAAAATATAGATGACGTATGCTACAAGGAAATCACTGGCATATATAATGCCACATTTACTGCAATAAACCGGCCAGTTCAACACGCTGCTGTTGTCTGCGTCCATTTTTATTTCAGTTTTTTATTTTAGTTTTGTTTAATTTTCACTTTTTCGCCGACGCCGTTCATCCTTCGGGAACCCCTGGACCTGCTGGAGCTGGACTCCGGCGATAAGAAAGCCAAACAACCTTACTGGTGATCTGAAGAAAGTTTTAGTGGTCTGGATAGAAGGCCAAATGAAACCTAACCTTCCCTTAACCCAAAGCCTAATCCGGAGCAAGGCTCTAACTCTTCAGTTCTATGAAAGCTGACAGATGAGGAAGCTGAAGAAGAAACGTTTGCAATTAGCAGAGGCTGGACCATAAGGTTTAAGGAAAGAAGTCATCTCTGTAACGTACAAGTGCCAAGTGAAGCAGTAAGTTTTGATGTAGAAGCTGTAGCAAGTGACCCGGAAGATAGAGTTCAGATAATGAATGAAGGTGACTCTACTAGACAACAGATATTCAAGACAGAATAAAGAACCTTCTAAAGGAAGAAGAAGCTGATTAAGACTTTCATAGCTGGAGAGAAGTCAGTGCCTGTCTTCACAACTTTAAAGGACAGCCTGAACCTTTGTAGAGGCTAATGGAACTGGTGTCTTTAATTTGAAGCTACTGCTCCCTTACTATTCTGAAAACCCTAAGGACCTGAAGAATTATATTACGTCTACTCTGACTATGCTCCATAAATGGAAGATTAAAGAAGATAACAGCACACCTGTTCACAATATGGCCTGCCAAATATTTTAAGCCTACTGTTGAGACTCAGTGCTCAGGAAAAAAAAAAAAGGTTTTTCAAAATATTGCTTCTCATTGACCATGTTCCTGATCACCCAAGTGATGTGATGGAAATGTACAATGAGATGAATATTGTTTTCACATCCACTAATGCATCCATTCTGCAGTCCGTGGTCAAAGGAGGAATTTTGACTTTCAAGTCTTATGATTTAAGAATTACACTTTGTAAGGCTATCATTGTCATAGAGATTGATTCCTCTGACGGCTCTTGGCAAAGTAAATTGAAAACCTTCTGGAAAGGATCCATCATTCTAGATGCCATTAAGAACATTCACGGGAATAGATCAAAATTTCAACATTAATAGAAGTTTGGAAGAAGTTGATTCTAACCCTCATGATGACTTTGAGGGATTTAAGACTTCAGAGAAAGAAGAAAATGCAAGTGTCTTGGAAATCGCCTGGGAACTGGGATTGTAATTGGAACCCAAAGATATAACTTGAATTGCTGTAATCTCATGACAAAACTTGAACAGATGACGAGTTGCTTCCTATGGCTGACCAAAGAATGTGGTTTCTTGAAATGGAATCCACTCCTGGTGAGGGTGGTGTGAAGACTATTGAAATGACAGCAAAGGATTTTGAAAATTATGTCAACTTAGTTGATAAAACAGAGGCAGAGGGGACTGCCTCTGTTTGAGAGTGCACTGAGAGAGGCAGAGAGGCACTCTGTTTGAGAGGACTGAAACCAATTTTGAAAGAAGTTCTACTTTGGATAAAGTGCTATCACACAGAATCACATGCCGCCGAGAAATTATTTGTGAAAGGAAGTGTCAATATGTGTGTGGCAAATTTTGTCTTATTTTAAGAAATTGTCACAGCAACTCCAACCTTCATCAACCAGCACCCTGATCAATCAGAAGCCATCGAATTGAGGCAATACCTGCCATCGGCAAAAATATTATGACTTCCTGAAAGCTCAGATGAGGATTAGCATTTTTTAGCAATAAAGTATTTTTAATTAAGGTATGTAAATTTTCTTTATTTATTTATTAGAGAAGCGGGCAGAAGGTCAGAGAGAGAGGGAGAGAGAAAATCTTATGCAGTCTCCATGCCCCAGCACTGAGCCCAGCCAGGGTCTCTATCTCATGACCGTGAGATCATGACCTGAGCTGAAATCAAGAGTTGAACGCTTAGTCAACTGGGCCACCCAGGCTCCCAAACGTATGTACATTTTAAAGACCCAATGCTATTGCACACTTCATAGACCACACTACAGTGCAAACATAACTTTTATATCCACTGGGAAATCAAAAAATTCATTTGACTCTCTTTATTGTGATATTTACTTTATTGCAGTGGTCTGGAACTGAGCCTGAAATATATCTGAGGTATACCTGTACATTTTCCAGACATTAGAAAATGGATTCTTGTGAATACTTCTAATAGCTTTCAACTTCTGCATTGTTCCAGGGAATTTTGGGAAAACCCCAGTAACCTCCTAATCTAACATCGATTGTACAAATACAATCCTTTGTAATCTGACCCCTGAACTTGCAATTGACTTTACTGATGTAGATAACATGTTATCAAGATAAGGCATAGTTTTGTTTTTTTTTAATTTTTTTTTCAACGTTTATTTTATTTTTGGGATAGAGACAGACAGAGCATGAACGGGGGAGGGGCAGAGAGAGAGGGAGACACAGAATCGTAAACAGGCTCCAGGTTCTGAGCCGTCAGCCCAGAGCCTTACGCAGGGCTCGAACTCACGGACCGCGAGATCGTGACCTGGCAGAAGTCGGACGCTTAACCGACTGCGCCACCCAGGCGCCCCCCTTTTTTTTTTTTTTTTAATTTTTATTTTTTATTTTTTATTTTTATTTTATTTTATTTTTTTTTAAAGGCATAGTTATTTTAAGAACCTACTTAAGGGGCGCCTGGGTGGCTCAGTCGGTTAAGCGGCCGACTTGGGCTCAGGTCATGATCTTGCGGTTCGTGAGTCTGAGCCCCGCGTCGGGCTCTGTGCTGACAGCTCAGAGCCTGGAGCCTGTTTCAGATTCTGTGTCTCCCTCTCTCTGACCCTACCCCGTTCATGCTCTGTCTCTCTCTGTCTCAAAAATAAATAAAACAAAAAAATAAATAAATAAATTTAAAAAAAAAAAAAAAAGAACCTACTTAATTACGTATAGACATGCTGCTGGCTAGTGTTTCTTCTGAATCAGATGATTGTGGTTCCAATTTACACAGCTGTTTGTGAATGAGTAAGCATCTCAGTACTCAGCACATGATACCAAGCAAGGAAGTTGTTTCGTTATATTCACAAAGTGAACTGTATTCTAGACATCAAGGAATTTGAAGAGAGTCAAACTATGTAATGTGAATTTCATTATTTAAGTATGTATTTTAAAGGCAAAATGACATTAAGCTCCTCCTTGTAATGAAGAAGTTGTAAGTGGTATTTGATTTGCATAAACATAATAACATGGTTTAATATGCAAATCTTATCTCTATATATTTTTCAACTAACATACTCCATGTTCTTTCATGTGCATATTATAAAATGATTAAAATAGTTGTGATTATATTCTTGCATATTTTTTCAAGCGATTATAATTGGACCTTCTGAGATAGTTTATATTAACATATTAATTCATTCTATGTAACTTAGAAAGCATTCACAAACCTGCAAATAACATACCATTTTTTCATTCATTATGCTTGTGCTTGTCAATGTGTAGCACTGATTTTGCTTGGGATCTATTATCAGATATAGATAATATTTCTCAGAAATTTTTCAAAATCTTTACTTTTCTTAGCAAATATTAGAAAGAAGACAAGAAGTCTTTCTAGTAATTCTAAAAGCAGAAACAAGAAGTTCAGCCAGGAAAATTCAGATGAGTTGTTGAAATATGAGTTTGATGAGATCTGATAAATACAACAGCCAGAGTGAAAACGAAATGACCAGTAAGGCTACAAGCCAATTTATCTAAGGGCGACTGTTATGATCAAGTGAAAATAAGATAAAAACAGAGAGGGTGGCCAACTATAAGAGACTTAAATACAGAGAACAAGCTGAGGATGGCTGGAGGGGAGTTGGGGAAGAGGGCTAAGTGGGTGATGAGCATTAAGGAGGGCACTTGTTGGGTTGAGCACTGGGTATTATATGTAAGTGATCTATGCCCTGAAACCACTACTATGCTATGTGTTAACTAATTTGAATTTAAATAAATTTAAGATATGTAAGGTGATTGTAATTATCATTAAGAACTCCTTCTAACCAAAAGGTTTCCTTCTTTCTGGACTTTTGGGGTCAATCTTTTCCTGTCACATTACCTGACAGTTGTAGAACTGCAGTGTCTCTGACTTTGAACAAGTCTTTTCCCCAGATTTTAGAAGGAAGAAAAGCTACCATAAGAAAATAGGGCAGCTGAAAATAAGCAATAACACCTAAAGCATCTGCTTAGATGTGATAAATGTGACACTAGATCATATCCCATTCACCCTGAAAGTTCCCGGAACTTGGGCAACGATCTATTACCTTCGCTCCCAAAAAGGGGGTGAATCGTGGAGAACAGTAACTGTCACCCACAGTGTTGTTAATAATATTTCTGTTTGATAGATGGGGAAGGAGAAGAAACATACGCTTTAGCAGGCACATGTCATTCCTAACTTAAAACATACCACATATTCCAGGGAATAGTGGAGCCTAGATTTGAACCCAGGAAGTTTGGCTCAAAAGCCCTTACTTTTAACCACTACATGTTTTTTAAATGGGAAGCCAAGTTTCTAGTCTGAGTTCAGAGCCCATACTCATTGGATTCTGCAGATAGTTGCCTATAAAATTTATCAATATTGTAAGATGTTACCCAGCCAGACAAATATCAAAATCATGTACATTCCAGTCTTTCTACTCAGCCTGATGTTCAGCCACTTTTCACAACCCTCAAATCACCTGTATTTTTAAAGAAACATATCAGGGGCGCCTGGGTGGCACAGTCGGTTGAGCGTCCGACTTCAGCTCAGGTCATGATCTCGCGGTCCGTGAGTTCGAGCCCCGCGTCGTGCTCTGGGCTGATGGCTCGGAGCCTGGAGCCTGCTTCCATTCTGTGTCTCCCCCTCTCTCTGCCCCTCCCCCGTTCATGCTCTGTCTCTCTCTGTCTCAAAAATAAATAAAACGTTAAAAAAATTAAAAAAAAAGAAACATATCATATTCTGATATTAATATTCTTTCCATACTCCTTATGTATCCTTTCCATCTGATTCCTTGAAATAGTATTTGTTTTTAAGGGTCTTCTCCGAGTCATTTTTTCCATGAAACCTTCTTAGCCCACTACAAATTGGCAAAATCCTTTCTTCCTCTGATATCCTACAGTAACTTAAAAAAATCTTATAACTTACTTAATATTGTTTTATAGTAATTGGTTTATAAAACAGTTAGTTTAGGATTCCATGAACTTCTGAAGGTAGTGAGACTGTTGGTTAGTTGGTCTGTTTTTCAACTTTACCTCCACTCACCTAATACATTCCTGGTCAAATAGTTGGAATTAATTATATATTTGTTGAATGGATGGACTCACTTTAGAAGAATGGAGAAAAGAAGTTTGATTTTTTTATCTCATAAATACATGCCCTACTGGCCCGATGCTTCTATATTTATTTACTGTTTACTCTGTGAAAATATTAAGTAAGATTTCAGTATATATCTTGGCAAAGGCAATACTCTAGATCCTCATCAAGTTTGCATCATTGTATGGGGTGTCTGTTTTCCAACTTTGTTGGAGTCATTAACCTGACTTCCAATAAACTCTGGCACAGATGACTATGTTATGCATAATGAAAACTGCTTCCATTCATTCAGACTGCCTTTACAGCAAACTGCAGTGGTTCTCTGGTAAGCATAATAAGGACATAGTGATTTTAATTGAGGACATTACTAAGATTTATCGATCCACCTGCACTAATGTTGGAATTTAAAGGTCAAGAAGCCACAAGATTGACACAAAAATGTCAGTATTATGGATTCTTTGTGAGGCATAGGGTCATTTTTAAATGACGGTCGTGATTCCCCAAAATTTCCAGGTATACTCACCATGAATTGTCTTCCTCCTACCATTACAAAAATATCAATTTCTCATTTTATGTTGCTATTTTATGAGATTGGAAACAATAGGATATTGCTATGAGTGGAATCAGACTTCCTTTGGACACCTCGAGGATGAAACTTATTAATTTTGTGGTTGATGCTTTACAAAAACCACCCAGCAATTGATTGTAGTCAACATTCAATACAAGCAACATATTTAAGTAGACAGGTGCTTACATACCATGAGGCATGTGGATCCTTGTTTGTGTTGGCTTAGTGTTGCTAAGTGGCTAAACTAACTTTACTCCCACTCTATTTTCAAAATGAATGGATTTGAGCTTTTATTTTATTAAAAGAAATATCAAGGATGACATATGTTTGATACTAAAGATATTCTCCTTTTATGAGTAAAGTAATAAAGAATTTGTCTAAATTATGTGTGCATTATTATAGATAATGCTATTGAAGAGGAAGTCAGTGGTATCAGGACATAAAATTTTCATTTTTTGCTTGTGTTATTTCAGGATTCCTCCCCTTGCTTTACTTTCCACCCCCATCTCTTAGGTGGAAATCTTCACAACTCCTAACCCAGGCATTAAGATCCCTTAAACTGGTTTACTGCCTTCTACCCACAAATCCTTAATTTTGGACATTGCATCACACTTAGAGCAAAATATAATTACAGAATTTAAGCATTATTTCAGCACGTAATTGTTGTTCTTATGTTTTGCGTGAAAAACACAAATGAACAACATTGCTATATAAATGCATATATATAGTCCATTATAAGAGATGTAGTTCAGTTATACCATTAATATATGTTTGACGTAATTCAAGAAATGAATGTACCAATATGTATCAGGCACTTTAAAAAAGAAACAGTCTCTACCCTTAAGTAATTCAGTCTGTTATAAAAAATTAAACAATCATATAATACTCTGTTATTATTGTATATATTTCTATTATGACAGACAGCATAAGGCGAATTAAGAGATTTTATGATGTCTTCCCTTTTTAAATTTTATTTATGTTGATTTTTGAGAGAGAGAGAGACAGAGCATGAGCAGGGGAGAGGGAGAGAGTGGGAGACACAGAATCCGAAACAGGCTCTAGGATCCAAGCTAACACAGAGCCCGATGTAGAGCCTGAACTCAAGAACTGTGAGATCATGACCTGAGCCAAAGTTGAACGCTTAACCAACTGAGCCACCCAGGCACTGCATTTGTTGTCTTCTTAATGTAACTTGGACCTGGATGTCAGATATTAGATATAATATAATTCAAGGATCACTTCAGTCAGCAAATATTTATTATCTGCCCTGTGACAAATTCCTTGGTACATATGGGGAATAGATGGTTGAATAAAACACCTTCAAATGTTCACGTCTATTAGGGAGACAG
Organism: Lynx canadensis; assembly: GCF_007474595.2. Classification (NCBI taxonomy): domain Eukaryota; kingdom Metazoa; phylum Chordata; class Mammalia; order Carnivora; family Felidae; genus Lynx; species Lynx canadensis. Next base: position 10,426,613 of record NC_044314.2, on the reverse strand, counting down.
ACTCATTAACAGACATTTTCTATTTAATGCAGTGAGATTTTCTTAGCATTTGGCACTTAGTTCTACAGGAACAGAGTGGACAGACATTCAGCCAACTGCACAAGGTCTCTTAGAGGAAATGATCTCTGAATTAAAGCTTGAGGCAATATATATTCAGCTATATCACAGATGACATAAAATATATTTAAAAAAAAGTAGGCTATGGACTTTCATGTTGGAAATTACACCACTAATTGAGAATACCTTCAGATATTTTATAGATAGGATTATTTTGGAAGTAGGTCTTGTTCAAAGGACTTCAATAAAAAAATGTTATCAGTTATATTTTAGTATGAATAATATTTATGTGTGTCTTCAACGCAATAACACTCAAAGACCTAAGTGCAAAAATAAATTATTTTCCCACTTCATCATGTTTTCATGCTTTACAGAAAAAAAAGCCATCATGAATAAGAACTGTTACTATATATTGATTTAAGTTATATGAATCCAGAAAACTTTAAATGATCAATAAAAAGCATAAAAAGTGTCACATACGATAGGGTTATACAACTGTTATCAAAGAACACCCATTCTTTGCACTGTAAGTCGTGGATAATTAGTAGATTGTACTTTTAATTGTGTGGGTGTGCTTATGTGTGTGTGTGACTGCAATATTTTTTATCTTGAGGTTATCTTAGTGGAATATGGAACTTTAAAAGTCAACACAGATAAATTAATACTAAAAACCAAAACAAAACAGAACAAAAAGCACTTGAAAGAATTATAAGACCAGGGAAATGAAAAATCAAAAAGCGAAGAATCTGAGAGTCTGGAAATATATATATATATATATATATATATATATATATATATATACATATACATATACATATATATATATAATTTTTTGAGAGAGAGGGAGATAAGGGAGATAGAGAACGAGTGGGGAGGGACAGAGAGAGAGAGAGGAAGACAGATATCTTAAGCAGGATCCTCCAATGTCAGCACAGAGCACAACATGGGGTTCGAACTCACGAACTATGAGATGATGTCCTGAGCCAAAATCAAGAGTCAGACGCTTAACTGACTGAATATTTTTAAAACATTATTATTTTTCGAATGATTTGTGTTTTTTATGACAGAAAGTTATTGGATATGCAGAAAAAACCTAAGGAAAAGCAGGAAGACAGAAACAAAGGTTTGGATAATAAATAGCGAGTGGATCATTATGTCTGAAAGACAGCTCCATAGATCCATTAGGACATGAGGCTGAAACGTGAGTGGACAATAAGTACAAAAGTAAACAAAGGAAAATTTTTCTACAGTAATATTAATTTTAACATATGAGGTCAACTACGTGGATTATGGAGAAAGAAACTATTACAATAAACTAAATGATAGAGTGATAAAAATAAAACTTGAAAATAGTAATGTCAAAACAAACCAACCCCACAATAATGTAAATTCCTGGTTCAGCATCACATTGCTGCATAGTCCAGGGATGATGTTTCTTCACTGTGATAGTGTCAGCACATAGTACCTTACCTAGTCCATTATAGGTACTCACGATGTTCATTGGATGACGAAATACTTATAGAGCAAATCCTGTAACCAAAAAATAAACCAATGGATACCTTTAGAAAAAAGAAAATGTGATACCCATCATAGATGAGAGGAAAGAAAACCTGGTCTAGATTTAACTGTATGAAAGGATGAGAGGAGAAAAGAGAGACAAAATGATTTCAAGAAAAAGTCCGCACCTGTAGAAGAAAGTGATTGGACTACTACTGAGATAATCCCATTGAACAATATCTTTGCGAAATCTATTATGCATGCGTGTTGAGACAACCAGTGAGAAATCTAAGGGTGCTGAGTTGGTAGAATGTTTATCAAAGTAAAGGCTCAGGTGAATTCCTGTAGTATTCTGAAAAGTGGAATTAGTAGAACTATTAAAAATTCCATTACCTTTGTTCCTGGTGTCTTTCTGAAAAAGAGTCCATACGAGGGGTCTTCTGTTCCTCATCTTCACAGACATACATGTTTCTCTGCACACTTCAAACAGAAACACCTTTCCTCCACTTTCAACCTTTCATGCTCACTTTTGCAACATCTAACCCTCCCAGGCTCTTCTCCACAGAAGTATTCTGCATTCTTAAATTCCTCTTTTTATGAACAGTGTGATTTTTCTTCATAATTCCTATTTCCTTGAAGGCTTTGTGATTACGCTTACTGATTTATTTCTATGAACTCAAGTAACAGTTTTAGCAATCATTTCCCATTCAAACTTTACTGGAGACAAGATTAACAGAAGGAGAGAAGTTTTGTTATTTTAGTTTAGGTTTTTTTGTTTGTTTGTTTGTTTGTTTGTTATAAGTAGGCCAACTGTAAAATCACGTACATGTAAACAGTGGCACGTGGTTGTGATTATTCACTCCCAGTACCTGGAGTTAAAATACAGCTTCTTCTGGTAAGGATTTACCCTTCCTGAATGAAACTTTTGCTTGGAAGTTAAAATTATCTTTGGGAAGCCTATCTTATTTCATTTTATTTCAAAAATCTTCTTGCCAAAATTAAGATAATTCTTTTGGATTATTTTTTTCCTATTTTTCCTCCTTTCTTTTTACCTCTTTCCTTCATCTTTGCTTTTCTTTTAAATAACCAGTGTGTTTAAAAATAGTTGTGTAGAAAATAAAAATCAGTTTATATGAGTCATGTGATAAGTTTGGATAAGTCTTGTTACTGTACTTAATGTAGTTGTTGGATAAATACCTTGTTTATATCGTCATCTTGAAGGCATGATTTTTTATATGTTTGATGAACATTTGATTATATTTGGATAAGTCTAATTTGAAATCATATCCAGATCATGAAATTGTTTATGCTGTACAACTTCTTACTTGTTGCTTTGATGTTATAGGGACATTTTAAGAACCTACATGAAAAATATTTAACTTATGAATCATATAAATCTAGCCGTGTTCAAAATAGAAAAACAATGTGTAATATGTTAGAAACTTCTCATGTTTTCTCAGCATTTTAGAAAAGATCCCATCATAGTAACTACTGAAATGAATTACGTTTTATAATAAAGCAAAGGCCTCATGTGTTAAGTCAACAAAGTTTTTATTAACTAGCCCAACAATATCCTAGAAAAAAAAAAACCTGACTAAATATTTAAAGAAATAAAATTAAAGAAGAGAGTTAAATGTCATCTAGTTTTGAAATCATAGGCTGATCAATAGTGAGACTGAAAAACATAGCTTTTTTAATAGAAGTGGGCCAAAATACTGAATTATTAGTTTTGGCTCCACAACGTAATCCTTTATTGGGTGCTTCTCTTGGCATACATTTGGACACCCACAACCACTGTGAAATCCAGCTTGTAAGATGAGAAGATAGTGATCATATCAGTCAGAGAAGAAAACTTTATGTGCAATTTCATCTGTCCTTTGATACCAGTGTTTTGTTTTGTTTTGTTTTGTTTCTATTCTGTTCTTTCAGGAGGGCTCATAGCACTATTTGATATATATACAGTATTTTTTTAAACTGGTATCACAGTGATGAACATTCTGTTCTTCATGGGGGAAATGGTGCTTTTATAAAACATTTTAACAGGAATGCTGCTGTGTTGTTCTTCATGTTCTTTATAGTTTGCTTGGTTTGCAGTACCTCTTTGGATACTTTCTGGGACAAGTCAAATGTGCATCATTGTTTCCTGGAATAGATTTTACTGATTTGGAAATTGTTTTCCTTTATGTCAGATGCTTAAAGATAATTTTAATAGCTATCTATTGACATCAGTGGTAGTTAAAATTCGTAGGTAGTTTCAAAAATCTGAACCAATGGGGATAATCCATTAATTTTTCATATAAATAAAAGTAGACAAATATGGATGATTTACGAATGTCCATTGTCTTTTAAATTGTATTTATCCACTCACTAACTCATGCAAAACTGATTTCAAGATACCAATTACACTCTTTGTCGAAGAGTTTTCATAGGGATTCAAGCCTGTTACATCTACAATTTAAATCAATGTCTTCTTTCACAAATTGTGTAGTTGTTTCCTGAAAAAGAACAAAAACCACCACAGCCACTTTGATAAGTGATAGAGCAGCAGCATTTGGTACAGTTTTTCTAAGTTTTATTCTGAGTTTCTCTTTGCTGCACAGTAAGAATACAGATATATCTAAGAGTGTTTCAACTGGGTGTTAACAAGATGATATTCAGCATACTGTACAAACTGTCTTCTATATAAGTTAGATATAGAAGTTCGTGTTATTAAGCATAGTTCTCTCACCTACTTTCTTTAAGTTTTTATTTAAATTCTAGTTAGTTAACATACAGTGCAAAATTGATTTCAGGAGTAGAATTTAGTGATTCGTCACTTACATATAACATCCAGTGCTCATCACAAGTGCCCTCCTTAATACCTTTTATCCATTTATCCCATTCCCCACCCACCTCTATCAACCCTCAGTTTTTTTTCTATCGTCGTAGCTCCCTTATGGTTTGCCTCTCTCTGTCTCTCTTTTTTTCACTTATTCTATATTTTTTTAAATTTTATTTCTTAAATACCACAGATAAATGAAATTGTATGGTATTTGTCTTTCTCTGAATTATTTATTTCACTTAGCATAATGTGCTCAACTCCATCCACATCATCGCAAATGACAAGATATCATTCTTTTTGATGGCAGGGTAATATTCCATTGTATAGATATGGAATATATTCCATATGTATACATTCATTAGTTGATGGACATTTGAGCTCTCTCCACACTTGACTATTGTTGATAATGCTGTTGTAAACATCGAGGTTCATGGGCCCCTTTGAATAAATATTTTTGTAAAAAAATATATACCTGGATAATAGGTCTACTTGGTCTTGTTAATAAAATCCCCTAAGATAAGATTTAAATAGCGACTGATTACATTATCATAATTAACACCAATATCAAGATTCCTTAACCTTTCTTTGTTCTCCATTCTATCATTTTTTAGGGTGTGTAAAAATTTTGTATTAAAATATAGCTCTACAATGATAAACCATAAATAGTCAAAACAATTTAAAAATAAGCATATTTAAAAAGTATATGTAATTAGGGGCACCTGGGTGGCTCAGCTGGTTAGGTGTTCTACTCTTGATTTCGGCTCAGTTTTGTGGGTTTGATCCCTGCCTTGAGCTCTGGGCTGACAATGCAGAGCCTGCTTGGCATTCTCACCCTCACCCTCTCTGCCCCTCCTGTGCTCTTTCCATCTCTCTCTCTCTCTTAAAATAAATAAATGAACTTAAATAATCTTAAACAAATAAAAAGTGTATGTAATCAACCTAAGTGATATGGCTTATATAGAAAGTTAATTTGTCACCCAGATAGGTATCCTTTCAAACCACCTTTTCCAATACATTGTTTCAAAAGATATGCATTCTTACTTTCCTTTGCCAGGTAATAGAAATATTGATAAAATAAAAGTTAAAGATTTTATTGCAAATACCTTCAACAAATCTAAGGTCTACAAAATTGTCCGCTGACCTTGTATTATACAGAAACAAACATCACTAATTTACATACATTTAAATTGCAAAAATAGTTATCTGAGCTTGATTTTGTAAACTAACTTCCAAAAATTGCAAGTGCTTTTACATTTTAAATATTTTATGAAAACTTCATGTGAATACTAGCTATTCTGTTTGCATCTTCAAATCCCCAAACATTGTACAGATAAATTTATATGTGTGTAGTTGTGAGTGTAACATAAACAAATAGTCAAGTATGTTACAATGAAGGCCATATTGTGATGACTGAGCCATGTTATTTGTTTCCTCAAACATGTGCACAAGACACCAAGTCCTGGTGTTTTTGTATTATTATAGTTTAAATCATAAAACTATCTACATTTTATCAAGTTTGAAGTACGTCTTCTATGAATACACATGTCACAAGACCAACAATTTTGTTATTTGAAACTGGGAATTTTATTCCCGAAGAAAGATAAGTGGATACAAAAATATAGTCTTGCTGTTCTGATTTGTGCCCAGCTGCACTGACAATATAAGCAAAAATATTATAGTAAAAAGAGTCTCAAATTGAATTATTTAGCACTGAACAATCAGTCAGAACCTAGTTTTCATAAATCTAGGTAAAATATAGTTGGCATGATGTATGCATAATGCCCAGGGCTTATTCCAAATTTGAAGATTTAAACCCAAGTTTTACATGTAGGGATAGATATTAAAATGACACAGAATAAAAATGATTATGATTGAGCTTTTTAGTAAGACATGAGCCTTGCTATGAAATATGAAATATCTGTGAAATATCACACTGTAGCCCTTTAAACTAAGGATTAACCTTCCATGGGAACTGTACTGTGGAAAGAAAGAAAATAATAAAAATTTTAGATGCATGCAGTGCTGCCTAAAGTCCTGTTTTAATTCACATTATCAGTAACTCTGCAGTCCTTTCTCTCCTGGCTAATGGATTCAGTATTTCATAAAATTGGACAAGAAGTGCAATTTATCGAACTAGAACTCAATACGTCACACACTAGTGAAATAGTAGAGTAGTTCAGACATAGAAACATCACTGTTATCATTAGACATTATGACATTTTAGACAACAAAAAATACTGCTTCCGTCTCCACAGGTGCAAAGTGCTTTCACTGCAGACAGGCAGCGTAGCAGAAGGACGCTTTCACGAACACACCATTGCTGTCCGTCCTAACAGTTTCAACTGCAACGTAAAGTAAAACAGCAAGTGTTTACTTTTTTCTCCACTGAAATTGAGGATCTTCCAATGGATTTTGAAATAGAAGCCATTTTCAGTTTTGATCTATTTACTCTTTTTTTGTTCATAATAATAAGAAAACATGATGAAAATAATACTATTCTTAACCTCTTTAGAAAGTGCATGGGAATGTGATTTCACTGTAATGCGGAATTTCAGAAACAAAACAGATAAACATATGGGAAGGAGAAACAGAAGAGAGAGGGAAGCAAACCGTAAGAGACTCTCAACTATACAGAGCAAACTGAGGACTGCTGGAGGAGAGGTGGACTAAATAGGTGATGGGTAGGTATTAAGGAGGGCTCTTGTGTTGAGCACTGGGTGTTAGACGTAAGTGATGAATCACATTACTCCTGAAGCCAATATTACCCAAATATTATCTAGAATTTAAATAGAAATCTGAAAAAAAGAAAAAAGAAAGTGCATGTGAAAAATGTGCTTTCTAGAGAAAATATCTGAACATTCGTGTCTTAGGTAATATAATTCCACAGCATTATTGTCAATAGAGGATAGAGAAAAAAATATCCTCTAATAAAGTTATTTCATGTATTGTACAAAGAGTTTAGTTTATTATTATGTTTTCCTCAGGCAATCCAAAACGTCCCTTTCAATGATAAATCTTCCAAATGACTAGCATGTTCTTTTGACTTAGGTAGTAGTCTTTTGTAGTCAACACCTACTTCTGTCAAAGTGCTGTGAAGAATTGTAGCCTATTTTAATTGACCGAAAATATTTGCCAGATGCTTATTCATAAAAATCCACTTTCAAAAAGGCAAGTAATAATTTATTTACTGGAACACATATTTAATTTTATTCACTGCAATATAATTTATTTAATGGAATTAAATATAATATGTCCATTGTTTCCAATAATTTCCAAAGTAGTAGATAAGAGATAGTTATCACTTATTTCTATATTTATAATTTACTATGTACAAAGTTAAACCACCAACTTATGGTTGACTTAAAACTGTACTTAAAAATACTACAGTAGGGTTAACAGTGAATAAATGGAGAAGAAAGAAATGATTGATGAAAATTATGTGAAAATATATAATCAATATTGAACACAGAGTCTAAATAATTATATGCCTGTACTTAGGAGAATATGGGGATTAGAAAGTTTTTCACCTTTTATTCTAAGCACAGGATGGCCCTACATATTATCACCAGTGCTCAATTTTTACTAAGATACCTCAAGATAATTAAATAGGACACTGTCTCATATAGGCCTATTTGACACATAAGGCAGACCAAAGTCATTTAATAACTATTAAGTTTCAAATTAAGAACCAACTGACTTCTTAAGCAAGGCTCAAACCACTGATATTTGTGGGATGTACATATTCCTCTCAATATTTTTTCAAGTAAGGATATTTTATAAGTTGATTATTTTTTATCACTTAACTATTTACATTAGAAATTTGATGTACTGATTTTGAAGAAATGATAAAAACATTATTCTGAGAAATCTTTACTTGATCAACAATAAGATAATAAAAATATACACAATAAAAATATGGATAAAGAATGCTAATAAGCTGATTAAAAGAATGCCAGAATCACTAGTCATTAGAAAAAACAAGTTGAAACCATAGGAAGATACCTCTTTATAACTATTATAAAGGCTAAAAATTAGAATGGTTTAACTAACAGAGCATATAAAATGTCGGTGAAGATGTGGCAGGAGGGAAATTCTAATTCAGTATTGGTGGGAATGTCAAGTGTACAACCATTTTAGAAAACAATTTTGCAATTTCTTAAAAAGAAATTAAATGTATTTTTTGTGTGATTCAACTATTCTCCTGGGTATTACCCAAGAAATTAAAAGTATAGTCCATTTAAAGTCTTATACATAATTTTCATGATAGTTGCACTTGTAAATGCCCCAAAGTAAAAATAACATAAATGTCTATCAACAGAAAAATAGGTAAAGAATTATGAAACATCTTTACAACAGCATATTACTCAGCAATAAATTAAAAAAAGAGCTACCAATTCACACCACACTGATATGGGTCAAAATAATGATGAGGAGTGAAAGAAGGCAAACAAAAAATTTACATAATATATGACTTTACTCACAAATAAATGTAAAATATGCAAATAATCCACAGTGACTGGAAGCAGATGTGTAATTGTCTGAAGGGAAAAGGAGGTGGATGGTAACAGAGCATGATTCTAAGGACGGGAAGGGAACTTGGGTTGATGTGAGGGTTCATTATCTCAATTACGGTGATGGCTACTTGGATATATACATGATTCAAATTTAGCAAATTGTACATTTTGTCAGTCAATTGTGTCTAAATTGGCAAAATAAATTTGCAAACTATTTTATATAAGCAAAATACTATATTCCATATAAATCAAACATGAAGTGGGTGCTGTAGGTGTAGACATTAGGAAACCATGACCTGTCACCAGAAGTATCTCATCTTATCCCCCATCATTCACATTTTATTCTGTTTCAGGGCATGGATATAGGAGCAGATAGATTTTGAGCATTTCTCAGGGATCAAGTATAATATTGAATCTTGGGAATAGTTAAGAGAATGCCATCCACTTTCATTGTAATCTCTTTCTTGGAGGTATAAACACTGATTGCACTGAGATTCTCTTCTCCTACCCCCGTATTTGTTATGCAAAAGCCATTTCCTAACTGTTAGCCTGCTCATAATTTGACACAGGAACTAAAAATTATTGGGACTGTGAAAGTGGAGGAAAAAAAGGTAACTTTTCTCTGTACATCCAAATATAAATTGTAACTTCTTTGGAATTGGGCTATCAATAATATCGGTCTTCTGTATGTTAATATCTCTAATTAGAATGGTCTACTTTTGACTGTATTCATAATATACTGATGTGGCATCATAAATTATTGATAACTGGATTAATAGCTAAAATATGGTTTTCCATTTAACATATCATTTATGACATATACAATTAACCACACTAAGAAGAATTGCTTGTGTTGTCATTAGACATAGACTAAAATGACAGGGAAGGGATGTCATTTAACAAAAGCATGTTTTCCTCTGTAATGAATACCAAATAGCTGATAATCATAAATGCTGTAGATTTCAGCCACACTAGATGATCTTACTATTGTACAACCTTATTCATTCACTCTTTTTCTCAAGTCAAGTAATCCTCTGTTACTCACCAGACAACTGTTTGAAGTACTGGGGAATAAGCAGGAACAACGTGCTATGCACTTTTGGGAAATACAATGCAAATACTATTTTCCTGAAATTCACATTAATCGTTTTTGTTTTTACTTTCTAAATAGGGCAACCCTAGTCTTCTATCAGCATTTATCATCTGGTTCCTCTTTATGCCAAGAGAGTCTCTAGTAGGAGATCAGAAGCCTGGAATCCTTCTTCCAGTTTTGATCTATATTTATCTGGATAATTAGACAGTTACTTTCTGTACCCCTAACAACATTAGCCTTAGTGATCCCATTATAGGTTTCAACCTCCCTCAGACAGCACCACCTCTACAGTAAGAGAACTTTTGGCCTTCTGCAACACCTGCTGTCCAAGAGTATCCCTCAGAGGATCTACAAATAACCATGTGCTGATATCCACAAATTTCTAATTACCAGCCTCATAAGGGCCCCATTCCAATCTTGCACTAATAATACCATGTGTTTTCTTTTGTGTCCCCAGTCATAAGAGAACGACAGAGTCCTACAGAGATCAAGTCTGAATGACCTCAGTTTCCTGTTTTTTGCCACTTGGTCTTCCAGCCTGTGTGTAAGAAATACTCTGTGTGTGAAATAGTCAATGTGATTTCTATTTTACTGTCTTGGCATTAATGCAGTAAATAGTCAGAATGAACCAGGCCAAAGATGATGATGGATGGGGCTAAAGAAAGTAGTAGTGAAATGGTGTAAATGGGTAAAATTCTGGATATCTCTTGACGGGAAAGCCATCAGGGATTGATGACTGATTAATTGTATATTGTGAAAGAAAAAAAAATGAATAGGATGACTCCAGTGGTTTTAGCCAGTACAAGGGGAATAATTTAGTTGATAGTTACAGAGGAAGAAGACAAGGAGAGAGGGAAATTTGGGAGGAAATATAAAGAGCTTAGTTGGCAACAGAATAGTTTTGAGACCATGTTAGTAATCTCAGCTGATGTGCAAATCAGGAACTCAGGTATTTTACAGAAAATATCTATGTTGTATTTATATGTTTGGGAAGAAATGAGCTTTTATTTTGTATTTAAAAAATGAGACTGATAAGCTGACCAGAGGAAGGAGTAAATAGAGAAAATAGAAGAGCTTCCATCCAGCATTTAGAGGGTGGGATGTGGAGGAATCAGCAGAGGAGAGCCCTGGTAGGAGACGCCAAGAAGTGGGTAGTAAGGCAGGAGACTGTGATTATCAGGGAGAAGGGCGCTATGTATGGAATCTAATGCCACTGATTGGTCAAAGAAGATGGCATCTGATAAAGGGCTATTAGATCACATATTTGGGTAACATTCTTGACCTTGATGAGAACCTTTCAGTGCAGTGCTACAGGTAAATGGTCTTATGATAGAGACTCAGTAGAGAATGTGAAAAGTGAAATGGAAATACAGAGTGGAGACAACTATTCTAATAATCATTGCCTGGAAGAGGAGAAAACAGAGTAGTAGCTACAGGGGAGAATAAGGCCAAGCATGATTTTATACTGATGGTCATGATCTAGTAGAGGCAATACTTGATCCTGGACACAGAGAAGGAACAATTACTTTGAATAAATAAGAAGGGATAATGCTACACTGAAATGCAGACAGTCAATATGAGCAATACAGAAGGCAAGTTATAGTCTCAGATACAGGCAGTTAGACATGCTTGTGGGAACGTGGAGGGTCTGCTAATTACTTCTGTTTTTCGGTCATCCACTGACAGTGAGCACTGAGAAGATGATGTTACAGGTTTATAGGCAAAGTACACATATAAAACATTTGTCTAGAAGAGAAAGACAAGAAATAAGACTAATTAAATATAGTTATTTGGGATGAATGAAATCCCACTTAGTATTTTTGGCTCTGAAATTAAAGTGAGACCTAAAATTATTTTTATAATTCTCTCCAGAAATTTATCAGGTTAATGTAGCTGCAAAAGTTTAAACACAAATAAAATCATAGAGATAGATCAAAGTAGGTTTATGATCTTTCCAAGCCAACATGGGAAATTCAGAGAGAGGGAAAGAATTGTTGTTGCAAATAACCAGTAATTATAATAACTTACCAGGAATGTCAGCTGGGGACATAAGGAACAGTGACTAACTTTGAAGATACGGTTGAAAATACAAATGGTGTGTAAAGCTCAGTAGGTTTAAATGCTTTTAAGTGTTTGCATTCAATAGGGAGTAATCTGGGATTATAGAAGGTAAAGAAGACAGAGAGATCATAATTATTGGTAATATCAAATTCTAGAGTATGGATTCATGGAAACGTTTGCATAAATTACATGAAGAAAGATTGTAAGTAGATAGAAGGTCAAGGAATAAATGCCAGAGTATTTAATGCCATCTATGTGAAAATTGAAACCACTAAGAATTTTAACAGAAAGGATATTAGAAATAAATGACAGTCCATCAAGAGCTATAATATTTAAGAAATGAATCAGAATAAGCATCTGATCATGTTTGACTGCAAAAAGAATGACTAGATGGTGGTACAGTCTGACAAGAGATTTGACATTGGACATAAAAGATGAGGTACAATGTTGCCTACACTGTATTGCAATGGTATTCTTTGCCCTGTGCAACAAAGAAGATACCTGTGTTCCACCATGTCCATCAGTATGTAGAGAAAGATTTTCAACTATGGAAAGAGGTGGGAAATGGAGTCACACACAGTTATGTAGACGGTCATGTGGTAACTAGGTCTGCCACGGGAGGGATGCTCAGGAAGTCGAGTCTGTGGTCAACGACATGACAGCCGTGGTGCAGGGGGTGGTGTGAACTGTCGGGGTTGGGAAAAAACATGGTGGGGTGTGTTTTCTCAGGAGTTTCTCAGTAAGGGTCCTACTGACCCTTAAATCTTACTATTTTACACGACCGTCAATATTTCATCTATGTTAGATAGTAGGCGAAATCCTGCTCTTGTATGATTACCCGTGTGTTTGCTTCCAATTTTATTTTTTTATTCTTGATGGAAGTCATAAGACCTAGACAGGAGTGATTCTATGTGAGGCACAAGTGTTCTCTCTAGTCTTCATGCTTTTGATTATAGTGAGACAGGATATTTCTCATTTTGTAGTGGCCATTTATATATTTTTTTCTAATGAATTGGTTTTTTTTTTAATCTTACATGGTAAGAACCTCATATTTTCTTAGTAAATCTAAGAAATTGTGAAAAACTATTGTGAAAAACTCTCCTTTCTTCCTCTTTTCCTGTTATAAATTAATATATCCTTATTCTATCCATTATTTCATCCTGAAATGTTTTTCTCCTGATTCCTTCTCTCACGCTAGAATCTTACTCTCTCTCTCTCTCTCTCTCTTTTTTTCCCTCTTCTTTTTACTTCCTGCTCTTTTGTTCCTCCTTCTTATTGACTCTGGTATTCTCTTGTCCTCTTCTTTCTCTCCATTATTTTACCTGTGTGTTGCCGATTATTATCGACTCTTTACCACAGAAAAACTTGTGTAGTTAAAATAAAATTGCTTTTGATTATTCCATTTATAAGGAATAAAATTCTAAATACAGTAATAAAGATATAGTAAGTTGCTTCAGTGGTTGAGAAGGGGAGTTACTAATAAGAAAACCAAAGAATGCTTAATGAAAGAGATGTCATTTAAGAGAATAACTAGAATTTAATCATATAGACCCTGATAAAAGACAATTTATAAAAAAAAACAATATAAATGTATATGTATATTTGTGTATTTGTATTTTATATAGTTGCAGTTGTCTATGCAATATTTATGAACAGTTGAGATAGCGTTATATAATCATTCTATCAATCACTTTTCAAACTCATTGTAGAATGCTTTTCTTTTAGTGTTTTGGGATTTTTACACATTATGCACAAAGAAGGCATAGAAAATTGAAATGATTCATCTCAAATAACAAAGAGCCAGCTGTGAACAATCTGTGTCTTTATTTTTTGGCCTCCCTTCTATTATACCCATAATGATGATGTGGAACAAGCAACAAATTTAAAAATTTGAATTTAATGTACAAGTATGATATTTTCTGCTGAGATACAGGCTTTACAGCTAATGCAGACTACATTCTTAATATTAATCTTTAAAGTCATGACTTACATAACAGCATGAAGGATGCTTTGCACATTTTTAATGAATCCTATGCTCTCAAGTATTGAGGTTTCTTTCTTTGATACATTAATATAAATGAATCACAAGTGAGAAAAGTGTCATGTTTTTTGATCATCTAATATGAATTATACGTAACCTAAAGTCTTCAATCTCTATTTTTTATAATCCATTTAAATTTTTTTTTTTTCAACGTTTATTTATTTTTGGGACAGACAGAGACAGAGCATGAACGGGGGAGGGGCAGAGAGAGAGGGAGACACAGAATCGGAAACAGGCTCCAGGCTCTGAGCCATCAGCCCAGAGCCCGACGCGGGGCTCGAACTCACGGACCGCGAGATCGTGACCTGGCTGAAGTCGGACGCTTAACCGACTGCGCCACCCAGGCGCCCCTTTTATAATCCATTTAAATAACTTACCACATTTAGATCGGTTGGATCTTCTTCTTAGTTAAAATCTAGAAACGAACTTTTACTTGCATATTCACATTAGGATATCTAGTAGGAATGCTGAAATATTTTTTGAAGGTTTGTATTTTAATTTCAGTACAGTTAACATACAGTGTGATATTAGTTTCACATGTATAATATCTTGATTCAGCAATTCCATACATTACACAGTGTGTATCATGGTAAGTGTATTCTTAATCCCTATCACCTATTTCACTCCACTCACCTCCCCTCTTGTAACCACCAGTTTGCTCTCTATCCTTAAGAGTCTGATTCTTGGTTTGTCTCTCTTTCTCTTCCTTTGTTTTGTTTCTTAAATTCCACATATGAGTGAAATCAGATGGTATTTGTCTTTTCCTGACCTATTTCTCTTAGCATTATACTCTCTAGCTCCATCCATGTTGTTGCAAATGGCAGAATTTCATTCCTTTTTATGGCTGAATAATAGGAATGCTGAAACATTTTTAATGTTTCCATATACTAAGTTTTCTCTTAATAACAACATTTCAAAAACTCAGGTTTAGGAATAAAATGTTATTCTTGTAGAATAAAACATTTAAATTATGTTACGTGGATTTATGATAATTTTTGATTAATTATCTTAAATATCACTATGCTTTAGTCACTTATATTGATATTTTGTTTTCAGTATGACATATCCCAAAGCATATCAGATGGATTTATTTTTTTTAATTTCAACATTGGTATAAAAAATGTTTCTGCATTCACTTGTACTCATAGAACTCAAATTTAAATATTAGCAACCTGTTACTGAAGATTATGTATTACAAAACAGCATTACTATTTATTTTTTTTGTTGTTGTTTCAAGTTTTTATTTAAATTCTAATTAGTTAACATATAGTGTAATTTTGGCTTCAGGGAAGTAGAATCTAGTGATTCATCACTTATGTATAGCACCCAGTGCTCATCACAATTGCCCTTTTTAATACCCATCACCTGTTTCTTAGTTTTTAAATTTTCTTTTTAATGTTTATTTATATCTGAGAGACAGAGAAAGAGACAGAGTGCAAGTGGGGGAGGTGCTGAGAGAAAGGGAGACACAGAATACAAAGCAGGCTTCAGGCTCTGAGGTGTCAGCACAGAGCCTGGTGCGGGGCTCGAACTCCTAGACCCTAAGATTGTGACCTGAGCCAAAGTCGGACACTCAACCGACTGAGCTACCCAGGCGCTTCCCATCACTTTCTCCTTGAACTAGGACATCTGTATTCCCCTGCCCTTAAACATTGGAGATCCAGCTTCTTGGGCCTTTGGAATCCTGGACTTACACAACAATTCTCCCTGAAACCCCCGCCTAATGATGTATTCACATAGTATTCCATGGATTTTTGTTTTTTGTTTTTGTTTGTTTTTTGTTTTGTTTTGTTTTGGTAATCTGTAAAAGATAATTTAATGGCAAGAGGTTAGACCAGTTTTGAATTCTACTTTGCTATTTTCTTTGCAATTTCTCCATTATTATGTGTCAGTGTGGATTTTGAGGATCCAGGTAATAGACAGCTGGAATGGGGAGACATTTTGTCTATTTTCACTTTATAGCATGTCTATGTAAAATACCCTAATGTCATATATTCTCTGTCCCCTCTTTTATATTTCTTCATTGCTGATATCATTCCTGACATGGTATGCCTTTATGTTCATATTTGTTTTTCTATCAGTAGAATGTACAAGTTACAAAAAACCACTTTGTATTATTTTTCACTTCTCTAACAGCAATGTATAGAATAGTATCTGGAAAGTAGTAGGAGCTCCATGAATATATGTTAAATAAATGAAATAATTCAAATTGCTGGTATCTCACATGCTGTGGGGGTGATAAATATGAAAGCTAAATATACATGTTCAGTTACTCCTTTCCAAAATTATGTTTCAGTGAGTTCAAAACTTTTTGATTAGGCAAGTATTTCACATCCATACACCACATAATGCACATAGCTGAATTGAACAATATGACGATTGGCCACCTACTGCTTAACTTTCTGTATGCCATATAGTATTAGTTTTTGAAAACAAATTCAAATATATTACCAATGGAATGCTCATAAGTTTGATTAATTTTATCCAAAATGTTTTTTATCAATGTATTTATTTGTCTCTTCTGTAAGAAATGCTATTGGAATAAATAGCAGAGCTATGTGTGTAGATATGAAACCACTTTCTAAACCATTTATCCAACCATTCATCCATTGATGGACACTTAGGTTGTTTCTATAACTTGGCTGTTGAAAATAATGTTGTAATGAGCATGAGGTATATATATTTTGATTAGTCACTATTAGTGACTATTAGTCACTATTTTCATTTTCTTTGGATAAATACCCAGAAGTGAAATTGCTGAATCTATTTTTAATTTTGTGAGTAAACTCCATATTTTTATCCATAGTGGCTGTACCAATTTACATTCTCATCAACAGTGCACCAGGATTCCCTTTTCACCACCACATCCTCGCCAACACTTCTTATTTCTTATCCTTTTAATAGTAGCCATTCTAACAAGTATGAGGTAATATCTCATTGTGCTTTTGATTTGAATTTCCCTGATGATTAGTTATGTTGAACATCTTTTCATATACTTGTTGCCCATTTGTAAGTCTTCTTTGGAAAAATATTTATTCAGATCCCTGACCATGTTTTAATCAGTTTTGTATTTTATTTTATGTTTTTTGCCATTCAGTTATATGATTTCTTTATATATTTTGAATACTAACCTCGTATCAGATATATGATTTGCAAATATTTTCTCTCATTTGGTGGGCTCTCTTTTCATTTTGTTGGTGGCTTCCTTTGCTGTGCAAAAGATTTTTAGTTTGGGCACCTGGGTGGCTCAGTTGGTTAAGCATCCAACTTCGGCTCAGGTCATGATCTTATGGTTCCTGAGTTCTAGCCCTGCATCAGGCTCTGTGCTGACAGCTCAGAGCCTGGAGCCTGTGTCTCCCTCTCTCTCTGCCCCTCCCCTGCTCGCTCTCTCTCTCAAAAATAAATAAACATTAAAAATATATTTTTTAAGATTTTTAGATGTAGTCCTACATGCTTATTTTTGCTTCTGTGGCCTTTCCTTTGGTGTCAAATCCAAAAAATCATTGCCAAGACCAATGTCAAGTAGCCTACCCTCATATATAATTTTTTTCTTCCAAGAGTTTTTTGTTTCAGTCTTAACTTCAAGTCTTTAATCTATTTTTTATTAATGTTTGTGAATGGTGTAAGATATGGGTCTAGTTTCAGTCTTGCATGTGGCTATTCTGCTGCCCCAACAACATTTATTTAAGAGACTATCCTTCTCCCATGGTGTATTGTCGGCTCTTTCATCATAAATTAATTGAGCATGTATGTGTTGGTTTATTTCCTGTCTCCCTATTCTGTTCCATTGTTCTGCATGTTTTTTATGTCAATTCTATCCTGTTTTGATTAATTATAGCTTTCTGATATAGTTTGAAATTGGGGAGTGTGACGCCTCCAGCTTTGTGCATCTTTCTCCTGTTTGCTTTGGCTATTCAGGGTTTTTGTGGTTCTACACAAATTTTAGGATTGTTTCTTCTGTTTCTGTAAAAAATGTCATTGGATTTTTTACAGGAATTACATTGACGTTGTACATTACTTCAGGCAGTTAGTTCCAATTAAGACTAATTTTTCCAATCTATGAGCATAAAAAATTATTTTTCTAGTTACAGATTACACTGAATTAGCTCAACTTTGGGCAAACAGGAGAAAGCAGAATGACAAAGAAGTTGAGAAGTCTTTTTATTTTATTGACTGCATTGAAAAGTGGGAGAAATAAGGCACATTTATTGAAGCCAGATAGTATGCCCATCTATTAAATATCTCTCTATAGTTGCTACATTGCTGATCTTACATGACTGAAGCAACAAATGTAAAAAAGAACATTTTGACCCAAACAAAGAAAATGAAGTTAACTTTTCAAACTCTTCTAGAAACTTAGCATATATGTAAGAATGCAATTTTGTTAACAGCAGCCAGGGGATTTCTAGCTTTTTAAATTTTAATGCTCATACACATCTTAAAACCTATTTTTTCAATTAATTGTACAGACAGACAAGTTGATACTGTATTATATTCTATTAGATGTGGCCATGGACCAGATGAAAAATGAAAATAACCAAAACAAACAAACAAACAGTGAATCAGGTTAGACACCTCAAATGGAACTTTAATTAATTCCATTAAGTTACACTTCAAATGCAATGTACCCTGAAGAAAAATCTCTACAAATATTTTCAATAAAGTCTGTTTATCAAATTAATTATGCTTCCTTTGGGGAGTTTCTGGTATTTTCTTTTTCAGTATATAAAGGTTAAAGTAGAACAAACAGGCTTTATCTTTCAAACTTGCAAACTTCCTTGTTATATTGAAACCCCACTGATAATTGAACCATACAATTGAATACATATACTAGCACATCTAACTGATGAAATATGCTTTCAAATTTTTCCTTAAGAATATAATCATGATTTCCCTTACAATAAAGTGGCAATTTATTTGTGTCATGTGTGTTAAGCCTGGTTTTAGTTCATGTTACTAAAATAGATCCTTAAACATATTATTGATGACTTTACAGGCTTAGAAGTCACCTTTAACTTTACCAAAAATTAATGATTTTTCTCATTTATAGACTATAGTTTCCGTTTAGAGAAATATGCACATTTTAAATTATTTTACCATTTGAATTCAGTTTCAGCTAACCTTTGACGATGTAGGCCATGACCTCATGAATAATATTTCTGAAATTTTATTATTAGCTGTGCGGTAAACTAAATAATATTTCCCTAAGTTGGCTGCATCTTAATACCCAGGGGATGTGAAGGTAACCTTACATGGCAAAAGGCACTTTGCAGACGTGATTAACCTGGATTTCAGGTGGATCCAATGTAATCACGGGTGTTTTTATAAGAGGGATGACGATCAGAGAAGCAGAAGGCAATGTGACAACAGAAGCACAGGTAGAGATCAGAGAGAGGTTTGAAGATACTACTTTCCCGGCTTCAAAGATGGGAAAGAGGCCATGAGTCAAGGAATACAGCTCTAGAAGTTGGAATAGATCAGGTAACAGATTGTACCACAGAGACTTTATAGACAGAGTAGCCCCACCAACACTCCATGCTGGCCTCAGACTAATGTAACCTGTTTGGGACTCTGACCTACAGAAACTAAATTTATGTTGTTTAAACCATCAAATTTGTATCAATTTTTTTTTTTACAGAAGCAGTAGAAACAAAGACAATTAATATTTACAGATCCATACAGATAATATTTTGTGTTAAAAAGCTTGTTAAACTGTAGATTCACATGCACTTTGCAAGAAATAATACAGAAATTCAGTGTACCTTCAACCCAGCTTCTCCCAATAGTAACATCTTGCACTATGGTACAACATCACAACTGGGATACTGACGCTGACATGGCCATGAGTTAGAGTATTATCCTACAACAAAGATTTCTCATGTTAGCCTTTAAAAGCCACATCCAGGGGCACCTGGGTGACTCAGTCAGCTAAGTGCCCGACTCTTGATATTGGCTCAGGTCATGATCTCATGGTTTGTGGAAATGAGCCCTACATCAGGCTCTGCACTGACAGCACAGAGCCTGCTTGGGATTCTCTCTCTCCCTCTGTCTCTACTTCTCCCCTGCATGTACTTGCTCTCTCTAGCTCTCAAAATAAAGAAATAAACTTAAAAAAAAAGCCACATCCATATTCCTCTCTTCCTTACCTCTTACTGAACTCCAGGCAGCCTCTAACCTATACAATTTCTATTATTTTGTAATTTCTAAAATACGTAAATGGAACCATACAACGTATAAAATTTTAGGATTATTTTTTTCACTCATAGTTTTTGTTTAGCAATTACTGAGTTGTGTATATTAAATATTTAGTTTTATGTAAATAAATTTGCCAAAATATTTCTAAATGTGATTGTACCATTTTGCATTGTCACCCACATTAAATGAAATCATCTTTGCCGAATTTGGTGCTGTCAATTTTTTTTTTAAATTAGCCATTCTGGTAGATGTGTTGTGATATCTCACTGTGATTTTATTTTGCATTTCCTAATGGCTAACAATATTAAATACACTTTCATGTTCTTATTCACCATATGTATATAATCATCAATTAAATATCTCATGTCTTTTTCTCATTTTCTTTTATTTCCACGTTTATTTCTTTATTTTGAGAGGCAGAAAGAGCATGCACATGAGTGGAGGAGGGGCAGAGAGAGAGGGAAAGAAAGAAGCCCAAGTAGGCTTCAAACTGTCAGCGCGAAATCTGATGTAGGGCTCAGTCTCAAGACTGCGTGACCATGACCTGAGCCAAAATCAAGAGCCAGACTCTTAACCAACTGAGCCATCTGGGTACCTGTCTTGCGTATTTTCTTTTTCTTTTAATTAAAATGTTTTTAACATTTATTCATCTTTGAGAGACAGAGAGAGACAGAGCATGATGGGGAGGGGCACAGAGAGAGGGAGACACAAAATCCGAAGCAGGCTCCAGGCTCTGAGCCATCAGCACAGAGCCTGATGCAGGGCTCGAACTCACGAACTGTGAGATCATGACCCAAGCTGAAGTCAGACGCTCAACCGACTGAGCTACCCAGGTGCCCCTCTTGCATATTTTCTAATTAGATTATTTATTTGTTTCCCCAGTGAGTTTGAGGTCTTCATACATTCTAGATACTAGTCCTTTCTCAGATAATGTGGTCTACGAAGTATTTTCTCCTTGACTATAACTTATCTTTTCATTCTTTTAACAGAAAATTTTGGCAGAATAAACATTTTTAATTTTGATGAAGACCAAGTTATCAATGTTTCTTATTATTGATTGTGCTTTTGGTGTCAATTCGAAGAACTTTTTTTTTTCTTACTTCCCTCTAAATCCTAAGTATTTTCTCTTTTTTCTCCATAATGTCCATAATCAGTTTTCTATTTCTTTGCTGACACTTTTCTGGTTCTTTGTTAAGTCTGTCATTAATTTTCATGCAGGGCTTGATCTCACAAACTATTAGATCATGACCTAAGCAGTAGCTAGGCGTTCAACTGAGTAAGCAACACAGGCACCCCAAGCATCCAACTCTTGATCTCAGCTCATGGTCTTGATCTCAGGGTCATGAATTCATGCCCTACACATGGCCCCACATTGGGCATGAAGCCTTCTTAAAAAAATTAAAATAGGGGCACCTCAGTGGCTCAGTCGGTTAAGACACCCATTGTTGGTTTCAGCTCGGGTCATGATCTCATGTCATGGTTAATGAGTTCAAGCCCCACGTTGGGCTCTGCACTTTTAGTGCAGAGCCTGTTTGGGATTCTCTCTCTCCCTCTCTCTCTCTCTGCCCTTCCCCTGTCTGCTCTGTCTCTCTCAAAACAAATAAATAAACTTATTTTTTTAATTTAAAGTAATTATAATTTGGGGCACCTGGGTGGCTCAGGTGCTTAAGCAGCTCACTTCAGCTCAGGTCATGATCTCATGGTTCCTGGGTTTGAGCCCCATGTCTGGCTCTGTGCTGAAAGCTCAGAGCTTGAAGCCTGATTTGGATTCTATGTCTCCCTCTCTCACTGCTCCTCCCCTGCTCGTGCACTGCCTCTCTCTCTTTCCCAAATGCAAATAGCATTAAAACAGTAAAAAAAAAAAAAAAAGAATAATTTAAAAATTAATCTCAATTACCTTTAAAACATTAAGAATGTTTTTCCTAAGGTTTGTATTTTTGGCAAGTATGGGAATTTCAACTTGTAAAACTCTTTTTCTCAAGGCAAGTTAAAGTGGTAGCCAGGGTAAAGACAAAAGGAAACAAAAACCTCTGAGTCAGCATTCCTTTGTTCAATATAAACCAGAGAACCTTGGGGTAAAAGATTATTGCCTACTGGAAGAGAACTATATTAAATACTATCTACTCAATTAAAGTTGATATTGAAGCTGGCTCTGAAAAGTGAAAGTAGAATTGTCCTTTTAGGCTCTGACATCTCGGACATGAATCAAAATCAGTGCTGAGCAAAGAGGTTTATCAGGCAGTGACAGATCTGATCCCCAGAAGTGCAAGGAGTGAATGGTGTTTAGTGATTTGATTATCAAAAGGGCTTGAAAGGCAGGTAAAAAAATGAAGCCAGAAGGAAAACTGGAAATGGGGTACATGAAATAAAAGACTTGGTAAGAATTACATGGCCAAGATTGATTTTGTTATCAGAGCCATACTTAAGTATTTTCAGACTTGAATCAGCTGCTGTATTCCACTGAATAGCACTAGGTTTAGGGATATAATAATAATGTGGTTTTCTAGCTTTAAAAACACATAAAAGTGATGAAGAAAGAGGAATTTTCCACCAGAAACCACTAATTTCTAACAACCTAACAACATAACATTTTTCCTTTGAGTCTTCATATTTGAGTAGCCTAATTGGGAGAAGAAAATCGTCAGTAACTGCCAAACAACATTTCTCTCCAGATGCAAACTACCTTTCTTCAATGCTAATATGCAGTTGTCTCAGAACTTGTTTCTAAATAATTTTAATTGTATGGATGGTATAATTTTAAAGAACTACCCCTACATAGTAAGACTTAGTTTACCAAATGAACGTATTATCATTGATAGAGTTAGGAGATAAATATATGCTTATTCAGATTCTATTCAGTACTTTTTAACTTTTCTCAGTCATTGAAGAAAGAAAGGTTGACAAATAAGTACAAATGGTTCCTGCAGTATATGTGCTCTATTTGAGTGTTTTTATTCTTCTTGTGATTTATTTATGAACCTCCAAATTTTAACAAAATAGCTAAAAAGTTGTGAAATATAGTGCACAATAATTGTAATAAACCTACTAAATTCTAATCTGCTCTCCTAGTTTAGAAGATGCTTTAAAATATAGTTTCATGAATTGTTGCAGCTCAGTACGTTGGAAACAGGGGGAATGACTAATGATGTAAAGGCAAAGTCCCCATGGGATTTCTCTGAGAATTAAACACGTGTGTGTGTGTGTGTGTGTGTGTGTGTGTGTGCATGGTATGGATAATCTCCTTAGAGCATTGGCTAGTGGAGAAGTACACAGCAAAGGTAGGGCGTTACTGTTATTATGTAATGTGATTATTATCACTGTTGGTTTTACTATTGTTCTTTTAACAAGGATATTTGTGTATCATGATTATAGTGTTATGCTCCATTCTAATTTATACTTTGTGTTTAATGCCTGTGCTCCCTTTGTTGTGTTACCCCTGCAGCATACTGTGTAGAAATTCCATCAGTAACACCTGATATCAGTAACCTCTGAGAATTAAATAACAAGGCGGCAAGCTTACTAACCATATTTGTAAGAGAGATATATTTCTTCCCTCAATCTAATACTTTCCCATTTAGAATGTTGTTTCCGTTAGGGACTTATTATGGATTAAACACCAATGGGGAACTCGGGGTTCAAACCAAACAAGGCCTCCGCTTCTGTTCCCGCAGGTTGTGGCCTGCACAGTTCCAAAGGCCACCACTCACATCGCAGTCAATGTGCTTGGCACTTAAGAGAAGACTTGCTCCTCATTAATTACAGCCGCACGAAGTGCTCTGGTGAAGTTTTCATACTTTACGTATTTTTCCAATGATAATATGTAAGCACACTACTAATCCTGGTTTATTAATGTCCGACTCTTTTAATTACCTTGAGTTGTAATTGTCATATATAAAATGAGAGTAAATAATACAATTAGACAAATAGCTTTAAAAATCCATGATCCAACAAGGGCAAATGAACTAGAGGAGGTAACAGAAAGCAAATACAGGTGTAGTAGCTGATTTTAACAAAGGCGAGGAAACTGAATGGGCTATGTTGTCAGGATTATGGTCCAGAGATGGAAGGAACATCAGCCCTCGTTCCCTAGGAAGTCTCGGGAACCACAGCATCTTTTGTTGAGTCTGTTTTTTATGTATTGGCTTAAAAATCTATATCTTATTTGCTTTCCAGTAGTCGCTTATCTTACATGTATAGAAAATGTGAAAATAAAAGTAAAATTCTTAAATTATCTCTTTCATAATCCTCCTGACAAAGAATAGCACATGACATAGTATGTTCATTTCTTAACACAGCATTCAAGTTTTTTTTTCATTTTTTAAATATTCTAGAGCTTAGCCAAATTTTATTACTGTTTGTATTTATTGCCTATATTTTCTACTTTTAAAAAAAGTTGGAAATTTGACTAAACTTCACAACTGGTAGTCGGTAAATATTTAGACAAAAGTTTAAGATTCAATGATGGGATTTTACCTAAATCATTTCATGTAAAATATTAAATTGAAAATTTCTTGCTCTGTTTCTCTAAACACATATGACCGATTTTATTATTTTATGTTACTGTTTCTTTACATAGTGGATGTGAATAAGATTTCTTCTGTGTTTGAGAATCTATTCCTTTTGCCCAAGCACATATACGATATTTGCCTGCACATGGCAGTCTCTTATAAAACTAAGTTATGACATCTAATATTATACAGCTTCCACTGCTGTTTTGATATCATTGATTCTCTGGTTGTATTTCATTCTCTGCAGAAATTAAATACCAAGATGATGATGATAATGGTAAAATTTTGAATTAAGTATTATTAAATATATAATTAAATATTTGTTCTCTTGTGCCATTGTCTGATTTGGAGTGCCTAATTATAATCATATGAATATTCCATTCTTCATATTTTAATTAATATATTTTATTTTACAGAAATTTTAGGTTTATAGAAAAAAATTTAAAAAGTATACAGAGGGGCGCCTGGGTGGCTCACTTGGTTAAGCATCTGACTTCAGTTTGTGAGTTCGAGCCCGGGGTCGGGCTCTGTGCTGACAGCTCCAAGCCTGGAGCCTGATTCAGATTCTCTGTCCCCCTTTCTCTCTGCCCCTCACCCTCTTGCACTCTGTCTCTCTTTAAAAAATAAATAAGCATTAAAAAAATTTATAAACAAGTTCACAGAGTCCCACATATTTTTCCCACCTTCCTTCATCAGCCCAGAGTTTCCTCTATTATTAAGCTCTTGCAAATATTGGAGTATATTTGTTGTAATTGACAAACCAACACTTAGGTGGAAACTTAGCTAACCCTGTGTAGGTTCTTTGAATTGAAAATGATAGTATATTGATGGAAGGAGTAAAACAAATCCTAAAAAATGAGATGTACCGTGTTCATGGAATGGAAGGACGTGACATAATAAAAGTTATCTATAGGTTCAGCGTAATTGCTATCAAAAGTCCAGAAATGATTTTTGCCTTTATAGATAAGTTTATTATATTCTAAAATTTGGGATCTGTCAATTTTATCTTATTCTAAAATTTATAGGGAAAAGGATAAGCTGTAGATTACCTAGAAAAATCTTGAAAAAGAAGGATGAAGTAGGATGAATCATTGAACACAATATTAATGATTATGTATCTAAAATAATCAAGGCAGTATAGTATTGGTACAGATTCAGACACATGGGTTAATGGAACAGAACAGATAATCCAGAAGTAGAACTGCATGTATATGCCCAACTGATTTTTAACAAAGTGAAAAAGCAATTCAATGGAGGAAAGATGAGAACAAAATTCTTAAACCTGACAATAAAACTGTATCAATAAAAGGACAAATTGATAAATTGGACTTTGTCGAAATGAAAACGATGTTCTGTGAAAGTGACCATTAAAAAAATGAAAAGGCAAGCTACAGACTAGGAGAAAACATTCATAGACCACATATCTGAAAAAGGACCAGTATCTAGAATGTCTAAAAACTCTTAAAACCTAGCAGTAAATAAATGGTCTAATCAGAAAATGGGCCAATGACATAAACATTTCAGTGGAGACAATGTGCAGATGGTGAATAAGCACTTGAAAACATGTTCAGTATCACTACCAATTAGGAAAATGCAAATTAAATCTGCAATGAGATATTACTACACACTTACCACAAAGGATACCATTTAAAAATAGCGACAGCCTCATATTCTAGCAAGGATGTGAATCACACATACATGGCTGATGAGATTGTCTAATGGTACAGCCATTTGGAAAATTTGGGCAGTTTCTTACAAAACTAAAGACACAATTTCCACATAACCTAACAGTTGCACTCTTAGACATTTGTCCCAGGGAAATTAAAATTTATTTTCACAAAAAATCCTTTACAGGAATGTTTATAGCAGATTAATTCATTGTTTAGTTTCTTGTTGCTGCTGTAATAAATGATCACAGACCTGGTAGCTCTAAACAATAGATATTTATTCTATCCCAGTTCCAGAAGCCAGAAATCCTCTATTGGCATCCTTTGCCCAAAATCACGGTATCAGCAGGGCCACACTCCCTCCAGGGCTTCTAGGGGAAAGAATCTGCTGTTTGCCTCTTCCAGCTTCTGCAAGGTGGCCAACATTGCTGGTCTGGCGTCTAGATCCTTGAACCTCTGCCTCCCTCTCTGGTAACATTGTGGTCATCCTTTTCCTCCTTGTAATCTCCCTTCTCTCTCTCTTGTAAGCTTACTTGTGATTGCATATATTGGCCAACCAGATGACCCAGGAGGATCTTTCCATCTCAAAATGCCTTATTTAATCACATATTCGAAGTTGAGGGAATTCAGAGTTGTACGTGGGTGGGGGTGGAGATTATTCATCCAGTCACATTTGTAATAGCCCCAAATCGGGAACAAGTGAACTTCAGTGGGTGAATGGTTAAATAAACTGTGATATAGACATCCTTGGGATACTACCCAGAAATAAAATGGAATTAACTATTGATATCCATAACATGTTGGATGAATCTCCACGGAATTATGCTGAGTGAAAGAAAACAAAATCAGTTTCAATAGTTGCACGTTATGGTTCTATTTATATACCATTTTGTAAATGACAAAATTTTAGATATGGAGAGCAATTAGTAGTTATGAGGTGTTGGGGAAAAGGGGTTGGAGTGCAGGAAGGAGGTGAGTTATAAAAGGGAAACTCCATGCACTTTGTGATGATGGTATTATTTTGTGTTTCCTCTGTGATGATGGATACACAAACCTACACATGACAAAATTTTATAGAATTAAAAATACACACAAAACACACACATTTGCACAACTAAACTGGGAGACCTGAATAAGGTCAGAAGACTGTACCAATGCCAATAACCTGGTTGTGATAGTTTGAGCATGTTACCATTGGAAAAAACTGGATAAAGTATACATGGGATTTCTCTGCATAGTTTCTTAAACCTGCAGCTGAATCTATAATTTTGTTAATAATATTCTCAATTAAAAAGCCATGCATAGAAATTTATGAATCCAATATGTTTCTTTTGTTCTTCAAAAGATAATTCAAATCTATCTATCCCTTTAAAGAAACATTGTTGCACTTGACTACTGATGAAAGTATGAAGATAACTTGGATGATACCAGATGACCCATGCTACCAGCTCCTTAAACTCTGGGTTCAGGGGATTTTCTTTTGGTTTCTTAAAATGGTCCTTAATTCTAAGATGTATTTTTTTTTCTTTGTCAAATGATCAACAATTACGGCTTTTATCTATAATCTGATTTCTTTGTTTTTGATACTTTTGAACATTTCTGAGTTTCTGGTTTCTTGCAATTATCTTTCTTTGTTATTTATGTTTTTCTTTGTTTTATATTATGATCTATTGGAAATGGAGAAATACATGTATTATTCCATATTATCATCTTGAATATCCCTGTGTTTTATTTTCTCTTGAGTAGATGAGTTTATACAATAATTATCATCATCATTATTATTGCTATATATTCAATGCTTTTTAATGTCAGATATTATAGGGAAAACTCTGAATATTATAGCTTTTAGTCCTCTCACAAGTCCCATCAGGCAGCAAAAGCTATTTTCCCATTTTGTAGATGAGAAAACTAGAGCACAAAACTTATGTGTTACTTTTCAAGTTGCCGAGCTTAAAGTCGCACAACTAAGTTCTAAAACTATACGGAATTACTTTAGAGGCCACATCTTAACTGCTACAAGCTAATGTCTCACTATATGTTTTATACATGGCTTTTTATTAACCATATAAAATGTAATTGTCAGCCATTAATATTATTACAGCTGTATAAAATCTTTAATTTACAAAATATACTGTGAAAAATTACAGAGGGAAAACAGCATGCTAGCTTCATTGTGACTATAATTTTAACTGGCCTCTCTGCTTGTCCTTGAGGTTCAGTAAATTTAGATAGCAAAGAATAATTGGCTCATTATGATGGAAAGAGCTATGATGGGGAAAGTCTTTTAATTATTTGTAATAAATTACTTTTGTAGTGCCAGTTTTAAATTAGCAACTGGGTGTAATTACCGGATGGTGTTTGCCACAGTCCACATTCATACACACAGGACAGTTTACTTTAGTAACGTGAATGTCACAAATACTTTCCTTACAGTTGCTGAAGATTCCATTTCTTTATCTTCCCTCTAAGCTGTCCCATTATCTCGGTTTGCATTGTCTTGTTTACTCGGTACTGCCAGAAATGCTAAGGGTCATAAATGCAGATGCTCTAGGAAGTTGAGCAATTGATATATTTTGAAACATCAGTACAATCAACTATAGTTCTTAGATTGAGAGTCAGTATTTATGATTTCATGTTTATTTAGTCAGTCAGCTATCCAACAACACAAATGGAACACCAACACTATGTGTAGAACAAAGTTCTCATTTCTGTGCTAGAAGAAAATGAAAATGAGACAGGCTGTATAGTAGCAGAGAAACTAGTGGAGGAGAAAACCTTATAAACAAGTAACTGTGATACCTGGTAAAATGAAAACTACAAATTATCATGCTATTGTGGACAACGTGCAATAGGACAGAGATGAAAAATATATTCGTCCGACTGAAGAAAAAATGAAACACCAACAAAATGTCAAATTCATATGAAAGGACACCCCCCTCCCCCTCACCCCCTGCTGGGGGCAGTGGGTATTTCTGAAAGTAACACCAGAAAAATACAACGCATGTAACTATCAGTGGCGTGTGGACTTCAGTTTGAAGACTATGTAAGAAAACATCTATTCAAAAAAATTACAACAAATATCTTTATCCAGAATTTTATAAGATTTAAATATGCTGTAGAAGTTTGGCATTTGTTAGCTGAACCCAGAGAACTACAATAACTTTGACATAGAGCAAGTTCTAGTCGGACATGTCGTATTTCTCAGAGAAGCTTGCAGTCTGATTATACACAGTGGGCAGTTGACCCTACCCTTTTGATTTGAGACATATTTAAATTGGAAATAGAAATGGGGAAACAGAGATACACTTTTTGGAGAGTTGGGCATATTCAGTCGTGTGCAAAAAAAATTATTTTGTCAGTCTGGCATCCCTGGCTTAGTACTCTTTATGGGACAGGTGCACGTCTCCGTACTTTACATCTACTAACTCACACGCGGTCCAAACGGCCCCTGGAGGGCGGTAAAGGAAATGTAAGCCTGGACAGGTTAACTAAGTGCCCAGGAGCATTACTAGGAAATGACAGAACTGGTTTACAAATCCAAGAAATCTGGCTCTGGAATCTGTGCCGTTAAAACTTGTGCTATGCTGCCTCACTAAGATGAAATAAAATAAAAACAAATATGCAAACAAAAACAAACAGCTCCTGATCACCAATGATATTACTTCTAATATTTAAAAATATGTTCATATTCTGTGTATATATATGAACAGTAGAAACTGTGATGATCATCACCTCCATCAGATGAAATCAGAGTACACAGATGAACTTTAAAGTAGAACTTTCTTTATACTAATACAAATTTACATTGCTTCCAATTTTTATTTATAAACATAAGATTTCCTAATTGTAGAAAATTTAGAATAGCTACAAAAGTAAAGATATATGTAATTTAATATACATTAATAATAAATATCTATATATAATTTAATCACTCCTGCAAAATAAATTACAAAACTAATCCTGATGTTTGTTGTATTAAACTCCAATTTGTTCTATCCCTATGTACATATGTAAGCATATAAGCACTTACATGTTCATCAGAATAGAACCACTATATATTTGTTTTACAGGTTTGTGTTTAGAGGTTTATGCGTTTGTGTTTTATTTCTACATCTAGCATTACACTATTACCACTTTTTTGTCTTGTCATTATCATCTGTTTCCCTCCCTCCATCTCCAGAGATATTACATTATTTTAAAATGTCTATCTCTGTCTTTATCTCTTCTTTCTTTCTTTCTTTCTTTCTTTCTTTCTTTCTTTCTTTCTTTCTTTCTTTCCAGAAATAGCTACTGGATGCCTATAACATTTAACACCTAAATTGGCTGTAGAGATACATACATGAACCAAACCAAAAGGAGAGAAAAACAAAATAAAAAACTAAACAGTTTCTCTGGCCATATAAGACTTTAATTTCATGATAACAAATAAACATGTTAAGAAACCAGGTTGTTATAGATTCAGATAAAGATTTAGTTATTTACTAAGATTTTTTTTAATATGAAATTTATTATCCAATTGGTTTCCATACAAAACCATGCTCATCCCAACAGGTGCCCTCCTCAATACCCATCACCCACACTTCCCTCTCTCCCACCCCCCATCAATCCTCAGTTTATTCTCAGTTTTTAAGAGTCTCTTATGGTTTGGCTCCCTCCCTCTCTTTTTTTTCCTTCCCCTCCCCCATGGTCTTAAGTTTCTCATGATCCACATAAGACTGAAAACATATGGTATCTGTCTTTCTCGTATGACTTATTTCACTTAGCATAACACTCTCCAGTTCCATCCACGTTGCTACAAAAGGCCATATTTCATTCTTTCTCATTGCCAAGTAGTATTCCATTGTATATATAAACCACAACTTCTTTATCCATTCATCAGTTGATGGACATTTAGGCTCTTTCCATAATTTGGCTATTGTTGAAAGTGCTGCTATAAAGATTTAAAAAAAGGAAATTAACAGAGTAATAAGACAAATCATTGATTTCTAATCTAAATCACTTGAAGATTGATTTAAGTATTGGTAATAAATAAATCCACCTGACATGTACTTCAGCCAATGAGACTGCTCTATCACCCTCTTCCTAATGCTTGAATGATTTGGGTATATGGTATCACTGAATTACAAGCTCAGTTGTGTAAAAACAACAGTTTATAAATATCTAAGAGAAAAATCTATGAGGTCACTCCAATATTTATTTTCTTTTCTCTATAACTGTAAGGTCATCACCAACACACCTTGTAGCTCTGCACATTTTCAAAAAGCTAGCAAATGCACGATTTCCTTTAATCTCTATAATGCTAATGGATTCAAGCAGTATTATTCCATTAAATTATAAAAATCTGAGTCTCAAGTCATTGTCCAAATCGCATAGCTAATCACACGCACTAAGCAATCTTTGTTCCTTACTCTACTGTGGATTCATCCAGCTGGAGAAGAATGCCTTCAAGAGCATCAGATAAGCTTCTACCCTAGTTCTTCTCATTTGGATTTCTAGTGGGCTACTTTTCCACTACAAAGCAGACAGTGTTCTTGCAGCATGGTGGGGTGCCTGGGAAACTTTTGTTAAACAGATAAATACAGAGGTACTTATGAGGACTTTAAGAGAAAAAAACAGATGAATATAAGGGAAGGGAAGCAAAAATATTATAAAAACAGGGAGGGGGACAAAACAGAAGAGACTTATAAATATGGAGTACAACCTGAGGGTTATGGGAAGGGTTGTGGGAGGCAGGATGGGCTAAATGGGTAAGAGGCACTAAGGAATCTACTCCTGAAATCATTGTTGCACTATATGCTAACTAATTTGGATGTAAATTTAAAAAAAATAAAATAAATAAAAAAATAATGTGAACAAATATTTATCACTATTTCAAACAGCATTCCAATCCAATCTCTAAATCCCTAGATAGATTTATGACATAGATTCTATTATTACACCCATTTTTCAGATGAACATTCTGGGACTTAAAATTAAGTAACTCGCTTCTTACCTTAAATTTTATTGCAGTCTGAATTCACACCCTGGTGATCTCACCTCAGGGCCTGAGTTCCTAACCTCATTTTATCTCTTCTTGTTAAATAAGCATAATATTCACTCACCGGTTTTGTAAAAAGGAAAAAGAAGCCATAAAGACCAGAATGTGCAAATAGTAAACAAAACACAAAAATAAATTGTAAATATACTTCATAAACTCAAACACTGTAGTGGTTAAAAAATGTTATTACTAAAATTCAAATGCATTCAGCAGTTCAACATATTCTTCGGCAAAGTTCAGAATGACTCTCAGAGATGACAGTCAGCATTTGCGTCATGGCCAAAAAGTGACAGGCAGTTGACCTTGAAGTCACTGAATGACTTCAATGTTAAGTTTTTCTCTCTTCTTTTCTTAACTTCACTGTCAGCAACCCAGCTTAACTTAGTTTCTGTTTAATTAATTGGTTTAGCATGGTTAAAAGAGTCTATGTGTTTATCCCTGAATCTTGATAAATGTGTCCATGAACATAAAAGGTATTGAACTCATATACTGATGGTAGTGAATCTTTATTTCTTACATTTCCTAATTGACTTCTCCTTCCTGCTATTATTTACATAAAATGTTTCATAGGGTTATTGAAATTTATATTTTGCAGGCTGTAGAAATCATCAAACCCAGTTAGGGACGAGAAAATGAGTGCTCAGCGTAGTACAGTGACTCATCCAATGTCATACATTTGAAGCAAAATTAACTCAGAGTTCTAAATCCTCTGCATCTCCTGTTTAAGATTTTCCTTTCAAGTTCTGACTAATGTGTATGCGGAAGTTTTTGGTTCATCTTTTAAGAGTCATAGTGTTTCACTTGCTCAAAATCTGTCTTACCTAGCTGATTTTGGAAAAATCTTCTGGTACTATTACTACTGATGATTTCAAGAATGCAGAAGTCATAACCACAATATGGAGGTGCTTTAGGTATTTCCTCCCTCCCTTCTGGAGTGTAGCATCGCTTCTTGTGTTTGAAGAAGACAGGAGGAGCACATTTCATCCACTTGTTCGTGTAGCTGTAATAACACCTGTAACCCCTCACATTCTCAAGGTGCTCTCAGGGAAGAGGGTAGTGTTAGCACAGAACATCTTATGTCAAAAGCTTTCTCATTCAGGAGGAAATGTGATAGATTTTTGTGGCACGTTTATAACAGTCAGGTTGCTTTTTACAACAGAATTGAAAAGTGAGTTTCCGCCATTAAGCTGTACTATGAAAGGTGTCAGCAAAGTCCGTGATCTCTAACAGTACAGAGTGTTGTGTTGTAAACAGTAGCTTTCCATAGAAAAAGAGGTGTGAGGAAGTGTTGTAGTCCCGCTATGGAAAGATTCCAAGAAGGATTATGACCAGGGAAGTAGGATCATAGGCGCCTTACATAATTCGCACCAAGGGGAAATAAAGCTTTGTTTCTCTGGATTCCCCCTGGCTGCAAACCTCTGACACAGACACCATGCAACCCTCAGGCTCCCAATACCCAAAGTCCCTCTTCACACCGCCTGCCAGCCTCACCCAGCCTGCACTCCAGCACTTTCCCATGCAGATACTGTGCATCCAGGCCCCGGGCTACTGGCTAGACAGAGCTGCGGGCTCTCAGACTCTCTCTGCATGCCCACTCACTAGCCTTGGCTAGCCTGCACCAGGGAACTGCCCGCCGGTTCTGGACCAACTCTGGGCTGGGAAACTCAGGAGGTTACATTCAGAGAGCCACCACTGCTTTTCCAGGGATGGCTGAGTCCGAACTCTGGCAAGGAGCCTGTTTCCAAGTATGTTCCTTCTTTGGGGGCTCTTCCTCACTCCCACAGCTGCCATCATGGTCTCCTGACACAGGTATCCTTTCTCCCCTGTTAAACTATCTCTGTCCAACGTACACCTTGGTTTTGATTCCCTGTTTCGACGTTGATGAATATGATCAATAGATAATAATTGCTAATTTTTATTGAGAGTTTTGTATGTTCAAAAATATATATAAGGGGACACCTGAGTGGCTCAGTGAGTTGAGTGTGCAACTCTTGATTTCAAGTCATGATCCCAGGGTCAGAGGATTGAACCCGGTGTTGGCTTCTGTGCTGAGCATGGAGCCTGCTTAAGATTCTCTCTCTGTCTCTCTCTCTCCCTCTCTCTCTCTCTCTCTCTCCCTCTGCCCCTGTCCCCTGATTACAATTGCTTTCTCTCTCTCTCTCTCAAATTAAAAAAATAAAAATAATATATATATAATATATATATAAAATATATATATATTTAATTTTATCTTATCTCTGCCATGTTTGTGTGATCTTTTTATATCTTGCTTTTTGACGTTTCAATTTTCCCTTCCTTTCCTCTGTTTTATTAGAATGATAGAGGGTTTTATTTTTGTTTGTTTTTGTTTTGTTTTGTTTTTCTATCCCCTTTTAATCTCTGTTACTTATTTGAAAATATGCTTTGGCTAATAAGAATTGATATCTTAGGGCTAATAAAAATAAAGAGAAGTAATGTTGGAGGTAGTTCATTGGATCAAGTGCCACCAAATTCAACACAAATAAGTACAGAATTGGGCTTTCATGAGGGCGTTTCTGAATCGCAAATGTGTGCATTTCACGCAAAATCTGCATTCTAGAGAATGCGTTCCTTCACTAAAAGCTTAACAGTTTAGCTACTTCATACTAATCATAAAAAAATTCTTAAAAAAACACAACTAAAATGTATAGACTGCCAATTTATTTTTCCATTGTTATAGAATTCCTCCAAAGCGTTCTGGTCCAGCTCTTTCTACATGTAAAGGCACTCTGGTCTCAGTGCTGAGGAAGAAGCAAATTCCATATTAGAGACGAGTAGAAAATCCGTCAGAAAGCTTTAAGGAAGCAAACATAACTTTTAGGCTCTAGAACTGAATGTTTAACCAAACCGTCATTCAAATACAAGAGCATGTTAAAAATACTCTCTAACATCGAAGTCTCTAGAAATCTGCCACAAACATAATCACATTGGAAACTGTTGTGGATGACACACTTAAGAAAAATGGCCACCAATGTCAGAACGTGGTGTAAGGGGTATATCATACAAAGACGACAAGACTTTGGTAAATGGCTTGTGAATTTTGAAAGAAGCCCAAGAGGAAATTAAAACAGGAGGAATACAGACACAATGAGTCAAACAGAAAGTCCATTTAGTATGCATGTGAAGTCTAGATAGTGTTAGAATGGTGGTGAAGGAGACAAGACACCCGAGGACATGCTAAAATTATTTCATTAGGAAGTAAATATGCCGTTTGAAAATATAATAGAAAGTAGGTAAAAATGAAATAATAGATTCAGTTGGGACAACGCGGTCCAAACTAGCAATAATTTTTGAAAAATTAAGTGTCCTAACCTCACCAGTTAAAACATACCTCTTACAGTTAGGACCCAGACCGCTGTCCCTACAGTTGTTACTAGACAGAATGGATAAGCCATTTTGTGTCTAAGCATGCAAAGAAATGTAAGAGAATTAAACGTCATACAAACAAGAGTCCCTTTTAGGAAGCAGAGACTATGGTTTGCTTCCTTCCCCATAGCCAGACAGCCAAGTCCGTACATAGGAGGACAGATGACTGGATGTGTCGCGCACAGGCTTCTGTGAGTGAAGTAGCAAGAAAAACAGGGAGCTTTTCATAGCTGTACTGGTTATTCTTCTGTGCTTCGGAGAAAGTCTCATCTGCAGAGATATTCCCGTCCACTAAACCCCCACGAAGGTCTTTGCGGTGCATGGCAGCATGGAGGGTTGGTGACTGGCCTGCAGGAGATCTTTGTATTCTCATAGTGCTTAGAAATAATGGAGAAGAGATGACAAGTGTTGTAGCGAGAGCCACATGGAACAAAAGCCTAATTTATGTTCTATGTAAGCAAGTATGTGTTATGAACATTAGACACAGCAAAGCAGGGATGTGGGGAAGCAGGAGTTTGGAGATTTGAGGTTTTTTGAGGATGGTATATTTTATGGGTTCGTTGCCTCTTGGCTGTGGAAAGGTGACCAGATTGTGACTGTTGCAGAATGGCTGAATTTCAGAAGCTTGGACAGGGACGTGAGGCTTTGCCCATCCGCTGACTTTCAGAAGTACGTGTCTGTCACTGGATGGGAGGCTGTAATAACCGAACTGTGTATTGGTAGGAAACTGTAGGGTTGAGATGCTGCCATTAATCAATTAGATGATTTCAAACTGGTGGTCAATTGTTACCATGGCTGCAGAAAAATGAGCCTTTTCTTAGAAATATAGAAACTTTTTTTTAATCCCCTCTTCCACTATTCTACTAATTGGTAGAACCAGTGATGCCTTGATACATGAAAAAACACAGTTGAACGAAAACTAAAGGTGCAATCCAGGCTTGATCAGTGCTACTCTTTGTTGTTCTTGTGGCTGTGGTTGTTCGTTTGTTTGTTTTTGAGAGTTGGAAATAAGTCTTTATTTGAGAATTTTGAAGCAGTATTTATGATTAATGAAATCACAACAACTTTAGGATGGCTCTAACCTGCTTTTGGTGCCATATTCAAAAATTTAATGGCGAGATCCACGTCAAGGAGCATTTTTCCTATGTTTTCTTTTCTAGGGGTTTCACAGTCTCAGAGCCTACATTTAAGTCTTTAATCCATTTTGAGTTCATTTTAGTGAATGGCATAAAATAGGGGCTGAGTTTCATTCTTTGGTGTGTAGATATTCAATTTTCCCAACACCATTTAATGAAGGGACTATTCTTTTTTCATTATGCATTCTTGGTGCCCTTGCCAAAGATTAGTTGACCATATGAGTTGGGTTTATTTCTGGGCTCTCTATTATATTCTTTTATCTATATGTTTATCACTATGTCAGTTTCTATGTCAGTACTGTACTGTTTAGATTATTATAGCTTTTACATATAGATTACAATTCCAGAAGAATGGTGCCTTCAGCTTTATTCTTCTTTGTTAAGATTGTTTTGACTCTTCAAAATTTTTTGTGGTTCTATTCAAATTTTAGAAGTGCTTTTTTTCTATTTCTCTGAAAACTGCCATTGATATTTTTGAGGAAATGCTTTGAATCTATAGATCCATTTGAGTAATATGGACACTTTTGCAATATTAATTTATATGTTCTATGAACATGGAATATCTTTCCATTTATTTGTCTTCAATTTCTTTCTTCAATGTCTTATAGTTTTATTATACATTTTTTTTTTTACCTCCTTTGGTTTAATTTAATTCTAAGTATTGTATTCTTTTTGATGCTTCCTAAATGGATTGTTTTCTGAATTTCTTTTCAGATATTTAATTGTTAGTGTACAGAAATACAGTTGAATTTTGTATATTGATTTTGTATCCTGCAGCTTTACTGAATCTACTTATTAGTTCTAACAGTATTTTGGTGGGGTCGTTAGGGTTTTCTGTATATAAGATCAGACATCATTGACAAAAAGAAACAATTATTCCTTTTCACTTTGGATGAATTTTATTTCCTTTTCTTGCCTAATTGCTCTGAGTAGGACTTCCAGTACTATGTTGAATAGGAGTGCTGAGAATAGGCACCCTTGTCTTGTTCCTGATTTTAGAGGAAGAACTTTTACAGCTTTCATCATCCGTTACAATGTTAGCTGTGAACATGTCACATATACTCTGTTATGTTAAGCTACATTTTTTCTATACTTAATTGTTGCGGGTTTTTATATGAAAAGGTGTTTATTTGTCAAGTGCATTTTCTGCATCTATTGAGATTATCACATGGTATTTTTTAAAAATTTAAATCCAAGTTAGTTAACATATAGTGTAATAATGATTTCAGGAATGAAATTTAATGATCCATCACTTACATATATCACCCAGTGTTCATCCCAACAAGTGCCCTCCTTAATGCTCATAGTCCATTTAGGCCATCACTCCACCCAACACCACCAACAACCCTCAGTTTGTTCTCTGTATTTAAGAGTCTCTTATGGTTTGTCTCCTTCTCTGTTTTTATCTTATATTTGCTTCCCTTCCCCTATATTCATCTGTTTTGTTTCTCAATTTCCACATATTAGTGAAATCATCTGATATTTGTCTTTCTCTGACTGACTAATTTCACTTAGCATAATACACTCTAGTTCCATCCATTTTGTTCCAAATGGCAAGATTTCATTTTTTTTGATGGCTGAGTAATATTCGAGTGTGTGTGTGTGTGTGTGTGTGTGTGCATGTATAAACGATAGATGATAGATAGATACATAGATAGATACACCACATCTTTATCGATTCATCAGTTGATGGATATTTGGGCTTTTTCCATACTTTGGCTGTTGTTGATAGCACTGACATAGACATTGAGGTGCATGTGCCCCTTCAAATTAGCACTTTTGTATCTTTTTGATAAATATGTATTAGTGCAATTGTTGGATTTTGGGTATTCTATTTTTAATTTTTTGAGGCAACTCCATACTGTTTTCCAGAGAGGCTGCATCAGCTTGCATTCCCACCAACAGTGCAAAACAGATCCTCTTTCTCTGCATCTTCATCAACATCTGTTGTTGCCTGAGTTGTTAGTTTTAGCCATTCTGACAAGCGTGAGGTGGTATCTCATTGTGGCTTTGATTTGTATTTCCCTGATGATGAGTGATGTGGAGCATTTTTTTATGTGTCAGTTGGCCATCTGGATGTCTTCTTTGGAAAAGTGCGTATTCATATCTTTTTCCCATTTCTTCACTGAATTATTTGTTTTTTTTGGGTGTTGAGTTTGATAAGTTCTTTATAGATTTTGGATACTAACCCTTTCGTTGATATGTCATTTGCAAATATCTTCTCCCATTCTGTTGGGTGCCTTTTAGTTTGGCTGATTGTTTTCTTTGCTGTGCAGAAGCTTTTTATCTTGATGAGGTCCCAATAGTTCATTTTTGCCTTTGTTTTCTTTGCTTCCAGAGACATGTCAAGTAAGAAAGAGGTAGTTGCCTGTTTTCTCCTCTAGGATTTTGATGGATTCCTGCCTTACATTTAGTTCTTGCATCCATTTTGAGTTTATTTTTGTGTATGGTGTAAGAAAGTGGTCCAGGTTCTTCTTCTGCGTGTTGCTGTCCAGTTTTCCCAACACCATTTGCTGAAAAGACCATCTTCTTTCCATTGAATATCCTTTCCTGCTTTGTCAAAGATAAATTGGCCATATATTTGGGGTCCATTTCTGCGTTCTCTTCTATTCCATTGATCTATGTGTTTGTTTTTTTGGGCCAGTACCATACTGTCTTGATGATTACAGCTTTATAATACAACTTGAAGTCCAGAATTGTGATGCCTCCAGCTTTGGTTTTCTTTTTCAACATTACTTTGTCTGTTTTGGGTCTTTTCTGGTTCCATACAAATGTTAGAATTTTTTGTTCTAGCTCTGTGAAGAATGCTGGTGTTTTTTGTTTTTGTTTTTTGATAGGGATTGCATTGAATATGTAGATTGCTTTGGGTAATATTGACATTTTGATGATATTTATTCTTCCAATCTATGAGAATGGAATGTTTTTTCCATTTCTTTGTGTCTTCTTCAATTTATTTCACAAGCTTTTTATAGTTTTCAGTGTATAGATCTTTCATCTCTTTGTTAAGCTTATTTCTAGGTATATATCTGTTAAGTCCATCTGGTCCAGTGTGCCATTCTAAGGCATTGTTTCTTTGTTGATTTTCTGTTTAGATGACCTGTCTGTTGCTTAAGTGGAGTGTTGAAATCCCCTATTTTTATGGTATTATTATCAATGAGTTTCCTTATGTTTGTGATTAAATGATATATAGATTTTGGTTCTTTGACATTGGGAGCATAAATATTTATAATTGTTAGATCATCTTGGTGGATAGACCCCTTAATTATGATATGATGCCCTTCTTTATGTCTTATTACAGTCTTTATTTTAAAATCTATTTTATCTGATACAAGTATGCCTACTCCAGCTTTCTTTTGATGACCATTAGAATGATAAATGGTTCCCTATCCCCTTACTTTCAACCTGCAGGTGTCTTTGTGCCTAAAATGAGTCTATTGTAAGCAGCATATAGGTGAGTCTTCTTTTCTTATCCATCCTGATATCCTACATCTTTTGATTGGAGCGGTCAATCCATTTCACTTAGAGTGAGTACAGAAAGATAAGAATTTAGTGCCATTGCATTGCCTGTAGAGTTGGTGTTTCTGCTGATGTTCTCTGTTCTTTTTTTAGTCTTTTTTGCCTTTGGTCTTCTTGGTTTTGTTTTGTCTATTCTCCACTCAAAGGGCCCCCTTTAAAATTCCTTGCAGGTCTGGTTTAGTAGTCACAGACTCCTTTTGCTTGTGTTTGTCTGGGAACATAATTCTCTCTCCTATTTTGAATGAGACCCTTGCTGGATAAAGAATTTATGGCTGCATGTTTTTCTGATTAAGCACATTGAATATACCCGCCATTCCTTTCTGACCTGCCAAGTTTCTGTGGATAGGTCTACTGCGACTGCACACCAAACAGGGGAACCACTTCTCCCCGTGTGGCACACAGACCCCTAGACCCCACTACCTGCTCCTGGGGATTCTCCCTGCTTCCTCACCAGAGCGCCTCAAGGCACTGGGCACCAGAACGTCAGACTGTGTTCCCCTGTTTATAGAGTCCTAGTGGTATCAAAACCCTCTCCTTTCTCCCCGTCAATGGTTTTGGGGAACAGACTTCTTGTTCAGTCCCCTGTGAGTGTTTTCACTCTTTCTCTTTCTCTCCAGCTACTTTTGGGAGGAGTGCTTTCTTGCATGATCTCAATGTGCCACACTCTCCCTCTTTCTCTATCTCTCTCTGTTGTTTCTTCGCAAAAATGGCTCCCTACACTCCCTGGCTTTTCTCTCCCCTAGTTCACCTCTCCTCACCACATATGTGCCAAATTTTGTGGCTGAAGTTACACATATTGTTGTGTTAATCCTCAGATCAATTCCCTAGGTGTTCAAAACAGTTTAGTGCTGATCTAGCTGCATTTCAGGGTTGAGGCAAGCTCAGGGTGTCCATGCTGCTCTGCCATCTTAACTCCCCTATCGGGTGCTATTCTTGATTTAGGTTATATGATCAGCTCCCTACCCTTGATTCTGACCAAAAAATAAATGTTCCACTAGAGCAAAAGTGCTATTTATGGAGTAGGTAAATAGTTAAGAAAGAAAAGACAGATTTTAAGGTATGAAAGATGATAAAATGTATGGATAATTATTAGAAATTATAGCAAATTTAAATAATTTTATTGATAGACCTACATGGTAAAATTTATAACTGATGCATAGTTCACACAGTATCTTGATTATTGATGATCAAAAATATAGGAATCAAGAGGAATAAATGCTGTATGAAACAGTTAAAACGATTAACTCACAGAAATTGTCTAGAAATCTCCACTCATCAAATTGAGAATGCATACTTTTAAATAAACATGGAATGTTGAAAAATAAAGTATAAATTTTAAATACCCATTTATATAAAATAAAATTTAAACTGTATTCTAAAAAGAACTGAATTACAATGAAAATATTGCATATAAAATGCGTGGGATATAGTAAAATCATTATTTCAAGAGCAATTTCTAGCCTCAAATTAGTATATTAAAAAATAGATGCTCACAAGTAAAAAGTGCTCCTCTTTTCAGATTAGAAAAGATAAAACAGGGAAATCCCATATAAACTAGCAAAAGATAACTTGAGAGCAAACGTTAGTGAAATTAAAAATATATATATATATGTATCAATGGAGGATATCAGGAAAACCAAACATTAACTATTGGAAGATATTAACAATAGAGATAATATTTGGAGAGACTTAGAAAGACTTAAGAGAGAATATGCAAATAAGCACTGTATGAATGAAAATGAAAACACAGGGGCGCCTGGGTGGCGCAGTCGGCTAAGCGTCCGACTTCAGCCAGGTCACAATCTCGCGGTCTGTGAGTTCGAGCCCCGCGTCAGGCTCTGGGCTGATGGCTCAGAGCCTGGAGCCCGTTTCCGATTCTGTGTCTCCCTCTCTCTCTGCCCCTCCCCCGTTCATGCTCTGTCTCTCTCTGTCCCAAAAATAAATAAACGTTGAAAATATAAAAAAAAAAAAAAAAAGAAAATGAAAACACAAATTGAGGTAAAATAGAGAATATAATATTAAAACAGTAGTATGAATAGATAAACAAGTTGTTAAAAATATATACAACATATATAGACACATATACATATACACACATATGAGAACTGACTTCAAAAAAAATTAAAATTCAACAGTATTATAACTACCAAATAAATAAAAATGGTGATTAAATATCTTATTTTTCCAATTTTAGAAGCCCCCCAGATTTTACAGGCAAGTTCTATAAAAGTTGAAGAAAGTAGTCATTCTATTTTCTACTCTTTTGACAGTAGATAAAGAAGAAATATTTCATTCTATGGGCTCAGCCTAATCAGAACAGTAATATCAGGGGATTGTACTGTTAAAAGGATAATTTCAGGGCTATTATAGTCATATAATAGATACAAAAGTATAGATACTAAATCCTAAACAAAATATTAGCAATCAAATCTATTAGTGTATGGAAGAGGTGATACATCAAAATTATATTTATGCCAAGGATACAAGGGTAAATAATTAAACTAAATAAATAGATTTTATAAATAAATATATACATAAATATATATAAATATATATATTGTATTAATTTTATATTTTATTAAATAAATAAATAAATAGATTAAATGAGTTTTTAACCTCACCAAAGGGAGAAACTGTATATGTTAATTTCATGTGTTTGTCATGGACCCAATAGGAAATAAATCACACATACAAAGTTGTAAAATTTGAAAAGGACTTACTTAAAAAGCAGTGACTCCAAAGGTGAATTGGCTGTGAGGAAATAAGAGATCGGGTAGGAACTCTGAGCTAAGAAACCTGGTTACTTTACTACAATTGTAGTAAGCATATCAATATCTGAGGCTAAATATAAATGGCTAACACTAAAAGTTTGCTATTACAGTCCTCTTTTAAAAACAATTTTTAATGTTTATTTATTTTAGAAAGAGAGAGAGAGAGAGAGAGACAGAGCATGAGTGGGGCAGGGGAGGCAGAGAGAGAAAGGGAGACACAGAATCCGAAGCAGGCTCCAGGCTCTGAGATGTCAGCCCAGTAGCAGAACTTGGGACTCGAACCCACAGATGAGATCATGATCTGAGCTGAAGTCAGATGCTTAACCAGCTGAGGCACTCAGCGCCCCTGCTATTCCAGTTCTTAATAAAGGGTTAAAAATCCTGTATTTGCACGAGGAAATTAATAAAATCATTTAAAATTTTATATGCAAGAATGAGAGGCCCCTGAAGACTAAACCCATTCTAATGAAAAGAGCTAGTCTGGAAAGGGATTCAGGAATTATGAAGCAAGAGTAATAAAGTCCTGCACTCTACCTCAGGACAGGGAGCACAGGGTGTGCATACCTTTGAGTGCCCTAAGAATGCCCACAAAGGACCACTACTGTAAAGAACAATCTAAATAAGCAGATCAATTTGGTTTATGAACACCAGTCAGCTTTGCCCGGTACCTGGTGAAGTTCCACGGACTAAGAAAGAAGTTCCTCCGGCTGTGGGTTGGTAGTCGTGCACGGGCTCAAGCAAAGGGGTTTAACCACGACAGATCTGGCCCTGCCACCTGCTGAGCTCCCCTCTTGACAACAGTGGTAACAGATGTTGTGCTTTCCAAGTGGCGCTATTCCCGGAGGAATAGCCAAGCACCTGGTGACATGTTAACTATAATGGATCTCTTCAGGCAGCAGCAGTGATTTTCTTCTTCACTGGAACAAGCGCTTACTCTTTATATTAATTTGCTTCTGCCAGCACCACCTGTGAACATGTAAAATATATTAGTCACTTTTATGATATTCCACACAACATTGCTTCCAAGTAGGAACTATTTTCACAGCAAAAACCGTGAGGAATGAATGATCTTGGACCTATGGGATTCACTGATCTTATTATGTATTCCATCACCCTGAAGTGTCTGCTCTGATAGAAGTCGGAAGGCCTTATTCGAAATCCAATTAATGCCCCGGCTATGTAACGACACCTTGTGGGACCAAGGTGATTCCCTGTGTGTTGCAATATATACTCTGAACAGATGATCACTATACAGATAGAATACACGTGTCTGGGAACTAAACACTCCAAGTGAGTGGTTTTTCTTGCGATTTCTCCTTGTGTACTTACGCAGTTTTGGCTTTTCATGTCAGCAACTTTGGCTTTGCTGGCTTAGATGTCTCAGTAACCCAAGGAAGCATCGAGAGATACCATGACCTTACACTGAGTTGGAAGTTGAC
Organism: Lynx canadensis; assembly: GCF_007474595.2. Lineage (NCBI taxonomy): Eukaryota > Metazoa > Chordata > Mammalia > Carnivora > Felidae > Lynx > Lynx canadensis. The sequence continues at coordinate 10,381,876 of NC_044314.2, read as the reverse complement.
ATAGTCCTCATTCAACTCTGGTCTCCTTGTGCCAATGAACGTCTAGGCAGAGAGAGTCTTACTGAATGGGTTGAATAATACAGTTTATCTAGAGAAAACAGAGTACTAATATACAGTGAAGGCAAGGGAGAGTATATCTAAAATCAGATGATCGGGGCACCTGGGTGGCTCAGTCAGTTGGGCCTCCGATTGCGGCTCAGGTCATGATCTCATGGTTTGTGAGTTCAAGCCCCTTGTCAGGCTCTGTGCTGACAGCTCAGAACCTGGAGCCTACTTTGGATACTGTGTCTCCCTCTGTCTGCCTCTCTCCCACTCACGCACTCACCTCTGTCTCCCTTTCAGAAATTTATAACATTAAAAAATATTAAAATCAGATCATCATCTTGAGTGCCTCTGAATATTCCCATGTCCAATTGCAAAAGTTAATATTAATCTATAACAACTCAAGAGGGATGGAGCACACTAATTGCACAGAACTTTCATAAATAAAATAATGACTGTATGTCCAGGTAAATAACCAAAACAAGTTGAAGGGCTGGGTGAGAACAAAGAAACACCTGGCATGGTTTGTGGAGAAACAAGCTATAAATACCAAATACCACCATGTGACTGGCCTCAGAAATGAGAAATGAGAAGCTTCGTGTATTTGCCATGTTCAGATATATATGGTAATATATATTACCATATTTTCCTTTTTCTATGCCATTCTACCAAAGGCAAGGTGTGTTAAAAGTGGTTATGGATTATATTATATATAAAATGTTATAATTATATAAATATCAATATAACTAAAGCCTAAATTGTATGAAATAATTTTATATAATTTAGTATTTAATCTCAGGATGTCACAGGGAAATTGTTATTGAACTTATAAATAATAAATTAGGCCCACATAATTATACAATTATACGATTCTGCCTGCTGTTTGGGGGAAGAAAGAAAAGAGCAAGTCTGGTTATGTGAGCATTGCATTACGTTAGACTGAGGCACAATGTCATTATTGCTGATGTTCAGGTGGTGAAATATTGGCAATAGGTAAATTTACAAAATGGTAGATGGTGCTAGATTGTCAAATCAGTGTTATAAGTACTCCTAAGTCTAATGTTTCCTCTGTATGAAAAGGAGAGCCAGGGACTACTTTTTCCTAAATCAATCAAATATGGAAACAGTTCTACATTTTTAATAAGACATAATTCTTCTTGGGGCACCTGGGTGGCTCATTCACTTAAGTATCTGACTTCCACGCATGTCATGATCTCATGATTTGTGAGTTCCAACCCCCCACTGGGTGAGATCAAGTCCTGCTTTGTGTGAGATGAGTCCCCATTCGAGTGAGCCCTACTCCTCTCTCTCTCCTCTCCCTCTCTCTCTCTCTCTCCCCCTCTCTCTCTCCCTGTCTCTCTGCTCCCAACTCACTTGTGACCTCTCAAAAAAATACATAATTCTTCCCACTAACCTACAAATAAGTTTCCATTACAGGGATAAATCAGTGGTAGAAAAATACTTCCCCCCACTGCCCACAAAAGAGTAAAATTCACAAATGATCAGGATAGTGTCAACTTGGTAACTCTTTGAAGAATATTTTGGGAGAATCAAAATTATGCAGATTCAGTAATGAAAGTATACACAGTCATTTTCTGGCATCATTTAAAATTTTTCAATTGAAATTATATCTTTTGTAGATAATGTAGCTGAAAATTAAAAACTGTAAATCATCTAATCCTAAATCCACTGCATAGAAAGCTCTTTTTGGATCAAATTTTTAAGCAGAACTCAGTTTCTTTCAAAGTGAGATTTCTCATTGATCTAAATAAAAGTGATGGGATGGTTAGGAGCTGAGAATTGACAGAATATTCCAGGGGTGTCAGAAACAGTGTGATTCCACTGCCCATTCGAAGGGAAAACAGCTTCAAGTAGATGGCACCGGGGCCCATAGTGACCTCCCCAGGCCCCTTGGTATTAGGTTTTTTGTATATCATGTAAATCCTTCTACTTAATGATAATACATTGTGAGGTATGCTGTTTTTCCTTCCTAGAAATCCAGAACAATTTAGGGCACTTACCCAAAGTTTGCCCAAATGAGGTAAAGCACTGGATTTCGGAGGCTGGTTTAAATGTATTTTGATTAAGCATAATAACCTTGCGGGCACCTGGGTGGCTCAGTAGGTTGCGCATCTGAATTCGGCTGGGTGATGATCTCGCAGTTTGTAGCTTTGAGCCGCACATCCAGCTCTGTGCTGACAGCTCAGTGCCTGGAGCCTGCTTCGGATTCTGTGTCTCGCTCTCTCTCTCTGTCCCTCCCCCGCTCACACTCTGCCTCTCTCTCTCAAAAATAAATAAACATTAAAAAAATTTAAAAAAAGAAAAATAACTTTGCTCTCAGTTAAAAGCTTAAATGATGACAAGCCTTGCTAGGTTTAAATATTTACTTGTGATGTGAAAGTTAGAATGCAAAAGCTGGAATTTTCTTTACTTCAAATTATACATTAATGTTAGTTTGTTCTGGTTTATAAAAATGAAGCAAGTTTCTCTTGATCATACAAGATTGTGATTTTCTCATATTTGAGTTGCCTGGTCTTAAGAGATTAATTTGCACAAAGTACTAGTTTAATCTTTTTTTTTTTTTTTATCCCCATTCCTAATATATCCTACTTACGTCCCACAAAATGAAATTAATAAGATGCAAATCTACTTCGAACTCTTCGGTGGCTTGTAGGATTGAGTACGAGCTTTATGCTGGTAAAACACAGCTCTTCAGATATGACTCTACTTCATTCCCTACGGTGTCTCACTACCATTTCATAGTCAAAAGCTGATCGGTAGTTAACCTAAGATTTCCCAGTCAAATGTCCCGGAGACCTCCACCTCTGGATCGTGGTAAATCCTGCAAGCAGGAATCAAGGGTTGTTTCTATCTAGAATATTTTTACTGTATAAATCCCAGACATACTCAACATCTACCAAAAACTAGCACAGATTTTATCTCAATTGGGAAATCTTTCCTAATTTTTGTACACTACGCCTAACTACCCCCATACCATCACCTCCTTAGTTCTCCACATCAAGGAAAAAAACTGAGCATTTAAAACTTTGTGTCTTCTTTTTTCTTTTTAAGTCAACATAGTTTATTCATTTTTTAAAAATTTTTTAGGGGCGCCTGGGTGGCGCAGTCGGTTAAGCGTCCGACTTCAGCCAGGTCGTGATCTCGCGGTCTGTGAGTTCGAGCCCCGCGTCAGGCTCTGGGCTGATGGCTCAGAGCCTGGAGCCTGTTTCCGATTCTGTGTCTCCCTCTCTCTCTGCCCCTCCCCCGTTCATGCTCTGTCTCTCTCTGTCCAAAAATAAATAAATGTTGAAAAAAAAATTAAAAAAAAAAATTTTAATATGAAATTTATTGTCAAATTGGTTTCTAAACTTTGTGTCTTCTTGATACTGTATAATATTTGATAATGGGCTTCTCTATGTAACCTAAGACAAAAGACTCAACTAGATATCTAGACACTCTTAAATTTGGGTTTTCATGGCCCTAGTAAATTCTTTAGTGGAAAGTAGTGTAGTTATTATATTGTGTCCTTTCTTTCCAAAACTGTGAGTACCTTGATGATAGGAGTTTCACCATTATTTCATCCCCAGAGCCCATATTGTTATTGTTTACACCGTTTCAATATAATCTGTTGACTTGCTTAGAAACTGTGTGTAACAGTATGTCTAAAATAGTTTAGAACTCTCTTGACTTATTTTCTGCTGACTTCCAAGTTGAGGTATAGGTACCAGCATCCAGCCTAGTGTCAGACCCTAAGTAGATATTATAAGATTTTAGTGAGAATCATAATGTAAAATTCTAAGAATCACAATTTAAAAAGCCAATCCTGTCATCAAAATATACTTCAGTGTGTATTTTAGGAGGTCTCAACATAAACAGAAGGGGAAAAAAAAAAAAGAAAAATTCAATCACAGCATCAAAAGGTAAAACATGAGCTAGTTGAAAATAAAAATAAAGCAAAAAACACTATTTGGAAAATGCATTTTATTTGAAATGTGCAAAACTATTTCAAATAGCTATGGAGACTGGAAAAGATACTGACAAAATTAATATCAAAAGGATAAACAAATCAGTTACCATTGTGTGGAACTGGATGGTGATACATTATGGAGGAAAACTTAGGAGACAAAGAGTCAATTGTTTATCTTCCTCAAAATTAAATACCTTGCTTTTCAGCAATGAACACTTACAGAGTATGGTTTGGGTTCTTCCCTCATCCTCCTTTCTTCTACTTCCACAAACTCTTCTTGTATGGACTAATTAAACCCTTAAATTTTAATTGTGATCTAAGAAATCAGGAGCCTGTCACCTTTATTTTCAGCCCCGCCTTCCTCATCATCCAGACACATGTATTCAAGTCCCTGATGGTCCCTCCTAAATGAAACCCAGTTATCTTTAATTAACACCTACAGCTGGCCGTCCAGCCATGCACCAAGCCACCTAAATCAGAGGGACTGTAAACTTTTTTTCCCGTGCTATGAATATGTTTACAATTTTTAGTCAACTTTGCTTTTTAAAAAGATTTCCCCTTCTTTTCATACCACATTCATTTGATTATTTGCCTTACAACCCCATCGTCTCTGGTATACATGTACTAGAGTTGCAGATTTTGAATTTGTTTTAAATCTCAGCTCTTACTTGACCACTTTCTATGAAGCAGCAACTAGGAATTTCCTCTCCAAGCTTAAAATTATCTTCCTACTAACTTACTTCAAATGCTTGATGTGTCACCAAGGTAGGAAACACTCTAAACCTGTGAGATACATGTATCTTTTTTATTTTCCCTCCAGTAACTGTCTTCAAACAAGCCACTACACTTTTCTCTCCTCTATGTCTCATGTATAAGGTCTACTTCATGCAAATTCTATAAAATTGCAATAACTTGTAAGCACTAAAAATAACAGCTCAGTCGTATCTGGTTGACTATTTTAATAACTCTCTCAACCTTCTCCAGCTGAGGCTCAACCTATAATGTGAAAGAATTGCCACGGAGGAGTGAAAGACAAAGATTCTCCTCTTTCTCCTCCTTCATTCTCCCACCATCTGCTGCTGGCAGGAGTAGAGCGGGGGGTGGATATTGCAGGAAAAGCGAAAGCTTATTTAATTGGAATGATTGGGGTCATAGGTTGGCTGTCCTTGGGCTTGACTTGGCAGGTTTCTATGTTGGATCTCATGTGGGGCATATATCTCTTTCTCTGAGTATTTTATAGGCCTCTGATAAGAATGTGCATTCTCCATTATAAGGTATAGAGTTTCATATACAATCAATCAATAAGATCAGTCTTATTGATTGTGTTTTTAGATCTTCTGTCTCTTTATTTATAATTTGCCTACTTGAACTGTCTGGTGCTGAGAATGCTGTATTAAAACATCTTTTTGGGATGCTCAGGTGGCTTAGTTCGGTGACTGACTTCAGCTCAGGTCATGATCTCATGGCTCATGGGTTCGAGCCCTGCGTTAGGCTCTGTGCTGACAGCTCGGAGCCTGGAGCCTGCTTCGGATTCTGTGTCTCCCTCTCTCTCTGCCCCTCCTCCACTCACACTCTGTCTCTCCCAAAAATAGATAAACATTTTTTTAAAAAATCTTGTTACTCACCAGTTTCTACATAGGTCTTCTTGCACTTTCTGTAGTTTTTTATTCCTAAAGGTGGTTTTATTATTAATTGGTATATGCACATTGGTAAGTATTATTTTTTCATTGTGCGTTCTGGATTTCCACCATAAAATTCTTTTGTCATGTTTAATGGTTTGAGGCTTGAATTTCACTTTTAGTGATATCAGAATCTCTGTTCCGTTTTTATTTCCATATACATAGTAGAATTTGTTTATCTTTTCACTCCTTAGCCATCTGAATCAATTTGTTGTAGATTTTGTTTTTCAGCCACATAGGAAGCTTTTTGTCTTTTAATAAATGAGTTAGGTCCTTTAACATTTTCTTTTTTTTTAATTTTTTTTTTTAAACTTACATCCAAATTAGTTACCATACAGTGCAACAATGATTTCAGGAGTAGATTTCTTAATGCCCCTTACCTATTTAGCCCATCCCCACCTCCCACAACCCCTCTTGTAACCCTCTGTTCTCCATATTTAAGAGTCTCTTCTGTTTTGTTCCCTTCCCTGTTTTTATATTATTTTTGCTTCCCTTCCCTTATGTTCATCTGTTCTGTGTCTTAAAGTCCGCATATGAGTGAAGTCATATGATATTTGTCTTTCTCTGACTAATTCCACTTAGTCAATACCTTCTAGTTCCATCCACGTAGTTGCAAATGCAAGATTTCATTCTTTTTGATTTCCAAGTAATACTCCATTGTATATGTATATAGCACATCTTCTTTATCCATTCATCCATCGATGGCCATTTGGGCTTTTCCATACTTTGCCTATTGTTGATCGTGCTGCTATAAATATTGGGGTGCATGTGTCCCTTCGAATCAGCACACCTGTATCCCTTGGATAAATACTTAGTAGTGCAATTGCTTGGTCGTAGGGTAGTTCTATTTTTTGTTTTTTGAGGAACCTCCATACTGTTTTCCAGAGTGGCTGCACCAGCTTGCATTCCCACCAAAAATGCGAAACAGATCCTCTTTCTCTGCATCATCCCTAACATCTTTTGTTGCCTGAGTTGTTAATTTTAGCCATTCTGACAGGTGTAAGGTGATATCTCATGATGGTTTTGATTTGTATTTCCCTGATGATGAGTAATTGGGAGCATTTTTTCATATGTCGGTTGGCCATCTGGATGTCTTCTTTGGAGAAGTGTCCATTCATGTCTTTTGCCCAGTTCTTCACTGGATTATTTGTGTTTTGGGTGTTGAGTTTGATAAGTTCTTTATAGAACTTATCCTGTATCTGATATGTCGTTTGCAAATATCTTCTCCCATTCTGTCGGTTGCCTTGCAGTTTTGCTGATTGTTTCCTTCACTGTGCAGAAGCTTTTTATTTTGATGAGGTCCCAGTAGTTAATTTTTGCTTTTGTTTCCCTTGCCTCCAGAGACATGTTGAGTAAGAAGCTGCTTGCTGCGGGCAAGATCAAAGAGGTTTTTGCCTGCTTTCTCCTCGAGGATTTTGATGGCTTCCTGTCTTACGTTGAGGTCTTTCATCCATTTTGAGTTTATTTTTGTGTATGGTGTAAGAAAGTGGTCCAGGTTCATTCTTCTGCATGTTGCTGTCCAGTTTTCTCAGCACCACTTGCTGAAGAGACTGTCTTTATTCCATTGGATATTCTTCCCTGCTTTGTCAAAGATTAGTTGGCCATACATTTGTGGGTCCATTTCTGGGTTCTCTATTCTGTTCCATTGATCTTAGTGTCTGTTTTTATGCCAGTACCATACTGTCTTGATGATTACAGCTTTGTAGTATAGCTTGAAGTCCAGGATGGTGATGCCTCCTGCTTTGGTTTTCTGTTTCAAGATCGCTTTGACTCTTCAGGGTCTTTTCTGGTTCCATACAAATTTTAGGGTTATTTGTTCTAGGTCTGTGAAGAATGCTGGTGTTATTCTGATAGGGATTGCATTGAATATGTAGATTTCTTTGGGTGGTATTGACATTTTAACAATATTTTTTCTTCCTATTCAGGAGCATGGAATCTTTTTTCCATTTTTTTGTGTCTTCTTCAATTTCTTTCATAAGTTTTCTATAGTTTTCAGTGTATAGATTTTTTACCTCTTTGGTTAGATTTATTCCTAGGTATTTTATGGTTTTTGGTGCAATTGTAAATGGGATGATTCCTTGATTTCTCTTTTTGTTGCTTCATTGTTGTTGTATAGGAATGCAACCAATTTCTGTGCACTGATTTTATATCCTGAAACTTTGCTAAATTCATTAATCAGTTCTAGAAGTTTTTTAGTGGATTCTTTTGGGTTTTCACATAGAGTATCATGTCATCTGTGAAGAGTGAAAGTTTGAATTCCTCCTGATTTGGATGCCTTTTATTTCTTTGTGTTGTCTGATTACAAAGGCTAAGACTTCCAATACCATGTTGAATAACAGTGGCAAGAGTGGACATCCCTGTCTTGTTCGTGACCTTAGGGGGAAAGCTCTCAGTTTTTCCCCATTGAGGATGATATTAGCCTTGGGCCTTTCATATATGGCTTTTATGATCTCGAGGTAAGATCCTTCTATCCCTACTTTCTTGAGGGTTTTTTTCAAGAAATGATGCTCTATTTTGTCAAATGCTTTATCTGCCTCTACTGAGAGGATCGTCTGGTTCTTGTCCTTTCTTTTATTGATGTGATGAAACACAATGATTGTTTTGTGGATATGGAATCAGCCCTGCATCCCAGGTATAAATCCCACTTGGTCATGGTGAATAATTTTTTTTAATGTATTGCTGGATCCGATTGGCTAATATCTTGTTGAGGAGTTTTACATCCATGTTCATCAGGGAAATTGGTCTATAGTTCTCCTTTTTTAGTGGGATTTCTGGTTTTGGAATCAAAGTAATGCTGGCTTCATAGAGTTTGGAAGTATTCCTTCCATTTATGTTTTTTGGATCATCTTCAAGAGAATAGGTGTTAACTCTTCCTTAAATGTTTGGAAGCATTCCCCTGGAAAGCCATCTGGCCCTGGACTCCTGTTTTTTGGGAGATTTTTGTTACTAATTAAATTTCTTTATTAGTAATGGTCTGTTCAATTTTTCTGTTTCTTCCTATTTCAGTGTTGGTAGTGTATGTGTTTCTAGGAATTTGTCCATTTCTTCCAGATTACCCATTTATTGGCATATAATTGCTCATAATAGTCTATTATTATTGTTTTTATTTCTGTTGTGTTGGTTGTGATCTCTCCTCTTTCATTTTTGATTTTATTTATTTGGGTTGTATCCTTTTTCTTTTTGATCAAACTGACTAGTAGTTTATCAATTTTGTTAATTCTTTCAAAGAACCAGCTTCTGGTTTCATTGATCTGTTCTACTCATTTTTTGTTTGTTTTTTTGTTTTGAGAGCATTAATTTTTGCTCTAATCTTTATTATTTCCTATATTCTGCTGGTTTGGGGTTTTATTTGCTGTTCTTTTTCCAGCTCTTTAAGGCATAAGGTTAGGTTGTATATCTGAGATCTTTCTTCCTTCTTTAGGAAGGCCTGGATTGCTATATACTTTCCTCTTATGACCGCCTTTCCTGCATCCCAGAGGTTTTGGGCTGTGGTGTTATTGTTTTCACTGGCTTTCATGAAATTTTCAATGTCCTCTTTAACTTCTTGGTTAGCCCATTCATTCTTTAGTAGGTTGTTCTTTAGTCTCCAAGTATTTGTTACCTTTTCAAATTTTTCCTTGTGGTTGATTTCGAGTTTCATAGCACTCTGGCCTGAAAATATGCTCAGTATGATCTCGATCTTTTTGTACTTGTTGAGGGCTGATTTGTGTCCCACTATGTGGTCTATTCTGGAGAATATTCCATGTGCACTGGAGAAGAATGTATATTTCATTGCTTTAGGATGAAATGTTCTGAATATATCTGTTAAGTCCATCTGGTCCAGTGGGTCACTCAAAGCTATTGTTTCCTTATTGAAATTTTGATTAGATGATCTGTCCATTGCTGTGAGTGGGGTGTTGAAATCTCCTACTATTATGGTATTACTATCAATGAGTTTCTTTATGTTTGTGATTAATTGATTTTTATATTTGGGTGCTTTCACATTTGGCGCATAAATACATAGAATTGTTAGGTCTTGTTGGATAGACCCCTTAATTATAATATAATGTCTTTCTGCATCTCTTGATACAGTCTTTATTTTAAAGTCTAAATTGTCTGATATAAGTATGGCTACTCCGGCTTTCTTTTGTTGACCATAAGCATGATAAATGGTTCTCCATCCCCTTATTTTCAATCTGAAGGTGCCTTTAGGGTCTAAAGTGGGTCTCTTGTAAACAGCATATAGACGGATCTTGTTTTCTTATCCATTCTGCTACCCTATGTGTTTTGATTGGAGCATTGAGTCCATTGATGTTTAGAGTGAGTACTGAAAAACATGAATTTATTGCCATTATGTTGCTTGTAGAGTTGGAATTTCTGGTGGTGTTCTCTGGTCTTTTCTATTCTTTGCTGCTTTTGGTTTTATTTATTTATTTATTTATTTATTTATTTAAATTATTTACTTATTTATTTCATCTTTTCTCCCCTCAGAGAGTTCCCCTGAAAATTTCTTGCAGGGCTAGCTTAGTGGTCACAAACTCCTTTAATTTTTGTTTGTCTGGGAAATGTTTTATTTCTCCTTCTATTTTTGAATGACAGCCTTGCTGGGAAAGAATTCTTGGCTGCATATTTTTCTGATTCAGCACATTGAATATATCCTGCCATTCTTTTCTGGCCTGCCAAGTTTCTGTGGATAGATTTGTTTCCAACCTGATCTGTCTTCCCTTGTAGGTTAAGGACTTTTTTCCCTTGCTGCTTTCATGATTCTCTCCTTGCCTGAGTATTTTGTGAATTAGACTATGATATGCCTTGTGGATGGTCGTTTTTTGTTGAATCTAATGGGAGTCCTCAGGGCTTCCTGAATTTTGTTGTCTGTGTCTGTCCCCAGGTTCAGAAAGTTTTCCACTATGATTTGCTCACATGACCCTACTACTCCTATTTCTCTCTCTTCCTCTTCTGGGACCCCTATGATTCTGATGTTGTTCCTTTTTAATGAGTTACCGATTTCTCGAATTCTTAAATTGTGCTCTTTTGCCTTAATTGCCCTCCTTTTTTCTGCTTCATTATTCTCCATAACTTTGTCTTCTATATAGCTGATTCTCTCTTCTGCCTCATCCATCCTTGCTGCCGTGGCCTTCCTTTGAGATTGCAGCTCAGTTATAGCATTTTTTATTTTATCCTGACTAGCTTTTACTTTTTTTTATCTCCACAGAAAGGGATTCTAGTCTATTTTCAACTCCAGCTAGTATTCTTATTATTGTGTTTCTAAATTCTGGTTCAAACATCTTGCTAGTATCTGTGTTAGTTAAGTCCCTGGCTGCCATTTCTTCCTGCTCTTTCTTTTGGGGTGAATTCCTCTGTTTCATCATTTTGAACGGAGAAAAGGAATCAATGAGGTAAAAAAATTAAAACTAAAAAAAACTAAAACTAAAAGATGTTAAAATTAAAAAAAATTAAAAACAAACACACACACACAAAAGAATCAAATAAACGATGCTAGATCCTTGGTGTGTTTTGGTTTGGGTGTTGAAAGGGGCTTGATGGATTAAAGAAAAAAGGGGAAAGAAAAAAAAGGAAATCATTTGAAAATTTGAAAAAAAATGAATACACTGAAGTAGACTAAATGAAAAGATGGAAGTAACATAGAATTTGAAAATAAAATTACACAAACTACAAAATACAGTAGAAAAATTTAAAAATAACTATTTTTAATAAAAATTGAAAATAAAAATGAATTTTTTCTCTTTCTGTATTCAAGAAAAGAAAAACAAAATAAAAAAGATAAAAGAAAGAAATAGATGGACCAGCAAACAGACTGAAATACTACTGAAATTACTTCGTTTTCTCTTAGAAGTGAAACTATGAAGCACTGTATAGTCCATAAACTAAGCACGCCAAGAGACTTGTGTTCCTAAAGAGCGAGGTTGGCCCACTTGGACGGGGATTAGTAACGGCTCCATTCTCCACTATATGGCTCTGCTTAGCTTACTGGGGTGGATTGTTGTGGCACTTGTAGGTGTGTATGAACAAGCACGGGTGCGGAGAAAATGGTGTCACCCAGCTATGCAGTCTATAGTATTGGAACTGTGTTCTCCCTGATCTGCAATCACTTACCTGTCCTTCATCTTCTGCTTCTGTCCATTTCCTCCTTTTACATAGTCCGTGACCAAGCCCAGGCAGCACCTCCCTCCTAAGTTTTGTCTCAGATGTGGCTGTTTTCCTGACCCCTTACTTCTGAGGGACTGTGGCTTTGACCCATTCTCCCCTCTGCAGGAGGGTCTCACCAAGCAATGGCTGGGTGCTGGCCACACCCAGGGAAGTTTGTGGGACCGTGCTGCTGCCAATGCCCAGAGATTGTGGTCCAGTGACAGCCCACTCCAGAAAAAGTTCTCGAGATAGTGTAGCAGCAGCATTTCAGGGACTATGGCAAATCACAACACACATCTGGCACCAGGCTTCACCCTTAACGACCTTGTTTCAGCACCAGCAAATGTGGTTGTTCTCCTGGGTCCACTGGGGCCTTGCCTTTGGGGACCCACACAGCCTCTACCAGGTGTCCCCCAGCAGGGGAACTGCCTCTCTCCGTGTGGCCTGAAGACCCCGGACCCCACTTTGCTTCAGGGGATTCTCCCCTCCCACCAGAGCACTGCCAGGTTTCAGCTGCGGAGGTTCAGCCTCTGTGTTCCCCCTGTTTATAGTCTTAATGGAATTTAAACCCTCTCCTTTTCCTTTCTCCCTTTTTAGTTCAGTCCCTCAGCTGTTTCTACTTTTCCATTTTCTCTCCAGCTGCTTTGGGGGGGTGCTTTTCCCATACTCTCCTCCCACCATCTCTCTACATGCAAAAGTGGCTCCCTGCCCTCTGCAGCTTGGTTTAGTGTTGGTCTGGCTGTATTTCATGGACACAAGACACACAAAAAACTTCCATGCTGTTCCGCCATCTTCGGTCCTTTCTTAAGATTTATCCTTGTTTCCAACCATGTCATATTAGTACATGACTATAATAATTAATATGTTATGTAACATTCTTATGTATATTATATAGGATACATAAAATCCTACATGACAATTATAGGATTTTATAAGTATGTGTGTTGTGTGATAATTTCCATGATTCATTTGTGATATTTTCTTTCTCTATAAGATGTGCATTCCCTTTTACTTATTTGTTTCCAATTTAAGTAGTTTGTATTTGTATTCTACAGTTATCTTTGTACTTAGAGCTTTTTACTGCTTTTAGTTCCCTGTTTACTTATTGAACATTTTGATATATGGCTTATAAATGTTTAGTCCCCTTTAACCTGTGTATTACCCATACACCAATAAATTGTTCGCTACTTTGTGCTTTACCTATTTTTTCTCTCATTTTTAGAACCATCCTTTGTACTGTATTTTGACATATAGCATTCGTATATTTGCCATACATCCTTATTCTCACTTGTTTCTTAGTCGTATGTGAGCATCTACACGTCTAGAAGGAGTCACAGGCATTCTTTTGTTCAATTTCCCGCTAGTCATGATTTGGGTGGGTGATACTTGCTGATAGATGCAGAATTCCACAAGTATTTACATATCAAATCCTGTTTTTTCCTGAAGATTTGATACTTGAAAGAGTGAGTTGATGTAAAATACTTGGTTCACACTTACTTTCACTGATTTTTTTTTTAATGTTACTCTACTGTTGCTTTGCTTGGTATGTTAATTTTCAAAAGTTTGCTGCTAGTCTAATTCCTTTTGTATTCACTTTATCTTATCTTTTGCCTGGAGGCTTTGAGGATCTTACCTTATTCTTGACACTTTGTAGCTTTAATAGGATAGTATTAAATAGTATATGGGTTTAAACTGTTAATTTGAAATTTTACTTCCTTTCTATTATTAGTACTTAAAACTAAGAATTTTTGTCCACTGCTTTAACTGCATCATAGAAGTTCAAATATATTTAATTTAATAATGATATTTTCTTTTTTGTAATGTTTATTGATTTTTGAGAGAGAGACAGAACATGAGTGAGGGAGGGACAGAGACACAGACAGAGACAGAGAATCTGAAGCAGGCTCCAAGCTTCAAGCTGCAGCACAGAGCCAGATGCAGGGCTCAACCCCTTGAACTGTGAGATCATGACCTGAGCTGAAGTTGTACACTTAACTGACTCAGCCACTCAGACACCCCAATATGACATTTGCTAATTTTCTTTGTTATTTTTTCATCCACAGGTTATTTGGATATGTATTTAATATTTACTTTCCAAATACTTGCAAGTTTTCTATATGTTATTCTATTTTTGAGTCATAATTAAATTCCTCTGTGATTAGGTAACTTATTTTGTATGATGCCAATCCTTTTAATGTCATTGGCATTTGTTTTATGGCCCAGTATATGCTTTTTCTCATAGACTGTTCTATGCATACTTGAAACGAACGTGTATTCTCCTGTGGTTGGATTTTTATTTGCATATACATAGTGACAGTTCAAGTTGGCTGATAGTGTCATTCAAGTCTTGTGTAAAATTACTGATTTTCTACCTTTTTTTTTAATTAGTGATGTTGGCCTACTGAAATATCTGAGTACAATCGTGGAATTGTATGAGTCTCCTTTCAATGTTATCACTTTTAGCTTCATGTATTTTGATATTCTAAGATGCATATACACTTATAATTTATGTATTTGTCCGGCACCTAGGCTCTTTCGTCACTATGAAATATATCTTTGTTTCTAGTCATATTTCTTGTCCCATCACTTATTTTTCCTGACATTAATTTAGCCCTTCCAACTCTAAGATTCCTGTGTGTGTGGTATATTTTGTTCCATTTATTTACCTCCAGACTATTTGTGTCTTTGAACGTAAAGTGTTTCTAAGGTAGACAGCATATGGTGGGAATGTGCTTCTTAATCCTGTCTGAATTCTATGTAGGGAGACGATTAGGGAATGAATTAATGTAAGAGAAATCCTGAATTTTGAGGAAAGCATAAGAGAAAGAGTATGAAGAACCCAGTAAAAAAAGGAAGAAGAAAGATGCCAAGCACCTACAACATATTGAGGAACATAGGGAAGGTTGAGGGGAGAGAGAGAGAGAGAGAGAGAGAGAGAGAGAGAGAAGAGAGAGACTATATATCAAAAAATGTCAACCAAATTGTAAAGGTTACATTAAATTTGAAAGTGCTTCTTTGGTGAAATGAGATAATATTCCAATTATACCGATACATTTCAATAAAGATATCCTATAAAATTAAGTCTTGGGGGATTTAGAAAAGGGATGGCAAGAGTGTGCAAAAAGTAGATGATGGGAGAATATGAGGACCAAACACCCAAACCAGCACTTAAGGCAGGGAAACAGAAGGAATACTTAGAGCCCTGCTGATTATGAGAAAATCTAATCCTAAATTTAGTTCCCATATGTTTCCCCCCAAACCCTGGTTTTCAGAAATCTCCCCAGCATACAAGTAGTAGTTCCAGCCAGCATCTCAGGATATTTTTGGGAAGGGTGATTCCAGAATGCCGGTGTCCATCTAGGAATGTCACAAGCACAAACCCTACTGAGACAGCACCTTGGTTTGTATACTAATTGCATTTCTGGTTATAAATTGTATGGCAATTATACAATAGCTTTTGAAGGGCCATTACCTCCAATAGACCTAGAGATTTATTTTAA
The DNA here is from genome assembly GCF_007474595.2 of Lynx canadensis. Lineage (NCBI taxonomy): Eukaryota > Metazoa > Chordata > Mammalia > Carnivora > Felidae > Lynx > Lynx canadensis. The sequence continues at coordinate 10,366,562 of NC_044314.2, read as the reverse complement.
AGATGTGTTCTAATTTCAGAAGTTTTAAAATACCACATGTATGGTTTGAAGAAAAAAAAATGGTAGTTTTCCCTTACTGCTGCATCCGGTTTCAGATTTTTAATATTTTATTAAAATATGGTTGTCACATTTTTCTTGTGAAAATTATTTTATGTGTTCAGTACAAATAATTTGATGGCGCTGCTAGAAAATTCTAAATTGTATGGCATAAATTTAAATCTATTTCATTTACATATGTATAGAAAATATTTTCAAATAGCTGTGAGAATGCTCAATGGAAATAATAAAGCTAAACTAAGCATAGGATTATTGATTTTTGACATGAAAACAAAGTTAATGACAGAAAAATGGCACAGACATCAAAGAAACCAAGTCAAATACCTCATGCCAAACGCTCTCCTGATCTTTTAGGACATTGGCTTATAATGGACTGTCCAATTAAATTTAGCTAATGAAAACTTATATATTATCTTAATAAGGCACTGTCATTCTTGTTTGTTTTTTCATTTGAAATACAAAGTTCTGTCATGAGCCACAAAACTTTCAGCAATTGGTTCCTACATTTGACTGCCACAAATCTGACAAATGGAAATAACACAATAAGAATAATCTCAAATTCATCAGAATGTTGAAGTCTATGTATATTTTATAGAAATCTCCCCAGTCATATATTAGCTTAACAAAATAATAGCCTAATGTTGAAAAGTTTAGAAGTTTAACCATATTTTACATTTTTAAAAAAATTTCTTTTACCTATAATTTCCTCTGAAACTAAGTAAATTTACTGATCAAAAGAGTCTTTTATTGTACTAATATAACAAACTTTTTTTTAAATTCCCATAAATTCTTTCTTTATGTTCTACTTGTCACAAAAGTGTCCATGAATTAATTGATAGTTGGAAGTTTCTGGACTCATAGGAAGCAATTTACATGTTGCTTATGACAGCTTTTTATATATATTTATTATGTGCATTTGTAAGCATTTCTTTGTCATAAACTGAATTTCAGTTTAAAAATCTATTGCTATGAATTTTTATATATATATTTTTTTCCTTTTTGAGGATGCAGGTTTCTAAGTACAAACAGACACTAAAAAGTGAGACAAATTAGCCTCTCTCACAGGTCAACAAAAATGGTAGGAAAAGGCAAGTTAATTTCGCATACTTCATTTTGGTAGGCTCTTACTATAAATTTTACTTACATTGTTTTATGGTGCTTAGTAAGCATTTTCCATATAACATTCACATGCAAGAATGTTCCATTTTTAAAAATGTGTTAACAAAATTAAGAATAGTATGTAGTTTCCACAGGGTTTAGTATCAGAATTCAGTCTAGGTGTACATAACTCTATATACCTATGTTGTATGTGCATGTGTGAGAGAGTGTGTGTGTGTGTGTGTACGTGATGGATCTGATACATTAGTAAGGAGGCTACATGTTCTTGCAAAGGAACTTGTCACTTATATTCTTTACAGAGCCCTTATCTACGAGAGTAGATAAACAATTTTCCTCAAATGCAAGAAAATGTTTTTTTTCAGGTATTGAAAGTGTTCTATTATTAGTTACTTTTAACCTTAAGAATTCCCTTTGGCCTCTCACCTGTTTCTCTGCCCAAAACATTTTCCTCAGCTTAATGCAGCTCTGGACGCTCCTGGGAAACATTATTAAAAGGATGGAGAAGATTTATGGGTCTGGTTTGCCATCACCAGTCCTCTCTTTCATTGATCTAGTGTAGCAGAGAGCAACCCTTTCCAATTTGCCTGGCCTTTAAAGCCTTCCTACTAAAATAAAGTTTATCTCAAACTAAACTTCTGAGTTTTGATTAGCAGTTAATAAGCAGCTGTGTTCTTGTTTCAAAACCTTCCCCATCCAACTTCCATATTAGCATCCATTCCACGGATCACATGGGCTCAAGAACAGCCACCATTATCCATAGCAAATACTAACATCTTCTCAGATGCCCACTTTGCTCTTCTTTTGGTATCATCTGTACTGGTCCATAGTGTTCTGTGATCTCTGTTTCTGATTATCCCCCCATTTCCATTTTTGTCAATACTTCATTTTACTCCTTTTTTCCCTCTAATGGTTGATTTCCAAGGTGTTTTGGTTTGGTTTTATTTGTAAAGTCATTCTAATTTCTTCTAGTTTATCTTGATTTTTTTTACTGGTTGCATTGATTTTATTTTCATTTGTGTCAACTTAGTGATTAATGTCCTTTCTCCAATTATTCATTTACATACACTCACTAAATATTAATTAATTCTATCTCGGGCACTGAATATCCAAAGCTGAAAAAGATATACCAATCTTTGAGAGATTCACTGGGGAGGAGACATGGATAAAAATGAAATACAAAGTTACAAAAGATGCCATCAATGGTTTATTACCTACACTTATAAGTGTTACAGAACCATGGGAGACTGGACATCTAACTTCACCTGAACGATTCAGGAAGAGCTTCCCCAAGGTCAGGAAGCTTTTGCTGAATTGTGAAATGTCTGGTATTTAACCTGGGAGTTAATAATAAAGCACCTTTCAGACAGAAGGAAATTGTCCTCCAAACTCCATTTGGCTACAATGAAGGCACAAAGAAGCCAGGTGCCATCTGGAAAGTGTTTGGAGGTGAACAGAAGTTCATGCTCAAGCATGGCAATAGAAAAGCTGGAGGGCTGGATGAGGGACTCATTAGGATTCCACCCAGAGCTGCCTCAGTGGTGTGCCCCACCTGCTAACCCTTGGGATGAAAGGTGAAGTCTACCCAACTCGAATTTGTATTATCACAAAGTGATGGTGAATTTTATGTGTCAAGTTGACTGGCCATCGGATGCTCAAATTAAACATCATTTCTGGGCATGCCTCTGAGAGTGTTTTGGATGATATTAGCATTTGAATTGGTGAACTCAGTAACATAGATTGCCTTTCCCAATGTGGGCCTCATCCAATCAGTTGAGAGCATGAATAGAACAAAAGACAGAAGAAAGAGAATTACCCCTTTTAATTCTTGCCTATCACTTGAGGTGGTACATTGATTTTCTACTGTCCTTGGTGCTCCTTATTCACAGAACTTCAGACTTGAATTCAGTGACACAATTGGCTTTCCTGGGTCTCTAACTTGCAGATGGCAAGTCCTAGCACTTAACCTCCATAATTATGTGAGCAAATTCCTTATAATAAATTTCTTCCTATATACCAGCCCATTTGCTCTGTTTCTGTGGAGAACACTAATACACAAAATCTAGTCAATTTGTTCTTTAAAATCCTATGTCTTTGCTTAACGGCTTTAGCATGGTAAGGATAAGGAAAACATTAAAGGAATTGTCTCTCATGCAATACATTTTACAATTTGTTTTTGCTACCTAAACAGTGAAATGTTTTCTTCAGACAATGACAATGGAAACACATAATCTGTAAGAGAGAAATAAGCCATTCAAAACCGTCCCATTAATTTCCATTAAATTATCTTGATAAAGCCTCTGCATAACTTGAAAAAAAGGTTCCCTACAATAGCAATGCTCGTTGACCTTGGATGTTGAAAGAAACCTATTAGTGAACTAGAAAAATACCAAAGAGTTTAGTAGGGAGGTTATTGGAGGTCAATAGTTTTAGACCATTTTCTCCACTCAAAAAGACCAACTCCTAAAAGGTATTTTAACTAACACATTTTGTTGCAGTATCCATTTAAATTGTTTTTACATATCTTTCAATGTCTTCATAAATGATTTTCAGCTATTTAGCCCCTGCACAGACATTTTAACTTTTACATCAAATAAATACAGAATTCAGCAACATTGGAACAGAACATTTACTGGAAATCGGAATTTTTGCAGCAATCAACTCATCATGATCTCCCAAACCCCATTTTGTCGTGATTTAAGTCACGTGATTTAAAGCACAATTTAAGAGACACACAATTGGGGCGCCTGGGTGGCGCAGTCGGTTAAGCGTCCGACTTCAGCCAGGTCACGATCTCGCGGTCCGTGAGTTCGAGCCCCGCGTCGGGCTCTGGGCTGATGGCTCAGAGCCTGGAGCCTGTTTCCGATTCTGTGTCTCCCTCTCTCTCTGCCCCTCCCCCGTTCATGCTCTGTCTCTCTCTGTCCCAAAAATAAATAAACGTTGAAAAAAAAATTAAAAAAAAAGAGAGACACACAATTAAGTCAAAAAAGGAACACTGAATCATTTTGTTGAGTTATTCTGTTGATCCAATATGATCTTTAAATATGGGACCTAGTTTTATAAAATTCAAATTAAAAAAAAAAAGTCTGGAAAGGGGCCATTTATTTTTAACTGGATGGGATTTTATCCTAGCATTTTCTGGTAATTTTAGGTTAACAATTTCTTTGGACATGGTAATCTCATTTTTTTTTTTTTTTTTATGTTAAGTGTGGAATTTGCAACTGTTTTTAGGTAAGAAAGCACCATTCACCTAATGTACATGATCTCACTGGAGATTGAGATAATGTCTCCCTAGAAATCATGTGATTTCATTATCATTTTTAATTCTAGGGAGTGCTGCTATGCTTCCCTAGTGAAAAGGCAAAAGCACCTTGGTCTGGTCCTTAAAATTGTGGGGCGGAGCTTAATTGCCCCGTGACATGATGGGCTGCTCCATGTAAGACCTTTCCCTGTAGACCCTTTCTGAAGCCCTCTCTCTTTCTTTAATTGCCTATTTCAGAAGGGCGCTCACCAGATTTTTGTCAGATATTCTTTCATTTCTGATTCCCTTTGTGGCGTGGCTGAGTCAGGGCTACGAATGAGCAGAAACAGTAGACATGCACCACCTTGTGGGATTCGGTCCCTCACTTTTTCCTCTGCCTCTGTTGGGATCCCCCTGTCTTCTGCGTCTCGTTCAGATTCCTTATACCTTCTGCATACATTTTTTAATATTATTTTTCTGATGACTCATGTTATTAATTATAATTGATACTAAAAACTTATTTTACCAAGACAGAAGGGGCGGTATATTGCCCTCTACACCTGCACCTGATCTCAGTTTAGAAGCCACAGGACACAGGGTTACAAACAGGATATGAAACTAACATTAACAATTTTCCTGTAAGTCCTGCAGTGTTGGGGGCTTGGAGAGAGAGGCAGGATTTGCTCTTTTCAGTTAGGAAGATCATTTTTACTTAAACAATAACCACAAATGAACTGGAAAAGTCAATCCACTTGTCATAATTACCACAGGCAAATTTTAAATTATTATATTAAGGACACAAGATCATTCTGAAAAAGGACATTTCAGTATGAATTTCTCATACACATTTAATTCACAGTGACCTGCCTGACATAGTCCAGATTTTTAAAAATGGGGATTTTTTTTTTCTTAAACAATTACCTTCTTTAGTTTCAGATTTCTATTTAATACTACTGATTTTCTGCTTGATATCGCCTTACATAGAGAAACATTTCTAGGCCTCTATTTAAAAAAAAATTAATTTCATTTATCATACAAAAATAACTTTCCTAGCATGATTTGCCTAGGATACAAGGACTTACCAGACATGGCTTAAGGAAAATACACTCAATTAAAAGTGATAGTATAGGAGTCAGCATACGTATCATACTTTAATACAGTTTAAAATGTGTTTTCAGTACTCATGTTACGTACACATAACTACTGATCATTTGTATTATGAGAACGTGGGTGATTTTTCTTTTTCATAGGAAGCTGCAAGCCCTCGATACAGGTTCTGTCCTCTTATTTTGATATAATTAGATTTAATGAATAGTCTTTGCCATTCACCAGCTGTACACACCGAGGGGAGCCACCCAACATTGCTATGTTTTGTTTAATGATCCACAAAATGGAGAAAATAACAGCACTCAATTTACAAGGTTGTTCCAAGGACAAAGTATGAGTCATATGCAGAGATCTCAGCACAGCGCTTATCACTTAGCACGTGCCGAGAAACATCACCATCACCATCGCCATCATCATCACCATCATCATCACCATCACCATCACCATCATCATCATGAGTATCCATATGCTTCCAATCAGTTCATTTTTCCTCACTCGAAGTACATAGACTTTTTCTGAGTCCAAATCAGTGCTTAGTTATTTTTTTTCCTTTGTGAAATTAATACATAAAGGATCCAACTAACTGATGAAACATAGCTTTGTTTTTCTTTTACTGTGTTTCAAAGGCTGCGGATCATAAAATAAACGTTTCCAATGACAACAGCTCTTGCCCAAGAGACATCAAAACTGGCATCACGTTTCTTCGCAACAGGTGCTAATAAACTGAACCTGATAAAGAGCATGGATTTCAGGTTACCTTGGGATGACAAAGTGCCACTGCACTTAATTAAGACACTTTCGTATCCAGTGAACAAAGGGACTAATTTTAACCAACTGTGGACTCACGGGAGTAATTCTGTCTTAACCCAAGTATTTTTTCAGTGCCTAATTAGCTTAGTATCATGAATTTCCCCTTTCTAGCACTCAGAAACTTCCAAACTCTTCTTTTTGGTAATTACCCAATCAATTTCTTCTCTTTTCTGAAGAAAAAAAAATTTGAGTTTCAAAAATATTATTCTTTGAAAGATTAATTTTAAAAATTGTTTTCAGGGGCACCTGGATGGCTCAGTTGGTTAAGTGTCCGACTCTTGATTTCAGCTCAGGTCATAATCTCACGGTTTGTGAGACTAAGCCCTGTGTTGGGTTCTGTGCCGACAGTGTTCATTCTGCTTGGGATTCTCTCTCCCTTTCTCTCTGCCCCTCCCCTGCTCGTGGATGCGCACACGTGCTCTCTCTCAAAATAAATAACTACCTTAAAAAATTGTTTTCAGACAATTTCCTTTTCTTCCTTTTGAGAGAGTCCTAAATATGGTAAAGGAATAGTCCACAGGAGGGAGTGGAGTGTATGGTAATAGAGTATCAAAGAATAATGGAGACAGGGAGGAGGAGTTTTGGATGACCTGAAATCTTACCACTGTGTCTGTAAGAACATTCTTGTACCACAATATAGAGTAAAAGGAATACTATAATCATTGGAGCCTCAATCAGAGTCAAGACTCAGAAGCTTTAATGGGAAAATATTTCTTCTGAAAAAGTTTCGTGACCAGACAGAAATATTTCTTTTTTAAAAAAACTATTTGCCTAATGTTAAAGTTATTACTATTCAGATATAACCTCTTAATATTCAAATAATACTTACATAAACTGATAATACAAAATGTATGCCTATGACCAATTCGATTTTGCAAAGCCTTTAAAACTGATTGCACACTTAATAAATTAAACTTTTTGCAACTCCAGCTTGTTATATGTTGCAAATATTAGATTCTCTTAAGCATTTTAAATCCTCTTAAAGTTAGACAGAAGCACAATGATTATATTTAGCTCCCTCCAAAGTGCAACAATAACCATGTCTGTTAAATACAGAGTCATCACCATGATTTTCCTTTTTCTTTAATTATTTAGCTTAATGTTTTTCATTCTCAGCTCCCATTCCAACACCTCTGATTCTGTAAACTTCAACATCCATGCGGTTTATTTTGTTGTATCAGAAGTCAATACAAAACAAAACAAAAAAAAAACATAAACAAAACAAAAACAAAAACAAGCAAAAAAAGAGTCAACCATTTTAGATTCTTTCTGTTCTCAATTGAAGTGACTTTGTTCTCTCAGATTATTTATAAATTATCTGTCCAGTTTTTAGGGAAAAAATCTCAAGTTTAGGTCTTAAATACAACTCAGTGATCAACTGTTTACACAAGTCTAAAGATGCAGTTAGAAGACTTATCCTTCTTAAATAATTATGAATGGATCAAGTTACATGAATGCATAATTGCACTGGTGAATCTCATTTTCTTTCTTTTTAATTTTTTTTTTTTTGGTGTTTATTTACTTTTGAGAGAGAGAGAGAGACAGAATGCAAGCAGAGGAGGGGAGAGAAAGAGGGAGGGAGACAAAGAATCAGAAGTGGGCTCCAGGCTCCCAGCAGTCAGCACAGAGCCAGATGCAGGGCTGGAACCCCCCAACTGCGAGATCATGACCTGAGCTGAAGTTGGGCACTCGACCTACCGAGCCACCCAGGCGCCCCTCACTTTCTTTCTTTATACTGAATATCCTATCTGCCTTTCTTTTGGTGTTGTTTTAATGTATTAACAAGATACATCCCGTCTCAAGCAGATGGGAGGTGAGTCTAGCTACAACTTCCTTAACGTCACTGGAAGGATAGCACTGCCATGCTTATCGCCACTCTCCCTGAAGGCCGTCCCGTGGTATTTTTTTATCTAGTGGGGGACAGAAGTCAAAAGATAGAGGCGATGTGGATCTCTTTTCTCAAGTCATTGGCAGGTCTGGGATAGCAGTTTCCTTCTCTTAAAATTGTCTTTACTCTAGAGGAGCACCCTAATTGAAGTGAGGGTGTCGTATCCAGTGGTGCCATGACTCAAATGGCCTGACAGAAACTACTGATACTACCAGCAATTATCCACAGTAACACAATTCACAACTGGTACGTTACATATAAAGAAGAATGTGTGAATAAGCAAGTAAGTAAGTTATTGGGGCACCTGGGTGACCCAGTCCGTTAAGTGTCCGACTCGGCTCAGGTCACGATCTCACCATTCATGAGTTCGAGCCCCTCATCAGGCTCTGTGCTGACAGCTCAGAATCTAGAGCCCACTTCAGATCTTGTGTCTCCGTCTCTCTCGGCCCCTCCCCTGCTCGCACTCTGTCTCCCTCTCTCTCTCTCTCTCTCTCTCTCTCTTTCTCTCTCTCTCAAAAATAAATAAATATTAAATTTTTTTAAGTACATAAATGAAATGTATGGATACATATATGAAATGTCCTATATTCCAAAGAGCACTTCTTCACCCACCATCCTTCCTTGATAACTAGAACATATGCCTAAGACATATATCATCTTATGTTCACATTGATTAGTGTTGTATGTTGGAGCGTGACTATCTCAACCCAGAAATGGCGAATGGCATGACCTTAGCAGTTGGCCACATACATTTCATGGGAGATATTACCTTAATAACAATGAGTTAAAAAATAACAAGTGGGCATTTCCATGGCAACCTTCACATAGAGGATACTCCACCTTGCAAAGGATGTAGCTAATGGAAGATAAGGAAAGAGAAAGAAAAGGAAAGTGACCCTGGGAGTTCCCAGCTTGTGACTGCCTGACATTCACCTGGATCGAGGTGTTTCCTATGGAAAACAGGTAATTTCACAAAACACTGTCGGAAAATCATTCTGCGACCACACTAGATTGAGATAAAAACAAGACCATGACAGAATCATACGCATAGGGAAAAATAAAAAAAAGGAAAAGAAAAGGAGATCCGTATCCTATAGCTATCAAATACCAACCTTAACATCCCCCATCATCTCAGATCAAGTGTAACTATAGACCACTGCACAGGTGAAGATAGATGTAGATAATTGTAGAAGTGTAGAGAACATAAACTATGTACCATGAAAAAAACAGAAAGGATAGAGGGAATCCTAGTCTCATTTCTTAATTTGGAGACAGAAAAGGTAGCATTATAGAAACCTTTATATATATGACCAGAGCCATAATTATATGGAGAGTAAAGAAAATTCTATACTAAAAAATTAAAGTAGAAGTAGTACAATAAATAAAAACATACTCCCTATATTTATTTGTATTCTATAAACTGGGTCATGTACATAAGTCTCTTGGCTATTTTGGGGGTAACGTAGTTCATCAAATCATTTAAATTAAAATGGCTTTTAAAATATTAGAATAGGAAAATAATGAAAATGTGCACCTAGCGCTGTCAGTTTCTGAATTCTAGCTAAGACAAAAATACACTGAAAATATATGAATTATTCATAATAATGTGAAATAACACTTCTTACAGATTACTAAAATGCTACACTTTTCGTGTGAAGCATGACTTTTCTCTCTAATGCAATGATCTTTTAAAATCATAGCCATTGTTAAATAAGAATCTTAATAAATATGACATTTCTGCAGATTACTGTGTTTATAACTTTAAAATTGAGCTGTTGCCAAATGAAATATTTCAGCTCAATTTACATTTCTACTGTGGCTGCTTTTTCCACTCACCCATGGCTTTCTGATGGCAAACATAATTCTCAGTGTGAAGAAATGCACTCACTTCTGTTTTCCCTCAGCAACAGGAAAACTCATTATGTGTTTTATTTTGAGAAGAGGATCATAATTTTGAGGCACACTTTATTTGCATGGCTTCAAGTTTTGAGAGATAGAAAAGTGAATATCTATGGTATATATAATAATGATTGACGTTAAATATGTATAAATATATATTATATATTTTATATAAAAGTAAAAAAGGATTTTACTCAATGAGTATTACTTGGGAAAATTGATCAAAACCATTGAGATCCTCCGTTTTTGGTGGTGGATGAGGGATATAAATTCCAGTCAACCTGACCCACATAATAGAGGACATGGGAACACACAGTTAAAGGGAAGGTTAAGGAGGCACAGGGTAAGGACAGTGACCATGAAGACGAGGACCCAGAAATGCAGTGAAATTGTACTGCAGGGCCAGCCTGGTGGGAGGAATGGTGTCGTCACGACTCAGACCTGGATGGTAGCCGGTGCCCTGGACCTGTCTCATGAACGAACGCTTCCTTGTTTCTGGCCTTTTTGCCTCTTGCTCCGGTTTCAAACTCCTCAGTGAAGCCATCTGTATTAGTTTCCCAGAGCTGTCGGAACAAATTACTACAAGGTGGATGGCTAAAACAACAGCTATTCACTCCCTCACAGTTCTAGAAAGCAGAAACCCAAGATCAAGGTGCTGGAGTGCTACATTTCCCTCAAAGGATTCTGGGGAAGAATCCTTCCTTGCCTCTTCCAGCTTCTGGTAGCCCAGAAGTATCTTGGAGCTACCTATGGCTACTTAGAGTTAATTTTAATTAGCTTAAAATGAACCACTATTATAAAGTCAGTCCCTCCATTGCAATGGCCACATTCTGTTTTCACTGAGGCATAATTAGCATGTAACATTATATTAGTTTCCGGTGTAAGACATAATACTTTAATATTTGTATATACTGTGACATGATCACCACAATAAGTCTACTGACCAATTGTCATCACACCCGTGACACATTTTTTTTTCTTATTTTGAGGATTTTTAAGTTTGACTCTCTTGTGTCAAGTGCTCACAAACCATATGTGACTCCTGGCTACCTTGTGGGTAGCCATCAGACTGCCATCAGACAAAGTTCTCTTGGACAGCACTGCTACAGAATATTCCTGGAACCAAACAAAACGGAACAAAAAGGTTTCCCTTGTTGGGCATCCAGCAATAAAAGGTCCTACAGTTACCTATTGCGAGTAGAGTAAATTCAGTATGTATTTTCGTCATTACCAGGTTAGTTGTTTATTATACATGTAGATATGAGTTCACTGCCAGGGGTGCCTCGGTTCCACTGCTTATGGGCTCATATGTGGCCTTCTCCACCCTCATGGTTGGCTGTACGTGAACACTTACAGAACGTACTTCGCAAATTATTAGGCAGTAGCTGTATGTCCCCCCACCCCCCACCTTCTTCTGCATGCCGCACTATAAAACCCAGCCGCTTTCTCGAAGGAGAAATCGACTATGAAAAGCTCAGTTACAGTCAGTGTGTGCACGGACTTACGGGCTGCTATGCATGATCTGAAACAGCTGTTCCGTTATGTTGTTATTTCCCCCAAAGTCAACCAACGTGGCCGCTACAACTAAGCTGACGTGTTGCACTTCAAGTAATTATACCCAATTACCATCTTGCAAAATAGGCGCTTCCCAAGCCTGTGGCTCTATACTCCTAGCCTAGCAACTGCAAGGCATACAAATTTCACTGGAAAAATAATGAAGATGATTCTAAATTAGAAGCTGAAATAGCCCCCAGACCAAAAAAAAAAAAAGTTTCCTCCAGACCTTACAATGATTGTTTTCCATTTTTATTACATTTATTTTTAAATTCCAACCACATAAATATTTTTTTTTCATAGCAGTCTTCTCAAATTACACACATTCTCAAATGTCTCATGTGACTATTTATATTTAAAATATTCTTTCTGGGACGACTGGGTGGCTCAGTCGGTTAACTGTCTGACTAGATTTTGGCTCAGGTCATGATCTGACACCTTCATGGTTTCGAGCCCCGCATCCGGCTCTGTGCTGGCATCATGGACCCTGCTTGAGATTCTCTATCTCCTCCTCTCTCTACCCCTCTCCACTCATGCTGTCTCTGTTGTTCTCAAAATAAATAAATACACTTAAAAATAAATAAAATATTCTTTCTGCTTTCTGTGTCAATTTTTTTTTACATATGTGTGATTAGGTTATGTAGATTTATTTCCTGAATTTATCTCTTATTGTTCTCTAATATTTGGTAAAATTTTTAATTTACCAGTCAAATTTGAGAATAAATAACTAGATTAATAACATTCGGTAATTTCATGTAGAAAGAAAACATTATTTCTACCCCTGGGTCATCAGTAAATGCAGAATTCTGATGATTAAACCCTGATCCTGGAAATGTGGTGGGGAACAAGGATTTGTTGGATGGGTTTCCCTTCAACAATTGCCAGTGATTTTTTCCATCCTAGAACAGTTCCTACATTTCCCTGGAAAGGTGGGTTACGCGGGGAAAACTCCATTACTTCAGGTCTAGTGTTGACAATGAAGTGTCACTTTTACCATTTTCTACATCGGGGAGTGGTATTTCCGACATTCTCTTGAGGGAAACTGCAGAAGCCCAAAACTCTGAATTAGGTAACAATGTGGAGCCATCATCCTGCTGCTTTGCTGTCTTAAATAAATCCCCCAGCTAGATACCTCTTAGCATTCTCCTTTGGCGCTCTTGTCCTCAATGTACAGATTATTTTAGGTTATTTCTTTATTTGAAAATTCATCGCATTGGTGATACTTTGCTTTTCTGGAATGGAATATTCTTCAGCTCAGTTTAATCATGCTGTCAGCCTGACCTCTCCTGCTTTATTTTTTTTTTTTTTAATTTTTTTTTCAACGTTTATTTATTTTTGGGACAGAGAGAGACAGAACATGAACGGGGGAGGGGCAGAGAGAGAGGGAGACACAGAATCGGAAACAGGCTCCAGGCTCTGAGCCACCAGCCCAGAGCCCGACGCGGGGCTCGAACTCACGGACCACGAGATCGTGACCTGGCTGAAGTCGGACGCTTAACCGACTGCGCCACCCAGGCGCCCCACTCCTGCTTTAAATATTCCACATATTCATCATGTCTACCGATGATTCTGGTCATGATCTTTCAATATCAGTGTGTACGTTCACTTGTTGTTGCGTTTCTACTTTTCCTCTGTTAGGTACTGCATTTCTTTCTTTTTGAAGGGGTAGAGGAAAACATGGCTTATTCTACTCCTGCCATTAATGCAGTTTAAATAATAAAAAAAGGGATTAATTGTACAGAATTTTTTTTTCTCTAATGAATTCCATGAGTGGATATTAGAGTTCAGAAATATCTGATATTTCAACAATGCCCTCTTCCCATTTAGCATCAACAAATATATTTTAGGAAATAAATATGTCGTGGTAGATAATTTTCTATCGTGAAGTTTCAAAGAAGTGCTTCAAGTTTGAAATACTGCATCGGGGCTCAGGTAATACATCTGAACAGAAAAGTAAGTTTGAACAGTTGTGAATGTTTTCTTTTACTATTACTAGAGGGATTGCGTGGAAATATTTTCAATTTTTTAATTTTAATTTTTTAATAAGTTGTTTTTAATGTTTATTTATTTTGAGAGAGAGAGAGAGAGATAAAGAGAAAGAGAGACAGAGCACAAGCAGGGGAGGGGCACAGAGGGGGGAAGACACAGAATCAGAAGCAGGCTCCAGACTCTGAGCTGTCAGCACAGAGCCCGACGTGGGGCTTGAGCCCATGAACCATGAGATCATGATCTGAGCCCAAGTTGGACGCTTAACAGACTGAACCACCCAGGCGCCCCTTAATTTTTATTTTTTTAAGGAAGCTCCATACCCAACGGTGGGGCTTGAACTCATAATCCTGAGATCAAGAGCCTCTTCCTCCACGGACTGAGACAGCCAGGTAGCCTACCTAGAAATATTTGTAAAGAAAAGCAATATTAATGTAGGTTATTAAATGTATTACTCTTCCCAGAGTTGGAAAACACTTAATTGCCATCTACCGTACTAAGAACTCTGATACATTCCTCCTGAATTCACTCAAATCGTGTCTACTTGAATGTCCCAGACATTTTAGAGTGGAGATGGAATGCTCCTGGGTAAGCAGTGATGGGATTATCGTTGAGGATACCTAATTTCTCTAATCAAAAACTAGAGGATTCATCAACTCTAATGTACCTTCAGTACGTGCTCATTATTGATAGCTGCGATTAGTTTACACATAGGCCAAAACAATGAAAATGGAGTATCTATGAGAGACACAATAAAGACGTATATTAGTGATATAAATTGATAGAGAAATACATGTTTTTTGTCCTTTTTATGTTGTCGAATAGATTTGGGCAAAGCATAAATACGCATGCATTTTTGCAAGTTGGGCAAGGTGGATCACCAAAATAAAATTAAATAAATAAATAAATAAATAAATAAATAAAATAATAAAGTCGTATAATTTGGATGGCTTCATATGCCTAGATGATCAGTTTTGCTGTAAATGCGATGGGTATTTTAATATTAAATCAAATGATGCACATCTATATTTTTCAAAATATTTAGAAAAGGACTAATATGAAGATAGTGTGTTCTTTCATAATAAATGTATAACAATATTTTTTTCCGGATAGTAATGTGTAGCTTTCTGATTTTATGTCTATTACATAAAGATGAAGGAAATGTATATACTCCGCCTAAAATCATTTACTGACAAAATATGCCATTTCATCGCTCAATTTGATAAAGAACAGACAACAAGTATGAAGCAGAGCATTTGTTGGGTCGTATTTATCATATTGTCAAATACAATAATAATTTCCACTTAACTTCAAGTGCTGGTTGAATGATTACTTAAAAAGAATCTTAAAGGAGCAGATATTTCAACTAATGGAAGATTAAATGAGATAACTACTAATCCATTTCCAAACTGAAGTTTTGTGATTGTACATAATGGATCATTCACCAACGTGCATTCACCATCTGATTCAGACCAAGCAGAACTCACTGAAAAGCATTGTTTAAGCAGTTCGTGGAAAATATCTGCTAGAAGAATAATTGCAAATTTCATTATGCTGAAGTGTTTATATGTTTTTCTGTGAAATTAAACAAGAAAGCGAATAGAAATACGCTCAATTTATAAGTAGGGATGAGTAATTGGAAACAAACTTCCCAGAGAACTTGACAAATATAATTCATCTCCTTTTTTATTGTTTTTTTAAAGGAGTATGAGGGAAATATTTTTGCTTTTCTCAAGTGGAAGAGTTTTCTCTAGTCTGACTTAAACAAATGTACTGTGTCACACTAGGTGTCCATTTATGTTCAGATATCTCAGTGCATATACTAAAAGAGGAATATCGCTCCTTAATAAGATGCTGTGTCTGAAATGGATGGAGACACGCTGACAGTAACATTGCTATCCCCTAGTGAAAGATAAATGCCAGATCTCATTTTAATAAAAAATGATTATAAAATTTTGGAACAAAGAGTTGCATTGAAATGGAGTCCAACAATGCCCAACAACCTGAAATATTAAAAAAAAATATTTACTGTGGACAGCTATGGAAAAAGTCCCAGATATTTCTCATAAAGAGATATTTTAAGACAGTCTATGGCAGAAATCAATAGACATTGTAAGAAATAAGTTTCAGGGATTTATGAAAAATCACCTCAGTATTCTCTCAGCTTTCAGTCTTGTTTCATTTGAGCTAAGTGTAGATTTATAAGGGAGTTTTTGATAAGCAACTCCATCCATATTATCTATTTATAGTGCCAATAATTCGAATATTTCCGGTGGATTGTAAAATGGGTACAGAATGGAAAATATTAATTATCACCAATGAACCTGTGAAATCACCAGATGTTGTTGTCTGTATATTTAAAATTTTATGTAAAATTAATAAATTATTTTTCTATGTAAACAAAAACCTCCACAAATTATGTATATGAAAATATTACTAGAAAGAGTTGTGCTCCCTTGCTCATTCATTCATTTATTTATTCATCTCAACTAATGTGTTAAACTCTCACATGCATCGAGAGCTGTGTCTCTTACTGGGGTTCAAACCACTGATAAAGCACAGTCACCACCACAACAAATGCCGAATTTTGTAGCTGCACACTGATTGTGACAGAATGGAAAATTTGAAAATCTGAAATATTCACCTGCCCCCTACATCTACTGGCAGATAAATTATACCAAATATTATTTTCTATGATTTTGAAATTCAAAGAAAAGAAAGAGAAATCTGCAAAGGAACTGCTTCCTATGAGCGTGTGCGCGCACACACAGACACACACACACACACACACACAAGAATAGTATAAGCAAACAGTAGATGAAAGAAAAACCCATGGCTATTGTTAAAAGAAAGCAATTGGTTTGGAGAATTTTTATGGGGCAAAAAACTAAACCAGCCCTGAGGTCTGCAGAGTTGGAGAACTGATCCTGAGATACTTCTTACAAATACAACTCCCAGAGAGGAAACTCCCAGAATCAAAAGTAGGTCAGGAAATGAAAGTCTAATGTGCAAAATTAAAAAAAAAATGGATTTAAGGAGAGAGTGAATAGAAAAAATTGGAGAGACACAGTATGGTAGAAAGAAATGGATAACAATTTTCAGAACTGAAGACCAGATCCAGAAGGCATGAAATTTTTGAATTAAAATAAACAAAATGTACAACTAAACACATTTTATTAACAGGGCAAACATTGAAGGCAAAATTTTAAGGCCTAAAAAGCCACCAGAGGAAAAAGAGAACAGTTACAAAGTCAAGACATTTAGAAAGACAGTTTTCTCAACAAGAAGCAAGCAAAAAGCCAGAAGATGGTAATATAATATCTTTATGTGCTGTGATGAATTAAATATCTTCTCTGAATTGCATACCCAGAAAAACTATCTTTCTAGGTGAAAATACACACAAACAAAAACTTTGTTTAACCTTAATATGCCTGTGCTACTGCAGTAAGAAGTACAATTCAGGAAAATTGGGGAAATAATTGTAGAAGGAAATTCTGCACAATAAATAGGGAGATGACTCTAAAGCAAGTAATTAAGACTACAATTTTAAAGAGACTTATAATATAATTTTTTTAATTAAATAAAAATAGTGCTATCCAGCAGATTAGAGACTTGCATTTGAAGGGCTATTTTTTTTTTTTGAGAGAGAGGGTGCAAATGAGTGAGGACAGAGAGAGAGAGAGAAAGAGAGGTGGGGCCCACCCTGGACTCATGTTTTTCCCAAAGCGGGGCTCATGCTCACCCGATGTGGGACTCGAACTCACAAACTGTGAGATCATGACCTCAGCCAAAGTCATATACTTAATGACTGAGCCACCCAGGAGTCCTGAAGGGCTATTTAAAAAGATCTTTTGGCTCTGCACCCCTCCCAGTTGGACAGATAGCTGCGTCTCCTCGTGCAGTGCCAGCCGTGTCCCTGAAACACAATAGTGAAGGTTGGAGTAAACGGATTCAGCCACATTGGGTCCCTAGTCACCAGGGCTGCTTTTAACTCTGGCAAAGGGGATATTGTCATCATCAATGACCCCTTCATTGACCTCACCTACATGGTACATATGTTCTGGTATGATTCCACCCACAGCAAATTCAAAGGCACAGTCGAGGCTGAAAATAGGAAATCTATCATCAATGAAGCCCATCTTTGTCTGCCAGGAGCAACATTCTGCCAACACCATATGGGGTGACGTTGGCGCTGAACATCCTGTGGAGTCTACTGGGGTCTTCACCACCAGGGAGAAGCCTGGGGCTCACTTGAAGGGTGGGGCCCAACGGGTCATCATCTCTGCCCCTTTTGCTGATGCCCCCATGTTTGTGATGGGTGTGAACCATGAGAAGTATCAGAACACCCTCAAGAATGGTCAGTATGCCTCCTGCACCACCAGCTGCTTGGTCCTTCTGGCTAAGGTCATCCATGACAATTTTGGCATGGTAGAGGGACTCATGACTACAGTCCATGCCATCACTGCCATCCAGAAGACCCTCAGATGGTCCCTCTAAGAAGCTGTCGATTGATGGCTGAGGGGCTACCCAGAACATCATCCCAACTTCTACTGGTGTCTCCAAGCCTATAGGCAAGGTCATCCCTGAGCTGAATGGGAAACTCAATGACATGGCCTTCCATGTCCCCACCCTAGCATGTCAGTCATGGATCTGACTTACCACCTGGAGAAAGCTGCCAATACAATGACATCAAGAAGGTGGTGAAGAAGGCATCAGAAGGCCCCCTCAAGGGCATGCTGGGCTCTGCTGAGGACCAGGTTGTCTCTTGTGACTTTAACAGCAACATCCACTCTTCCACCTTTGATCCTGGTGCTGGCATTGCTCTCAGTGACCACTGTGTCAGGCTCATTTCCTGGTATGACAATGAATTTGGCTACAGCAACCAGGTAGTAGACCATATGGTCCACATGACCTCCAAGGAGTAAGAGCTCCCTAGACCACCAGCCTCAGCGAGAGCAAGGTGAAGAGAGAGGCCCTTAGCTGCTGAGATGTCCTTCCCTAACTCATCCCCCAATACACTGAGAGTCTTGTGATCTCTAAAACAGTTTCCATATCAGACCCCTTGAAGAAGTGGAGGGGCTTGGGGGGCCCTACCTTGTCTTGTACCATCAATAAAGTATACTGTACCCAGCCAAAAAGAATAAAAATGAAAAATAAATGAAAAGATCTTTTGACCTATTCAAGAATTGGTGAAAATTCCTAAATTGCTGGTTTGAAATACTTTCTTTTGGAGTCTGGTAACATTACAACACAATAGAAGGATGTAAAGATTCTATCAAGTAGAATTGACAAACCCTAACACTATGTGAAAATTGGAATCCGTTAAAGGTGTAAGAGTAAATATTAGATCTGAATAGAAATCCAAGTTATCCTTTTGTAACATGTTTTAGTGTAAGATTATTGAGTGATGATATGCACAAAGTAACCTGTTAGCAAATGTTAGCTATCATCATTTTCGTACTCACTGTTTCCACCAATGGGCTTGCATGCTCTCGGATAATACAGATAAGCAAGCAGGAAAACAAAATACAGTAAAATCAAGATAATATCTCATAAAGCCTATGGAATAATGTAGGATTGATGAATAAATAGTAAAATTTCAAGGAAACAAGAAAATCTTTATGGAAGAAGTCATGTATAAGCCAAGATGTGAGATCAAAATGTGGGGGAGTCTACGAATTCTTTAATCTTCTAGAGATTAGTATAGCTGGTATGGCAGTTGGTTTTATGTCCGATAAGACTGGCCTTGGGGTGCCCAGAATACCATTATTTCTGGGTGTGTCTATGGCATTTTTTTCTGGATGAGATTAGGATTTGGATCAGTGAATTTAGTAAAGTAGCATGCCATCCCCAATACGTGGAAGGGACCTCAACTAATCTGTTGAAGGCCTAACTACAAAAAATAACAAGGAAGGAGAAATCCATCTCTCTTTTCCTGCCTCACTGATTGATCTGGAATATTGTCTCTCATCTTCTCCAGTCCTTAGAATGGGATTTATGCCATTGGCTCTCCTGGTTCTCAGGCTTTCATGCTCGGGCTGAATTATTTTTAGTAATTATCATTTGCTTTCCGGGGTCTTTAGCTTGTAGACTTGAAGATGGTGGGAGTTCTCAGCTTCAGTAATCACATGAGATGATTTCTCATAATAAGTCTTTCTCTCACTCCCTCCCCCTCTCTCTCTCTCTCTCTCAGTATAGATAGATGATAGATAGATAGACAATTGATAGATAGATAGATAGATGATGGATAGACATAGAAATTGGTATATGAGAAATGCATTGATACATATTGATATGTGTTTATTGATATATATGATATACATATGATATATGTATATATGACATATATATAATATAATATAATATAATATAATATAATATAATATAATATAATATAAAGATATATATATAATCTTTTTCTCTGGAGAATCCTTTGAAATGTAGCTGATCATAGGTTCTTAATGTAGGGCAGAGTTTCCCAACGGAACATTAACAATTGTGAGCCAAACAAAATATCGTATGGGTGTTTGGCTATAGGTAGTTAATAGATGTATGTGTTTATATATACGTACACTTTGCTTTGTTTCCCATCTTAATCATACAAAAAATATATTCTGTAAAACAAAACTAATTCTCTGCATTTAAGATGATTAATTTCAGTTTATTTACTGACTATAATGTAAATCCCTATAGGCTTAAAATCTTGGTGGAATTTCTATTTGGTACACATTATAAAATCAGGGGAAAAGTTTATAGGCATTGCAGTGTTACTCCTTGGTAGTAATGAATCCTATTACAATTACGACTGTGTTATCATATCAGTTAATGCATTTTCTGTGCAATGATGCAGTTCCACCCCCTACATCCATCAGCAAAAATGAATCATTTTTCAAGGTCTCTGCATGAATACTAAATACATCAATAGAAAACATGCAGAATCAAAATGTGAGAGATAAATCCATGTTAACTGTCGCTTGACTGATATGGCTGCTCGACATTTTTCTTTTGGCAACCACATTTTCTTACATTGTACCATGCAAGTGCCTATCTTCCCAAAGTTAAACTCATTTTTATTTGAACCACGCCTAATTTATCAATTGGAATAATCAAATAAGATATTGAATACTTTTGGGGTGTCTGGGTGGCTCAGTCAGTTAAGCGTCCAACTTAGGCTCAGGTCATGATCTCGCGGTTTGTGGGTTTGAGCCCTGCGTGGGGCTCTGTGTTGACAGCTCTGAGCCTGGAGCCTGTTTCGGATTCTGTGTCTCCCTTTCTCTCTCTGCCCCTCCCCAACTTGTGTTCTGTCTCTCTCTATCAAAAATAAATAAACGTAAAAAAATAAAAATAAAAAAATATTGAATACCTTTATAGGGAAATAGCAAATATGATAAGATTTACATAATCTTTCCCCATGCATTATGTATTACTATTTAAATTCTTTATAACTGTTACTTCACATACAGTTCTGTACCTTGTCAGCCCATATATTGCCAGCATCATTTTTTTTTTCCTATCAAGCTTCTACATTAGTTTCTTCCTGGCAATATCATCATGATGTTAATTGTTGGTGTCAACAATAAATTTCCATTTATCCCAGAAACATAGAAGCAGTAAAAAAAATAAAAGAGTGTGGGAAAAGATCATTTACACTAGGAGAATCTCCAGGTGATATTATCCCACATATAAGTGTCCAGAGTAAGTTTTTCATATATTCTTTTCTCCCAAACTTCTTTCGATGAAGTATTGACCTTGAAATCCTAAATATTTAACATATAGCTTGGGAACAAATATCCCTGAGAATCCTTCCATCTGAAGCATCCATTACAAATTTCTTGTGATTATTTTAAATACTTCAATTAGTGTTGCTTGTAATAAGTACACCAGAATAGCTCAGTTACAGTGGAAACCATAACCTTTGTGACCATAGAATTTATTAAAGAAGTTTACTGTAATAAACCGATGATATTATTGGATCTTATTTTATCTATCATGTTGGCCTTACTCGATAGTTTAACTTCAAAAGCAAAACAGTAGTAAGAAAATCAATAAGCATATTATTTATGGTAAATATAACAATCAAAATAGGAGATATTTTCTTGAGCATGACACTACCGAGAATTTTCCATGCATCTGCACTCATAATCCTCACACAAACCTGAGTTGTATACAATTATCACTCTGACTTCCTAGATGAGAAAATACACAGAGAAATCTGTTACACAAATTCACACACAGGAAATGTTATAGGGAGGGTAGATTTAGTCCTACACAGAGATGCTATCTTATCCCTCACCTTGTCTTGATTCCTATCAATGGGCTTCATGAAATTATAGAATGTTTTGCTTGCTATGTTTCTATGGCCTTTTTCTCTTCGCCTAAAATGTTGACATTATAAGAAAGGAAAGGAAAGTAGCAGCTTATCACTGTAGAGGTGTTTCAGTCAAATTTGGGGAATAATAGCAAACAGAAGTGAGTGTACGTAAAAAACACATTGGGAAACATCAGCCCTTATAAGTAACATCTGTACAGATCTTTATCTTTTTCCTGTTTGCATAACTACTTGACTTGGAATATTCCTTGGTTGCTTGCAGGGAGAATTAGTCATCACTTATTACTTGTGTCTCATGAACCCTGATCTCATTTGTACCCCTAAGTAGCCATCGGCTCATTATCACCTTCCTGCTGGTATACAATCTCCCTCTCAGTATCGTTAGAGGCACGGTTTGGGAAAACTGGAGATTCATTCTAATTAATGATATTTCAGTCATTTCTATTTTCAATTTTTTGGCAAGGCCCAGGTATTGAGACAAACATTTTCGCATACATTTGAATTTTACTTTTTATTAAAAGAAATTTTAAGAAAGGCAAAGTTGTCATATGGGTTTAAGTGTGGTTGTCTAAAAAGATGTTATTAAAATTGCACGACATTAAGTTGTTTTTTCATTGAATTATTGTACTATCTGTTCTACATGCTACGTGTATTTGATATTTATTAAAATACTCTAGTGATATGTCTTTTACAAATTTTCTTTGACACATAAGAATAAAGGAAATTTATAATAATCATGAGATAGCATGTTATCTTAAAATAACTAATATAACAGAAATCACAATATTACAAAAGTTAGTGAATTTCCCAAATCCAAAATAGTCGCCTGAAAAATATTTACAAAACAATTTTACGTGGGCTTTTAAAGAAATTATATCTACCTTTTACAATTAATGGGTAGACAATATATTTGTGATTTAAAGTAAGTTTAACTACAAATTTGTGACAGTTTCCTTTATTTTTCTTAATAAGTATATATTTGAGTGGAAGTTATTATTATTACTCCTCACTCAAATGTGCAACATATCTTTGGAACGTATGTAGTATTTTATATTATGTGACACATGTTCAGTACCTTTAATTGTAAGATCTATAGGTAATAACAATGTCTGCAACTCAAACCTGTGATTATTTTATAGGAGATAAAAATTCAATATGGTCACGATAATCGTAAGAAATTACTGCTATCATACAACTCTTTCCTCTTATTTCAAAACATTAAAGATTTTGCAAAAAGTGAAAAAATATTATTTTATTTATTCTTTACATGGGTAAAAGGAATAAATTCCATTCAACTATGAAAAATGCTATCTTAACAATAAATGCAATTATGTGATTTAAAAAAAAAATGCAGTGAAGCGCTAAATGAAGTAAAACACACAGTCCGTTGAAGATACAAGTAAAAAACAAAAACACTGATACTGTTGGAGTTATTCCAAAGTTTAATATAGAAGTAAGCTTACTCTACGTTAGAGAATGAAAAAGTATTTGTAGAAAAAACTACTTTTTTAAATTAATTACATTAACACTTTTCTGAAATCAAATGATCGTGCATGCCTGTACCTATTTCTGGACTCTATATTAGGTTTAGAAACACATGGTCGAATCTGGCCTGGCAAACGTTTTTGTGAGCCACAGGTTAAGAATGTTTTTTTGTTTTTTTGTTTGTTTTTTCCCTTTTAAAGGTAGTGTTAAACAAAAAAAAAAAACAAGAATAACAAAAGAATACGCAAAAGAAATTCTATGTGGCTACAAAAGCAAAAATATTGACTATCTTGTGCTGTACAGAAATGTTTGCTTCTCTTAGACTATATTGTTTAGAAAATATGCATGTTCTTTACCTTATCAATACCACACTTTCATAATTACTGTAGAACTTGGGTAAATATAGAAATTTGATGGGTTAAGTTCTCTAATCCTGTTCCACTTTTTCAAAACTATTTTGGCTAGTCTAGTTTATTTTGTATAACATATAAATTATACAATCTGCTTGTGCATTTGTAAATAAAATGTCTGCCATAAGTTCAAATAGGCTGAAACTGTAGCTCAATTTTCAGAAAGTCTATACTTTAACAGTATTGAGTCTCTGGACCATTAACATTATATAACTTTCTGTTTATTTAAATAATGTTTGATTTCTCTCAGTAGAATTTTGTAGTGCATAGCGTAGAACTGTCTTGCACAAGTGTTGTTAAAGTTATCCCTAGATTTTTTCTTTTAATTTGGATACTATATTTTTTAAATAGACTTTGTTTTCTAAGAGCAGTTTTAGGTTCACAGCAAAATTGAGTGGAAAGTATAAAGGCCCCCTATTCCAATGCCCACATAAATGCATGGCTTTCTGGCCTATCAAATTATAGTACCAAAATGATAAATTTGTTACGGTTGATGAGCTTATATATATATATATATTTTTTTTTAATTTTTGTAATGTTTATTTACTCTTGAGAGAGACAGAGTGTGCAGGGGAGGGCCAGAGAGAGGAGGAGACACAGAATCTGAAGCAGGCTCCAGGCTCAGAGCTGGGAGCACAGAGCCCGGTGTGGGGCTCATGACCTGAGCTGAAGTCAGATGCTTAATTGACTGAGCCACCCAGGCACCCTTCGATGAGCCTATATTAACACATCATCATCCAAAGTCCACAGTTTACATTACAGTTCATTTTTCCTATGTACATTCTATAGGTTTGGAAAAACGTATAGTGTAATGACACGTATCCACCATTATAATATCACACGGAACAATTTCACTAATATAAATATTCTTTGTACTCCACCCATTCATCCCTCCTTTCCCTGTAAACTCTGGCAACCACTGATCTTTTTACTGTCTCTATAATTTACCCTTTCCAGAATATCATATAGTTTGAATTGTACAGTATGTAGCTGTTTAGGTTGGCTTCCTCCACTTATTAATATGCATGCAAGGTTCCATGTCTTATCATGGCTTGATGGCTCATATTTTTTTTTTTAGCACTGAAAAATATTTTATTGTCTGGACCACAGTTTATCCACTCACGTATTGAGGAACATCTTGGCTGCTTCCAAATGTTGGCAATTTATGAGTAAAGCTGCTGTAAACATCCATGTGTAGGCTTTTGTATGGAAAGATTTTCAACAAATTTGGGTAAAGACCAAGGAACATAATTGCTAGATAATATGGTGAGGCTTGTGTTCAGATTTGTAAGAAATTGAACAAACTGCCTTTCAAAGTGGCTGAACTGTTTTATATTCCCATTTTCAAGGAATCAGCTTTCTTGTCACTCAACATCCCATCTGGCATCTGGTGATCCAGTGTTTTGAATTTTGGCCTATCTAACAAACATGTATTGGCTTCTCATTGTTGCTTTAATTTGTAAAATCCCTAATGACATTTGCTTTTTGGGCATCTTTTTACATTCTTTTTTTTTTTTTTTTTTTGTAATCTGTTTATCTTCTTTGGTGAAGTTCTTCAGAACTTATGCTCTCTTTTTAATCTGGTTTTCACTTTCTTATTATTGAGTTTTCAGAGTTCTTTGTATATTTTGGATAGTAGCCTTTTAACAATATCTTTTGCAGATACTTTTCCCCAGTCTGTGGTATCTTCTCATTCTTTTGTATCCTTTGCAAACCAGAAATTTTTATTTTAATGAAGTCCAGCTTACCAGTTATTTTTAATGGATCATGCCTTTGTTGTAAAAAAAGGTCATCACCAAACCCAAGGTCATTGAGAATTTATCCAATGCTATCTTCTAGGAGTTTTAGAGTTTCGCATTCTACATATGGGTCTATGGCCCATTTTAAATTAATTTTTGTGGAGTGTGTAAGTTCTGGGTCTTTAGTGACTAATATCAGTAATGACATTAGTGACAAAGTACTGCTGGGAGCAAAGGTGTCAGGTTTTTTTTTATTTTGTTTTTTGATGTTTATTTTTGAGAGACAGAGAGAGGCAGAGAGAGAGACAGAACACGAGCGAGGTAGGGGCAGAGAGACGGAGACACAGAATCCGAAACAGGCTCCAGGCTCTGAACTGTCAGCACAGAGGCAGACACAGGATTTGAACACATGAGCTGTGATATCATGACCTGAGCTGAAGTCGGGCACTTAACTGACTGAGCCACCCAGGCACCACAAAGGTGTCAGTGATTTAAAGAAATACAGTAAAACCTTGGATTGTGAGTAACTTGTTCTGGGAGTGTTCTCAAGACAAGCAAACATTTTTAATAAATTTTAACTTGATAAACAAGCAAAGTCTTGCAATAGGAATAGTATGTGACACCAAGTATCACAGGATCAGAACTGAGCCAATGGTTCTTGAAATTCGCTTTGATATACTAGTGCTTTGGATGGCAAGCCAGTTTCCAGAATGAATTATGCTCGCAAACCAAGGTTTTACTGTACTCAGAAAGTGAATGATTGAAGCATAGTGAAGTCCCCGGTTCATGAAGACTTAATCTAGAGGGTAGAGATAAACGGGGCAATAGTAGGAAATGCCATGAGGTCAGGAGAAAGGAGGATTGTGTGCCTTTTTCTGTATGTTTATAAGATACACTATTTTAGCTGTGCTTAGTATTCGTAGGAGGGGCTCAGTAAAAAAGAAAAGCTGATTTTTTAAAGGATTAGGGAAGGAGTGTGGATCTAAAGCTGGGAACTAAGAATTTCCTTTATTCTTGAGGGGATTCTTGTCCATTGGAGTCCGACAGCAAAGGTGTCCATTAGCATCACTTTTTAGGGGCCTGGGCATAACTTTGAGGGAAATTCTTTCTGATGTTTTCTATTTTTGGTTGGTGAATTAGTTTAGGGTCACCTACGTACAATTACGGATGAGTAACAGGGCCATTGATCACAAAACAAAACAAAACAAAAAAGGAGAGCAAGTGGAAAGGAAACAATTTCCAGGTACTAATGAGGACTCAGTTAAATTTGAGGTAAGAAACTGATAAAGGGACCAAATCTGAGAAGTACTATTTTTGTTTCTTTTTTTTTTTTTTTTTTTTTTTCCAGTAGGCTTCATCAATCCTGGAGTTGATGTGGGAAAGCTAACTGGATGGATTGATCCAGGGTTAAGGTGTTCCTGGCATGAGGCAGTTGAGTGTGATTGCCCAATTAAATAAAAAATAGAAGTTCACCCAGTATGCAGTTGATGTGATAGGGAGAAAATAAGGACTCAAGACACTAGAGGAGGTCTGTCTGAGGCTCAGAAACATCCGTTGTAACAACCCCTGAGTGAACTAGGAAAGAATGGGTCATTTTAAAGCATGTGGCCAGAGGGACGCCTGGGTGGCCCAGTCGGTTAAGCATCTGACTTCGGCTCAGCTCATGATCTCACGGTTTGTGAGTTTGAGCCCCACATCGGGCTTGGCACTGATAGCTCCGAGCCTGGAGCCTGCTTCAGAGTCTGTGTCGCCTTCTCTTTCTACCCTTCCCCCTGCTCATGTTCTGCCTGTCTCTCTCAAAACTAAATAAACATTAAAAAAAAAAATTCAACCACGTGGTCAGAAATAAACATACATTCAGATTTTAACCAAGAAATGAAATAAAAGCAATATATTGTAAAAGATCAATTAAGAAGATGTTACTCCCAACAGGAATAAGTTCAGAAGATAAGGAAATATGTAACTCATATACAAATTACATACAACACAGGGAGAGGAAACCCTTTTAAGATTTAACCATAAAAGAGAAAAAAGGAAGGGGTGCCTGGGTGTTTCGGTCAGTTAAGCCTCTGACTTCAGCTCGGGTCATGATCTCATGGTTCATGAGTCAGAGCCTTGCGTTGGGCTCTGTGCTGACAGCTCAGAGCCAGGAGCGTGTTTCAGAGCCCTCCCACACTCGTGCTCTGTCTCTCTGTCTCTAAAATAAAAGTAAACGTTAAAAAAAAAAAGAGGGGAGCCTGGGTGGCGCAGTCGGTTAAGCGTCCGACTTCAGCCAGGTCATAATCTCGCGGTCTGGGAGTTCGAGCCCCGTGTCAGGCTCTGGGCTGATGGCTCAGAGCCTGGAGCCTGTTTCCGATTCTGTGTCTCCCTCTCTCTCTGCCCCTCCCCCGTTCATGCTCTGTCTCTCTCTGTCCCAAAAATAAATAAACGTTGGAAAAAAGAAAAAAAAAAAAAGGTGGGGGGGAGGTAGGAAGAAGCCACAATTTTCTTCTTACCTATTATTGCCAAGTAGCTCAGGGTCTAAAAAGCTGATTTCAATGCTTTGGATTGAGTGCCTGAACTAAAAAATAGTTTAAGGAGTTTAAGGAGGAGGTTGTTTTTATGATAACCATCCAATCCTGAAAGTGCGGACCACATTGATTACCATGGGAATAAGAATGCATTAATTTTTTTAAAGAACTTGTTTATAAGAACTCACTGATATGCACTTAAACACTAAACGGTTACAGATAATAAAGAAGAAGGGTAAGTTTAAAATGAGGTAGGTGGGGAGATGGGTATAATAGGCAATGTAGATTAAAGACTACACTTATCGTGATGAGCACTGAGTAATGTATAGATCTGTTGAATCACTGTGCCATACGTGTCAAACTAAAATAACACTGAATGCTAACTATACTGGAAGCAAAATGAAAAACTTAAAGAATTTTAAAAAATAAAAATGAATAAAATTGTAAAATGACTGCCCTGGAAATCCCTGGTATTGAT
This sequence comes from Lynx canadensis, assembly GCF_007474595.2. Taxonomy (NCBI): domain Eukaryota; kingdom Metazoa; phylum Chordata; class Mammalia; order Carnivora; family Felidae; genus Lynx; species Lynx canadensis. Next base: position 10,337,953 of record NC_044314.2, on the reverse strand, counting down.
GAGAGTGTAAAGGGATTTAGGAGAGAAAGACTGTCAGCTATTTAAATATTACAGGTTTATACCATTGTGATCATAGACGTTGTTTCCTCATCTAAAAAATAGGTGAAGGAATAATTAAACTTAGTTCCAGTGGGTCCTGTGAAGTGTAAATAAGATATGAGTGAGGTAACATGTACGAGGACAGAAGCCACATGGAACTGATTCACCACTGAAATCCTGAATGAGTGGGTACAAAAAATTAAAATTAGAGGCAAATGCTGAATTTTGTAGGAAAAAACCAACAAAAACACAAAAAGGCTGTTGGACTGGACACACCTGCATGAAGTCAACTTTTCTTCTTATAAAAATAGCTTTTCACATGTTGAAGGGTTTTGACAATATTTGTTTAAAAGGAAATTAGGATGGGGCGCCTGGGTGGCGCAGTCGGTTAAGCGTCCGACTTCAGCCAGGTCACGATCTCGCGGTCCGTGAGTTCGAGCCCCGTGTCAGGCTCTGGGCTGATGGCTCAGAGCCTGGAGCCTGTTTCCGATTCTGTGTCTCCCTCTCTCTCTGCCCCTCCCCTGTTCATGCTCTGTCTCTCTCTGTCCCAAAAATAAATAAATGTTGAAAAAAAAATTTTAAAAGGAAATTAGGACAAAAATAAGAAAAAACAGCTCACACAGAATAAAATTGATATTAGCTGAAAAAATTTCTCAAAACCAGATGTTCATATTACTTTATGGAATAGCTTTCTATAATGCATTAACATGTGATGTATTTCTGAAATGAAGAACACCCATTTGTAATGCCTTATTCATCAATGTTCCCAGTGCGAAGTTCAGAAAAAAAATGCTGACATAAAAATGATAATAAACTTAATTTCCAATTATACCCTTCTATTTACATTGTCAAAAACAAATAAATCTTTCTCTGGGCAAAATGTATTCTATCTTAATATTTTGCATAACTTTAAAAGCTCATTTTGGTTTATTTTCACAATAACGGTCTCCGTCTATTTTATTCTTCACCCTAATTAATATGCCTAATAGTTAATTAAAAAGTTACTCAAGGGTGGACGGAGTTCTTTTCTGACTTGGTGTTAAGGGGCCATCCTAGCACATCCTGACGCTGCTTGGCAGTTACTTTATCCCTATGCTACACTTCTATTCCTGAAACCTCACAAATGTCCTGTGTCTCTGCTATCCTCGTACAATAGTTTAAATCCATTTTAGGTGCAATTAAAATTATTGCTCTCATGCTGCAGACTTAAGTTTACGGTATGAACACCATTAAGACACGTGTCTTCTAGGCATTGAGAAGTAGCCATGAAAGCTGCTCCTGAAGGCAGTGACATGTTTTATATGGATTCATGGTATAATTAATATACTCCTCATAGATACGCACAACTATAATGGCATGCTTCGTGTACACTTTTCGTCACTTACAAAGCAAAGAAATCTATGCCGCGAGGTTTCGTGACAAAATCCCTACTCAGTACTTCTTATACACACAGGAAACTAGCCACTTTGAAATGCTGGAAATGCCTGTGACTCCCAGAGCATCTCAGTATGCTTTACACTCCCTTGTCTTTACTTATGTAAGGAAAGATGGAAAGAAGGGAGGGAGGAAGGAAGGACTCGTGTTTTTAACAAAAGATTTCCTGAATGTATCAGAGTTGGAAGACTGTCTTCCTTTATCCATGTTTAGGGTAAATTTCCAAGCAACAATGTAGAATTGTTATCTTTCAATACTGAGCTCTAAAGACATTAAAGACAGTACAAGCATATGTGCATCTGTCTCGTGTGATTTCAGTGGTAGAAGATCAAGAAGGAGAGAGTCTGATTAGTATCACAAAAAAAAAACTAGCAGATTGATTACTAGTTTTCAATCTGAAAAGCCATTTTTGAAGTGAAGTCAAGATATCACTTCTGAATATGTTTGGCTGATCTGACTTTTGAGTGTCTATCCCTTAGGAAAGTGGTGACTATATTTTACAACAGAAGTTACAGACAGACTCCAGATCCAAAACTGTCCAGGACCGAAATGTGTCAGGAGCTTAAAACCGTATATTTTTAAAAATTTTGTCATTAGTGCCAGCTTGTGTAATTTGGTTCTTGTTTAGTTCGGGTCATGTGTAGCTCTGGCTGAAATAGCATCCTCTGCAGAGGACGTCTGGATGGCTCAGCAGGTTAAGCGTCCAACTGCTGATTTTGGCTCAGGTCATGATCTCACGGTTCATGAGTTTGAGCCCAACATTGGGCTATGCTCTGACAACACCAAGCCTACTTGGGATTCTCTCCTTCCCTCTCTCTCTCTGCCCCTCTTCTCTCTCTCTCAAAAATAAGTAAATAAACATTTGAGAACATGAAATAACATCCCCTCCCTGGATCATCACTCCCTGTGGGGAAATAGGTTCTCCTTACATAAATGGGTTAGATAAAAGCTTGTGGACAAAAAGCTGCTACCATGGGGCGAAAGTGCCCGAGGTTAGCAAGCGAGATATTATAATGAACCACGAGTAACTTGTACTATCACCTGCAGGAAATTACTTTCCATCTGGAGCCAATGTACCTTGATCACAAACACCACTTGCCCTCCCAGACCCTTTGCTTCTTATACACACAAGTTAATGATTGTTTTCTCCATGTTCACGTGTGTAAGATCTTGTTTTCTTCATGTTCCCCACGTGAGTGATATCTTGCGAGCTCAATTAATACGGAGACAAAACCCCTGTTTGGGGCTCTCCTCTCTTCCCTGACATTAGCCTCTCTCGTGTTCAATTCTGTGTCTGCTCTCTTGTAAGACAAGAGTGAACTCCAGACTCATAGTCTGTGACAACTTTCCTCATATTAGAGGAAAGCAAGAATAGGAAAACCATGTAATACTTCTAATGTTCTTGTTAAGTTAGTATGTGTCAATCTCACTGTGATACCATTAGTCAAAGGAAGTCACATGACAAATCCTGATATATGAGTGCATGCATTAGAAGAACATAATCCTCTTGTAGAATGAGAATTTTTAAAGAGGGGTGATAGAAGCAGGGAATGTTTTGAATAATATTTCATTTCCTTGAAGAATTAGTAGTGAGTGCCAAATTAATAATACAAAGAGTTAGAATATAATTTCTGGAGACATGTCTTTGAAAAGTTGAGAGAGTATGCGATCCATATTCCTACCAGAGGAAGGAAGACATTAAAACAAACAAACAAAACACAGAACAAGACCTTTAATTGTAACTACAGAAAAGGCAGAATGTCTGTGCCCAAGTGTTTGCAGATGCATATAATTGATGTGAAAGGATGAATTAGGTCCCTCTTAATTGTCTTGATTTTCTAAGGGAAGCATAAGGAAAGGTAAGCAGGTGAAAATCTGTATGCAGCATGAGAAGTTTAGGAATAAAGAAAGTAAAAGTATTTTCTGAGAGAAGACTAAAAGTTCCATAAAAATAGAGTAAGATTATTTGACAGTTTTGGTATTCATTTGCAATCAGTGACTATATGTATAATTAAATATCATATATATATATATATATATATATATATATATATATATGACAATTATAGCACAGTTGTATGTGTGAGAAGAAAATAAGTCTGGGCCTCTTTAGAAATATTTGACAGGAAACAAGGATGTTGTCAACATGGAAGAGATTTGTAGGCTCATAAAAAGTTTCTTCCCAATCTATGGTATATTTTGCAAAACACTTGTCAGGAGATCTTAAAAAATAAAATGTACTTGAAATAACTTTTTATATATGTATTACGGAGGAGCAAGAGTATGTGAATTGTATACAAAATCAATAAGTGACCGGTACATTATTTCCATATTAACTTCTGACCAGACCAATGAAAATTGCCTCTGGAATAGCTTAAATGCGAAATTCTATCCAAATATATTACTGAGTTTGAAGTTTCTAAGGGTCACGTCTTTGAGTCAGGATTCCTGATCCAGAGACAGTGGCCTGGAAGGGATGGAGCTTGAAGGCATCATTGACAGTAACTGGAACGAGATCATCAACAGTTTTGATGACATGAGCTTCTCTGAGTCCCTTCTCCATGGCATCTCTGCCTATGGTTTTGAGAAACCTTCTGCCATCCAGGAGCGAGCCATTCTTTGTATCAGTGGTTACGATGAGACCGCTCAAGCCCAATCTGGGACTGGGAAAACAGCCACTTTTTTTTATATCGATTCTGAAACACATTGAATTGGATCTTTCTGATTTTTTCTATTTTCGGTTGGTGAAGGAGAGATGAGGCTCACCTGGTTAAGATTATGGATGAGTAGCAGGGCCATTGGTAACAAAAAATAAATGAATAAAAAGGAGAGAATTGGAAAATAGCAATTATTAAGGAAAGAATTTATTATTTTCAGGCACGAATGAGGACTCAGTTAAATTTGAGTTAAGAAACTGAGAAAGGGACCAAATCTGAGAAGTAGTATGTATGTATGTATGCATGTATGTATGTATGTATTTATTTGTCTAATAGGTTTCATCAGTCTTGGAGTTGCTATGGGAAAGCTAACTGGATGGATTGATCCAGGGTTAAGGTGTTCCTAGCATGAGGCAGTTGAGCGTGATTGCTCAATTAAATGAAAAACTAGAGGTCCATGCATCATGAAGTTGATGTGGTAAGGAGAAAATAATATCTAAAGGCTACAGAGGCCTTGGCCCCACACCTACTAGAGTTGGCTCAGCAGATACAGAAGGTATCCATGGCATTAGGAAATTCTATGGGTGCCTTCTGCCACACTTGGGGGACCAAGATACCAGCTGACATACAGAAGATGAAAGCTTCCCATATTGTCGTGGGTACCCCATGTCTTGTGTTTGATATGCTTAACCGGAGATACCTGTCTCCCAAATACCTCAAGATGTTTGTACTGGAGGAAAACTGATGAAATGCAAAGCCACGGAATCAAAGACCAGGTCTATGACATATTCCAAAAGCTTGACAGCAGCACCCAGGTGGTTTTTCCGTCAACTGCAATGCTTTCTGACATGCTTGAGGTGCTCAAGAAATTCAATCCCCATTTGGATTCTGGTCAAGAAGCAAGAGTTGACCCTGGAGAGTATCTGCCAGTTCTCCATCGGTGTGGAATGGGAAGATTGGACTCTGGACACACTATGTGACTTGTATGAAATGCTGACCCTCACACAGGCAGTCATATTCTTCAACACCTGAATGAAGGTTGATTGGTTCACTGAAAAGATGTAAGCCGCAGACTTGACCGTGACTGCAGTGCACAGAGATAGGGGCCAAAAGGATAATGAGATGTTATCATGAGGGAGTTCTGCACTGTCTCTAGCAGAGTATGGATTACCACTGACCTGCTGGCCAGAGGCATTGATGTACAGCAGGTTTCTTTAGTCACCATCTATGACATTCCCACCAACAGGGAAAACTATATCCAGAGAATAGGTGATGGTAGATGATTTGGCCCTAAGGATGTGGGTGTTGACACGGTCTCAGAAGAAGACAAAGGGCTCTTTGAGAAATTCTACAACACCTCCATCGAGGAGATGTCCCTCAGTGTTGCTGACCTCACCTGAGAGAGTGTCCTGCTACATAGCCCTACCCAGGGTTCAGTCTGGGGGGATGGGGTGCTGAAAAGGAGTGGGAGTGGAGAGGAAAGGGAACCAAGGGATGGACATTCTGTCATTTTTTTTCTTTGAGTAAGTGTCACTTTTTGAGGCACAAGAAGGAATCATAAACATCTTAGACACTCTTTTGTTTGGGTAGGCTCTTGCCCCAGGTACCATCTCTTTTCCCGAAATTATCTCCATAGCCTAGTTAACCTCCACACCCCATTAGGCTTTCCTCACTGCAGCTAAATGCATCTGAAAATGATTCAAGGGGCTAGAGTGTCACTTGGCCTCATTTACTGGACCGAATCTGGGGAACCCCCTGAGTTAAATGGCCCAGGTTATTGTCCCCATGATGGGCATCAGGGAGAGAAAATGGTAGCCATTTTTACATTGTTTTGTATAGTTTAGATTAATTCAGGAAACAAACACAAGATTCTGAATAAAATGACCTGGAAACTGAAAAATGTGTATATTACTGAGTTTGGATAATAGAAACAAGAGGTCATAAGTATGCAGGAGATAGCTTCCTAAGAACATTTTTCCACTGTGACTTGTTGAGAACTCACAACAGCACTATAAAATAGGTACAATAACTGTTACTTCATATTTTTAAACATGAAGAAACAGATCATGGTGGTTCAATGCTCAAGACTGCAAATCCAAGACTCAAATTTTAGTGATATAACTCCAGAGTCCATTCTTTTTTTTTTTTTTTTTTATTTTCCATTTAGTTTGTGGAAAATCATCCTGATGAGGATATAGTTTTATTTTGGGGGATAAATTGACTTTTCCCTTGTACTTTTGTTTTCAAAATAACTATCAATTACTAAGATACCTTCATATGTGTCATTTTGAAAATACCACATTATTCTTAATCCTTACCTCATAGTTACATTATATTGAATTTCTGAAAGATCTCTGTGTATCTTCAGGGAAGTGCCAAAACCAATAGAATTTCTAAAAATACATATTATGTTTACAGTTGAAACATTATTTTACCAGTGTATTTTCTTCAAACTGTAATAACAAATGTAGAATTGCGTAGGAAGAAAACTTTTCAGACAGAATGGCATGAAATGCCATGGCATAGTTGAGTGTATTTGTTTATTAAGTTAGTGAATTAACTTTTTATATTTTTTAATACTATTAAAAGAGACACTCTTGATTATTAATTAAACTCACTGAACTTTCTGCATTGTACATTGAGATACCCCACTGAACGAATGAGGACAGAATAAGAATAATGATAATTTCATAAAAAGTGTGTAGGAATGGCTCACCCAAAGTGTAGGGTCACTAATTCTAACACGGCTCTGCCTTTCCATTCTGATTGGTTGGCAAGGGCTACCGATACGGAGTAGAAATCTATTTCTGGTTGCTCATTATAAGACAATGCAATCAAGTATCATCATATCCTAAGAATCTAGACTAAAAATGACACCTCAGGAAGGACTGTAGACATGATATGTTCAAGTGTGTAAAGATGATCATTAAAAAAGGAGACACAAAACCCTGAGAAGAGTCAGAGAAATATCTGGCTCAAATAATTTTATTTTAATAAATAATGTACTTTGCTAGTACCTAAAGCAAAGTTTTTTTTTTTTTTTTTTACTAGTCAAGAAAACTGAGAGCTAAAAACAGGGCTGAAATTGACTAAATGGTTTGATGTGCGTAGATAATTGTGTATAATTTAATAAGGTAGAATAATTATGAATACAGCTCAATAGCTATAAGGTACAAAATTTGGAATGTTCTAAAATCTCACACATACACTGTCCTTTCTTTTCATTTTTAATGTACACACAGTTATTGCAACTGACTTCAAAACACAGTCTTGTTTATTGATCAGCCTACAGGAACTTACTTATTTTAACTATACATAAAACATAACTTCTAAAGGTCAAATGCAATAATAACTTATTTTCCTTCATATGAAATGAAAATATTACATCTGGACATTAAAGTCTCAGAGTTTAGCTAACTGCTTTTCAGAATATGAGCTTTTAATTTTAATGCAGCATTTTTCTGCCTTTTCAGTCTTAATGGACCAGATTTGAGTGTTAAGAAAGATGGATCAAATAATTTCAAATAGCTCCAGGAAAAGAAAATCAAAGTCATTGGATTTAATTCTGCTGCATGCATTAGTATTTAAGTTTAAATGAAAGCATTGATTATCAGTCTTAGTTAATATACATTGAATAACATTCCAGAGTTATCTGTTTCAAGCTAAAATTAAAATATAAATGAACTTTTTCCCTTAACGTCATGGCTATATGGCAGGCCTTTTAGCTAATGTTATATTAATGCTATGTGTATAATTGTAATATATAGCAATAGGCTATTAAGTCTCTGAATTATGGCTTCAAAACCGTAAGACATGTTTTTATAATCTATATATGAATTTCACTTTGCCTCAGTCATGAAAATACAAAAACCTAACCTAGAATTCACACCATCTGGATTCTTTTACACAGCAGAGAATTTGTCAGTGACACCAAACTTCAATAAAATGCTTAAATTTATGCAAAGTTGGGGCGCCTGGGTGGTTCTGTTGGTTAAGCATCTGACTTCGGCTCAGGTCACAATCTCACGGTTCGTGGGTTCGAGCCCCGCATCGGGCTCTGTGCTGACAGCTCAGAACCTGGAGCCTGCTTCAGGTTCTGTGTCTCCCTCTCTCTCTGCCTCTCCTCCACTCATGCTCTGTCTCTCTCTCTCTCTCAAAAATAAATAAACGTTAAAAAAAATTAAAAAAAATTATACAAAGTATGCACTGAAACTAAACTCTGGGTAGGTAACATTGGCCTCTGGCTTATGATTAATTACTCTACTAGCTGATTGTGAGTCATATGTGCTTCTTGGATCTACATACTGACCATAAAATAAAACCAAGTAAACTGGCACATGTCTGCCCTTTCTGCGGATATATATCATGAGTTCTAAAGAAATCGGCATTTCAAACCTACCTCCCACATCTGTGACTTTGGTTTGGTAAGAGATTAAGAGGACAATAAAATAAAGACTTCTGGAGGACGGGTTATTTCCCCACACTCAACTTTCTAAGGACCACTTCATAACTTCACCCCTTTTTGTTTTTCCTTCTTGGTGAAGTTCTTCATTCTCTCTCTGTATTTTGTCCCTTAGAGCTAGTGGTTGCTGCTTCATTATTGGTGTATAGAAATGCAACAAGTTTCTATACATTAATCTTGTACCCTGCAACTTTACTGAATTTGTGTATCAGTTCTAGCAATTTTGTGTGTGTGTGTGGAGTCTTTTGGGTTTTCTACATACCATTTCTATTTAACATGGTACTGGAAGTCCTAGCCTCAGCAATCAGACAACAAAAGAAATAAAAGCCATCCAAATTGGTAAAGAAGAAGCCAAACTCTCACTATTTGCAGACACCATGTTACTCAAACTGTCGTGATCAAGACAGTGTGGTATTAGCACAACAATAAACATGTAGATCAATAGAACAGAATAGAAGACCCAGAAATGAACCCACAATATATGATCAACTAATCTTCAACAAAGCAGGACCAATGGAAAAAAAAAAGACATCTCTTCAACAAATGGTGTTGGGAAAACTGGACAGAAACATGCAGAAGAAAGAAACGGGACCATTTTCTTACTGCATACAAAAATAAATTCAAAAATAAATTCAAAAATAAATCCAAAATATGAAACAGGAAACCATTAAGATCCTAGAGGAGAACATAGGCAGTAACCTCTTTGATATTGGACATGGTAATTTCTTAACTAGATGTCTCCTGAGGCAAGTGAAACAAAAGCAAAAACAAACTATTGGGATTTCATCAATATAAAAAACTTCTGCACAGTGAAGGAAACAATCAGCAAAACTAAAAGGCAACCTATGGAATGGGAGAAGATATTTGCAAGTGACATATCTGATAAAGGATTAGGGTCCAAAATATATTAAAAAAACTTATCAAACTTCACACCCTAAAACCAAATAATCCAGTTAAAAAATGGGCAGAAGACATGAATAAGCATGTTTCCAAAGATGCATAGATGGCCAAGAGACACATGAAAGATGCTCAACATCACTCGACATCAGGGAAATGCAAATCAAAATCACAATGAGATATCACTTCACGCCTGTCAGAATGGCTAAAATCAACAACACAGAAAACAAGGGGTGCTGGTGAGGATATACACACACACACAGTATATATACACAAAAGTATATATACACATGTAATATTACTCAGCCATAAAAAAGAATGTAATCTTGCCATTTGCAATGAGGTGGATAGAGCTAGATAGTATTACACTAAGCAAAATAAGTCAGAGAAAGACAAATACTATATGATTTCACTCACATGTGGAATTTAAGAAACAAAACAAATAAATACATGGGGGAAAAGGAGAGGAATACCAAGAAACAGACCCTGAACTACAGAGACAGAAAACAAACGCAGGCTTCCCAGAGAGGAGGTGGGGGAATTAAATTGATGATGGGGATTAGGTGGGAACTTGTGATGAACATTGGCTGTTGTATGTAAGTGCTGAATCACTAAACTCTACACCTGAAACTAATATGACACTGTATATTAACCAACTGGAAATTAATAAAAATTTGAGACAAATTAAAAAAAAAAAGAACTAGTGGTTAATTGAAAAGTTTCCCTAACATTTTTTATTTTACTTTCCTCCCCAAGGAGTCCATATTATCATGTTCTTCAACATCAAATACTGAAAAATCAAAATCAAAAATTACAGTCCCAGATAAAACATTACATAGCTCTAGTACAAAATAAGAGTCTCAAACTAGACCTAAGCTTAGAGATATTGTGTTACGCCATTAATGTAACACACAAATAGTGCCCTGTGGATTGTGTGGTTTGCATCTCTCCTGACCATCCACAGCAGCTCTATGTGTACCTCAAAACTTAGGGAACTTAACTTCTATGAGCAATGGAATAAAAATATTTTCTTTTTTGTTTGGATTTTTGAACTCTTTCTCTCTAGTGTGTTATGAAACAAGGGAAATCAATGCTATGAATATTTCATAGGAAATAAGGTCTGACTCTTACAAATATACCACAGTCTTATTTCCTGGAAAATTAGCTAACATCTTAACATTTTGCTTGAATTTTTAATGAGCCTGTGTAATATGTACCAGGATCAAAAATACTACATGCATTCAGCATTTATTGGCTAAACATAATAATGACTCTAGCATACATATGTGATAAAAGAAATAACCGATATAATATTTTCAAATAAAACATTTTGGTTATAATCTAGACACACATGATTTATATAATTCATACAGGTAATTTATATTCTCCACAATTTATAAAAATAAAGGAGGGGATTTTAAAGCAAGATTGTAATAAGATTGTCATATTTTTGCCTTTTCATTTGGATCTTGAAAAATAGTTTAAAAATTGAAAACTTTGACGTTTCATTTAGTACCCTTTGAAGAAGTTTTTAACGGTACATAATAACTTGCCATGTTTGTTTGATTCCCCTCCCCGATTTTTGTCTCCTTTCTCAGAAAATAGTAAAATACTCAGTCACAGAATCAAATGCAAGCTAACAACTCATATGCCTAACTTAAAATATACAGCTTTCTTCTGTAGTTTTTCTTTTCCTTTATGTAAAAGTCATAGAGCTGAAAACAATACATAGAAGAAAGAAATGTCATAATGACTAGTTTAGAAAAAGATTGTTGAGCCACAAAGAAATAAATAATTTTTGTTACCTGAAATGAAAATGCATAATTTTGAATAAAATTATACATTCGTGTTTTTTGAGAAGTACCTCTTTCCACATAGCGATCAAGATAAATGCCTCAGGCATTGTAAAGGAAAAAGTGCCAAATGAGTAATATCTCTAATCGAATACTCTCTCCCCGTGCTTAAGTTCTAAATATAAAATAAAGATAGCATCTAACAAAATAAATTACACCTCCCTCTTTACACCAAATCTTTTTGAGATTTGCGGTCATTCTCTGTAATCCATTCCGTTCTTTGTGAAAGGGCAAGCACATACCCTTTAGAAGACTTAAATACATATTAAAGTGAAAGCAGCTAATTGAAAAGATTGCTACTGTGGGATTCCAACTATATGCCATTTTGGAAAAGGCAAAAGTATGGAGACAGTAAAAAGATCATTGGTTGACACACATTTTACGTGGTGAGAGGGATGAACAGGCAGACCACGGAGGATTTTTAAAGCAGTGACAATATTCTGTATGATACCATAGTGATACATTTGTTGAAACCCACAGAATGCGCGACGCTAAGAGTGAACTGTAATGTAAGCTACGGTCTTTGGATCATGATGATGTGTAGGTTCATCAAACAACAAACGCACCCCTCTAGTGGCGGATGGTGATAATGCAGGAGCCTGTGCAAATATGGAGGCAGGGGATATACAAGAAATGTCTGTACCTTTGCCTCATTTTCACTGTGAAAAAAAATACCCATATATCCCAAATCTCATACTTCTTATCACCTCAACTACTATCAGCCTAATTCAAGTCACTTTCATCGATTTAATAAATTATAAGAAGAGTCTCCTTTTCCAATAACTTCTTCTACCCTTGGTCCTCAATTTATTTCAAAAATCAGTCCGATTTATCAAGTTAATATCGATTTTAGATGATGTCAATTCTGTGCTAAGATCCTGTTGCATTCAGACTAAAACCAAAGTATTTTCAGGTTCTTAAAAGACCCTTCTCTTTCTCGAAGGGTGGTTATACCCCCGCCAGAACTTTTAATTTCACAATCAGACACAGTATTTGTTCCCTCTGCTTAGAATACCTTTCCTAAAGATCAAGTCCTATGTGCTTACTCCTCATAGCTTTTTGCTCAAAAATCACCTTTTCCCTAAAATTTTCATATAATTTGTAAAAAAAAAATCTGAAAGTGCAACTGTTCTACTCAAGACTCACTATCCCTTTTCATTGTTTTCTGCTTACCAATAGCATATTTCAATATATAATATAATTTATTTCATTTATGTGTTTACCTTTTATTTTGTCAGAATACAATGTCTTTCTATTAGGGTAGAAATTATTGAGTACTGTTTTCAGTTATGATCTACCAGCAACTCATAGAGTTTCTCCCACAAAATATGTGATAAGTACTTGAAAGAAAAAGGATTAGATGATCTTTAAAAATATTTGAAATAATTAAGTTAGATTTTTTTTTATAAAAATATGTATTTAATAGATAAGAAGTCTTATAGATTTCCTTTGCAGTGTTCTGTAGAAATGAACAGATATGTCTGACTGGGGCAATAAATGAATTCAGATTCCATTCAGACAAGAGGTACCTATACCTGATCACTATGGGACAGTCACTCACTACATCATCCTTAAGCCCAGAGATAGGTAGCCAAAATGTTTTTTGTGTTTCTTCCTAAGCCTGTAGGAGGTTGAACTGCAGCCCTCAAGAGACACATTTCTTGGACAACTCACTGCCAGAGAAACATTACGATCAAAATATATGGCCATGCTATTACTCCTTTGAGATCCTTATACCCCACAATATTGAGACCTCGGTTGGAGATTTATCTGGGAGGGACATAAAACTAATGTGACTACTATAATTTTATTATTGTTGGGTTTTGGGTTTTTTTCTGCCAGAACCAATACATTTTATGAGGAGTTACCAGGTAAAGAACAACAACTTGCAGCATCATGAAAAACCTCCCAAGACAAAACCAAAGATCCTGAAATCAAATACAAATTGAATTGGGGTTGATTTAACACTGATTTGCAACCTTTAAGTAAATATTATTTAGACCAACCTGTAGAATAGAGCACTGTTTTATGTATATAAGAACATGCATATGCTAACTTCTCAATAAACGTGAAAGGGAATTGATTAAATAAAGGTTGAGGTGGTAATTTTACCTATCCATTGATTTCATTATTTTGGTAAAATCTGGGCAACTTTATGAACTCCTTAGTCTAAGACAACCCATGCAATTGTTTTCACCTCAAAAGTGCTGGCCAGCAAGAACTATTTAGAAATGGCTTTTATAATGAACCTGGAACAGGGTCTCTGGTGCAAAGTTGGTGCTCAATAAATGTATGTTGAATGAATGTCAAAGTCAATGGATAAATGAGTGATGAGAAACAGAAAAAATATTAACGTTCCACAAGAGAAAAAAATAATCAGAAGCTTTGGTTTCTGCAGTCTTTCTTATCCTCGTTTACAAGGAAAAACATTGAATGTGAGTAATGACTTCCGCTGACTATTCATTATGAGCATCCCATTAAAAGAGCTCTAGTGACAACCCCCATCTTGTGATCATGTTATGTGGAGGTGAAATTGTCCCCTGAATTAATGACAAATGCATCAGGGCCTTTAGCCAGTATAATGTTTGAAGTGATTAAACTCATGGAATGTTTGCTTAATCTATTTTCCTTCTGCATACATTATGCTCTTTGCCTGAAGCAAGCCTATCTTATAATTTTCAATTGAACAAAACCATAACTCATGACCCAATAAATTATTAAGAAACCCTGCCTTGCATTGGATTCATCATTCATCTTACCTCAATGGCAGAAAGGCTCCTGAATTCTCTAACAGTTTCTCGCCATGATAAATAGTTCCATTCAAAGGTAGGAATAGAGTCTTAGGTGTTTGTATGTGTGTATTTTTTTTTTACAAAATTATATTTAAAACTAAGTTTTCACTAACAATTTATAGTAATGATATTCTTTTTTTTTTAATTTTTTTTCAACGTTTACTTATTTTTGGGACAGAGAGAGACAGAGCATGAACGGGGGAGGGGCAGAGAGAGAGGGAGACACAGAATCGGAAACAGGCTCCAGGCTCCGAGCCATCAGCCCAGAGCCTGACGCGGGGCTCGAACTCGCGGACCGCGAGATCGTGACCTGGCTGAAGTCGGACGCTTAACTGACTGCGCCACCCAGGCGCCCCTATAGTAATGATATTCTTGCTCTAAAATGTTATCTTCTAATTATATCATTTGCAATTTGCTCCTTAAACTTAGACAGTATTCCAGAAATGACCATTATATTCTACTTGAGGTCCGATTGAAAGTATGAACTATAGAGGATAGGATATCAAAATACTGTTTCTCATTCCTTCATTATCTTATTGCTTGCATGCTAATATCCGAAACCAGCCTCTAAAAGCCCAAGGACACAGTATTTTTTAAATGGGTATGTTACATAATGGGTGTGGAATAAAGTTGGGAAGGCATCGCAATGCTTGAAAAACTTCAAAACAGATAATTCGACTCATGTCAGTAGCAAGCAATAAGCTACATGTGTGACCTTCCACATTAAAGTCATTCATGTAAACATATTGATGCACATTTTTAAAATGTGGAAATGATACTAAGTATCTGAATTCCTAGGTACAAAATCTGACATTGCAATTCATCATGGCAACCAGCTGAAAGATAAACATGACTTTCCATCTGCTGATATTAACTGTTAGTTATCACATTAAAATGTGTCATTTTCATGATAAAAATGGAATGTTTGACAGCATCAGAAAATATAATCTGCCTCCTCACTTGTGTTTCAAAACGGGCATAAATACAGAATATGCAACTCAAGAAACCTGAAAACAATGCGCCTTTTTAATTTTTTTTTTTTAATTTGAAACTGCTGACATGGCAGCTTTCACAAATTGAAGTAAAATAAAGAAAAACATCTACCACCCTAAGAGTGTTCCTCAGAGTTTCATTTCCTTTTTGGATATTTCTCTCTGTTCAGTGCTGATCACAACTAAGGTGCCATTTTATTTCTGATGAAAGTGTGTAACTGTGTTACTTTGAAAATTAAAAGTGTCCTTTTGAATTGTTACACGTTTTATTTTAGGTGCCCAGTTATGTGCCTTCAGGGCTGTCAAGAAGAGATTCCTGTGTTTCTTCGTTGTTGAAAAGAGGAGTTGTGAGAAATTTAAAAACTACAATTTGAATTATTAGTTCCATTTTCTTCTCTTCATTCCTAATAGTACAGTTGAGCCAGATGTCTTTTGGTGGGTCAGAGGAACAAAAAGAAGCAGAAACAATAATTATATGTTCATGCCTGAGAGTTTCCTGAACCCAATTACTTAATCAAAGGCAACTGGTACCCGCTGTTACACAACACAAAGGATAACAAGATAAGATGCTTCATGGACGGGCCCAGTCAGGAAAGCTTCAGAGACTTGCCCTTCTAGCCTTCCCTCCTACCTTTTTGAAGTTTGATTCCACCATTGCACAAACAAATACTTGAGTAACACCTTCAGAATAAAATGAGAAATTGAAATAAAACACCCAGTGAAAATAAAATGCACCCAAATGCCCTATCGATCTCTGGATTTCTTATCAAAGCAAATGATTGAACCTAGGATCTAACATGTTTTCAAGGATCTAGGATTTTTTTTTTTCTCTGTTCTCATAACCATGATATCACTGTGAAATATTTACAAGGTAGCATCCATTTGGCTCCTGTAGCCAGATAACCCTTAAGCTTCTTAGGGAATTACAGCCGAAGGGGCAGATTCTGAGAAAGTGGAGAATTCTTCAAACAATATTTAACCCCCCCGAAGAACCATTTCTGCTCCTAAGGCCAACAACTTTATAAATTCTTTCTCGCCACATCACAAAATATTGTCTAATATAGTTTGTATAACAAACATATTGTAGAATTCGTCGGTAGAATTCATTTCAACTAGAAAAAATTGCACTCCAGTGGCTTCGCATGGTCCCAGTCCTTGCAGGAGCAAACAGGGAGATAATTATTTCGAATGATTTATTCCTTATATTTTAATGACCGTTGAGAAAATGTAGATATAAAGGTGGAGAGCATTGAGTAATATAACAACTGAATCAAGGAAGTAGTCAGCCTTGTGTGTCTTGATATAGCAAACTATAATTGAGAAATCATGTACTGTAGACTTAAATCAGTGAATTGTAAAGCTAATATAAGAACCCAGGTTTGGGCTTCTGCCTTTACTAATTCGTGAGGGTTAAACATCACCCTAGTGAGAAATATCTTGGTGTGTGACTGCATGGTGCGTGTGTGTGTGTGTGTGTGTGTGTGTGTGTGTGTAGGAATTGTACTGAAGGCAATTTTTGAAGTCAGCACTGTTCAGTCCATAGTATTCATTAAATTAACTTCATCAAAATTCTGTTTTATGAAAAAGTCCTGATTTCAAAACTTGCTATAAATCCTTGTTAAAAAAAACCCAAACGAAGAAAAGACTGAAGCAACTTTTTAACAAAGTCATCATGCACGAATTGAGTAAAAACTGAAAGCTTTTTAATATTGGCCCCCCAACTGTCCTATTTGCTATTTAGATGTAATCTTGCTTTCATTAGCAGGTATCCGATTGTACAAATATTAAGCTGATATTTCTTGAATTCTTTGGAGATATCCTGCTCATCCAAAAAAGAAAAAGAATGATTTGGCCACAGTTTCTTCACTCACCATGAAGAGTTATAGCAGTGAAAACACATTGATTCCATTTGTTCCTAACATGACATACAGTTCTTATCACTGAGGTATGAAAAAGAAAATGTATTAGTTCACACAGATAAATAATGAAGTAAACATTATGAACATTCTTGGTCCCTCTGAGGAAATAAACCCAGCGAACCCAAGCCAAGTCTTCAGTCAATTTGGGTGATAGTGCATGTATTGTCATTTACTGATTCATTAGAAGACTCCAAACTCAATGGTATAGCCTGACAATTATTTACTTTCTCTCACACACGTGTGTCTGGTTTTGGTAGATTGACAGAGGGCAGGCAAGGCTACGTGATCTGCTTCTTCAAGTTGCAGAACTAGCTGGGATGATTCCCACTACATGTCAGCTAAGATATATTCTCCGCATGTTTCCATTCTGGAGTCCACGCTAAGGGGACAGGGACTCCACGGAGAAAGCTATTTTGTGTGGGGCGAAAAGAAGTGCAGGAAGACAGATAGAAACACACAATCCCTCTTAAGGCTGAGCCTGGTAGACCAGCTACTACCTGAGAGAATTTTTCTCCTCCTGATGAACAAGAGAGCAAGCAGAAACATGTGTTGGTAGAGTTGAACATGATCACAAACACTTCCCCTCCCATCAAAATGTGTAGGCTTATCTCCACCCCATGGATCTACGCTGGCCGTGCAATGACTTCTATGCAATGACCTTCAATGGCCTGTGGAACATTCATTACCAACTGTGAGGAGCACTAAGGCTTGAAAAGTGCTTGCAAACGACCTTACTCAGCTGCTACTCTGCTGGACAGTAAGACAAACATGTTAACAAGGCCAGATTAGGCTTCTAGACCCTGAGATCATGTAGAACAGACAACAAGTGGTCCCAGTTACGCCAACCAGTCTGCCTGACACCAGACAGCAGCTTCCAACGAACTCACTCACTCCTCTTGGAGGGATGAGAAAGCCCAGCAGACAGCAGCAAAGCTAACCAAACCAAAATGACCGCAGACTGGTTTACCTAAATAAATATTGATACAACACTGTCGTATAAGTTTTAAGGTGGAGGACGGCTTACAAAAAGTGAACAATCGTAACAAAAACTACCTGGTACAAAAGTTGTTCTCTAGAAACGAATACTGCCTTTACAAATCCTAAAACATATGGCATGCGATTTGGAATCGGATGATAATCAAAAATGAAAACTTGCCAAACACACAGTTGGAAAAATCTGGATAAATGACGCAGAAATTATTACTGAAGGGTGATAAAAAAAATGACAATTTATTTATATAGTTGTTGAACAATTGACAGAACTGTAATCTGCAGCAACTTGGCCTAATAAACATGGATCCTTCCAAGGAGATCCCCAAAGAGAATATTGAAAGTGTCTGTTGAATGTTCCCAGATGCATATGATAAAGAACTTTAGGAGAAAAACGAGCCACGGAAGAAATTGTTAAAATCGCAAGGATAATTTTAAAAGGTTAAAAACGAGCCATAAATTATTGAGATGGAAAACAAGCTCTTACCCCTAGTCTCCAAGCCAGTATTAAGATTCTGAAAATAAAACGATACCTAACACCATAGTTAATATCAAAGACATGGTTATAAATATCAGCATTAATGCCTTTAAAAGGTTTAATATGGATCCTAATATACCTGTGCAGCTAGAATAACAGGACTTACATAAAGCTGAACACAAAATAGAGAAAGGACTATCTCAGAAAGAACTGTAGGCTTTTTTCCTCTTCTTCCCTAATAAATATAGTATAAATTTAAAAATAATAGTGTCACAAAACGTTTTAAGAGCAACGTGGTGCCTTTCACTGAAAAGGAATTGAAATTGCTCAAGTTCCATAATGCCCTCGGGGTTGCCAAACTTCTACTGGCAGGAAGTTTGTGGAGAAACCTATTAAGCTATAAACGTTGAAAATTTTTCAGGAATAAAAAAAATGGGACATCTCAGGAGGCAGAGGAAGGATCCCATATGGTCGAGCCAAGAGAGAGAGTCCACTAGAACCCTCTCCCCACAGATGAGAACGAGGTGAAGCACTCACTACTCCTGGGGTGGACCGCCCAGGCACCCTGTGGGATTTCAGATTGTTATGGACAAGTGACTGCTATGGGCCTCTCATTCTTCACGTTCAGAGTATGGGGATTTAGTGTGGTTATCCACAATTCGGCTCATCATGGTACTTAGAAATGTAAAAAGACCATTCTTCCTCAGTTCAGAGGTCTCTATATTAAGAAGTACCACACATGAGAAGGTGCACCGAAGTTTTGTTTCCCTTTGGACCCAAGAGAGATGATAAGGGTAATGCAAAGTATGGTCTGGGATTTTGATGTCATAATTAGATGATAATTTGGGGATCCTTTGGATGGAAGTGATCATATTTTGCAGTTGATAACAATAGGAATATTATAAATAGGGTGACGACTAGGGCAGATTACAAAATTAACTCTAAATCCTTCCCCTTCCATCAAATAAGATCTAGTTTTTTATCCTTAAATCAAGGATGACCATGTGTCTTTGCATGGCTAGTAGAACATTACTATCGTCATAAAAGTTATACACAAATATTTCTTTCTAGAACTGATTATAAAAAGTCTCACCCTACTCTGTAGCTAAATGTTTTACTTTCTATGAAGTTCATTGTGGAATATTCAGGTAGTATCCAAATTACCATGGTACACACACACACACACACACACACACATACACACGAGGAGATAATTTTCAAATTTTCTCTTTTTTACCCACTCCTAAATCTTTAGCAGTTTGTGGATAGTAGTCTGGGTAAAAGCTAAATAGTTTTATTGATGCACAGGACAGTGTTTCAATTATAATACAGCTAGTCATTATTGTTAACCTATTAAGTTAGACTTCAAACCAAAAATGTACTCATATATCCATGAACACAACTAAATTTAAGTATAGGGATGGGGCACCTGTGTGACTCAGTCAGTTAAGCATCCGACTTCGGCTCAGGCCATGATCTCGCCATTTGTGAGTTCAAGCCTCTCGTCTGGCTCTGTGCTGATGGCTTGGAGCTTAGAGCCTGCCTCAGATTCTGTGTCTTTCTCCCTCTGCCCCCCCTTCTCTCTTTCTCTCTCTCTTCCTCAAAAATAAATAAACATTAAAAATTAATAAATACATAAAGCTTAATTATATAATATTCCACATCACTATAAAACATTATTGATAATATTAAAGTATACAGTTTAATAAACTTTAGTAGTTTTAATCATTATATTCAGAGATGAAAACAGAAAGGTAGACATCTTTCTCTTGATCACCTTCTTACATTGTTTTGCAGTTGAAATGAGTTAGAAATTAACCCAGGTTTTATTTTCTTCACAATAAAATATATGCAGATATAGAGATATATATTTATTAAATATGGATTTGTATAGATGTGGATACATATATATGATATATATTTCATGTATGATATATGATACATATAATACATAATATATAATTTTTCTTCACAGTATAGTATCATGTCATCTGCAAATAGTGAAAGTTTACCTTCTTTTTTTTCTTTTTTTACCAATATAGATGTCTCTTGGTTCTTTTCTTGTCTAATTACTGTTTCTAGAACTCCCAGTACTATATTGAATAAAAGTGGTGAGAGTGGGCGTCTGGGTTTTTTTTTCCTGAACTTAGAGGAAAAGCTCTCAGTTTTTCATCATTGAATATGATGTTGGCCTGTGGGTTTATCATATATGGCTTCTTTATGTTGAGGTACGTTCCCTCTAAGCCCACCTTGTCGAGAGGTTTTATTATGAATGAATGTTGATTTTTTTAATGCTTTTTCTGCATCAATTGAGATGATCATATGATTTCTTTATCTTTTGTTTTGTAAATGTGGTACATCGCATTGATTAACCAGTGAATATCGAACCATTCTAGCGTCTCTGGAATAAATCCAACCTGATTGTGGTCAATGATCCTTTTAATTTATTGTTGAATGTCGTTTGCTAATATTTTGCTTAGGATTTTTGAATAAATGTTCATCAGGGATATTGGCCTCTAGTTTTCTTTTTTTGTATTATCTATGTCAGGTTTTGGTGTCAGTGTCAGTCTGGCCTTGTAGAATGTATTTGGAAGCTTTCTATTTTTTGAAATAGTTTGAGAAGAATAGGTATGAACTCTTCTTTTCTTTTAATGTTTATTTATTATTTTTGAGAGAGAGAGAGAGAGAGAGAGAGCAAGTGGAGAAGGGGAAGAGAAAAAGGGAGACAGAGGACCCAAAACAGGCTTTGTGCCGACAACAGAGAGCCCGATGTAGGGCTTGAAATCAAGAACCCTGAGATCATGACCTGAGCTGAAATCCAGAGTCGGACACTTAACCTACTGAGCCACCCAGGAGTCCTAATACTAACTCTTTTTAAAGTGTGGTAGAATTTACCTGCAAATACATCTGATCCTGGACTTTTAATTTCTGGTAGCTGTTTTGATTACCAGTTCAATTCCATTACTAGTAATTAATCTGTTCAGATTTTCTACTTCTTCCTGATTCAGTTTTGGAAGGTTGTATGTTTCTAGGAATTTATCCTTTTTTTAGGTTGCCCAATTTGTTGGCGTATAATTTTTCATAGTATTGTCTTATAACTCTTTTTACTTCTATGGTGGCATTGTTACATCTCCTTTTTTTATCTCTGATTTTATTTACTTAGGTTCTTGCTCTTTTTTCTTGATGAGTCTGCTTCGGGTTTATCAATTTTATTTATTGTTCAAAGAACCAACTCTTGATTTCATTTTTTTTCTCTGTATGCCATTTCTTTTTCTTCAGATTCTTTATTATTTCCCCTCTTCTACGCAGCTTGTTCTTTGTTCTTCTCTTTCTAGTTCCTTTAGGTTTAAAGTTAGATTGTATTTGGACTTTTATTTCTTGAGGCAGACTTATATTGCTATATATTTTCCTTTTAAAAGTGTTTTTGAGACAACTACACTTTTATTTGTGGCTGCAACACTAAAAAGCTTCAATTTATATTCACAAGGGAGGAGAAAAAACTTGCCAGCTTTGGGAGAGGCACCACAGTAAAACACCCATGTACAACTGAAAGCCATTTGGATCCTGGGAACGAGAGGAAAATGGAAAGTTTGCTTCCTTTGTTACTTTCATTTATTTTTCCTGGGGTATCTGGGTGGCTCAGAGGGTTAAGCATCTGACTCTTGATTTCAGCTCAGGTCATGATCTCAGGGTTCACGAGTTTGAGACCTGCAATCCTTGCTGTCTGCATGGAGTCTCCTTGGAATTCTCTCTTTCCCTCTCTCTCTGACCCTCTCCCTCTCATGCGTTCTCTGTCTCAAAATAAATTAATTAATTAAAAACATATTTTTCTTTAGCCAATTTTGTTTAAGACTAGTTTTCAGTACACACACAAACGTGATAATGTAGAGATGAAAAGTGTGGGTCTCATTATTCTGAGATAAATGTCTGTGACAAGTTGCATTTCCTACCAAGCAAAAATAAGAATAGCCAAAATGCTCTTCTAGACAGAGTGTATATTTAAATATTAATATGATATTTATTCAATTGTGGCACATTGTTCAATAGCTAACCATATGTTGATTATTATATGGCTCATACACTGTGCCCAGTTTTTCTTTGTAACAACATAAAATTCAAAATGCTGATTTAAAATTTTCACAGGAAACATTAAAGAGAAATGGCTTTTTAGATGGTCTTAAGTTACCACCATAAAAATCTGCTCCTTTTGCAAAGGCATGTTAACTGCGATGCCAGGAATCAAGGTTCATAGGAAATGGGTAACGTTGAGGAGAAAAATATCAAGACCTAAGAATGTTTTTCAATGGTGGAAAACCTGTAAATATAGATTTAAATTTTAATACAACTCAAAAACAAGCCCATGGCTCCAAAATTCAGAAGATCCAAATATGTCTTTCATTGGATTTGATCTTCTATTGTTGCATGTTAAAGCCAAACATTTCATTTATGGTTATTGGATGGTTGCCAAAAATCGCTGCAATATTTATTGTCAGTCTTCACGTACACTTTCCAAAAAAATGTTCAGCTTTATTTGAATTGGCAATTACTCCTCATCCGCTTTCATATTCCATATAAAAGGTAAAGTTTCTTTATGATCAAATTAATGTCGATTGACCAGGGTTTAGGAAATATCAAGAATAAAAAAATGTATGACATAATGAAGACATGTATTTCCAGTTTAAATAAATAAGTACATTTTATGGCTTGGTGGATCCATTTTAGTTTCTTTTAGTGAATCTGCATTTGTGGTTTTCTTTCATCTGTGTCCTTATATTGTATTTCAATTTACTTTCATTCTACCTGAAAAAAAAAATGTTCAAATCCCCTATGTTATGACCTGGGTAGCTGCTGGAGTGGTATTTTAACTAGCTGGAGACAGGCTAGTGACAAGTGCTGGAAAACTTCCAGGTAAGATATTGTCAGCTGAAACAGCAGAGGACGCCGAAGACAAAAGTTCAGGCAAAGACGGAAACCATGCAAGAACGTTATCGTCCACAGGAGGATGGGGAAACCCCAGGGGTAGCCACATGGTCAGTAGATCAAAAACTAACATAGAAACTCGAAGTCCTCTGCCAGGCAAATGAGGCCAAGAATATGTAAATCAGAAGCAAAGGAAGTGACTTAATTTTTTAACAAAATCATTAGTTTTGGTTTAATGTGTTTCCATGAGATGACTGAGGCTTGATCGACGGAACGGACAGATGTTTACACGGATAGATGTGTGACCAGGAAGGCAATGCTTGCTGAACGTGATACCTATAAGGGGCCTTCTCCTTGTCCCAGAATAACTTAAAATGTTCTTTCTGCTTGGGCAAGTTTTCACAGAGCAGCCAAGGAATTCTGGTTGCTACAAGCAGCTTTCTGACTGTAAGCAGTGCAGTTTTTCAGTGCGGAAGTTGTCACGTGTCTCTTGTTCTCACCGCAGGTTGCTTTCATCAGCGTAGCATCACTTTGGTTCTGTCCATGGGGGCTATTTACTTTCGCTTTTTAATTTGCCCTTGGACATACCTAGTTTCTTTTTTTTTTTCTTCCTGCCTCTGAAACAAAGAACATGAGAACCTGAAAATGAATGGTCACATTAACCCTTTCTTCATTATCAACTGAAAGACAAAAATGTCACTTTTACTCATACCATGAAGATGTTTTTCTGTATTTGTTTTCTTATATTCTTTCACTTGCAGGCAATGGATTGTTACATTATTCAGAGAAAATGTCTATATTTCTGCAAATGAACATAAGAGCAATTAGTTAAAAATGGATTGAGCGACCAGAAATGCCTATTATGTTACCTTTTGACTGAATTTTTAATAGGTATTAAAAGTATTTTAATGTTAAGAAAATTATATAGAATACAAAACACTCGATAATAAATAATCTTTAACTTCCGTGATACCAGTCTCCTTTAGTTTACTGTTTAAAATAGAATGAAATAAACTCATCAACCATTTGTCTGAAGTGCTGTAACGAGCAGTATTTTGACTGTATTTAAATTACCATCACATGTAGTTATAAAGCACACAATTGTATATCTCATTTCAGTTGACATGTTCACCCACGATTCATTAGTTTTTCATATATTATATTTTTGGATTTTTATGAGGATACAGCCATTGTTTGGGAGAAAGAAAAGGAGTGTACATGCTTTTCTCTCTTAAAAATCATATTAGAATTTGAAATCAATCTTATATATTACCCTTTAATTAGCCTTTTTAAGAAAATGTTCAGTTGAATTTCACAAAGACTTCATACCACTATTGGTTTCTTCTACTTTATATGCGACGCTCAGTGTGCTAAGACATATAATGTGAATGATGAGCCATATGCATATAAATATATAATATTTATACATTTTAAATCTTTCTTTAAAACAAGAGAGATGATCAGTTTCAAACTATATTAGTCTCATTTATCTCCATGATGCCATTAACACTGTAAAAACATTCCTAACTCCTGAAGGCCTGCAGAAGCCTTTAGCTCCTCAGCTGCATTATTAGATTGTCAACATAATTCAGACATCTCATACAGAATGAGCCCGCCCGCTGGCTCCAGTCCTTCCTAAATGTATTTGCTTGATGGAGAGCTCAGAACATATCGAGGCCATTACTACTTTAGTGCATATGGCGCTTGCAGAATCGTCTCCATTGCTGCTTCAAAAAAACCTTAAGATTTACACGTTTGTGGTTCTGTCTTACACGCTTTATTCAGGGTATTCTAATGCCTAGTCACAAATGAGTAGATGAGAAAAGAAAACGCAACTTCTAAAATTAGGTGAAAAATGAGTGTCCTGATGATCGGCATCACAAAACTGACACATTTCCTTTACCTTTCCAGTTGAGAGATTACATAAAGCCTCCAAGTGTACAGATGATGCCTTTAAGAAATTTGTCAAAATATCTGTGGAATGGAATGGATGCTTTTTAATCGGGTATTTGTGGGGTTTCTTGTTATGGAGACGTATGAGTTCCTTACATATTTTTAATATTAACCACTTATTTGATATATAGTTTGCAAATATTTTCTCCCAATCCATAGGTTCCTTCTTTTTTTTCTGTTGGTGGCTTTCTTTGGTGTAGAACCTTTTTAGTTTGATGTAGTCCCACTTGTTTATTTTTTTGTTTTTTTTCGCTGGCTTTTGGTTTCATATCCAAAAATCATTGCCAAAGCTAACGTCAAGGACTTTGTCTTTATATTTTCTTGTAGGAATTTTGCATTTTCACATCTTAGTTTAAGTTTTAATCCATTTTAAACATCCCAAATGTCCACTTACATATGTTTATGTTTGTATACATTTATGTATTACACATAATATGTATTTTAAACATACATCTATGTATTAAAAGCTTACATATGTGTATATCTTACATCCATGGATTCCATAATTAATTACTTGTTTTATCTTGAAGCATAGAACAGTAGTTTCAAAACAAAATATGAATTGACTACTAAAAATAACACTATACTGTGAAATTTACAATTTCCTTGTACTTTTTTTCATTCAAATGCATCCAACAAAAGTATAATCTTAAAGTACAGTCAACACCTTTTCCTTAAATTACTTCATGTAAATTGTTTCTTCCTGTGTCAATACTATGAAACTGATGTAACATTACGTTGATTTATTTTCATTTGTATTCATTTGTGGGACTTGTCTTCTTTAGATCAGGATGTGTTCAAGCTATTTATTTATTTATTTATTTATTTATTTATTTATTTATTTGGTATCAGGAGTGTAATTACTTGATTTTAAGGCAAAAGTTTTGTGGAAATTTGTCTTACTTTCACCTTTGAACTTGTGACTGTATAACGTCTTCCCTGCTCAAGGTCACTAATGGGGTTAGTACATTGCTCTGAACTCTGCTTATCAGAATAAAGAAAAAGGAGCTCTCTATTTTATTAGACTCTTATTTTTAATAATAATTTTAGTTGTTTTCCAGTGTTCATTGAATTATAATCATTAGCGTTCCTTTGTTGGATGGTGAGTTCCTGGATACAGAAACTGTGTTTTATCAGAATTTTATAATTTAAAATATTTTATTGATTAATTCATTATTTGTTTGTTTTGCTTTTGGCCTATCATAAGGGCTTATTGATTCCTTATTGAGAAAGACTGTAAATACAGTTTATTTCTCAAAGAACCACCCCATTCTTCAAGGATTCTAAAATGATGTGTCCTTTTTTTTCCAAGTCTACAGAGAGTAAAATTTTATTTCCTCACACCAGGCTTGCTCCACAACACCCATGGACAGCAATGTCTTTCCTGCTCCATCTACCTGTTTTATTCTAACTATAGCTTGTTCTTTTGGGGGATGAGTCTTTCGGCTTGAAGGGTTTTGTTTGGAAAGGACAAAAATGATTTCCTTATGCCCCTGGCCCATTTAGGGAACCCTAAGTTTCTCCATTCATTCCAGCTGCTGTATTTACCTTGAGCTCTTCATACGTTCCAAAAAGCACAATCAATTCTTTTTCCTTTCCTCAGGAGTCATCTGTATTTTTAGATTCATTGCAGATCAGAAAAGAGTTCTTTTTAACATATTTTACAAATGGTTTGTGGTAACCTTAATATCTGTAATTTAGAGATGATTACAATGCCTCCAGCCATCATCTTATATGTATTGCTTCTTTCCCTTAACTGTCCTAAGCTCTACAAACATATTAATATTTTTTTCTTTTCATAAATCAGGAAACTATTTCTTAAATGTTAGATATTTTCTCAAGAGTTTCCAATTAATAATAATAATAATAATAATAATAATAATAATAAAAGGCCACAATTTTGAAGTAAGTCTGTATCTGTACTTCAGTATCTGAGTTCTGACCACTA
This sequence comes from Lynx canadensis, assembly GCF_007474595.2. Classification (NCBI taxonomy): domain Eukaryota; kingdom Metazoa; phylum Chordata; class Mammalia; order Carnivora; family Felidae; genus Lynx; species Lynx canadensis. Next base: position 10,310,619 of record NC_044314.2, on the reverse strand, counting down.
GGCCACTACACCACTTTTCCTAACAGTTTGAAATATTTAAACATTAAGTTTGCCAATGTTTCACAAGATTACTGGTGTCATTCTGCCATTTCAGTTTTGAGCTTACTTACAGCCATCAATCGATGAAAAAAATAATGAAAATACCCCATATCTATATATTTTTTTCTTTGCTTGTATGTAAGCATTGCTATGCTAAGGAATACTGGGGCTTGAGACATAAAGCAAAATCAATAATAGTGATCTTATATTTACAATTTCCTATTTTGTTCCTCATGAAGTTTCATATTAATTGATTTTTAAATGTATTGCATTGTTAATTATCTTGATTAAAGAGGGCTTTTTGGTGTGCACCTTAATTCTGTGCCTAAAGCAAGCAACTTATTCACCTCATCCTAGCCCCAGCCCCATAAAAAAGAAAGGTGTTTATTATTAGAGAACCATGTAAAAATCAACCAGTCAATTATGTACCATGCCAAACCAAGATAGGCATCTTGGGAGATAATAAAAAGCAGAGTCATGATCTTGGCCTTTCGAAGCTTTCAATGAAGCTGTGTCCATAAACTATTAGTATGCAAATGCACAATATGGAAGAACATATGGAAGTGCAAAATAAAAATAATTGGCTTTTTAGCTCTGACAATAGCAGGATCCAAATGTATCAGAGGGGTTAGAGAACGTGTTATTGTGTAGATGGAGTTAATCGGGAATTTTAAGAATTTATAAGAATCCAACAGAGGAGATCAGAAGGACTGCATTTTAGGGCAATATCCTGAGACATCATTAAAGGTCAAGGATTTGTGGGGGGTGGAAGGAGGAATTTGGAGTGAATATAACAGTACTATAAATTGAGCAGAAAGTTCATGGGGAGAATTAGTACAAGAGAATTTGTGAGATTTGGTTGTGAAGAGTTTGTAAGAATGCCAAATCAAGGATAAATTTAAAAACGCAATGAGAGGGGATCAACACTCATTGGAAGTTTCTGGATAGGTTATTTTGGTAAAAAGGAAGAGTTGTAATGATGGAAAATGCCCCCCGTGTGTTGAAATCTGAAATGAAGTCATAATGGCTTAATAACAACACGCAATGGAACATTTTAACTTCCATCACATAATAAAAATAACTTTATTCTTCGAAAATAATAACTGGAGGGGCGCCTGGGTGGCGCAGTCGGTTAAGCGTCCGACTTCAGCCAGGTCACGATCTCGCGGTCCGTGAGTTCGAGCCCCGCGTCAGGCTCTGGGCTGATGGCTCGGAGCCTGGAGCCTGTTTCCGATTCTATGTCTCCCTCTCTCTCTGCCCCTCCCCCGTTCATGCTCTGTCTCTCTCTGTCCCAAAATAAATAAAAAACGTTGAAAAAAAAAATTAAAAAAAAAATAACTGGAGAGCCAATGATTATTGACTAAATACAAAGTGCTTGATACAAATAGAGAGATTTATTAAAGAACTTAGAAAGAAAGTTCTCAATTATTTAGCATTATAATTGGTGTCCCTTGTATTTATTTTAGACAGTTTATCATATTAAGAAAGTTTTTTAATATCAAATGATTTTTTCAGCATCTATTGAGTTGCTTATGTTTTTTTTTTTCCCCACTTCTTCCTGTGAATATGGTTGATCACATTATTGATATTTAAGTGCTAAGTCATTTTTTTATTCCAAACATAAGCACTACCTTGTTATGATGGTTTACCCTTTTTTATATTTCGGAGCTTTGATTTGTTGACATTTTTATTTAGGAATTTTACATTTGTCATTCCCCCTGCCTTGGTATCCTTGCTGGGTTTTAATACAATAGATATGCTGAATCCAGAAACTGACTTGGAAGTTATTCCTCTTTACCTGTTAACTGCATGGGTTTACTTATTTAAGACTGAGGTTATATCTTCCTTAAATATTTGGAAGAATGCACAAACAAATTTACCTGGATCTGGAGTCAGGTTATGATTTATGTCTTTATTATTATTATTATTATTATTATTATTATTTTGGATATTTTTGAAAAGGTTTAGTTGCGTATTTGATTTCTTTACAATAGCTAAGTATATTTTTTCCTAAGAATAGATGTTCAAAAGGGCTCATAAGCCTCCACAGAGATTTAAAGGCAAGAAATATAATGCAGTAAGAGAAAGAGAATGCAGTCACACATTGCAAATTTGAAGGGCATCCCAGGCATAAGCTACCCTTGGACCCACGTTTCATGTGTCATGCTGTGTCCCCAGTGTGGACCTCCACATTGGTATGAGGAGTCTTGGCTTGAAAGAGTTTACCCAAAGAGCTCTCAGCAGCCCTTTATATAACCAAGTCAACCTTGTCCAACTGGTTAGGCCATTGCAAACCAAAAGTGAAGAGACTATGTAGGTTGCAACATCAGAAGCTCCCCCCAGCCCCCCACCATGAAATCTGAAGCCAGTTCCAGCAAGGAGGGCAAGGAGAGATGGAGGAGAAAGGCAGCCACTCCAAACTGCTTGGCCAGCAGGTTCAACAAGCAAAGGAACTTACATAAGAAGCTTGTCTTCTGCTGCTGCAGGATGAGTAGATCTCCTAACCCACCCACCAAGTCCTAGTAGTTTATTGAGAGGCCTTCACAGTTCCATCAGACATTCAGCCCATATGTTGAGAAACAATACTTTACTCTCTCAAGAGACAGAGTCCTAGCATGGGGAAGGCAAGTGGAGGGCACATCTCAAGTACAGGGGAGGCTGTGAGGAGCCTCCAATCGCCCAGATCCAGCTCAAGGGTCAAACCTGAGGTCATGCCTTCTTGATGACCTACCCCAACATGGGGAACAAGGGTTTTAGACTTTCAACAGTACATCATAAAATCCATTGCCATTTCTTGGATAAGAGTCAAATGCTAGAAAACAGGTATTTTCAGAGACATTTTTTAGGTCAGCCAGTGAAAAAAATTTTTTTAATTTCTTCTTATGAAGTTTTGGTAAGTTTTTATTTGAAGTTTATCCACATCATCTAAATTTTCAATTATTGGCATAAAGTTGTAGGTAATATTATTTTATTATCTTTTCAATATCAGTAAGATCTGTTGTGGCCCTCTCATTTTATGTCTTATATTGCTATTTTGTGTTTCCTTTTCATTTTAGTCATACTGGGGTTCATCAGATGTACTAATATTTTAAAATAACTAAATGTGTGACTTTTAATTTTTTTCTGTTGCCTTTATTTATTTTCTCTTTCATTTATTTCTACATACACATGCACACACACACACACGTGTGTGTATAAATTAGGTCAAGATTGGTTCAGATATGTATTTTTTTCTGATGTTTTTCTGTTTATCCTATCAGTTATTGAATGAAGTCCTCCACAATGAGTGTACTTAGTTTGACTTTATAATTTTTAAAATCTAGCCCGAAAAGTCTTGTCTTTTCAATGGAATGATTAATCCCTTGTCATTTAATATAATCACTGATACATTTAAGTTTACAACCACTATTTTCCCCATTTATTAGAACTGTATTATTACTTTTTTCATTTATCTTTTTAATTAATTGAAAACTTTTTATTAATCCAATTTATTGGGATTATGCCATTATAAATATATTATTACTTTTTTTTTTTACATTTATTTATTTTTGAGAGACAGAGACAGAGCACAAGTCCAGGAAGGGCAGAGAGAGAAAGAGACACAAAATCGGAAGCAGACTCCAGGCTCCAAGCTGTCAGCACAGAGCCCAATGTGGGGCTTGAACTCACAAACTGTTGATCTCACAAACTGTGAGATCGTGACCTAAGCCGAAGTCGGACTGAGCCACTTAACCGACTGAGCCACTCAGGTGCCCCTGTTGTTATTAATATATTATTTTCCCATTTATATTTGGTTTCTCCAGAAACACTAGAGAAATAATCAACCAGTGCAGCATGGTAAGAATTGGGAATCTAAGTTGAAATGTGACAAATATGACCATGGGTTAAATTCCTTCAATGTGGTGATAACATATATAAATATATACATATATTTATATATATATAAATATATACATATATTTATATACATATATACATATATATATTTACATTTATATACATATATATACATATATATAAATATTATATATATATAAATATTATATATATATATATATAATTTTGCATGTATAGTTCCAAGCAAAGATAGGAGAGGCATAAGAGTCGTGGTTAGCATTATGTACTAGGCTTGACCCTAAGATGCTGAGTTGGAGGTGAGTATTTATATGTGTATCAAGTGTCTTCAATGTGAGAAAGACAAAATTGCATGCATTGGAAATTAGGAGACCCCCAATGTTGTTTGGTCTGATTACCTGTGCACACTCTACCAAAATCACTATGTTAGTACAAATAAAACATACAACTTATAAATATCTTCTCAATGAAATCTCTTTCCGTTTTTCATAGTTGGAGAGAGACAAAACGGATGCAATACCCTTCATTTTGAGATATCTGCCATGAACCTCAAGTCAGTATGTGGCATTTAATTAAGTGATAGAAATGAGAAATACTATGATCTTGCATTAAGAAAGATCATGTGTAGCTGGACAGGACACATGTATATGAATATGCCCCAATACATAATTAAAATATTAAAATAATTTGGGATAAGTCTCTCTCTCTCTCTCTCTCTCTCTCTCTCTCTTTTAGTTACTGTAAAGATGCTCTGGGGAGTAAATGGCAAATATAATATTCTGTGTTTAAATCTTTTTATTTACTTATATTTTCTGCTTTGGCAGTGTAGCTGGAAACTTTATTAAACTCTTAAGACTTTTTTTTTTTTAATCAGAATATGTCACATAAAAGTTCTGCATCCTGACATTTCCTGTTTTATGGCCATTCTTGAATTGGTATTATCTTTGATTTAGTCTCATTAACCCTACTGAAATGTGAAGGTCAGAATTGTATTTATAAATGATATGTGAAAATTCAGTGAAATTGGCAACATTGTGAAGTGAACCGCAGAGGGAACTCTCTTGTAAGAAGTCAACATTAGTGGAAGAAATATCTTTCATCAAGCAAACGTTCATCTTTGGTATTAGATCATGTGTCTGTATTATTAGCTTCTAATCAGTCATTGGTCTGTCTTGAAACTCTGACATAGGATCCTAACTGCTAAAATATAATTTATCATGACAAAGTATTTTTACCCATTCAGTTTTTCAGTACTTTTCCTATATTTTACTGTTCAGTTGAGGATAAGGAAGTAATTTTCTACTTGGAAGTCCAAATACTCATGTTAACTACCAAGGTGACACGCAATAATTCCACTGGACAGCTGCTGGCACTGTATCAACCATGTTTCGAGTCATGAAACACTTTTCCAGAGCACTATTCTTTTCTTCTTTTTTCTTTTCTGATCTATCTTTTAATGTTCTAGTTAAGTTGCACTTTTCCCCCCATCAAATGGAGGGTACAAAGCTTGCCAACTCATAAAATGGCTACTACTAAATCACAGTGTAAATGGAGATTTCTTGACTTTTCCCTTGCATAATTTAAACCTTTAAATGATAAATTGTAAAACTTTAGCTCTACTATTTCAACTATGTTTGCTTAAAAATTATCATGTTTAGGGTGCTTGGGTGGCTCAGTGGGCTAAGCACCGGACTTCAGCTCACGTCATGATCTCACGGTTTGTGAGTTCAAGCCCCGCGTCTGGCTCTGTACTGACAGCTCAGAGCCTGGAGCCTGCTCTCTCTCTGACCCTCCCCCCACCTCTCTCTCTCTCTCTCTCTCTCTCTCTCTCTTTCAAAAATAAACATTAAAAATAATTTTAAAAAATAATCATGCTCTACATCAAATAATAACTATTTTAAACATTATAAAGTTAAAGGCCCTGTTAAAGGCAAAATAAAGATAAGGTTTTTAGGGGTGCCTGGGTGGCTGTGTTGGTTAAATGTCCAGCTGTTGGTTTCAGCTTAGGCCATGATCTCACGATTCTTTTACTTGGGTTTGAAAATGAGCTTTAAAGCTCCCTGGCTGCGGGAATAATGTGAAAATTGCTTAATACATTGTATGAAAATTTCATTGTATTAAAATTGTAGAGATTCAGCAGAATGCTATTTTTTCCCTGTAAGCATAAAATTTGCTTTTAGCAATTTGTAAGCCCAGGGTCAAATAGATCCCATAGATGTTTAAGATGATTTGATCCTGGCTACCGTATTTATAAATTGGATCCTACCATTACGTTTTAGGTTAGGTAATCACATTTGGAAGCTTGGCCTGTTAACCAGGCCACCTTCTCCTTTTAAGGTCCTGGACTTACCTTTTGTTCTCTTCTCAGCATTGTGAGTTTCCTCCAAGTCCTGTCTGGCTTTCTGATCCTTCAGCGGATGCTTCCTTCTTGGCCTTGCGTTCCACACACTTTTAGTTAACAGCCGATGCTTGGAGACAAAGTTTGATGCAGGATATCAAGCTTACTTCACTGTGGTTCCCTTTTTCCATGATCTTGGCTACTGAAGTGCAGTCGCCCTTAGGAACTCCTGGTGGCAATTTTCCATTTTTGTAAGATTGCCCGAAGTCTGACCCTGGGCCCCTCACTGCATGTGGATTGTCAATTGTCCCAAATGGAAAATTAGTGGATGTACTTGCCTGGGTTCATTTGCCTTCTGCAAGGATCTTGGCCTTTTCATCCTGGCTAAATCAAGTGCTCTATAATTCATTCAAAGAGCTGTTCTATTCTTTCCCCCAGTTTGTTTTATGTTATGTCATCGGAGGAGTTTGATTAAAAACTACCCATTCCATCCAAAAGCAGATATATAGCAGTATAACAGATGGCGAAATTTAACTTGTTCATTTTCTTTTTTTGTTATTTTTCTAATGCTTATTTATTTTTGAGAGAGAGAGGCAGAGCACAAGTAGGGGAGGAGCGGAGAGAGAGGGGGACACAGAATCTGAAGCAGGCTCCAGGTTCTGAGATGTCAGCACAGAGCCCAATATGGGGCTCGAACTCTCGGACTGCAAGATCATCAAGGACTGTGAGATCATGACCTGAGCCGAAGTCCAACGCTTAACTGACTGAGCCACCCAGGAGCCTCTAGCTTATTCGTTTTCTACTAAACTCAGGGCCATGTACGCTTTGTAGTGGCATGGTCAGAAGAGGGATTCTAGTTTTTGAGAGAAAAAAAAGAACAGCGAACAAAGAGAAAAAAAAGACAATCTAGTTTCCTGACTCCCAATATTGCTAAGCTTTTTTCCATTGTGTGAACACTCAGTTATATTGAGAATGGGAAGATGTGATATGACACATCAGACCACTGAAGGAATCAAAGTTTCAGTCACATCAAAAAGCTATCTAGTATTTTCCCTTTGGTGGAGCAAATTATGTAAAACTACTCTTTATTGTGAGTCAGAGAAAAATTGTCTTCTATTAGAAGCCTTTTTCTAGAGCTAATTTTGTTCAAATGCTTTTTTTTACATTTGATACTAATATGGAATTTCACTAAATTTCTTGTAATATTTATCTTATGTCCTAAAATATTATAGGTGTGCTCGTGTCTACTAAGTATTTAAAAAGTTGAATTACACATGTTGACCAGCATTTATATTCTCTCAAATGCTCTTCCTCAGTTGAAAAGAGTTTCATATTTTCTGAGATTCCATACTCACTCTTTTTTTTTTTAATTTTTTTACATTGATTTATTTTTGAGAAACAGAGTGAGACAAAGCATAAGCGGGGAAGGGGCAGAGAGAGAAGGAGACACAGAATCTGAAGCAGGCTCCAGGCTCTGAGCAAGCGGTCAACACAGAGCCTGATGCGGGGCTCGAACTCACAAACTGTGAGAAAATGACCTGAGCCGAAGTCGGACGCTCAACCGACTGAGCCACCCAGGCGCCCCTCATACTCACTCTTAAAACTAGCTCCAATACCTAAGTTTATTTCAACTATACTAAATAAACCATATGAATTGACAGGAACACTTTTATAAATAGTAAAAATAGAAACAAAGCTGAAAATTTTATACTCACAGGTCTTGTGTTTTATCCAATACCATAATTTACTCAATAAGATTGATACCACATTATCATTGTTTCCACTTACATGTTTGTACGTGTAGAAATAATACTCAAATTTTATATTTTTCACATTGGTTTTGGTAATGAAAATAAAAAGGATTTTTTTAGGAAATGTAAGAAAAATTTAGAAATGGAGGTAAATATCAGTGTTACACAAAATAAAATATGTAAGCATTTTATGTGAAAATTTAAATAATATTTTAAATATTGAGAAGATAGTAGAAACAAATATATGTCATGTGTGCTTATACATACACACACAGAGTCTGATTTTGGATTTATTCTTTTTTATTATGAATTTTTTTTGAACTATTTCAGATTCACTGCAAAAATAAAGGCAAAGTACAGTTATCCTATATACCCCCCGCCCTCATGCATGTATACCCTCTCCCATTATCAACATCTCCCATCAGAGTGATACAGCTGTTAAAATTGATAAACCTAATTTGACGTATCATGCTTACACAAAAACCATAATTTACATTACTGTTCACCCTTGGCGTTGCACATTCTGTGGGTTTGGACAAACATATAATGGCATGCATTCATTCTTATGGTCATACAGAGTATTTTCACTGCCTTACGAATCCCCTGTGTCCTGCCTATTCATTTCTCCCTCTCCATCAACACCTCGCAATTATAGATCTTTTTATTTTTTCATAATTTTGCCTTTTCCAGAATGCCATACGGTGGTAATCATACAGGATGTAACGTTTTTAGGTTGACTTCTTTCGCTGAGTGATATGCATTTAACTTTCCTCTTATTTTTCATGTCTTGATAGTTCATTATTTTTTAGCGCTAAATAATCACGATGTTTTTGATATGTAATTTAAATCCATTGTAGTCAGAGATCCTACTTTTAATGAAATGACTCATTTTTAATATATTTTGACTCAATTTATAGGCCAGAATAGTATCCCTCTCAATAAATATTCCCCATGCTCTTGGAAAAGATGTGCATTTTACATGTGTGATGTTAAGAGAATTCTATCTATATCACTTGGGTTAAGTTGCTTAATAGCATGGCTCAAGTCTTCTATTTTCTCACTGATTTTCTGTCTAACTGCACTTTTAATTATTGAGAAGGAGAGAAGTGTTAAAATTTCTGATTTATAGTGTGTATTTCTCTGTTTCTCCTTGAAATTCTGTAATTCTTTGTTTCATATAAATTGCAGCTCTGTTTTTAAGTGCATAAATACTTATGTCAGTTATGTACTCAATGAATGAACTTGGTTATCATCTGGAAATATACAGTTTATCCACAGTAATATTCTTTGTTGGTAAACCTATTTTGTCTGATATTTATAGCCACTGTAGTTTGCTTCTGATTGGTATTAGTATATCTTAGTCTATCCTTTATTTATTAATCTTTCTGTGTCTTTATATATGAAGGAAACTTCTAACAAGCAACATATAGTTAAGTCCCATTGATATGTGTGTTTGTGTTTGTGTGTGTGTGTGTGTGTGTGTGTGTTTTCAATCAAGGACCTTTAATGTGCCAGTTGATATGATCTATGTTGTAACAAAATTTAAGTACACTGTGTACTCAAAGATTTCTGCATTGAGTTAAATAAATCCATATATACCCGGGTAACTATACATAACACAAAACGGCAAAGCAAATGATCTAAACAGAATATTGAGTTTTCAGGAAATGTAATGATATTAAAGCAATCTAAGTTATGACTCCACTCTGATCAGTAAAGTGATTATACAGGTTGTTAATCAAATCTACTATTAAAAATATTCAAATCTTATTAAATAAATTAAGGTACAATAGTATATCCTACAAACTATGGTGCAAGTTAATATTTTGCCATTCATTATTTCTTAGTCCAAAATTTCAGGGCCAGAGGAACCAAGAACCAAACAAAATGAAAACCACATTTACCAGAGAAAATAGCTGAAGCTGCAAATAAGCATTAGTCTCTCATGCTGAGACATTCTCAGGTTCAGTCGGAGAAAAATGAAAAGCTACAGGGAACAAGATATGAAAAGCAATCGGAGAACCAGATGAACTGGCTAAGCAAAAATAACATCCTACTACATCTCAAATGCGCATCAATGAAAAACAGGAGTTACACACAAAAATGTTTCCAAATGTCATCAAAACACCTGAAATGATTAGTTTAAAAGATCTATCATAAATATCCAATAATGTCTTGGGGAAAAAACTAATTTAATTATGCCGTGGTTTCAAACAAAACCGATAGAAGTTGTGATTCCATTTTAATCTTTTTTTTTTTTTTTTTTTAATTTTCTGTTCTGCAGCCTAGGTCAGTTTCCTAAACAATAGATACTTACTGTCTGATTTAGTTCGCATTTGTTAAAACTAGCTATTTTTGTGATATGATGGTTATTGCTAATAAGCCCACATGTTTTAAGCAATTATCACTCTGTGATCAGTATCCTTAACAAAATTCTGCTGCTGAACAAAAAAAGCGATATACTACGGTGATTGCCAGAGTCAAGGTGGCCTCGTCTTTCAAAGCCAGGATAGTGATGAAAGTTCTATTACCAAATCCCAAAAGCAGACTTCATTTGTCCTCTAAATTCTATCATAATCTAAAGTTGAAATATTTAATCATCGCAGGGATGGAGATTCTTCGCACATTTCAAATAATCTTATGGACGTCCCCATTATGTATGATAGTTGAACTTTGGGGATCAAAAGCAAAACAAAAAAATAATGAAATGACCAATATCATCATGAAAGTTTCCACAAATTCAGCATTACTTTTACATAAATGTCTTTGTAGTCCATATATATGTATATGTATATCTCACTGAAACCATGAGATAATATGTATTAAGTCTATAGCCAGGTTTGTCTCATGTAGGGATAGCAAACACCTATTGCAAAAACTCTAAAACTATGCTCTGCTGTCCACAAAAAATTAATGAGTTTAAGCACTACAGTGGTAGTGCAGCAAGAGGGTTTCAGTTGTATAAATCATGATAAAGCAGAATAAGTAAAAAGAACGGAGTATGTTTAGAGTAGAAAAAAGAATGTTTACCAATATATTTAATTTTACTTCAAATTAGTAAATTATCATATGTAAAATATATTTACACTTAATAAATAAATATGCATTTGTTTTATATTATTTCAGGAGGCAGTTTTAAGCTTTAAGATATGTTTCTTTCCTTTTTACATTTTTTTTTTAATGTGAGTTTATTTTTTGAGAGAGAGAGAAAGAGACAGAGCATGAGCGGGGAAGGAGCAGAGAGAGAGGGAGACAGAATCTGAAACAGGCTCCAGGCTCTGAGCTGTCAGCACAGATCCCAACGCGGGATCTTACAAACCGTGAGATCATGACCTGAGCCTAAACTGGAGGCTTAAGCTACTGAGCCACCCAGGTGCCCCTATCATTGCCAACATAGAGTGTAACAAGAAGTCGGAGAGTTAGGCGATCACCAGCTCATGGCAGACAAATGAAAGGAATTTGCATGGCTTTATTATTTGATTAAAATGTGATTCCAGTTACAATATGAAAAGGGATTAAAGCTTCAGGGGAGAGCAAAGTGGAAACTGAAAGAGAAGACTGTGGCTATTGAAGAAGTGAAGAATAATGACATCTCTCTTGTCTGTAGTGTCATAATCTGGAAATAGAAAGAAGGAGACAGTTTCCAATATGTGTTGTTATTACAGATGACAGGATACACAAAAAGAATGGATGTGAGAGCTGAGGAAGGAAAGATTCCTGTTTTGTTTGTCTGTTTGTTTTCATTTTCGCTAAAAGGGAGGATGTATTATTTCTTAGATGGGAAATCTGGGTAGGGGAGAAGTATTAGATGCTGGGGTTTGGTGGTCAGTGTTCACCAACATGCAGTCTCTGAAAAATATCCAATTAATACTAGTTTCTCAATTTTCGTGTTGTAAATATGGCCCACTCTGTCATTTCCAACAACTAATGGTTTAACAATGATTGATACATTCCTAAAAATTTAAAAATTGCCTCTTGCAAGTCCGTATTAGTTGACCCCAGCACAAGTGGATATGGTAGATGGTATAAATGAAACGTTCTGTCTTTTTTTCACTACAACTTGGAAATGAAATAATAATATGAATTTCAGGGACGGTGTGTGAGTGGAAAATGTATATTTCAGAATCACTGGCATATAGATGAGGCTTGAAGTCTGGGATGTGATTAAATTATTTTTGGAATGCGAAGAAGTAAGAGAAAGGGTTCAGGACGAGGTCCTCTGCAGCCCCACAATTGGAGACAGTACAGAGGATTATGAAATTGGAAAGATGCACAGAAGACTAGAGAGGTAAGGAAAGAGAACCACAAGATTTGGAAGAATGCAGGTGTGTAAGACACTGGTGAAGGGGAGTTATGCTTTAATATCAGATCTAAACTAGATTTCTAAATAAACTGGGTAGCTCTCAGGTTTTTTTTTATTGATATCTAATTTACATATGCCGTTGTGTAAGTGTAAGGTATACAACTTACTGTTTTGATACACTTATTTGTTGTGAAATGTTTACCGCCATGGTGTTAGTTAATCATGGAGTCACGTAATTATCGTTTGTCTTTTGTGGTGAGAGCAGTTAACACCGAGTCTCTTGGCAAGTTTGACATTTAGAATACAGTATTATTGTCTATCATCATGCTGTGCATTAGATCCTGGGAACTTATTTATCTACAAGTTGCAAGTTTTTATCCTTAAACATCTTCCAGATTCCTCCAGGACTCTGCCCCTGGTAAGCATGATTCTCTTCTGTTTTTATGAGCTTGACTTTTCGAATTTCTGTGTATAATTGATACCATACAGTATTTGTATTTATCTGACTTACTTTACATAACATAATGCCCTCAAACTCCGTCCATGTTGTCGCAAATGAAAGATTTCCTACTTTCTTATGCCTTAGTAATATTTCAGTGCAAGGGCACCTGGGAGTCCCAGTCAGTTATGTGTTCGACTCTTGATCTTGGCTCAGGTTGATCAAGGATGATCAAGGTCATCTATGGGTTCGTGAGTTTGAGCGCCCTGTTGGACTCTACATTGACATTCTGGAGTCTGCTTGGGACTCAGTCTCTCTCTCCCTCACTCTCGGCTCCTCCCCCACTCGTTCTCTCTCTCTGTCTAAAAATAAACTTAAAAAAAAAATCCAGTGTGTGTGTGTGTGTGTGTGTGTGTGTGAACATCTTTATGCAATTGCTCTTTGATGGACACTTAGGTGGTTTCCATATCATGGTTATTGTGAACAGTATTGCCATAAACAGTTAGGGTACAGTTATCTTTTCAATATTCTTTTTTCATTTCTTTGGATCTATACCCAGAAGTGGAATTGCTTTTAGTTTTTGACTATGGTTTCTAGCCATTTTATTGAAGATTATGCATTTCTGAATGTTGAGAGGTAACTTTGCCTAAAAAATGATTTGGGGAATTGTCAATGCATGCATAAAAAAAGTCAAAGTTTCAGCACTTTCTTGCTGCATAATCTTAGTTGGTTAATTTGTATACTTTTCAGGATTATATTTATAAAAAAATGAAAATGATACCAGCTCCTTCATACAGACATTAAATAGGCAGAAAATCAGTAGTGATGTAATTGACCTCAATAGCACTTTCAATTATCTTGATGGAATTTATACAATATTCCATGTACCAACAGCTAAATACACATTCTTCTCAAGGTCACATGGAACATTCACCAAGATAAATCACATCTGACCAATAAACCATGCCTTCACAAATTTAAATAATAAAAATAATTAAAAGTATGTATATTTGGTATATTCAGTCTAATCTCAGTCATAATTTATGAGTCTCGCTAAGGATACTGTTCCACTTATCTATTTATTTATTGATGTGTCATTACCACTTTTCAAAATATTGACCTTTATAATGGCTTCATATATTATTGTATATGTTCTCCCATTTTTGACCTGCTGAATTTTATATGAATTTTGGAACAGGATTCTCAATTCCTACAGAATAATTCCTATTGATATTTTAACTCAGATTACATTATATAGAGATTTAAAAAACAAATATTTCACAATCTTGAGTCTTCCTATGAACAATCTTTAATTTCAGTTTTCTTTAATTTTTTAAATATTACTTGTAGTTTTCTAGGAAATACTTTTTTCTTATATCTTCCACTCTATTTATGTATAGATATTTGAAGTTTTTGAGGTTATGGTGAATATTATGTTGTATTTTCTAATTTTTTAATATATCATGACTAATTTTAATTTCTATTCCAAAATTGTATCAAGAGATTTTTAATTTTATTTTTATCCCATATAATCATGTGAATATTCTGTTATTTTTCTGTTCTGCAATTTTGTCAAGTATGTATAATGTGATTTTATTTCTTCCTTTCCATCTCCCCCTTTATGTTCTTTTTCTTACCTTATTAGACTGCTTACAGCCCCCAATACAATGTTAAATAGAATACATATTAGTGGGAATTCTTACATTCATTTGATATTACAAGGAATATCATTTAAATGTATTTTCAGTATTTTTTTGGTAGATCCTCTTAGAATAAATAGTTGCATTCTATCTCTATTTTGCTATAAGTCAAAATGAATGAATGTTAAAGTTGTCACTTTGTTTCCCCTCCAACTACTGAGATGATTCTATGGTATTTCTCTTCTGTTTTGGTTTATATGGTGAAATATCTAATTATTTATTAACTGTTAAGCCAATCTTGACTTATTAGGGTAAACTCAATTTTATATGATTTTCTTTATTTCTTACTAAATTCACCAATGTCTCACCAGTGAATTATTCCAAATATTTAATATCTCACATAAGAAGTGGCAATAACTTATTTATGTATTTGTTTTCAGTCATTTTTGAGCTGTCAAAATTTCTTCCTGTCATCCTAATTATTTTATGAGAACTATAAGAGACGTTAAGTCAAAGATTGCTTAAAATATGTCAAGATATCAGAACATATTGGAATGCATCAACAACCAGCCTTATGAGAAACGCAAATAGTCTCTTATGATGTATGTAATCATATATTTTTATACAAGGCATAATTTTGTATGTCAAGTAAATTATTTTAATAATGATTGTGGATTTTTTTAAGTTTATTTACTTATTTTGAGAGAAAGAGAGTGTGTGAGCAGGGGAGGGGCAGAGAAGGAGGGAGAGAATTCCAAGCAGGCTCACCATCAGCTCAGAGCCTGATGGGAGACTCAGATTCACAAACCGTGAGATCATGACCTGAGCCAAAACCAAGAGCCAGATGCTTACCTGACTGAGCCACCCAGGCGCCCCTCTTTTAATAATGATTGTATATAGGAACTTCATAACATATAGGGATGGACCCTCAACATACTGTATTGAAATCAAATGAGTTAAAACCTTTGGAGGGTGTGTAAAAATTATGAATTGTACTTTTGACCCATTTTTCTTTTCTGAAAGTTCAGACTATAACCAAAAGTGCTAATTGATGATGACATAATATAGCACTTACTAATTTGTAACTTCTTTTGCGTGTAGGTCATAACCACAAAGCATTTAAATCCAATAACGATTCAGTTATTTAATAACATTGCTATTTCAATCTTGGTCAAAAACATTTCAATAGATTCATTCATAATTAATTTCCATGTCTGATATACGGCACACAAACATTTGAAAGTCCAATTAAACAAAAGACCTTAATTACAATGCTTTATATCTGATGCAATAGATGCAAGTTAATAAAATCACACAGGTTGTTGATCACCTTGTCTTCTAGGATAATAAATCAACCCATGGAATTTTGGTAGCAGCAGTAAGTTTTCTTTTCTTTTTATCGGGAAGACTTATGTTCAAACTATCTGAAAGATAGTGTGAAGAGGTGATCTAACAGCTTCTGGAAAAAAGCACAATCATGACTTTTGTACACTCAGGAATCATTGATCCATTAGTAAAACATATATATATGTTTAAAAAATCATTTTTTCTCTATATATTTATATATTTAATATTACTGTATTATATACAATAAAGACTGTATAAACATTATAATCTGTAATTTATATATAATATTCCAATGCGTATGTAAAACAAGAATTATTTTCGATAAATAAAATAATTTTCTTATTTTTTTAGCTATTTCATGTTTATCTGACAAACTCATTTCTAGGGATAAGAATAAGAATTACAGCCAGTTACAAAAGCCTGTGCTAGTCATTTTGCATCCACTCTCACATATAATCCTTATAATGATTCTTTGAGTTTGGTGCCATTTCAATGTCTATGTTGCCAGTGAGGAAACTGAAGCTTAGGAAGTTTAAATAACCTATACAGAGTCTCATAGCATTGAAACACAGACCCATGCTACTCCAATGGTGTTACTTTTTTTTTTTTTAAGGTTTCAGACATAAAAGAAACAAAATATTAAAACACTCTGTGGGAGTTATGGGGTGGCTCAGGTGGCTAAGGGCCTGACTCTTGATTTCCACTCAGGTCATGATCATACCTGTTCATGAGTTCAAGCCCCACATGGGGCTCTGCGCTGACAGTGAGGAACCTGCTTGGTATTCTCTCTCTCCCTCGCTCTCTGCCCCTCCCCCTTTCACACATGCAAACTCTCTCTTTCTCTCTCTCTCAAAATAAATAAATAAACTTAGAAATAATGAAAAAAACTCTGTATAAGTATACCAATGCCAACACTATATACTTCTTCATCTTGATATTACAAGTGAACAGAGAGCCCTTACTTAATATCAGATAAAGTTGCACATGCTTTACACATACTAAGTCAGTAATCTTAGGAAACATTCAGAAATATATTGACTATGTCTATAATTTACAAACAGAAAATTTAGGCACAAATGTGTTAATTGAATTGCTGAAGACTCAGGGGAAAGTGGAGTAACAAGAAAGAGAGTTACATTATCTTGAAATAACTAAAATTTTTTGACAAAATATTTTTTGAAATCATGACTCCAAGACACTAGGCATCAAGGAAAAATAGATAATGATTTCTGAGAGATGGAAAACAAATGAGGTGAATCCTATACATGCTTAAACTTACTTCCTTAAAAGCATTTATGAGCAGCAGTGAAGAGGGGGGAGCTCAGACTGCAGTTCTGTGCCTGCAGCTCTGTGCACTCCCTGAACAAAGTTAGAATTCACAGGAGCCTATATCAGAGATGGACAGCTCAACTGAGAAGGAACCCTTGAGATCTGGAGAGACAAGAAACAGACTTCCACAAGGAATGTAGGGAACAGGGTCTAGGATCCATACAGGGCCAGCAATAGAGCTTGCTTCCATTAGCCAGACAAAAAAAGCCTCATAATTTATAAGGCGATGTGTTGAGCACTCGGAAAAGCCTTTCCTTTCCACTGCAGAAAAATTAACTCCATACTAAACATATCTTGTCCCACCTACTACATATTTAAAAACAAGTACCGTGTGCATGAAACTATAACTTCATTTTAGAAAAGAGCTTATGAATATTTATAGGAATGTAAAAATATCAGGCACCCAATAAGTTAAAATTTAGAATGTCTAGCATCTAATCAAAGATTACCAGACATGAAAACCTGCAGAAAAATACAACCCATAGTGCTAAAAAAATTATAACAGGTTCATGACCAACATTGGTATTTAAATTAGGAGACAAGGAAATTAAAATTTGTTCCTCTACATTCCACATGTTCAAGAGTTAAGTAGAGCCATGAACATTTTTAAAACATACACACACACACACACACACACACACACATGCACATATATATATATATATACACACACGTACATATATGTATGTGTATATATATATAATTATATTGTTTACACCGTACATTATACACATTATATGTTATATATTATACACATATATATGCAAATGTATTGGAGAATATATGTATAAATGTATGAATAGAGAGTGAAAAAATAGATATAAAAATAGATATACATGTCAAATATATAAAAATATATTTTTTCTCTACTATTCAAAGATGAAGCAGTACATCCAAAGAGCATTAAAATATGCACAACACAGGGCACCTGGATGGCTCAGTCAGTTGGGCATCCTACTTTGGCTCAGGTCAAGATCTCATGGTTTGTGAGTTCTAGACCCATGTCAGGCTCTGTGCTGACAGCTCAGAGCCTGGATCCTGCTTCAGATTCGGTGTCTCCCTCTCTCTCTGCCCTTCCCCCGCTTGCATTCTCTGTGTGTGTGTGTGTGTGTGTGTGTGTGTGTGTGTGTCTCGAAAATAAACATTTAAAAAATATGCACATCCATTAGCATTAATGTTAAATTTGCTTTTCTGCCATTTTCTATGTGATAGTTTAAGAAATAGGCTGTTGAGTGTTTAGGACATGTAAAAATGTGTGAATTTTGGAAAGAGGAAAAATTTTAAAGGAAGAGTATCAATGGTGTTTTAGGGAAAATCTGTATCATAGAAGTGACTTAAATGAGCATAGAAGATGATGCCAAATGTTACAACTGAGATTCACTTTTTTCATAAAAGATAAAAGACTGAGGTGAAGGGCCTCTGGGTGGTTCATTCCAACTCTTGACTTTGGCTCAGGTCATGATCTCAAGGCTCAGTTTGTGGGACTGAGCCAACATCAGGTTCATGCTGACAGCACGGAGCCTGCTTTGGGTTCTCTCTCTCTCTCTCTCTCTCTCTCTCTCTGTCTGTCTTTGCCCCTCCCCCACTCGAGTGCACGCATGCTTTTCTCTCAAAAATAAGTAAACTTTAAAGAAAAGACAGAGTTGAGAAATAAAAGTCAATGACATTTATTTCCAAGTGTTTTTTCCTCTTACACTTTTTTTTTCAAAAGTGGCTTGCACAAGTGCATTAAAAAAGTAGCACCCTTAAGACTGTTAAAATATTGTTATATCTTCTAAAATATGTTAAAGACTTATTTTCCTTTAATGAGAAATACATACCCACATGATTTCCAATAGGAATGCCTTTCCTCCAAAGTCGAAGTACAGTTCAAAGGAAAGACTAAGTTTCTAAAGTGCTAGGGCTTTTCATGCTTAGAAGTCTCACTCTAACTCAGTTGCATCCAGACTTTCAATGAGTTTCACCTCCAGTGATAATGAGTAATAGAAGAAAAAAAATCCACTTCTTTAGTTACCTCATGGCGGCATTAAGTTAATACTCTGTATTAAAGTGGCAGCTAATGATTCATTAGCATACCCACTACTGGAGTGATATGCACTTGCATAGATGATAGGCTAGTGGAAACCACTGTCGATATAATATCTCTGTAATGCTGTGATGTTGATGACTTAAGGGAATACATTATTAAAGAAATACCGTGCTGATTACTTGCCTCTGGAATATATCATTAATCTGATGCCACTGCTAAGATGTATAAGTGTAATTTATAATCCACAAAGTGAAAGGTGAGAGCAAGACTTTCCATCTAAGTAATCTTTTAAAGGATTCATTTCTGAAAACTTTATTCTAAGTACTTAGGAGAAGCTTTGGTGAGTTAAGATTATTGAAAGTCGAAGGTGATAGATTGAAGTCATAGGACAGGTGTAATGGAAAGATTTGGTGAAATCCCTGTTAGTTTTCATTGTGAGGAGATCCAAGGCGGCCTTGACAGGAATTTTTGGTCTAATCAAGGATCTTGTCTTACTAATGGTAGGCTAATTTAAGACATGTGGCAAGTGCCCTAGTTTTAAAAGCATTTTGACGTGTTTTAACTTCTATTTTGACCGTATTACTTAATGAGATTGTTGAGAAAAGAATTCTAAGGCTTTTTAAATAATTAAGCAGTCAGATATTAAAATCTACTTATCTCATATAACTGCGGTAGCACAGTGGGGGGATAGGATAGTGCTTATCCAAGATTCTAATATCTCTTATACCAATAATAAACCATGGTTTTAATCAACTTGCCTCTCCTGACATTGGCTTTCTTCATCTATAAAATAGTTTGATTTAAATAAAGCAATCATGATTATAAATTTGATTAAAAGGACTTCCTTTAGAGAAAATAAAATAACAATTATTCAAATGCATTCTTTTTTTTAAAAGTAATAGGAAAAAAACCTTCTAAGTATTCTATATTTTATAAGAAATAATTTCCTATGCAGCGATGTACATCCACTTTCTATTTTTTTAATTTTTTGAATATTTAAACAGATTGCGTAATAATACATTTCAAACAATATGTTTAGTTTATCACAGAATTAAGGTATAACACCAACAGGGCCATTAGACTCACATTTCTTCTTGAATATAACTTCTGGCGAGGTTGCCCACCAGCTCTACAGAAAAGTCTGGACAGGTCTGTACTTAACAGTGGATAAATAACTTTCCTTTCTCACTTCAGAAAGCCTCAAATATAAAACATTACTGGATATATTCACAAATAAAACAGCTTATTAACATGTTATTTCTAGAAACTTAAATTCACTATTTATGGATACAAATAAAAAACCCGTTCGGAAATTATTCTAAAATTCAGTCAACACCGTCACCAGGCACCTTTGTGTATCTAAATCTCCCAGTCGGAAATTTTTCATGCAGTTCTGTTTTCCAAAAAAATTCCTCTTTCTCGGGGTCTTTTTACAATAGACATACTTCAGTTTTCAACTAGGCTAAAAGTACTCCTTTATAAAATTCACTAATGCTTTACTTATTTAAATAACATTCCAAACTGAAGGAAGAAAAGAAATAGGGAAAATATCATGTAATAGAATGAGGAGGAAGGCAAGGAATTGTGCATGTTTAATATAAACACTTTGATGAGTTTAGACACAGGCACACACCTGTGGTGCCATCACCACAAACAAGGTAGTGGACACATCCTTATGTTCCTTTGTTTTTGTTATTTGGAGCTTTTTTGTTTTTGTTTTTGTTTTTTGTTTTTTATTTTTTTTGGTTCTGTTATTTCCTTTTGTTTTGTGGTATAGACCTAACATGCAATGTACCCTCTTCACAAACCCTGAAGTGTACAATACTATAGTTATCTACAGGTACTGTTATCTACAGGTATCTACAGGTACTGTGTTATCTACATCTCTAGAATTTATTCATCTATCATAACTGAAATCTTATATCCATTGAACAGCTCTCCACTTACCCCAACCTCCAGGCCCTGACAACCAAAACTGCATCTTCTGCTTCTATGAGCAAGATATTTTAGATACCTCATATAAGAATCACATATATGGAATCACATAATAATTGTCTTTCTGTAAATAGCTTATTTCACTTAGCATAACGTCCTTCGGGTCCGTCCGTGTTGTCACAAATAGTAGGATTTCTTTCTCATTGAAAACTGAACACTACTTGATTGTATACATCTACCACATTTCTGTATCCATTAATCTGTCAATAGATATTCAGGTTATTTCCATATCTTGGTCATTGTGAATAATGCTGCAACAAACACAGGAATGCTGATATCTCTTCCAGAGACTGACTGCAATTCTTTTGTATATATACGCAGAAGTAGGGGGTTGCTGGATCATACGGTAGTTCCCGTTTTTAATTTTTTAAGGAACCTCCATACAGTTTCTCTACAGTTGCTTCACTATTTTGTATTCCCACCAATCTAAGGGTTTTCATTTTTTTCAGATTCTCACCAGCATTTGTTATCTTTTGATAACAGCCGTCCTGACAGGTGTGAAGTTATATCTCACTGTAGTGTTGATTCTCATTTCACTGATAATTATTGATGTTCAGCATCTTCTTATACAACCTGTTGGCCATTTGTAGGTCTTCTTTGGAGAAATGTCTATTTAAGTTCTCTGTTAATATTTCAATTGGTTATTTGATTCTTTTTTTTTTTTTTTTGCTATCCAGTCGTGTTTCTTACAGACTTTGGATATTAGTTCTTACCAGATATGTGGTTTGTAAATATTGTCTTTCATTTTGTGGGTTGCCTGTTCATACAGAATGAAAAGGCAGAGCCTTTTATTAAGTTATGATACTAACAAACCCCCCCCCATTGGAGATGGCGGGGCCTTCATTAATGTGGGAGGTGGTAGCAGGTCTTTATCACAGTAATTGGGCAACACATACTTGAAATCTTCTGTAAATTTGGTTTGCTTTAAGATTTAAATGTTTATCGGGAGTTCTGAAAGCACTGAAAAAAACCCTGTCGTTATCAGATTGCTGATATGTTTCTTAACCATTACTGTGCACATTTCCTAATAACAAAATAATTTGGCTCTAGGGAAAGCAGTTGGGCTGCAATAGCAAATCCCTGTTGTGTTTGACTCTAGGGAATATATTGAATTTTTTGAGAAAAGAAGCTTAGTGTTTCTTAAAAATGAGTCTGAGTTTGCTCTTTTAGGCTTGTGTTTATGTTATATAACTGAACCAATATGCCATTGTTATTAAATAATTAGCAGAGAGGCTGCTATTGGTGGGCCTGATCCTTATATCCAGGTTACATCCATTAGGAAACCACAGCGTTTTAAATGCCACCCCTTAAATTGAATGGAGTGAGATAATAGCAATAAAAGAAAAAAAAATACTACAACAAATCAAATAATAGCACAAAGTAGAAGTAACTCAACTTATCACTCAACTTATCTTCTTTAACTGCTTTTCTAACTGATACATATGCTTTAAGGCAGGTTTAAATCCCTGTACATAGGAGTTCCTGGGTGGCTTAGTGGGTTGAGCCTCTGACTCCTGATTTCAGCTCAGGTCATGATCCTGGGGTCTTGAGATCAAGCCTCGCATCAGGCTCCCTGTTGAGCATGGAGCCTGCTTGGGATTCTCTCTCTCTTTCTCTCTCTCTCTCTCTCTCTCTCTCTCTGCCTCTCCCCCTCTCAAAATAAATAAATAAACATTAAAAAAATAAATCTGCATATATAATAACTATGTTGTCACTTTAAACACGTAGACTTCAAATTCAGAACTCATAGGTTCAAACTCTAATCACACTCTTTCTTATCTTATCTCACAAGAAATAGCTAACTAAAGTTCATGAATTCTCCACTCATTCATCCTTCATACACTGTCCCCTCCCCACAATTTTGTGATCTCCTGATCATGTAACTAATGATCTTTAGAAGGGCTTGCTTACAGAGTGGCATCAGCCTACCCAGTGGTTCTGTAAACAGTGTGAATATTTGATTGCCCTGTAGAAGTCTAGAATTTTGATGAAAAGTGTCTACATGACCAGTCTTCAGTAAAACCTAGGGAACTGAGTCTCAACAGGGAAATATTTCGCACATGTATTGATGCAAGTTGCTGCTTGAAAAAATAAAAAAGATCGGGCTCTTCGTCCGCCTGCCAAGGGGTGTGAGAAGGCATTAGGCATTAGGAGAGCTATGCATTAATTTCTCCAGACTTCACCTGAATGTCTCTTCATCCCATATATATATGTATATATTTTTTTCAGTATATATATACTGAATACTGTGAGTCCATGTAGTGAGGCACTGAACACGTGGGTGGTCTTGAGACCCCTGAGTCAAAAATTAAATGATAGGAGAATCTCTTAAGAACCTGCCAAAGCCTCACTATAGAATCATTATCTGCCATAGGCCCTTTATTCCTACAATCACCATTTTCTTGGCTCGATCATGCAGCCCGACTGGCACATAACCTTGCAAGACAGTCAGGGACAGTTGAAGAGTCTTCCCTTGCCTTGGACCCAAACAAAACTGACAACCATAGCCTATCAGTAAAGGGATTATAACTTCACAACTAAATATTGCATTGAAAACGTGTGGTTCTTAGGAGACCACAAGAAAATTGCTTCAGTTTGAAGAAAAAATTCCCAAACTCCCACTATTTCTCTCTTCATCCTGTAATAACAAAATGAGTGTTTCCCAAATGCTCACCGAGCAGCTGAGAATCCCAGGCCTGCATGAGAGTCTGCCTATAATTCTACTCACAGAGCGATCACCTCTCTTTGTTCTACACCTCCCAAATATCATGCGAGTTTCTTGTGTTGGCAAATTGTAACTTGGAACACGTAGCGAAGGAGACTCTGAGAAGTGAAGTCTTCAGCTGATTATCTGAAATGCAGAGAAAAACTCAGAAACATGGGAAGAGTGATGCCATGTTGGCAATAGATAATTCAGCAGAGATAAATACTATCATATTCAAACATACAGGGCTTTTTTTTTTATGTGAGGCTCGTACTCCCTTCTGTAACCAAGGTAATTGGTTTAAATGTCAAGTCTGATTAAGATCTGCAAATCCAACTATTTATTGATAGTGAAAAATACAATAACCTAATGTTTTTCTCTTTCCAAAGTAAAATGTTAGGAGAGCCTCAGCTATGCTGAAGGAGTATGTATTTCTCCCCATTAGTATTGGTTTATACCATGCTGATTTGCTAGATTAGAAAAAAAAATAGAAGACCCCTACGTAAAAGAAGGAGTAACTGAATTAGATAACGTGAGACAGCATTAAAACAGTGAATCTCTCAGGATTCAGTTCCAAGAATGTGCATATTACAGAAAAAGAAATATTTCAACGGAAGCCTAGAAGGGGAGAAGATATGTCTGCCTAGACAGACAGAAAACTGTTAAGGCATCTATAATTGTTCTGTTATTTATTACATAATACTGCCCTAGGTATTATTCTAAAGAGAAATGTTTTCTACAGAGCTTCAAAGTAGGAGGTTGAGATTTTTCAAGCTTTCTCTTCCATCAGATTAATAAAACAGCTTTCCTATCAGCTAAGTGTCATTAGTGCACATTGAGTTCAGCATCATTTTCCAAGAACATCCTCCTTGTTGCAAATGGGGGATAAGAATTCAACAGAAAAATATTGCAAGAGACAGAGCTACTAGGACACCAAAACACATCCATCGACCCCACATTTGCTCTTTAATAGAAAGGAAAGAAGGAAAAGGGTTATTAACATTACTTCAGCTAAAACACCTAATTTCAGGCTATGCATTAAAGATATAAATAGAATAGAAGTACTTGGTTTTATGGTTTCATGAACCACATGCATGTTTTCACTTTTTGAGAAATTGAATAGATCATGAGTCAACTGGGCAACATGTTATGTGAAGGAAGATATGGGAGATATTCTAGATGTGCTCAAGAAGATATTCAAACATGTCATTAATCTGAAAAGCAAATGGTCCCTTCCCAATATTTTAAAGATATTTGTGGATGAAACTCATTTAAAAATAATAGGCATGTTTTTCATAAAAAAGAGATAAAGTTGGCCCAATTCCATTGGATAAAAGTATATTTCATTTTATATGATAATTTTTAAAGGTTGATATAGCACCAGAGGATGAAAAAGTGATATAATGGTTTTAAATTAAAAGTTGTTTTTTTTTTTTCTTTAAAAAACATTAGAATTCTTGGGGCACCTGGGTGACTCAGTCGGTTAAGTGCCTGACTTTGGCTCAGGTCAGGATCTCATGACCTCATGGTTTGTGAGTTTGAGTCCCGCCTTGGCTCCCTGCTAACAGCTCAAAACCTGGAACCCGCTTCAGATTCTGTGTCTCCCTCTCTCTCTCTCTCTGCCCTTCCCCCTGCTCTCTCTCTCTCTCTCTCTCTCTCTCTCTCAAAAAGTAAATAAAGATTAAAAAATTGAAAAAATAAGAATTCTTGAAGCCCCATTGTCCTCATTATCTTAAATTATTTGACACACTTATGCATTTTATACAATGCTAATTCATTGGAGGAGAAACTTTCTTAGCTCCCAACTTATAATTTCTTTTTTTTTTTAAAGTTTATTTGTTAACTTTGAGAGAGAGAATGTGAGCACAAACAGGGGAGGGGCATGGGAGAGGAAGAGAGAATATTAAGCAGGCTCCATGCTGTCAGCACAGAACCTGACCCAGGGCTTGATCCCATGAACTGTGAGATCATGACTTGAGCCAAAACCAAGTTTTGGATGCTTAAATAACTGAGCCACCCAAGCGCCCCCAAGCTTACACTTTCCATATAAGTGCTCTCACTGTATTTTGTGTGCCTGTATTTCTTATGACCTTTGTTTCAAAAAGAGACATTAGATCATTTATTTTTATTAAGTTTATTTTCTCTTTCTCTTTACATCATGCCCCACATATGTAGAAATGATAAAAATAATGACCAAAGAAAAATAACCGTATCTGTAGTTATCTATAACCATCATTCATACCATGTCATATAAATCCAGTCAAAGCTATCATACAAATCAACTAAAAAGTTTTGCATTTCAAATAAATAAATAAATTTAATATATATTTAGCTGAAATAAGGGTTTTTTTGATAATATTATTATACTACATTAAGAAATAAAAGAACTTTAATTTAATTCCTGTGTCTTTTTTCCTTTAATATAAACTATTCTTACACCTTAAGAAGTTGTTTGGAATAAAAATTCTTGACAATAAGGACAAAACAGTATATGTAAATTTGGGTCATTTTATGCAGTCTTCATCCTTGTGTTTTGAATTTCTTTGGAATCTAAGTAGGTAAGTTTCATTTGAGATGTTCAATGCATCAGTGTTTATGAATCTACAATGATTTGGGCCCTTTTCAAGACTTTTTCCTGGCCATCCTAAAAGAGGAAAACATACAGTCTTTATTTTTGGGTTTCATTTCAAGGCAGCAAGCCTGAAGGAGTATCCCAAACTAAAGAGTCAGGGAGAGCCAGAGTGTGAGAGCCAGAAGCAAATAGAGGGCTCTACATGAGTCAGAATTGCTAAACAGGAGCCACGTGCAAAAGTGAACAATAAAGCAGTCAGCAAACAGCAGGGTGGGAGAAAGAAATTCGTCAGCAGGTAGGACACTAGCTCTCAAGCTTCTGGCATGGTGATGTTTCTTGTTCAGCCTGGTAAGTGGTAGGCTAGGGATATATTAAGCTGGAGACTGCTGATAACACGCTGCTACTTATGACAATATTCCTGGGCATTTGTCCACTCATGGAGACATTCCATTTCTTGTACTGTCAGCCACCATGCCAAGTAATGAAAAGTATAAGCCAAGATTTAGATTTAAAAAACTCATAAGGTAGATTCTACTCTGTTTTCACCAATTAAGAATGTGGAGAATTCACTTTCCAAAGAAAGCAACTAAAGAATCAAGTAAATATACCGTATTCAAAGAACAACAACAATAAATTGGCTATTGATGGAATACATCCTTTGCATAACAAAACACTGAATGCACACTAAAATAGTTTTTTCTTGTTCATTTTTTTAACATGGACATACATTTTAATTTTTCCAGCTTTATTGATGTATGATTAACAAATAAAAATTGCATAATTTGGGTTGTACAATGATGTACAAGAATGTACAATGATGATTCATATATGTATACATTTTCAAGTGATTGCCACAATCAATTAACACATCCATCAGTTCACATAGTTTCTATGTTGTGTGTGTGTGTGTGTGTGTGTGTGTGTGTGTGTGTGTTGAGAACACTTAACATGTATTATCAGCAAGTTTCAAGTATAAGATACAGAATTCCTAGCTATAAACATCACACGGTAAGCTCCAGATCCTGGAACTTAGATTCTGGAACTATATCACATATGTGCAACATAACACCACACACACACACACACACACACACACACACACAAACACACAAAAATACTAACAAAGCTTAACTCCACCAGATATGTTTTTCAAACTTCATGGAAATTCTGTGCAGCTTGATACTTATCAATTTTTTGCAGAAGAAATTATTGAAGCATATTAGGCTGCCCGAAAGAAAAACAGATGGAATGTAGGAAAAGATGAGGGGGAAAAAAGAGAAAGAAGAATAAATGGAGGAAGGAAAGAAAGAGGAAGAAAGAAAGAAAGAAAGAAAGAAAGAAAGAAAGAAAGAAAGAAAGAAAAGAAAGAAAGAAAAATCATGAGTCTTTGAAATTGTGGGGGGAACTGATATAAAATGATATAAAAATAATAATATGACCTTAACAAAATAAAAAAGCATTGCAGGAGAAAACACATCACCTCTGGGATCTGTAGAATGGAATGAGCCTAAAATATGATGAAGAATACACTGAGTAGCACCGAATATGCAAGTGACTGTAGTACCATTAATCATCTTTTTTTAATCCTCTTGTGGATCAATATTTTAAATTAAAACAGCTCTCTCTGCAACAACAATTTCACTCTGGACATTTGCCCACAGTGAAGTGTAACCACCAAATGCCATGCTTCCCCTCAGATATCTATCCTACTTCCTTAGGTCCTGTCCTCTTCCGGACTTTATAGCTAAGCTGCTCGTATAGAGTTTAATACCCACGTAACTGTCTCCTTCTGCGGCAGTCAAAAATGGGTCCCATGTCCCAGCACAAATACATATGACTGATTTCTAAAAACAAACTCCATTGTGACCACTATTATTTTCTTAAATTTTATACAGGGTTAAAAATGAGTACTATTTTGAAGTGGGCTGAAGGATCATTTTAATGTTTGTGCCGATTTCTTGGGAGTGGGTTCCAGTAGATGCCAGGAAAGACTGTACAGGCTGGGAAGGTGTAGGATCCCCGTCCTGTCTGCCTGGAGAATTGAGGGAGTCAGGAGAGAATTCTTTTTCTCTTTCTCCCTTGCTATGTTTCACTAGACATTGTGCAATTAACCATTCTTTTTAAGAACGCTCTTTTAGGGGCGCCTGCGTGGCTCAGTAGGTGAAACTTCTGCTCAGGTCATGATCTCACGGTTTGGGGGATTGAATCCTGCTTAGGGCTCCATGTTGACAGCAGGGAGTCTGCTTGGGATTGTCTCTCTCCCTTTCTCTCTGCCCCTCCCTCTGCTCACTCTCTCTCTCTCTCAAAATAACAATAGATAACCATTAAAAAAAGAAGAGGAAGAATGCAATTTTGAGTTTCATCTCTTGTTCGTTAATGTCTTTGTGATTTCATTAATTTTGACACTTTTTTTAGATACTTCCTCCCTAGTAATATTTGGGGATCATTCTATTCTACTTCCTAGGTTCTTAAATCAAAGACTTACTTTCTTTAATTTTGTTATTGTTGTGTTTTGTTTTATAGTAAATTAATAAATATTTTTATAACAAATAAAGTTTTATATTCAGTCAAGAAGACAATTTCATTCTTCCCATAAGTTTAGACGCATATGTTTTCAGTATCATTCTGTTAAAAAAATATTTCTTTAGTTTACATTCCAGTTGATTTTTAAAACCATTTTATACTTAGAGGTGTCAATTTTTGTTTCCCAAAGTTTATTTATTTTTGAGAGAGAAGGAGACAGAGTGTGAGTGGGGCAGGAGCAGAGAGAGAGGGAGACACAGAATCTGAAACAGGCTCCAGGCTCCGAGCTGTCAGCACAGACCCCGACGTGGGGCTCGAACTCACGAACCGTGAGATCATGACCTGAGCCAAAGTCAGAGGCTTAACCAACTGAGCCACCCAGGCGTTCCTGAGATGTATCAACTTTAATATCAACTTCATAGATAAGTTGTCGCCTTAAGAATTTTGTAAATTTTTAATTTCTAATGTAATTGTGTTTGCCTATGATAGCTACTTTCTTATAAACTCTTTTAAGTTTGTTACAGATTCTGGACTTAAAAGCAGAGATAACTTGTAAGTGTTTTTGTATTCTGAAATGATTATTTGAGTGCAGGGTTCTCTATATTATGTATAATAATACATAATATATATCTGTACATATATGTATGGAAATGCTATTGGCATAAAACTGGTTTGCAAGGCACTGCATTTATGGATATACACATTGGCCTTGAGGTTATAAAATGAGTTCTATTTAATATGTTATCTATTTAATAATAGATACAGATGTTAGAAATACTGTTGCATATAGACCCCACAAACAAGAATATCTGTAGTAGCATTATTCAGAATATGAGGGAAAATGGGTAACTAGTCAGTCATCATTAAAAAAAATCAATACATTACAGTATACATTATATATATCACAAAAAAGGCTATATAGTTCATTATAATTGCATTTCAGAAAACTTAAAATTGAGTGGAAATTTTTTTTCTATACATGACCTATGCATGATGAATAAAACTTTAAAACAAGAAATCTACATAATATGTAATTAAGGAATACATACATTTGTAAAAACTTTATAAGTGAGGGCATGATGAAAACAAAATCAAGTTAGAGTTTATCATCATTTGGGATGCAGGAGTTGGAACTAGCAAGGAAACTTAGTACTCAAGTATTGTAGAAACGTTATCACACTTTGACTTCTTGGTTTAGATGTGTGCAATTTATTATTATTATGTTTAAACTTACCAAGATGTTACAGTAATTTTTATGTATTTATAAATTATATAGAAAAAAATTTTGTAAATATTAATTGCAATAATCCTCAATAAATTAGAATGACTTCTTACAATATTTGTCAAATTATTTTTTATTTTTATTTTAATTTTTAAATTCCAGTATGTATTTTGCTTTTTTCTTTCAATATTTTTTTAATTTTAATTTTATTTTCATTCCACTATAGTTAACATAAGTGTTATTTTGTTTTAGGTAGACAATATAGTGGTTTGACAATTCCATACATCACCCAGTGCTCATCACGACACATGAACTCCTTAATAGCTATCTCTTATTTACCCATCCCCCCATCCATCTCCCCTCTGGTAACCATCAGTTTATTCTCCAGAGTTAAGAGTCTGTTTCTCTGTCTCTCTCTCTCTCTCTGTCTCTCTCTCTCTGTCTCTCTCTCTCTCTTTTCAATGCCCATTAGTTTTATTTCTTTAATTCCACATATGAGTAAAACAATATGGTAATTGTCTTTCTCTGATTGCCTTATTTTGCCTAGCATTATACCATAGCTCCATTCACATTGCAAATGACAAGATTTCATTGTTTTTTATGGCTGAATAAGATGCTATATGTGTTTATATATGTATATATATACACATATATACATATACACCACTTCTTTATCCATTCATCTGTCAATGGACACTTGGGCTGCTTCCATAATTTGGCTATTGTAAATAATGTTGCCATTAATATACAGGTGCCTGTATCCCTTTAAATTAGTGTTTTTGTATTTTTGGGGGTAAATACCCAGTAGTGTAATTACTGGGTCTAGGGTAGCTCTATTTTTAATTTTTTGAGGAACTTCCATACTGTTTTCCACAGTGGCCACATGAGGTGGCATTCCTGCCAGGAGTGCATGAGGGTTCCTTTTTCTTCACATCTTTGTCAACATTTGTCTCATGTTTTTGATTTTAGCCATTTGACTGATGTAAAGTGATATCTTACTGCAGTTTTAATTTGCATTTCCCCAGTAATGAGTGATGTTGAGCATCTTTTCATGTGTCTGTTGGCCATATATACGTCTTCTTTAGAGAAATGTCTTTCCATGTCTTGTCTCCATTTTTTAATTGGATTATTTGGGGGAGGAGTATTGAGTTGTATCAGTTATTTTTATATGTTGGATACTAACCCTTTATTGGAAATGTCATTTACACATATTTTCTCTCATTTAATAGATTGCCTTTTAGTTTTGTCAATTGTTTCTTTTGCTGTGCAGACACTTTTTATTTAGATGTAGTCCCAATAGTTATTTTTGCTTTTATTTCCCTTGCCTAAGGAGACATATCTAGAACAATATCACAACAGCCAGTGTCAGAGACATGACTGCCTATATTCTCTTCTAGGATTTTTATGGTTTCAGGTCTCACATTTAGATCTATGTTCCATTTTGAGTTTATTTTTGTGTATTGTGTAAGAAAGTGGTCCAGTTTCATCAAATTCGATTTTTAAAATATTGAACAAATCTCACTAGATACTTTGAAAAAAGGTAAACATAAAACATGATGATTTCATATCATTAAAAAAAAGCAATTAAAAAAAATTAAAGGTGCCTGGGTGGCTCAGTCAGTTAAGCATCCGACTCTTGGTTCAGCTCAGGTCATGATCTCACTGTTGTGAGATCAGGCCCCCACGTTGGGCTCTGTGCTGACAACATGGAACCTGCTTGGGATTCTCTCTCCCTCTTTCCCCCCCACCTGCACTAGTTCTCACTGTCTCCCTCTCTCTCTTGCTCTCTCTCAATATAAATAAACTTAAAAAAAGTAAATCAGAAAAATATTGGTCAAAAACTGAAATACATGTTTATGCATAAATTCAAGCATATATCTACCAGTATGTATGTGTGTGTTTAAAAAGCAACACCACTGCTTTGTAAGAAAAAACCAAAACAAACAAACAAACAAACAAACAAAAAACCATCAAAATCCTTAACATTTGTGGAATTACGGTAAGATGAAGTCATAATTCAATGTAGATTTGAGAATTTTTGTTTTAATTTTTGTGAACAATTCAAATTTCTTCTATGATCACCTCTTCATATACTGGAGGCCTCTCTGTTCCTTAATTGGTCAACTTATGTACCCATGTCACATTGTAGATTTATATTCTATAAATACATATTAAGATATGTTTGATATATGTCAAGAAATACTCCCCAGTTTGTTCATATTCCTGAGAAGCATTTTAACTATTCTCAGCTATTTGTTCATCTATATAATTTTAAAATATGCTTGTCCATACCTATTGTATTTTATTGAAATTGCATTAAATTCACAGACAAATTTTGAAAGATGGATCATATTTATGTTATAATATTTCTGTGTCTGTTTGCATATACTTTCTCAAATATTTAGGTCTTATTTAATGTATTACAAAGATTTTATATTTGCTTCCAAAAGGTTCTGGAAAATTCATCATTGCAATATTTTCAGATACCTTTTATTTGTATTAACAACTTTTTCCTTGCTGTTGCTATTAGATAGATACATAGATACATAGATACATAGGTATATAGATGATAGATGATAGATTAGATAGATAAGGGATACATAGCTATATGGATGATAGATGATAGATAGATAGATAGATAGATAGATTAGATAGATATAGATAGATATGCTTATATCATTAATCTTGTTAACTATTTTTAAATTTTGCACAAATTCTATACATTTGCAACTATAAGAAGTTTTGGTTTTTCATTTCAGTGGAGAAATCTCTAAATCATTGTCTTCTATTATTGCACTGACTAGAAATTTCAGTAAACTTTGGGATAGAATTAGTGGTAGTACGTATCTTTTCTCTGTTTCTGGTTTTCATATAATTGCTTCTAGTATTTCTCTATGAAGAATGAAAATTGCTGTAAGGCTTTGGTAAATTCACTTCTATTCCTATTTTACTAAGAGTTTTAACAAGAATGAGAACTTCTTTGGAGCTATTGAGTTGCTTATATACTTTGGCAAATTAAAATGTCAATGTGCTGAATGATATTTATAGTTCTTAGAATGTGAAACTACTTTTGCATTCTCAAGACAAACACAGCTTAGTTAAAATATATTTCTTATGTATATAATGCCAAACTTAATTTGCTAATATTTTACTTAGAGTTTTTAAACCTGTGTATAGATAAGCATGCTTGTGATTTGAAATATTTTTCTGGATTTTTGTGCAAAGGGATCAATAGCCTAATATAATGGATAGGGAAATGTTTGTTTCTTCTTCATTATCAGAAAGATTATGGCAGCATTTATCTGTATAAAGACTTGAGCTTGTATACTGTAGGAAGATTCCTCTGAATCTAATGATTGCATTATTTTATTTGTGGCAAAGTTATTCAAGGTATTTTCTCCCTCCAATCAGTTATTATGGGAATTGTCATGCTTTCAATCTTGTCTTTTGCATTTCATTTTCTATTGCTATGCATCTTTTCTCTGTATTTAGAGTGGTGCATACAGACTATGCCCTTTAACAGAACACCTACATCACACTTAATTGGTAGAGTCCAGTCAAATCTCAATAAATAAATTTTGAGCATCTTCAGATATAATCAATCTGTGCTCTTCAAACACAGAAACAGTGATGTCTTGGTAGAGAAATAAATGAACGGCACATAAGCACATCTGTACATCCAGAATAATCCACGAAGAAGAGTAGTTTAGAGGAACATTTTTGCCTCGTTCATATGAGAAAACATTATCTCCGTAAATAGATTCTCAATACCTTCAACCTGTTGCCCATAAATGTTTAATATCAGGTGGGGGGAACTTGAGAAATTGATATCCCTTACAGAATTTTGTTATAGCAAGGTTTATTCATTTTGAGCAGCTACTTAGCAAAATAATTCCTTCTGGTTTTTGGAAGTTATGGCTACTGGTGAATTCTTCTGGTTATTCAAAAAATCTGAAATTATGAATGACATTGATATAAAAATAAAGTTAGACTTTTAAAGACAATATTTAATTGTATTTTTATCATTACAGCAGTGAATTAGGTCTTCAGATTGAGAATGTCATGTTGTGCAGATTTTCTTTCAAGGCTGTTCCCTTTCTAGCATAAGAAATGCTTTCAGTGCAAAACATAAGTGACTGTATACCTTTTATAAGTTTGGGGAAGCTTGAGATTCATCATTTGTTAAAATGATGACCATAAAATAAAATAAATAAAATGATTACCAATCTTCTTGGCAAACACACGGCCCCACAATGAATTTACTTATAATACAAAAAATTTACATCCTTGGGGTGCCTGGGTGGCTCAGTTGTTTGAGCCTCTGACTCTTGATTTTGGCTCAAGTCGTTATCCCAGGGTTGGGGGATCAAGCTCCTGTGTTGAGCTTCATGCTGAGTGCAGAGCCTACTTAAGATTCTCTCTCTCTCTCTCTCTCTCTCTCCCTGTGCCCCTTTCTCATGCTTTCTCCCTCTCTCTCTTTCTCTAAAATAAATACGTTTTTTTAAAAAGAAATTTATATTCTTGTAATATGCTCCAAACAAAAGTTTGTTACTCCTTCTACATTTACTCTTTAAAATGAGATTTTCAGTTACTGCTTATAATTTTAGAGCCATTCCATTTTTTCCTTATTTTTGCAATGAGCAAGCAGGCATCAGATGCCGGCTCTGACTCATAACAGATTGAGAAAAATCCAATAGGGCCTATTATCCATGCATTTTAACTCTGCTAGCAGTGCATTTGGAGTGGGGTGAGGGAGGCCTCTAGTGCTCTGTGCTCTAAAAGACGCCTGGGCGGCTGGGTGGTTCCGTTGGTTAAGTGTCCCACTTTGGCTCAGGTCATGATTTCATGGTCTGTGGGTTCGAGCCCTGTGTTGGGCTCTGTGCTAACAGCTCAGAACTTGGAGCCTGCTTTGGATTCTGTGTCTCCCTCCCTCTCTGCCCCTCCCTTGCACATGCTCTATTTCTCAAAAAAAATAAATAAATAAAATAAACATCTTTCTTTCTTTCTTTCTTTCTTTCTTTCTTTCTTTCTTTCTAATACAAGATGCTCCATATACCCTATTCCATGTTTGGAGTAATACAGACACTTCTAAGACCAACTGCTTTTTTGTGTTGGTGGCGCTGTTTTTCAGGCAGTAACTGGGTTATTTCCAATCAATGGACTGTCCAATTCAAGCTGATTCTTTTGCTGGTCTAGAGGGAGCTTGCAGTTTATCAGGGTCTGTGTCACCTGAACGACGGGAGTTGTGATGTGAAGGTCATTAGGGAGATCTTTCTTGGGCCAGATAGTTTGCTACGGTTTTATTTTCCTGATTAGTTCTTTCTAGATCTGATCCCCATAATCCAGTCTGTTTTTCCTCTTCTATGCCTTCTCTCCTTCCATAGTGTGTATGAGTGTGTGCCCATGTGTGTGTGTTCCCCTATTAACTAGTAAATTGGCACCACCTTTATTATTCCAAGAAATCCCTTTTGATGTTCTACCAAACCCCTTTATAGCACCCCTTCGAATGTCAAACCTGCCTGAAATCAGTCTCCTCCTCTACATCAGGGATGCAATTGTATCTCCATGGTTGCATATGGTGTCCTTGATTGTAACCATATGCACCCACATTCCTGTAGACTCCAATCCCTGGAGTACTCATCCTTCAGTGGTTGCTGTTGAAGGCCAATATTCATGGTGACAGAGGCTTTAGACCCTTCTTAGCATGGCTATATTTATTTGAAAAAAATGAAAAATATATAACTGCATCCATATATAAAATTACTTAATTTTTCTAAAAAAATAACACTTTATTTTGTTGGCACTTTATTTTGTACACTGTCAGTATTCTCAATTTATTCACCATACAGTGATTGCTAGGTAGTCTTTCCAAGAAGTGTAGTGTGGAGACATCTAGTGGTCTTTCGAGATATTCAGTTTCACCACATAAATGTTCATACAGGTTTATAGGATTCATAAAAATTATATGAATGTATGTCGTTATTAACATAGGAAAACATGTCTTTGCTTGTTCAAAAAAATGCATCCATAGAAAGCTTCAAATGCCTCAAAAAATATATCCATAACATCAATAATGAAGGTCATTTCAAAAAAAAAAAAAAGACGGGTTGTCTTTTTTTTGTGACACGCACGCAGTTTTCCATTTCTCTGATGTAAATTTCCGAAGCAATATTTAAGTAACTTCTTATCTGACCTAGAATGTGTCAATGCTAGGAAAGTTAAAATTCTTCAAATGGTAAATATTAGATTGTAATAATAACTACTATAATTATTATAATGCAATGTATTAGATAAATGCTCTGTATGTTTTATTGGATATATTACATTCAGTTAATATTTTAAGTGAATTAATTTACATAATATAAAATTCATACAATAACAGAATTTTGAAATTATAGATTCATCAAATGAATATTTTTATAGTGCATAAATGAATAAAAGAATACTCAAAGGTAATGTGCAAAATAATATGAAATAAACATATATATTTAAATATAATTTCTATACTGTTTTAAGGAATGAAGGGATATCTTAGTCTCTGTTAACAAACATAAAATAGCCTACTTTTCAAATCGGATAAATCATTTCCATGATGTGGCATTTATTAAACATGACTTTAGAAATTATTTAGAATAATTTGCATCTAAAACAATTTAATATTCCATTTACAAACATAATTAACAAAAATGAATAAAACAGGTTATGGTTATTAACAATTATGATAGTGATTTGCATTAATTGAACACTAGTAAGAGGCAAGCCATGAATCTCATGCAACCCTATGAGATGAGTTTTAATTTTATAAAGTCTTAGTGGAGATCAGTGACAGGTAAATTAAATGTCCATGATCACGTTACATTTCAAGTTGAAAATCAAATTTTAATTTTAACCATATATTAACAGTGGTGATTTTGTTATATATTTTATCATTATAAAAAGGCTTACTGATAGTTTAAAGGAAAACAAATCTGTTTTTGTGGGGATGAAGTGACAACATATATATGAGATTTCATTTGAAAATAGTATTTGGCTAGCATCTTTAATTTAGCAGTACTCTACTTTTTTGTAAATTCCAAACTAAAGGTTACACAAGCTTACACAATTAAAAATGAAGATTGCCAAAAGTTTATCTATCTCTCTGATAGACTGATGTAACTATAAGACTGAGAAAAATCCATACAAGCTTTAAGGTACTATATTTTTAAGTGGTATTGAAATAAAGATAGAAAGAAAAACAAGAAGACATCGTGTGCCTTCACTATCAATTCCCAAGTAATAGATTTGTGTATGAATAATTGAAGAACAAAGAAGTTATACCCCATTCCCGCTCAAGGGCCATAGTCTATGTGACATTGAAAAATATATAATTCTTCCATCTTCTTTTTCGATATTTATCTATTCAGAAGCCTAAAGAAGAAAACTAATGTTGAAAAATTGAAAGATATTACGAAAAAAATATTATAGCAGTGATTTGATTTATGAGAGAATAAAACTTTCCTGGAAAACATTTTATCTAGAGCATAAATAAGAACAACTTTGGTAGAAATGCATGGGCAATGCAGTTTTCTCAAGTTTTGCTTAAATACGGAAGAATGAAAAGTGCATATTGCTGGATACATGGAATAAAAATCAAACCTCATTAAATAAATGAAATTTTTAAATAAAATTATGAGTTGGAAATAATGGTAGATATGGAAGTCAGACAGTGTAGAGTCAACAACTAAATGAGTGATATCTTGAATGGTGCCCAGGAAGAAATAAATAAAGACATAATAGAAGAAAATATTCCTCAGCTAAAGAAAAGTCAATAAATGCAGACAACAGTGCATATGTGCTCAGGCATAACTTGGTGCCTTTAATCACCAAATGCTGATAGGTTCTTGTCATCATGTCCAAAATGGAACTGTTTTGTGTATTATTACTCAACATTCCATTTATTTATATGTTACTTTCTCACTAACTCTAAGCAAATGGAGTTTGTTTCTCATTAATATAATGGGCATCTTTTTTTTGTGGGGGATTTTATGGTCTTTAAAATATATAAATAAATATATAAACATATATAAACAAATACATATATGCATATATACATATATATGCATACATATATGCATATATACATATATATGATTTATGACATGTAATGAAAGTCAAGTCTACAATAAATGAATTTACAGTGGGAAGGGCACCTAGGTGGCTCAGTCAGTTAAGCTTCCCACTTCGGTTCAGGTTATGATCTCAAACCTTGTGAGTTTGAGCCCCATGTCAGGCTCTGTGCTGACACATCAGAGCCTGGAGCCTGCTTCAGATTCTGTGTTTCCCTCTCTCTGCCCCTCCCCCGCTTGCACTCTGTCTCTTTTTCTCTCAAAAATAAACATAAATAAATAAATAAATAAATAAATAAATAAATAATAAATTTACAGTGGGAACTGATCAATGAAATGGTTTGAAGACCAGGAATGGATATGGTAAACTGGAATCCTATCCAGGGCAAAATAAAGCAATTTGACGTTTGAGCAGTCATAAAACACAAGCTAATAAATATGCCTGTGTATCTTTTTAATATAAGTGTTTATAAGCATTCATTTGACTGTCATAATTCTGATATTCAGAGTGTTACATGCTAAGAATTAAGTGATATTTAAAAAATTGTTAAAGTCTTTTTTTTTCTGAGATCTTATTCATTTCAATTGATTTGCTTTTAATAATACAGGTAGAGAGAAATTTATTACTCTTTTTCAATAAGCTTTATCAATGAGCATTTAATACCATGTAAACACTTGAAGTTGTTTCAGATTTATTAAACATGACTATGTCTGAACATTGCTTTCATTTAAGTTTTTAAACACAAAACCCGATGATGATTTACTACTAAAAATACTGATTCAATTACTTTGATTTCACATTTTATATAATATAAAAGTCACACTGTTAAAAGGAGTTTGGAAGATGTAGTGTTGATATATATGATGATATGGATAAGATATCAGCATAACAAGAGCTCAATAATAATATTATTATATACAATGGCTATAAAACTAAATTTTAATTGAAATGTTTTAGAGTATGTCTAGATAGCAACAGTTTTTCAGAAGTCTAGAATTATTTGGTTTTGAATGCACATAGATATACACACATTTCTCAACCCTGAATAACCAATACATTATATCCTTTCGTTCAACAATATCCATTACACCACTGCTTAATTATCAAGTTTTGGCATGTGCCAATCACTCTTTTAGGCACTAGGCATATAGCAGTGAACACAATAGACAAAAATTCTTCCTGTCCTGGAGCTCCCATGCCTAGTTAGGATTCATTCAGAAGACCGCATCAGGCTCTACATGGGGTCTGACACATTGCCGATATTCATCAAAGACTGACTGATTGATTGATTGATTGATTGACAACTGCATGAAGACCACTCCATCTGCCAAGGTCATATCCACTTCGGTACTCCTGTGCAATATACCTGTAAGCATCTTGGAGTCTAACCTATGTGTCTTTTGTGCTTCTTGACTTCTCTTTTGATTAAATTTTGTCTGCTCTAGTGGATTCTGGGGACAGGACTGTCACCCCAGAGCATTTTCAAGGGAAAGCATCAAACCCAAGAAGATTATCTTTGAAACTTAAGGTCTCATAGGCTCAAATATATATGAAGAAATATATTCAATCTAATTCATGTTTTCAATAGAATTTTATTCTTTCATTTTTATTTGTCAAACATTTCAGCTGTCATGATATTCATCTATCCATTTCAATTTTTAGAATGATTGGAGGTTATCTTCTTGGGCCAATCACAGGAAAGTATTCACAATTTGATGATTCTCCTTGCTGTTTTATCAAACATAATAGGAAACTGAAAATTTTGTTTAAATAGAAATAAGATGGTGTTTTCCTTTTATCAAATTAGTGCAATGTTTAAATAAAATTTATATAACCAATTCATTTTATTTTTAGATACATATAACAGTTTCTAAAATAAAATTTTTTATTACCCCAACCATACAAAAGAGAAGAGAAGCAGAATTTATTTTTATAGTATGTAATAGAAGACCAATAACATCATAAATAACAAGCTGTGTCATATATAACTGATAAGAGTGAGCAAGTTGGATAATGATTTCATTAACTCATTTTAATTGTGACTTGGGGAGATGAAGAGGCAGACAACTTGATGTATGTGTTGAAATATGTTGTGTTAAAATATAATGGGTTGTGAATTATGTTTCTGAGAATTACTTTTGGATTCCTAGCGAGATAGTGAATTGCTTTTTTATGCCAGGAAAGTATGACACCAAACCAATGCCTTTAATTTGTAGACCAGTAAATGATTAGCCTCAGAGTGTGGGAACTTAAAATATTTTATGTAAAGTCACCATATATAGGAACGCTTTGGTGAAATAAAAGGTTATGTCTTCAAAAGTTGAGTTATGTTTAACTGATAATCGTTTGAACCGTGCATTAGGAGTTTTTTGAGTTTTTTATTTTGCTATGTCCAGCTGTAACACTAACTTTGTTTATCAAATGAGGGCTCTAGGACGTCAGTAAAATAAATATTCTTTCCCTGGGCTGTTTGTTTACATATTTATGTTGCGACTATATGACGCGTGAGAGTGAAGTTGTACTATAAACTCAGCTAAATTTGCTTATTGCATCTGATTGACTGCATGGATTCCCATCTTTGAAGTTAGCTGTAAAGACTGTTAGTCTCTAACTCTAGAATGAGCTCTTACTGTCATATAGTTGTGGGTGAAGTATTCCATTATCAAAGTAGCGAATAAAAATAAGTAATAAATCAAAATGTTCCTAGTTCATGTTTTGGTAGGACTCAGGGAGGGTACAAGACTGTGTGTTTGATAAGTATAACATGCAGGTAAGGGGAATGCTGGGAACTAGTGGCTTTGCCTTGGGGAATAGGACTTACTTTATAATGTGGCACAGTCTCTAGAGTCAAAACGTCGGGGTTCAAATTCCGAATCAAACGTCCAGCAGCTATTTAACCTCGAACAAGTTATTTCGTGTCTCTGTGCCTCTGTTTCCTTAACATGAGAATACTATCAGTACCTAACACAGAGTGCTGTTGGGATGATTAATTGAGGACTTAGCAAGGGTCTTTTTTTAAATTAATTTTTAATGTTTATTTATTTTTGAGAGAGAGAGAGAGAGAGAGAGAGAGAGAGAGAGAATGCAAGCAGGGGAGGGACAGAGAGAGAGGGAGACACAGAATGTGAAGCAGGCTCCACGCTGTGAGCGGTCAGCACACAGCCCAACACGGGACTTGAACTCACAAACTGCGAGACGGTGACCTGAGCTGAAGTCAGATGCTTAACTGACTGAGCCCCCCAGGTGCCCCAGCAAGGGTTTGGTATTGTGGCAAAAGCTCAGTAAATTTGACTACTATTATCACCAATATTATTATTAAAACTATGTCATAAGCAAGATCAATTCCTAGTTGTTTAATGAAATAGAAAGATAAATAACTCATGATCCTTGCTCAAAGGGAGAATCTCATGATTAACATTACAGTCATATTAAAAAATTTAAAAACATAAAAACTAAAATTATAATCATATTGTCAGATCAGTGTCAACATCATTATTTATATCTTCTCCCAGGAAAAATACCGTGCAATAATGAAAAGGGAATTTTAATCAGTTGATCAATAAGAATGCAGTAAAACTAGAAAGAACCCCTAAAAGTACACTTGACAGTTTTAAGAATTTCTGGAACAGATGAAATACCAACATAATTAGGTTATCCAAACAAACAAACAAACAAAAACGAGGAAGGGAAAAAACAACAACAACAACCCATAGATGCACAGGAGCAGACCGCTGAGGAGGTAAGATCAGTTCCAGAAGGCACTAATTTAGAGTTAGCACACATACGGAGAATGTATGATTCCTGAAGAAGAAATCAGAGGGTAATTCTTGAGGGAACAAGGTGTGTCCTCATACTCCACTTTCTATCTATGCAGAATGGAAAGAAAATGTGACACTGACTTCCATGATATGACAGAGAAGGCAAACACGATTTGGGACTGTGTTGCCTCTAACACGCCTCGGGCGGTATGAGGGTCCCACACTTACAAATTCAGCTTTCCTCCCCCACAGTCAGAAGTGGTAGACTACAATCTCACAAGCTGATGTACAATGATCAAATATAAATTTG
Source organism: Lynx canadensis (assembly GCF_007474595.2). Classification (NCBI taxonomy): domain Eukaryota; kingdom Metazoa; phylum Chordata; class Mammalia; order Carnivora; family Felidae; genus Lynx; species Lynx canadensis. Next base: position 10,268,359 of record NC_044314.2, on the reverse strand, counting down.
AGTAGACACACGAAATAGTATTTTAGTTAATTCAGTAGCATCTCAGTCACTGTAGTAGAGAAAAGTTAACACCAGAGAAAATTGGGATAGCAGAGTCGTAATTATTATGCTCAATTAAAATTCATATTATACCCATAAAATAAGAAATTCTTATGGAAGATAAATAATGCTATTGGAAACACAAGGTGATCACGTGATCATCTCACTAGAAACTGATAGAGTAAAAGAGCGGAACATATGTAATTGAAAAGTAAATGTGTTATATCAAGTAAAGTAAATCTGGAACACAACAAAGAACAGGTTGTTGAAAAAAAGGAAAAGTCGGGGTGCCTGGGTGGCTGAGTTGGTTAAGCGTCCAACTTCTACTCAGGTCATGATCTCATGGTCCGTGAGTTCGAGCCCCGCATCGGGCTCTGTGCTGACAGCTCAGAGCCTGGAGCCTGCTTCCAATTCTGTGTCTCCCTCTCTCTCTGCTCCTCCTCCACTCATGCTTCTCAAACATAAATGAAATGAACATCTAAAAACCAAAATAATTAAATAAAATAAAATGTGAAATATAAAAAAATAAAATAAAATAAAATAAAATAAAATAAAATAAAATAAAATAAAATAAAACAATAAAATACAAATAGCTGGGAAACCAAGTGGGGCTCAGTCAGTTAAGCATCTGATTTCAGCTCAGGTCATGATCTCATGGTTCATTTCAGTCCCATATCTCTCTGCTATCAGCACAGAGCCTGCTTCAGATACTCTTTCCCCCTCTCTCTGCTCCTTACTCTCTCATGCTCTCTCTCTCTTTTTCAAAACAAATAAACATACACAAAACTATTGAAAACATAAAAATTGTTGGGGTACGTGGTGGCTCAGTTGGTTAAGCATCTGATTCTTGATTCTGGCTCTCATCATGATCTCATAGTTCACGAGATCAAGTCCCACATCAGGCTCTGCACTGACAGCATGGAGACTGCTTGGGATTCTCTCTCTCCCTCTCTCACTGCCCCTCCTCTCTCTCTCTCTCTCTCTCACACTTAAATCAACTTTAAAAATAAAAAAAAATAGGGGCGCCTGGGTGGCGCAGTCGGTTGAGCGTCCGACTTCAGCCAGGTCACGATCTCGCGGTCCGTGAGTTCGAGCCCCGCGTCAGGCTCTGGGCTGATGGCTCAGAGCCTGGAGCCTGTTTCCGATTCTGTGTCTCCCTCTCTCTCTGCCCCTCCCCCGTTCATGCTCTGTCTCTCTCTGTCCCAAAAATAAATAAACGTTGAAAAAAAAATAAAAATAAAAATAAAAAAAATAAAATATAAATTGTTATCATACCATGTCTCATCACACTCCTACCCATACAACAAGGGTGACATGATAAAAATGTGTAACAGTTAACTATGCTAGAACTTATCAAAACAGACAACAGGAAGAAAGAAGAGAGGCCTTTGGTAAACAAAGTTAATGTGACACATAAAATATGGAGAGATAAAGAGGAAGAAATTAGAGGGAAGAGATAAAACATCAAGAAGCAAACGAGTTCAGAAAATTTTCAAATAAATGATAATCAAGAGAAACTATGTATTCCTTACTTATGTTTGTGGTCTACATATGTTCTAATCAGTGAGGTGATAATCATTATATAAAAAAAGGATTTATTCCATAATTGTAAAGGTCATAAGTAAGAACTTTGATTATGTCCAAAGGGATGAGATCCAAGTTATCCTTATAGTTGTTCTTGCACATCAAGGTAAAGAAAGATTTCTACTCATATTGTTACTTTCCAGAAGCAGTGGTTATCAGGCTGTTTAAAAGAAAAAGCAGATATGCAGTCACAAGACAATAACACAGAGAAGAGATACCCACACATTTGGGGGATCTCTTGTGTGTTAATATTATCACTTCTTGCACAGGTTACCCCCTGCAGTGTAGAAACTACCCCATGGAAAGCCGAAAGAAATGCTTCAAGAGCCAACCATAATGCAAGATCTAATGCACTCTCGCCAGTTACCAATGCAGCTGTCCTTTGCTGAGCTGGAAGTGATCCAATTCATACAGGAAGTTTGGATTTCAGACTCAAAGTCCCTTGATGAGTCTTATTATTGCTGTTGTGGTGGTTACAGTGTTGGTGGTTGCTAAATTTGCTTTTCTCCAACAAAGGCACAAGTGTCTAGCAACTGAAATTCAAAGGGAGTAGCATTTCATGTAACAGATTTAGGGAACTGGTAGTTCTTGAATCCCAGATTCGGGCCTTATTTTTCCCCTTCATTGGTCCATGACACAAAACAGACACCTGAGATAGTCAGGGCTGTTTCTAGTCGATATATGCTAAAGAAGGCTAGTAGTTTTTGTTTTGTTTTGTTTTGTTTTGTTTTGTTTTTGTGGGCTTTGCAGCAATTGTTGGCTATCTCAAACAATTATGATGTCATTTTTGATAACTTGATGAAGTCACAACAGCAAGAGATGAATATATAGTCAACCTCTATAATATCGTGTCAATTAAGTTGTGTCTATTTATTTAAACTTTAGAATCAATCTTTCCTTTGACTAGCCATTTCTGTGGCTTAAAGAACAGTCCAACAATTCAACAAATATATATTGAAAACTTACTATTTGTCATGCATTGTTCTATGACCTTAGGAAACATCATGAGAAACATGAACATTGATTTCTCAGAGAAGCAAAGATATAAGTTTGCCCACTTCTTTGAACTCATTGTATGTCATTATGGTTCGACTCACTCCTGCTGGCATGGGTTGAGCATGCTTTTATATTTACAGTATCCTTGGTGGGGCTGTTCCATAGGCTGTGTTTGTCCTAAGGACAGAGCTTGTGCTAGGCTTTACCCACGTAGTTTCGCTTCGTCCTTTTCACATCATCGTCACAAATCAATTACAAAAGTACAAAGAATGGGGTACCTGGGTGGTTCAGTCGGTTGAATGTCTGACTCTTGACTTCAGCTCGGGTCATGATCCCAGGGTCGTGGGATCAAGCTTCACATCAGGCTCCAAGTTTAGCATGGAGCCTGCTTAAGATTTTCTCTCTCTCTCTCTCTCCCTCCCTCTACTCCCTCCCCAACTTGTGCTCTCTTTCTCTCTCTCTAAAATAAAGCAACAATAACAACAAAGTACAGAGAAGGGAAAAACACCTAAAAAATTGTTTTTAATATGTCATATAATCTTAGTATAATTCGTCAAACTTCTATGATGTTTTCCCATAATTTCTGAAGCGCAAAATAATTGATTTCATAGCTGTGTATGTATGTGTCTGTGTGTGTGTATTTATAGAGATTATGTCTCATTCTGTTTCTAAAAAATTCTGAAATTTTGGAAGCTTGTATTTGGTCTAAACCATGTGGATTCAGACACAGAGCGCTAATGGAGGGAAAGACCACCGGAGTTTTTGTCCTTCTTTTGACAAGGTCCTTATTGAACCTTGGTCTTTAGGAAATGTCCTTAAAATTAGAAAAATTAGGGCGAATTATAATAGTCTGATAAATGTAATCCCTTGCTGTTTCAATGCAGAGAAAAACAATTACACTTCTGTTTGGAATGCTACTTATTTATTTTGTTTTATTTTGTTTTTGTACTAGGTTTATTCCAAGAAATTTTGAATGACTGACATAAGAATTTGCCAAGGTTTATGTTATGGCTGAGACAACTATTGAATATTTGATGTGCATAGTCCTACATTATTTTTTTATAATTATTAATGCATCTGTAAGCTTATTATTCATTTGAATAATAATTATTCACAAAGATATGAACCAACACTACTCAGTCTGGGCAATATTGGTTCTTGTCAATTACTGGAGAAGAGATTGGTTCTTCAGATTATTACTTTTTAGCCAATAGCCAAGTATTCCTTTCTCAATAGGTCAGTCTACCTTAAATCACTTTTGGTAAAAAGTATATAATTTTTCCAAAACATGTTTAAGAAAACAATTCTTGTTTTTTTGTTTTTGTTTTTGTTTTTTTGAGGGAAAATAAGTGTGACAATTGGATTATAGATAAACTCAAAAAGTGATCTTGCCTAAAGCAACAAGGGTCCTGATATTTAATTCAAACATTTTAACAAAGGAATGATAGCCATGTACTTGACTTGATTCATGCCACAACGTGCATCTTAATGATCAGACTCATGATTTGAATTTTTGCCCTGTCAGTATTTCAAATTAATCATCTCTTAGTGTCTGAAGAAGATGGAAGTGTGAAACAATTCTGTTTTCCTATTCTGAATGTTTATGTTCCCTCTCATTTTGGTTGCATACTTCCTTGTTGTATTTTATCAACTACAGGTAACAGGCACGAGCTTTACTTTCCAACATTCTTCCTGAAAACCACCTTGTCTAGGTTTATAAGTTCAGCAAGTATGTTTCCAAGTCATGTATGTTTCCAAAGGCAACAATTGGTTTACCACTGCTTACTGCATTTTTTTTTTTTTTTTAAACAGAGTTGAGGGACGCTTGAGTGGCTCAGTCACTTAAGTGCCAGTCTTAATTTCTGCTCAGGTCATGACCCATGGTTCATGAGTTGGAGCATCACTTCAGGCTCTGTGCTAACAGTGGGGACCCTGCTTGGGATTCCCTTTCTCTCTTCTCTCTCTGCCCCTTGCCCACTCCTTCCCTTCTTCTCTCTCTCTCTCTCAAAATAAATAAATAACATTAAAATAAAATAAAATAAAATAAAATAAAATAAAATAAAATAAAATAAAGATGGAATTAGTAAAACAGAAACAAATGAAGTGGATGAAATAGTTCAGAAAAAAGTTATTTCTTTGAAAGACTCATTAATTATTGAATCCCTGGTAAGCCTGATAAACCAAAAAAAAAAAAAAAAAAAAAAAAGAAAAAAAAAGAAAAAAAAGTCAAGGAGGCACAAATAAACTCTATCAAGAAGAAACTTCATTTGCAGATACACTTTTAAAAATAACAGGTTTATAAGAAAAATGTAGCAATATATTTAAAAAATAGATGACATATTTAAACACATACCTAAATGTTCCTATAACTACTAAAGAAATTAAATCCATATAGAAAACTCTTCCAATAAAGAAGACACTAAGTCCTAATGGACTTGCTGTTTTATCGTCCCCAATATAAGAACAAACACCAAACCTACTATAGATCTAGAATGTGAAAGTCTTCTGAGCCTTTTATTAATTCCTGGTCTTTTGTATTTCTTCCTCTGACCCTCACTTTTGCTTTCATTCTTCCTTCCTTCTTTCCCTACTTTCTTTCTCCTTTAAATGTTTCTTAATTTGGTTGCAACTTATGAGTTTAAGGAAAGTTGGAATATTCTAATTGTAAAATTTTGGTGCGCATGTCATTTTGTAATGACATCACCAATATTTTTCTCATCCAGGACAGTATCTTAGAGTTCAGCAATGGTGTTTTAATAATATTCTATGTAGTGTATAGTCTATCCTACAAAATAAGACCATAGCTTTCTTTTCTTTTAAGTCCATTAATATATTCTTATATAATTTTTAATATATTCTTATATAATTTCATTTGAATTTTCAGTAAAACTCCATTAGATATATGATGCCCATATACGTGCACACATATATATAGTATTGGAAATATTTGAAAATTACAACAAATTAATGACAAGAGACTGATGGGAGACAAATGTCAAATTTGACTTTTTCTTCAGTTGCTTTAAGATTTTAGAAATGTTATGAGTAGTGTTTTAAATTAAATGATAAATATTCATAAGGCTGTACATTTGTTTGATTTTCTTCATGATTTAGTTTGATTTTCTTGGTAGTGATTGATATAAAATACAGCAGGGAGGGTGAGTTAGGAAAGAGAACATTATAAAGCACAATTACAGTCTAAGTCAATAGCAAGTTAACTTTCATTTAGATGCTGTTCATGTTTAGTTACATTTATGGATAATTATGGTGAATAAGTTATTCAATGTTACTTTTAATACATAATTTTTATAATGGATCTTTTGATTAAATTTAATGACCAGTGGTAATTGGCTACAAGGCAGATATCATAATTAATTAAAATATTTGGCTACTTTCATGGATGAATATATCTTTATAACCCAGAAAAATCTTAATTGTACTTAATTTTAATGTTCACTTTAAGTCATTGAACAATAAACCTAGCTAAGATAGAGAGAAATGATTCACAAGAAAAAAGTTGAATGGAGATTGGGTATCTAAATTTTTTTTAATGTTTATTTATTTTTGAGAGAGACAGAGACAGAGTGTGAGTGGGGGAGGGGCTGAGAGCGAGGGAGACACAGAATCTGAAGCAGGCTCCAGGCTCTGAGCTGTCAGCACAGAGCCCTACACGGTCCCGAGCTCAGGAGCTGTGAGATCATGACCTGAGCCAAAATTGGACACCTAACCGACTGAGCCACCCAGGTGCCCCAAGTTTTTAAAATTTTGTGAATCAAAAATATACAGTTGATCTTGAACAACAATGGGTTTGAACTGCATGGGTCCACTTATATATGAACTTTTTACAGTATAGTACTGTAAATGCATTTTTTCTTCCTTAGGATTTTCTGAAAGACATATTATTTTCTCTAGTACATAATACAGATAACTTACAAATATTATGTTATTGGTAAGGCTTCCAGTCAACAGTAGGCTATCATTAGTTTAGTTTTGGGAGAGTCAAAAGTTATACACAGATTTTTGACTTCACAGAGGGTTGGCCCCCAAACTCCCACTTTGTTAAAGGGTTAACTGTATTATTAAATTGAATAAGATCTAGGTAGCTTCTATTTTGCTCATCTTTTGAGCTGTAGTTTTGGAAACAGAAGAGAAGATCTCAAGATTTCTAAAAATTCTATTTGTAAAAGTTTGGAAGCAATACAAAAATAGTAGTTTTTGCCATTCACCAGCATGTGAAAACCAACTGGCAGAAAATTCAACTTCCTTTTATAAAAAAAATAGAATGGCTTAACTCCTGTTGAAAATTGGTATTTTTGGGGCGCCTGGGTGGCGCAGTCAGTTAAGCGTCCGACTTCAGCCAGGTCACGATCTCGCGGTCTGTGAGTTCGAGCCCCGCGTCAGGCTCTGGGCTGACGGCTCAGAGCCTGGAGCCTGTTTCCGATTCTGTGTCTCCCTCTCTCTCTGCCCCTCCCCCGTTCATGCTCTGTCTCTCTCTGTCCCAAAAATAAATAAACGTTGAAAAAAAAAATTAAAAAAAAAGAAAATTGGTATTTTTGTTTCTAAAATAGTTGTTATGCTTTACTTTTGAATAATAGTGGTAATTTTTATACGGTAGATATTAGAAAAAAATCTATAAAAGGCGTAACACCCACTTTGTTGTAAGTAAATCACTCAAGAACTCATAATATGGACCATTGCTCAGTGAAAAAATATTAAAATATTGAACAGGACTTTTATTTTTTAATTCAACAACATTTTATTAACCGGGATTCACCAGGATTGGTTATGAATATACCATTTAACTAGGTACCAGAAATCTTAAACATTTCTGAAATTTATAGTCTACTTGGGGACACAGCCTATATTTATATAGTAGGGTAGAAAATAATATATGAGTTGGAGAAAAATAAAATATAGAAGGAGAACACGTGTTGGAGGAAGTATTCAAGTTAAATGAATGAGTTAGGATTTGCAAAGACGAGGATGGAACTAGAGAATATGATGCTAAGTGAAAGAAGTCAAAGGAAGACAAACACCATAGAATGTCACTCATATGTGGAATTTAAGAAACAAATATACAAAAATGTTCATAGTGGATAAAAAGAGAGAGCCAAATCAAGAATCACACTGTTAACTATGGAGAACAAACTATCAGTTACCAGAGGGGAGGTGGGTGGGGGTATGGGTGAACTAAGTCATGGGGATTAAGGAGGGCACCTGTCATGATGAGCACCGGGTGTTGCATGTAAGTGTGGAATTGCTAAATTGTACACCTGAATCTAATATTACACTGTATGGTAACTAACTGGAATTTAAATAAAAACTTATGAAAATACCTATGAAGGATTTGCTGACTGGGGATGGAAGAGAGGCAAATAAGATAGTGAATACTAGGCTGGAAAGAAAGAAGGTTTTTCTTTTTTATATGAAGAAAGTGCTAGTGTTTGCCAATTTTAAATATCTGGAAGAAAGTAAAACAAAAATTGTGATTACGAGGGACGATTGTATTTGGTTTGGTTCTACGTAGGTGTAGAAAATAAGGAAGTGGAGGGGCACCTGGGTGTCTCAGTCAGTTGAGCATCTGACTTTGACTCAGGTCATGATCTCACGGTTCATGGGTTCGAGCCTCCTGTCAGGCTCTGTGCTGACAGCTCAGAGCCTGGAACCTGCTTTAGATTCTGTGTCTTCCCGTCTCTCTGCCCCTTCCCCTCTCATACTTTGTGCGTGTGTGTGTGTGTGTGTGTGTGTGTCTCAAAAATAAATAATAAAAACATTAAAAAAAAGAAAATAAGGAAGTGGAATAGGACCTTTCTTATTATATTTCCATGAATAACGTAGAGAGCAGAAAAGCATAAATGTATAGGTTTGTTAGACATCTCCCTTTCCCTTTCTTTCGCTCTAAATATTTAAAAAGACTTCACGGATGTGTCATGAATTGATATACTCTGTATCTACTCATCTCTTTTTTTTTTTTTGCATTTTTGTTGATACAGGTATCAAAAAACAGTAAATCATCTATTAGTAGTTAATGGAGGGCAGAAAATAAGAAATTAATAAATTCAGGGAAGGCAAAAATTTAACCCCAGTTACACTATGAAAAAACTAGCCAGAAAGTCCTTTGATGCCAAGGCATTTAGCAGTGATTAAGTAGTAAAAAATACACTCTGTATCGATTTCCTTCTTTGTATCACTATAGAATCCCCTCTACCTTCTCCCCCCTGTTCCCTGTGGCTTCCCCTACCATGTAGCTTTCCACTGGGTGTGGCCAGTGGGCCTCCCCAGAGAGGTGGGAGGGAGGAGAATGTGGTCAACATGTCTATGTCTCTGTTACCCTTTCAGTCACATGGTGCTATGTTGCCCATGGTGTCATTACTCCAACAAGGAGGTGACCCCTACTGCATTACTGCTCACATTATGTCTTGCTGACCAGTACCGCTCTCCCAGTTATTGCTACAGACCTGAAATGAACTAAGTACCAACATCACGAGCAGAATTTAGAAAATGTTATAGCAATTCACAGGGTAAATGTCTATCTTCTGAATCTGATGATACCAAAACTAGACTTGTATTTAGAGTATCTTTTTTTACCTCGTTTTTTAGTGGTTTATTTTCATTTTTGCAAATCTTAACTTCACCAATGTCTTGTAATTTATCTCCTTTTTAATTTACTTTAATTTTCAAGTTTCGGTCTTCAACTCACCGGAAATATAGAAAACCAGCCAACCAACAAAAATCTAAACTAAATTCTTTACCACAGATATTTTGAGAAGCCCTGCTCTGTAAGACCCATTTCTTGCACATCCCTACACATTTCTCCTTCAGACCATGGGCATTAATGACTAGCAGTTTCTAATCCAGAAATTAGACATCACCCCTAGTGTCCCCACACCTTCATCTTTATAAATAGTTTATTTCAAAGACAGAATCAAAAGAGCCATCAATTTCTTCCTGGTATCTAAACTAATAATGAAATTTTCATTTTAATATAAAATGTGTTCTTGCTTTTTGCCGAATGAATATTCAATTCTTGGTAGAAGTTGAGAGGGGAGTACACAGATTTCATTCTCAGGGGAAGTAAGTCAGTATCTGTCCTGGCTCCCAGTGCTTGTCAGAGAAGAAGCTTGTTCATGCTTAAGAGTTTGAACACTGCAGCAAAGTGTTTATTGTTATCACTGAAATCCAAAACTGGTCTAGGGAAAGATCAATATTTTTCATCCAAAGTCCATGCTAGCTTTTACCTCACAAAATTCTTCCCCTCCTCATAAAACCAATTTCTGAGGCTGAGTGTAAGTTCTCTGAACAGGTCTGTCATCTGGTCTCACACTTGTGTTGAGAGGAAGGGTAGCTATTTTTCAATTTTGATTCTGCTGTTCGTCCAAGTGCTTTTCAATAAGACTTGAGACTTGAGACTTTTCCTCACACTGAATCCCTATGAGAATGGAAACTTTTCAGAATTTCCTTTTTTGACCTGGGTTTCCACAAACTGGGTTTCTTTCTAAATCTACTCAAAGACAAAACATTTTCTCTAGGGTCATAAAGAGAATTTTCCAATTAGTTCACAAGATGAGGCTTTCGTCCGAAGTAGGCTACATTCATGGCTATCCTTCCTCTTCAAAGCAGACAGAATATATGGCCTATTTTTTGACAGAAGCATTCCTGCAACTCACCTTTCACTTCTGAGAAATCTTCCTCTGCTAAGCCACTAGATTACTCAGTGTTGTAGGAAAACTATACATTTGTTATTCTGGCTTCCACATAGTTTTGAACATCCTGAGTCGAAGTAGACTTATAACATTAACCATGAGGTAACGGCTTCCAGAACTATTTTTCATTGCATACCCAACAGTTTTTGACCATGATGTCTCTCTGTGAAGAACGCAGTGTTTTATGAAACATTAGGACTTCAGTTTAACTTTTGTAACTTGAGAGGGAAAACATCACAAAGACAAACATCGATGGGCACCCAGAGTACACACACCAAGTTCCTAGAAGATACACTCACTGTTTCCAGATGAAGATAACACTTGAAATATATTTATGTTTCCGCTTGTTTGGGGAAGCTTATTAGAAGAAACAATTTCTGAATTTCACCATTATTTGCAAATCTTACAAATGCTACACATGACATTTATTGATACAATCAATCGAGATAGAGAAATCAATGTTTCTTTAAATCTCTTGGGCATTATTTCTATGCTTCTACTTACTTATACTTGCACTGTTTGTGAATGGAATCTTTTTGTTCTCACTTTGCATTTTGTCCCCTCATATACTCACCCTAATCTACATGTGAATGTTATTTGGTTCTGTTCCTCCCCTCCCCCCCCCCCCCCCCCCCCCCCCGCCGCCCACCTTCCCTCTTCTGGGCAAAAGTTCTGCTAATAACTTGTTTTCTAAGGCTTTTTAAGAAATGTGACCTCTTTGTTTAACAAAATCTTTCCTCTTTGTTTAACAAAAAAGTAATAATCAGTACTTTTATTTGCTCAATAGCTCTGGCTTGTATTTCAGTCTTTCAAGATTTTGCAGAAACTATTGTTGTCTTTGTATGCTGTGCTTTACAGACAGTTCACAATGGGAAGGACAACATGAGTCACTGCCTCATGTAAACCCCATTGGCAAGTGGTTCTCTTGGTTCTCTTGGCTGTCTCTGTCCCTTGTCACACTCATGAGATGAAATGCATCAGAGGAGAGTAACTCTACAACATGACCTAATTAGAGTTGTCCATTCGCCAAGGCCTATAACCATCATCATCCTCTTGTGTGTCATACGTTGTCTCAGAAGTCGCCACATTGGGCGACATGTGTTTGTAAAACACAACTCCTAAGAAAATATAAACAGCAGGAAGTGATAAACAGCTAAATGAGAAAATTGCAAAACAAAAAAAGAAGTTTAAGCATTTGTAATACAATTCAGCTCTGACCCATACCATGTAGGCTGGCGAGTCATATAATGCGACAAAATGGCAAAGAGGGAGGTGCTGAATGGCAGCATCTACAGACAAACCCACTTGTATTTAATTTTACACTTGCAGACCTTGTTTGTTTCATTAAAATCAGCCAAAGGTGTGTACAGAGAGTTTGGCGGGAGTTAATTCAGGAGGAGAGCAACATTGGTGGCCTGCTCATCTGTCCTCTGTCCAGTGCCATCCCACTGCCTGTCAACGGGCGTCTGGGTCCCTGTCCTGGAGCTCAGATGGGACTTCAAGCACAGAAACATGGTTCTAATGTGCGCTGTTATCAGTGCCAAGAGACCTCTAACTTTCTGTCACCCCAGGCCAGGAGGCATGCAAAGTGAAAAGGAAAAGAGTGTTTATGTTGTTTCCATCCTAGTCCCCGCTTAGAGGAAGTTTGTGGAATCTTAAGGGTTTTACCGAACCCCCGCTGAAACAATCTAGTCTAGCGGACAAAATCGAACTCACCCTATTTACTCACCATTACGTTCAATGTGTGGATGTAAGTTTGGCAGGGGTGGGGATTGAGGGTCTGGACATAACATTTAGGTGAATTATTCAGGAGTTAAAAAGGGAGGGTACATCAAAAGAAATACGAGCTATACAGGACACATTTATTTGCAAATGGCTCTGAATTCAAGTTCTTCAAATTATTTCAAAAGTAGCATCTAAACAGTTTTGATGAGATAGCAGATCTCAAGGAAAATCACATTTTGTGAAGAAATGAATCAATATCATCCTCCTTAGAGCACTTCATACTAGTAATTGTCTGAACACAAATGGAAATCCATTAGGGCTGCTGGGTGTGTGTGTACATGTATATAAATGTGTGTGTGTGTGTGTGTGTGTGTGTCTATGCGTGTGTGCCTGTGCGTGTGTAACTCAGGCTATTCAGCCACGAGCTACAAATAAATACATAGAAAGCATATGCTTAACCCCAAAGGGCATTGATTTACTGGTTAACTATCCGAGAATATGCCACAGTTCTCACTTTGTCCACCAGATGGCAAGCTTTCACTATTAATCAGTCAACTATATTCCAGAACCTAACATTTACCTAATTAAAATGATCCCATCAAGAGAAATCTTCAGAAGAGCACACTATTGCATTCATCATAAGCTGAAACAAAACGATTTTTATACAGCTTTTTTTTGGGTCTAATTTGTATTTAATGTCTCTTGACTTTAGCCAATAAGTAATTAATGAACCATGAATAAAAAGTAAATAGCTCCAAAATATTAACTAAATCCTACCACAATTCTCCATACTTCAGATAACCAATATACATCACTTAATTTTACAAACCTCTGGTCATATTGTTTCTATGCTTCCATGAATATTTTAGTTTTAAATAGGGATTTTAAAATTTCAAACCCCTTCCCCCCACATTGTTTCCTCATAATACTTCTTAGCAAATATTGTTTGTTTTTTTTTTTCTTTCTTTCTTTATTTTTTTTGAGACAGGGAGAGACAGAGCATGAACGGGGGAGGGGCAGAGAGAGAGGGAGACACAGAATCGGAAGCAGGCTCCAGGCTCCGAGCCATCAGCCCAGAGCCTGACGCGGGGCTCGAACTCACGGGACCGCGAGATCGTGACCTGGCTGAAGTCGGACGCTTAACCGACTGCGCCACCCAGGCGCCCCACAAATAGTGTTTTAATGAGAAAAAAAGAACCACACAGAGGTTGTCTGCCTTGCTTATAGTAATATATTTATTTTCCAAATTAAAATCTGCAAGATTTAATATTGGAAGAACTTGCTTCCTTAGTTATTTTAGATTAAACACAATAAAACATCCAAAAGTGTAGATAATGAAACATAGAGAATAAGGCATAAATCACCAGTACCTAGCTTTATCAAGTTTTAATCATGGCCATATTTGTTTCAGTTTTTGGTAAGTGAATATATATTTTTTAATGTTTTTATTTATTTTTGAGATAGAAAGACACAGAGCACGAGCAGGGGAGGGGCCCCGAGATGGAGAGACAGAATCTGAAGCAGGCTCCAGGCTCTGAGCTGTCAGCACAGAGCCCGACGCGGGGCTTGAACTCACGGGGTGTCAGATCATGACCTGAGCTGAAGTCGGACGCTCAACTGACTGAGCCACCCAGGCACCCCTTTTGTAAGTGAATATTACACACCCCGAAATTGAAGACCAATTTTGCGTTCCAAAACTGGTTTCTTTCTCTCTCATTCCAGCGGTAACATTGTGAAAGTAATCACCATCCTACATGGAGTATTTATTTCTTTTGTGCAAGTGTTAGAATTTCATATTTTAGCATCAACCACTTGCGTGTGTCGTTGTTATAATATCATGCTATTTGTGTGTTTCTGCAACTTTCATTACATCACGTGGTCTGTGAGTCTTATTTAAATTGGTACATATATGGGGCGCCTGGGTGGCTCAGTCGCTTTAAGCGTCCGGCTTCGACTCAGGTCATGATCTCAAGGTTCTTGAGTTGGAGCCCTGGATCGGTCTCTGCACTGACAGCTCAGAACCTGGAGCCTACTTTGGATTCTGTGTCTCCCTCTCTCTCTGCCCCTCCCCACTCACACTCTGTCTCTCTCTTTCTCCCCCCCCCTCTCCCAAAAATAAAACATATTTTTTTAAATAATAAATTGGTACATATACCCCCGTTTCCACATTTTAGATAATTATAATATTTTCTTTCACATCTATATCACAATTGTAGATGTTCTTGTTCCTGGCTATTTGACCTGATTTCTGCTTTATAGAAATGATGCAACTCACATGGCTGTGAATATTTACTTGGGGATATATATAAGAATTTGTTGTTTCTGTTTTGTTTTATAATTCGGGGTAAATATTTGGAAGTGGCATTTCTGATTCAAAGAGTGAGTGCATTTTCTCTTTAATATATATTCTAATTTTTTTTTTCTAAAACACGTGTACTTGTACTAACCTTGGTACCACTTGGTTAAGAAAATTTCATAATTTTGTCAATGGGGTTATTTTACTTTAGGCATGAATTCCTTGCTTTGAACCAAATACAGTAGAGTCCAATATATAGACTAGATGTTATGAGGTGGAGTGTGTTTCACCACAAAATACATATTGAAGTCCTAACCCTTAGTAATTCAGAATATGGCCTTATTTGGAAATAAGGTCTTTCAAGAGAAAATCAAATTAAAATGAGGTCATTAAGGGGTGCCTGGGTGTTTCAGTCAATTAAGCATCTGACTTCGGCTCAGGTCTTGATCTCACGGTCAGTGAGTTCGAGCCCCACGTCAGGCTCTGTGCTGACAGTTCTGAGCCTGGAGCCTGTTTCAGATTCTGTGTCTCCCTCTCTCTCTGCCCCTCCCCTCCTCATGCTCTGTCTCTCTCTCTCAAGAATAAATAAACATTAAAAAAATAAAGATTATATTATAATCCTTAAAAAAAAACAAACACACATATAGGTTAATGGGTAAAAAAAACTAGATAAAATTTATAAACTGCACCAAATATATATTGTAAGTGGGGAAACAGTTCTTAAAGAGGAAAAAAGAACTAAGATGTTAAATCACCTAAAAACTCAGTGTTTGAATGTTCTTATCCATTGAAAAGGTAAAGCAAGACATTATTATGCACACTTCTGTTTCTGAAACTCTATTTCAGTGCCTAGCTTAAATTCAAAATAATTACATTCACAACATTTACAAGTCTGTCCCCAAGCAGAAGCATATTTTATATAAAATAGGTGCACTCTCCAATATTTTCTCTGCCTTTTCTAGACAAAAATATATAAGCATTTGAGTCAATATTTGTACTAGATTGTTGTAGGTAAATGTCAATAAAATCTTCTATAAGAGTTTGTATTTCTAGCTCTGAGTCTAAATTTTGACATGGTTTGTATGTATAGGGACAGTAGTTTTATTAACCAAGTTTCTTACGGAATAGTGCTGTTTGCTCAGTTCCTGATACCTTACCTTTAAGCCAGGAAGTTTGCGAGCTATGTCACAATACAGCTTGTGGAACAGTTCCAATGAAACAAGCGGAAAAGGCCTTTGGAAACAGAAATGCATTTTCAGAGGGTGTCCAAGGGTTGACGTCCTTCTTTGGGAACCCACAACCAGGCCCTCCTGGTCCAGAGTCTCAGGGCTGAAAAGCGGAGCAGTGAAGCAGGATAGGACAGGGAATTTCTCTGGAAACCCGTGTCCCATGAGGGATAAACTAAGAACCCACTGAGAACCGAGAACCCCTGTGTCAGGGTTCCACCTCCCGAGAGCTCCGTGAAATTCCATGCAAGCCCAGCTTCAACGGAGGAGGATCTCTAGGTATATTTCTAGGCAGATGATTTCTACGTAGTGAAATGTGAAAAAAAAAAAAAAAGAGGAGTTTTTACACGCCTAGAGAGACAGGTGGGAGCAATTTAACTTCTTGAGAAGACTTGTAGATGAGGAGGGTTTGTGGGAAGCCTCAAAGTATGGGAAAGTAGAGATTTGAGTGGGGGGGGGGGGAAGATGTAAAATCTCCAGAGGAAATAAGATAGGCTTCTACCCCCAAAGACAAAAAACAACATAGATAAAAGGTCAATGATCTCATTGGCTTCATTGATAGCAACGATTGCAAAGTATATGATCTGAAATGCACATGGAATATATATCCTTATCTAACATGTTGCTGCATAGAGCAAGTATTAGTACCTAGAAATATTCAGAATACACTATCTCACCACTTGGTTAATTAAACTGGATAGTGTAATAAAAGCATAAATATAAAACACCCAACTATCTAAACATTACTTAAGAAAAGCCTAAGTAATCCTTTAACCAAAGAAAAAATTGAGAAGGAATTCCAAAATATTTCAACTGAATAGAAATAAAGTTACAGTATAGTAGATGTGTGAAATGCAGATAAAACAGTGCTTAAGATAAAACAGTTCTTAAAGAATATTCTACAGTGTTCTATGTATATGGGAAAAGAGTTCTTAATTGTCATAAAGAAAGAATAGCCTCTGTAATATTTTGGATTTGTCATTCAAAGATGCTCTACTTGGATAATAACCATGATGTTTCTCGACAGGAAAAAAACAAAACAAGACAAAACAACAACCACAAAAAAACTGTCTTCACTCGATCTCTACAACCATGTCCTTTGCTATGCTACTTTGAAACTCTCATCCTTGACTATGAGCTTGATCACGTGACTTGCTTTAAGCAATGAGGATCACTTCCTCTTCAGGCTGAGTTCCAATTAAAAACACAGGAGCAGAAGAGGGATCAAACTCCTGAAAGAAACCAAGCTCTAGGCCAGCAGCTGGAAGCAGAAAGCTGTGTTGAGCCCCAGCTGGTCTGCAGACACATGCACTAGAGTAAATGGCTGTTCCTGTTTCTTTCAGCCACCGAGTTGTGGGATAATTTGTTATATGGTAAATTTAACTAAAGTAAATTTCTAAAAAAAAAAAGTAACATGGAAGGATAAATTCTGTGAATAGTATGAGTTGATTAAATGATTAAATGGAAGGATCACTCGGAAGTAACCTATCCTCTTTTTTGGTACATCACTATATAAACTGACTTATAATTTCCTCAATTCTAGAGCAAGCATGAATGTTTAGATAGAGAGTACATGAGTAATTTATGTGTATGCATTTATTTGATCATATTTTTTTATTTTAATGTTTATTTATTTTTTGAGAGAGAGAGAGAGAGAGGGAGAGAGAGACAGAGAGCATGAGCAGGGGAGGGGCAGAGAGAGAGGGAGACACAGAATCTGAAACAGGTTCCAGGCTCTTAGCTGTCAGCACAGAGCCCGACGCAGGGCTCAAACCCAGGAACCATGAGATCATGACCTAAGCTGAAGTTGGAAGCTTAACCCACTGAGCCACCCAGGTGCCCTATTTGATCGTATTTTAAAACATTAACTAACTTCTAAATTTATCTCTTCCTTTCCAGAACTAAGTATTTTTTTTTTTTTTTTTTAGTGAGAGGTTAATAAAACATTGAACTTCCATATTTAAAATAGTCTTAAGTTTCATGTGCTAAAATTTTCTATGGCAAATAACTTACACTTAAGTGGATATAATTAGGTTGAAAGTTTATTAAGCCTGGTAATTCATTTTAGATCCAACAGTAGCATGTCTATGGTGCCTATGAGGGGCTACTATTTTCCCTGTTCAGTTCTCAGCTGAAAAGTAAATTATTCCTCTATATTTCTTGTAGTAGGTTCTATCACTTGTACTACAGTGTGACCTAAACCAGTAAAGTTTTCAATTTGTTTTACTAATAAGACATATTGCCGGCATGTTCTCGGTTTTGTCTGAAAAATGAGCTTACTGAGAACAGGAGGAAAACAGAGTCAATACCATTTTTCTTGCTTATTAGCTTCCAAACATCTCAGGATACAAACACAAAGTGAACTGTAAACTGTTCAGCATAACTTTAATTGATTTTGTGATGCTATTTAACTAATGTCCAGAGGAACTACGGAGACTGGCTTTCTTTGCTGCTCTGATTGTAATTGTATCAGGCTGGAAACACGGAATCAGTAACTGCTAGATATGTTTTCTTTTAAATGAAACACAAGAGGGAGATAGAAAACCTCACTTCATAAAGCATCTCTCTCTTTTCTTTTTTCCTATTGCTATATTGTCACTATTTTTCTTTAGAAATATGCCCCTTGGACCAACAGAAAGTCAAGACTTACCCAATGTGATCAAAATAACGGACTTTTCTTTAAGCCTTAAAGAAGGAGAAGAAAAGGGGGTGTTTTGTTTCTATTTAAGACTTAAACATGAAAAGTCAGAAGAATGTACACAGCCTAAGAAATCATGTCTTCGGCAGAGAACAGTTTAGAAATATGTGGCCTGAATAATATTTGATGTTTACTCTTTAGAATTATCTTAAATAGCAATTGAGTGTAGGTATCCAAAGTGAGTATAAGTAAATTGGAAAAAAAAGTTTTAATAATAAAAAGGTCTAAATTTGGTCAAACTTACCATTTTGTAAAAGGAGTTTTAAAATTTCTTGAAAAGTAGATATTACTATCAGGAGTATTTAAAAAAAATAGTTCCATTAAGATGTTAGTTGTGTTGCATGGAATGAAATTCTTTTTTCTTTCTTTTTCTTTCTTTCTTTCTTTCTTTCTTTCTTTCTTTCTTTCTTTCTTTCATGTCAGCACAGAGCTCAGTGCCTGGGCTCGATCTGATGAAGGGCAAGATCATGACCTGAGACAAAACCAAGAGTCTGATGCTTGACAGACTGAGCCATCCAGGCGGCTCTTGAATTTTCATATTTGAAAAACATTTGGCTTTTAACCTATTTGTCTTTTTACTTGAAAAAAAAATCATAAGATATAGTAAGCTAAATTTACTTTTATGTAATTAAATGTCATTTTAAAACTAACAAATATATTTAAAGTAGCACTCATGAGAAAACTAGATTGCAATACATTAGTTTTATTATGGCTTTTCACCAAAAAGTGTACAATATTTAAAATCTTATTTAACATTCAAATTCTTGATAATTTGTCACATAAACATTTCATTAAATTTTAATAATACTGTTTTCTGCATTTCATATCATTTAAGTAGGGAATCATTTTATTGTTTTAAAGTAAAATTAAGATTTAGTATGCCTTTAATTTTTTTTTTGCATTATATCAACCTTTATTTTAAGGTATGTCTACTGTCACATTACATACTCTGTAAAATATATATATATATATATTTTTTTTTTTAATTTTTGACCATATTTACACCACAGCCAAATGCCTGAGCATCGTCCAGAGACTCTTAGGGGACATTAGGTAACTATTTATGCCATATACTTTGAAAGCAAAGATAACATCATGTGTCGTTGAAGGCACAGATCTTTCTTTCCTAACCAACCTGGACAGTTTACATCGTTTTGATTTTTGGAAAGTATTGTTTAACTGATTATTTTAGGAATTTTGTTGCTCTTACTAATGATTAAAAAAAACACTCAAAGCATAGCTTCAACACTCTATTTTAGATACTAGTTTATTGTTTAAATAACAGATAAAAAATAAAGTTATCTAACAACGAAATAATTTGTCATTCAAATAGCCTATTTATTTTGTTTTCTTAACAACTTCAGGATGTGTTTTATCAAAATACTCAATTTGAGTTTTTCCCTTGGCTCAGTCAAGAGGCCCAGTTTTCCAATATCACTGCCCCTATACGTTAATGAAATATAATTCCTATTTAAATAGTATTATGTGTTTCAAAATCCATGAAATCAATCAAATGAAAGAATAAGTCATTTCGAATTATTATGTATCAGTCCTAGTCAAGCGTCTTCCATTTTTTTTTTTTTAATTTTTTTTCAATGTTTTTTTTTTTTTATTTATTTTGGGGACAGAGAGAGACAGAGCATGAACGGGGGAGGGGCAGAGAGAGAGGGAGACACAGAATCGGAAACAGGCTCCAGGCTCCGAGCCATCAGCCCAGAGCCTGACGCGGGGCTCGAACTCACGGACCGCAAGATCGTGACCCGGCTGAAGTCGGACGCTTAACCGACTGCGCCACCCAGGCGCCCCATGCGTCTTCCATTTAACATTACTCATTAATTCCTTTAAGGACTGCTCATGGGTGCTTAAATCTCTTCTATTTAGGATCTGAAAAACTTTCCTTAGTCAGTGGTCGTCATGTGTTGGGGCATGACCTTCTGCAAGTTCTCGGCAGTTAGAATGTAGGAAGAAACGTCTTTGCCTACGCTTTTCCTTCTTGACACAACTGGCCAAGGAGATACCTGCGTGCTTACAGATCATCCTCTTCAAAGAGAATTAAGTAGGACTTGGAAGCGTAGGAGACTTCTTCAGCTGTTTTCTTTTCTCTTATCTTTTTTTTTCTTTAATTTTTTTTTCTTTTCCACCCTTCCTCTCTTCCTCCCTTCCTCCCTTTCTTTCTGTCTGTCTTTCTGTCTTTTGTCTTCTCTGTTCTATTGTAAATGGTGATTAAATTTGGAAACTGACCTTCCTTCTTGAGCAAGCATCTGTATTAGTGACCAAGGATATCTCTGCTGTATGCAGTTGGGCAACTATTTCTCCTTTCTGTCTTGTTTCCGGACACTGGTGAATGTGACTCTTGTCCCCTTCGTAACAAGATTCAATACATTCTTTTTTTTTTTATACTCCATTGAAGATAAAAATCATCAACCTTCAGCTTGCCTTAATTTGATGTTACTTGAACTTATAAGACAGACAGTACAAAGAGCCCACTATTTGATGTGATATTTCACTGTAGTTCTGCCTGTTAGAATAGAAAGGCACTTAGGTTTCTCCCTTTGAGCTCAATGGAGAAACCAATTGAGGAAAAAAACATGCAAGTGTCACAGAGAGTTTTAAATAGAATCTTGGTTGTTGTTAAAAATGAATCAGACAACTCTACTTACACCCAGGTTCAAAATAGACTTCTCACTCTGCCATCTGAATTGATTGTATTCAATGAAGGATCGTTTCTTAGCTTTTCCTTTTGTGTTTGAATTTTCCTTGGAGAGTTGATTGAGAAGAATATTTTGTCAAGGATAGTTTTGAGGTTTTAAGGGGACCATTAACTTAAATATCATCTTCTATTACTACTGTCTCCATATTAACACAAATCATAAAAAAGCATTGTTTCTGAACAATATTAGTATATTTGAATAGAAATTATTACAAGTACTTGATTTCCTGGCACTTTCTAAGTGAGCTTGTCTGTCCCTGCATTTCTCTAGGCCCTTGGAAATATTCTAAATAATAAATATGCATCCTGACGAAAGAGATTTAAACATTGATTTAACAAGGCATTTGTTTTCACATAATTTACATCCAAAATTATGTGAAAGATCATATACAGGCACAAAACTTTTCCGGGTAACCTCAGTCTTTAAGAAAGTTTCATTATACTATTTCGTTTAACTGATTTTTTGAGTCTTGGGCAGAGTGGGTGCTAACGGTAGTATTTTTTTAAAAATCAGTATATAATGCAAAATCCCTCCTAGACAAAATTTTTCTTGGATGCCTATTAAATCACCCAAAATGAATGTCATAAAACACATAATCTAACAGTAATCCCAAGTACTGTACAGCCAATGTTTTCTCCATAACAGATTGTTATTCCTTAAATTGTTATTCCTTAAATTAGGCCCTGAATACTATAGTTGACTGGAGCTTAAAGAATATATTGTATACCTAGAGTTGTATTTTGTGCAATATTTATAGACATAAAGCACCATTCACATTATACGAGACCGAAAGAAAATTAAATTTTCAAGGTACTGTGTATTCAATTATCCATTTCTATCTCACTTGGATGATGATGAACTTGAGTAACCCGAACTATTTAACCCTCTTTTATGCAGGATGTGTGTGTGTGTGTGTGTGTGTGCGTGCGCGCGCGTGTGTGTGTGTGTCTATACACATATGTGTTTATCTGTAGTGCCCACACTGGGCACTTTTTGTTTTTGTTTTTGCACATGCTTTAAATACACATCCTCTCAGTTTTTTCTAGAACTCAGCCTCATGTGTCTGTTTTCATGAGGCTCATGCTGGATACATTTTTCTGGAACTACATGGGTTACCCCATTGTTGTTTACATAAAAACTTATAAATGCAGAGATTTCTTCCAGATATATTCCAACTAAACTTCTAACTTTCCTTTACTTTTCTAAGGGTTCGAGGTAGAATTCTTTTACTGAAAATGTTCTGGGGATCCATATTATAGAGATCTTGATATACTTATGTCCAGTTTTCCTTTGACCTCGTATTCTCTTATTACTGTAAGTTTTGAGGGATTTCCAGTGGAGAAGATAACCTGATTTTTTTAAGTAACTTTACTTCTAATGACAACCATCTCTTTTCTCTGCTCAAAAGTCATTGGTGTGGCGTCTATGGTTTCCTTCAAATCTTCTCATATCATTTGTCCAAGTAAATACCATAGTGAATTGTTTTCTGATATCATCCTTATATGTGATGAATGATTAAAGCCTATTCTTGAAAACAGATATGTTTTTATAAAGTGTCTTTAATGAAAATTATCCATAGTACATGGAAGTGCGTGTGTACATGCATGCACGTCTTTGTGTCGAACAGAAGTTTTGTTTTTCAACTAACAATTAAAGGAGTTAGAAAAAAATATTACCTTTGAAAGTGGCATCAGTGATGGACTTTATGTTCTTAGAGAAGAACTACAGTTTTTGCTACCAAATAGCTTTCTCATAATTTATCGTTTGTAGTGTGTTTTCATAGTACTTACATATGAGATATTTACTGCAAATACTAGCTTTTTACCATTAATATAAGTATTAATGGAATTCTAAATCATTCCATTAATTGTTTTCCTTCTTCATATACTAAATTAATGTTTGAGATGCAAATCCATCACAAAGCTTCCTCACTCTCCTAGGTCTCTAAAACTAAACCCACTTTTATTATCAAACAACTTAAATGGTATGAAAGAGAAAATAGGTGAGGCTACCCTTACCCCAAATAATTCATAGCAAAACTTGGAGTCATATCTACTTTACAAATTAATCTTTCAAATTTCATTAGCATTTTGGGTGTAATCTCTATGTGGAAAAATTGAAAGTTGAGCCCAATGCATTTGTTAAAATTGCATTATTTTGGAAAAATAGTACACACTAGAATAATTATTTTCAGTAACAATGTAAACTACGTTTCCTAATATTATGATTAACTTTATCATGTCTACTCTCTATTAAAGCCTTTGTGCCAAATATTTACAAATTACCTTGATTTTCTAATTTAATGTCTTTACAACCCTTTACGCTATGCTAAAGGTAAGGAAACGAAGGTTCAGAAGTTATTCTACTAGTAACACCGATTATATGATTTAATGACGCAACGTCTGCATGTTTGTCTTAATGTATTACATAAAAATACGTAAATGACCCTGAGATTCTACGGATTAAACTCCTTTTAAAATGATCACATTCACGTCACTATTACCACTACTGCTATTAGTATGTTGCTGCTACTACCCTATGAATCTGTTGACAGTAGTGAGTCTTATTTCTTACTATATTTAGCCAAATATGTATTATTCACGGCATTTGGTATTTAACAGTAATAGTGAATGCTTTGCGGGATGGCCAGATTACAAATCCTAAACACTGTGAACCTGGAGTGTTTCAAAAAGAGGTCATTCAACAATACATTTGTGATTTCTATTTGGCAATGGATTCTGTTTCTGTTTATTGTTTGTAATTAAATGTTCTTATATTTAAGAGTAAGATGTCACAAACTGTTGATGCTGTTATGCCGGCTCAATTTTCTTTCTAAGAAAATGCATGGAAAAAGATATTTACACGTTATTTGTAGGGATCCGTTAACCATTTAAAGACTCTCCAACAATGACCAAAAGATCTATGAATGCCAAGAACTTGTTTATGAGATGAGGCATCACAAATTTTAAGAACTTTATTTGAAATTATAAGCTGTGTCCTAAGAGGCAAAAAAAAAAAAAAGATTTGGCATTTGGAACTGGACCCATCAATATCTACGATATGTACCTACCAACCCCCAGGAATCTCAACTAGAGTATCTGTACTCAGGACGTGGGTTGAAAAGACACCTCTTGTTATTAGTTGTCTCAGGCCCCAAATTCCAATATAGAACTTTATTTCTCTGGTCAGTAGAGCAAGACTATCTAGAAAAAGAGCCTCTTTGGTCTAAACTTTTAGCCCAGCCCTAAATTTTGGATCTATAATAAATTATCAACACACACTACTTAACAACTAAGCAAACCTCCCAAAATCCATCTTATACCACACTCAGGGGATGGAGAATTAGCTATGATTTTCTAAATATATGCTAATATTTATAAATTGTACAAAAATTTCATTCCTAACATAGGTAGCCTCAGTATTTTGACTACAATGATTGTGAGCAAAAAATGCTCCTATATGAGTCAGTATGTGAAGCTTGGGAAGAGAATAAATTGATCTTATACTTGATGACAGTTGAGCCTTTCTGTTTGATTTCTTGTTTTCTTTTAATTCAGTGAGTGTAACAGCCAAATACTCAGAAGGCAGAGACACTGATGCTTCTGAAGAGAAGTGTAAGAGAGGCCTCGAACTTTTACAGGATCATTTGCACAATTATCCTTACTGCTTCCGTGTCATTTTTCTGAGAATAAAAGGGAAAACCCAGTCCCTTCGTATCCTTACTAATGTCACATTGATCCTGAGCAAAGAAGCTCTAATTTCATCTGGACAAAATTTAATTTTAATATTTAAAGTTATTCTTCATATAATATACCCCAAAACAAATAATCTGATTCTTCTTATTCTTTTATAAGTACAACAATTATTTTCACAATTTTATTGGATTTTTCAATGTACAACTCCTGACAGCATATTGCTGTCATATGGTTCTTGCTAAATGTCCATCATGTGTTACTACCCTATTAATCTGAGCAAATACACATCCATTCATCTTTAGGGAAACCCCATGAACTACAGAGAGTTTAGATCCCTAGTTACTTCTCTCTTCTTTCTTACAGGGAAATTAAAACCCAGTAAATAGCCTTCTCTATATTATTATAATAATTGATTTTAGCAATTAATCAACTATTTAATTATTTAAATATTATTAATTACTATAATTAATTATTATATAATTATTAGAATTATAATTCTATTCTATTATTATATATTGTATTATAATTCTATTATATATAAAATGGTTATGTTATATTAGAATTGCCACACAAAGATTTGTCCCCAAGCCCCAAAGCAGTCTACATAAAATGTTGGTAAAACTGCATAGGGATAGGCACACTTAAAGTGCAAGGACCTGGGACTTAGACACAAAAGAATGAATTAACTCCTTTAATTCTTTCTCTAGAAAATCACTACTGAATTCCAGACATTACCATTTACAGGGAACATGATGTTAAAGGTGGACTTAATGATAAGAAAAGAGGATAATTTCTACTTTAGATAGAAATTTGATATTTGATAACTCCCATTAAGCCTTTACTACTAGAAAACTATTATTTAGTGATGCATTTCCTTTCGAAGATCAAATAAGCTGATATGGGCCTTCTGTTCCATGCAGATTTGATGTACAAAAATAAACCTAGCATTGCAATAAATATTTATAGACAAAACTCCAGCTATATAATAGGGAGGGAAGAGAAAGGATCAGTGAAAAGTCCTACCTTCTCTACTTCGCTGAGTCAATCATCAGGCATCCCACCACAGGTGCAGGTATCTGACAATTTGCAGGCCAACATTCCTCAACATTTGTAAGATAAATAGATTGGTTGCCCTGGATAGTATTGTGAACCCTGCTTTCAGATTTAACATGCAACAAATGATACTCTTTAGAAATGATGTCTAACAAGACATCAAAACTAAAATTAGATTTAAACAAGACATCTTACTACATTTATAAGCTAAAATAAGTCATTTATAATAAAGGGCATTTGCCTCTTGTAATAAAATCAAATTTTAAAAGTTGTCATTTGAGCAAAACTCTTGAAGTAGTTTCTAGAATAAATTTCAGAAGATTACAACTCACAAATTCCAAAGCAATCTAAATGTCACCAAGCCCTATGATTCACCCAAGCAGCAAGGATTATTACTTTTGATTATGTCCGACTGCTTTCCATTTCACATTGTATTCAATCAAATTATAATGACAGAAATTGGCGTAAAAATAACTCAAATGATGTCAACTGTTGGTAAAAAAAAACTACATAAGGAAATTATTAGACGAGAGCACACAACATTTTCTAATGTTTTAAGCATAGATTCACACACTTCAAAAACAAGCTTATTTTTCAGTTGATTGTGAAATCAAACAAGACTGATAATAGCTTCTTTTTAAGTTCCTTTTTAATATTTCCTTATTTTTGAGAGAGAGAGAGAGAGAGAGACAGATTTTGAGCAAGGAGGGGCAGAGCGAAAAGGAGACAAAGAACCTGAAGCAGCCTCCAGGCTCTGAACTGTCATCCCAGAGCCTGACGTGGGGCTCGAATTCATGGACCGGGAGATCGTGACCTGAGCTGAAGTCCAACACTTAACCGACTGTAAGTGTCAGTAAGACCCAAATGGCCTTACCGACAGTAAGACCGGTAAGACAGTCTTACCGACGTAAGACCCAAAATGGCCATATACCTAATCACATCCTGGAACCCATACTTTTTATGAATAAATTTAAAATTAATACTCATCGGGCTGATTGCCATCTCTGTTTCCCAATCAATTCTGAACTCAGTGGGAAGGATGGATGTTGCTATTAAACCTTAACAACCCCAACACTTCCCTAAACTACAGGTTAAAGCACACTCGTATCGTTTTTGTTAAATATTCTACATGATCTTCTAGACCCCAAGATATTTGGGAAAGTATAAATTGTTAAGTATCTGCTGGAGGCTAACCACAGCGCAAGTCATTTGGCTCACGTGGTTATTATTGCAAATATGAAAGGTAGATGGTATTTTCCCCATTTTATATATGAGGTCACTGAAGGTCACAGAAAAGGATTAAGATGTTTAGAAGCTTGACGGGCTGAGAAGACTTTTTGTATACTTCCATATGCAGTTACAAGGAAATACTAAACCATAAAATCAGTGTAGGCAATGCTAATTAAGCCTTATTTCCCGTTATGACCACATATCTTTATAACATCAAAATTGTCTTTGGAAGGCCCCTTCGTATTCGTTTGCTTGTCCTTTTGCAATGCATGTGATTAGGCCCCCAGGTAGACCGCAGCCCTGGAGTGCCAGAAAGTGTAAGTAACTGGTAAGTGGCAAAGCCCCGAGTTTACAGCCAGTGTTCATCCTTTTGCACGCTGACCTATCATGTTTGTTATCCTGAAAATTCAATCCTGCTGTCTTCCTGGCCTTATAGCTTTGCTGCATAGTCATTAAAATGATTATTTGTCCCAGTTCAATATCTAACAGCTACACTAAAGTAGATCAAATACTTACTCAGAGACCAAGCAAGTTTCTTTGAATGCTTAAATCTTTGTCCCAAGTCTTCAGTAAATATTTGAAAACAAATCTTACCTATAAATTATCATCTAGGGGATGAAAAACAAATGAATGTTATATCAGCTCTTTCTTTTGAGATTTTTGTCTCCATGGTATTAGTACTCTCTTCTGCCCATGATACCAGAGTAGTTACTTTTGGCAGGAAGTCAAGACAACTTTTCCAATCCCAGTGGTCTTTCCTAGTGCTTGTTTAGTTCTCTGATGTCTATTAGTATACTAATAGATAGTATAATTACGGTAGGACAGAACACATTAATAACAACAATTACGGTATATTCTATGTACAAATATGTATACACTAAATGTATTTGTGAATCATGTAATGGTCAAGTAGGTAAATCGCCTAATTTTGTAAATTGAGTGAACTGAAGCCTTCCTCTTCCTCTCTCTCTCTCTCTCCCCCCGGATGAGAGAGGTCATCTCTCTCTCTCTCTTTTTCTTGCGCCCGGATCCAACTGATGACTTCTGTGTGTGTTTTGTTCTGAAAACAGTGAGGATTGTGTTGTAGATTACAGACATGAAACTCAGAATCAGGATGGGAACTGAGAGTTAAGAGTGGAATCAGCTCTGAGTTCCATGAAAAAAAAGTTTATGTAAAAGATTAAGAATAAGAAGTAATATGTACTTACAACATTATAAATTGTGGTCATTTACAAATATTTATCGATTATCAGGCATGTTTCCAATCAGAGAGACTACAGTAGTGGACAATGAAAACAATACTTCTCATGCTCATGTGATATATATTTTTAATCAGTCTGAGAAAAGAAGAACAGGTTATTTATATAAGTTTTAAATGTGTTAGATGGAAATACAAATAAAAGTGTAGAGGATGATGGAGATGAAGACAATATTATTAATAAAATGATAGTTTTTGAAGGCATCTTTTCTGCCAGGCACTGATCTGAATGTGTTACTTGCTTTAATTCATTCAAGGCACATGACTTTAGGAGGTATATAAGATAATTCCCATTTTATAGATGAAAACACTGAAGGATGATTAAGTAACAACCAATTCACAGAGGAGAAATTGGTATAGCCAGGATCATAGTGCATACAGGGTAACATTTTGGAAGTTCAATTCCAGCACTGATCAGTAAACACAGTCATCCCATACCTCACTTTTCCCAGAGACAGCGAGTGAGCGACTTTAGCTGTCACATGAGGTAGGAGTAGACATGAAGGAGAGGAGATAATGGCCTTATTATAATTAAGCTTTATTATTATTTTTTTAATGAAGAAAAGCAAAGGTAGGAAAATAAGGAGGGAAGGCTAAATGTGGCCGACTGCAATGAAGGCCATGGATAAATACAGGTAAAGCTTAAATGCAGTAACGGCATTTTTCCAGGACTCGAATTGGCATTAGGAGTAACTTGGGATGTGATGATCAGTGCACAGTATAAGCCATATGTAAGCTTCCTTTGTTAAATCCTTTAGTATATGTGTCTTTCGTGCTTATAACATTTTTAGAGTATATATTCATAGACACATTTATAGGCATCTTTTTCTTTTTACATTTTTTTTAATGTTTATTTATTTTGAAGGAGAGAGAGACAGAGTGTGAGCGGGGGAGGGGCCGAGAGAGAGGGAGACACAGAATCTGAAATGGGTTCCAGGCTCTGAGCTGTCAGCACAGAGTCCGACACAGGGCTCAAATTCACCAACCTCAAGATCATGACCTGAGCTGAAGTCGGTCACTTAACCAACTGAGACACCCAGGCGCCCCTATAGGCATCTTTTTCTAACGGCAAGCCTCAGACATCCTGAAACTAATAGTATGTTGTATGTTGATTATATTTCAATAAAAAAGAAGAATTTTATTGATATAATGATTACTTCATACTAGACATACTAGTATTGAGTGATTTACCTGAAGGATTTTGCTTTTAAAGAAGGATTTCACTTAATTATCACATGTATTCTCTGGGTAAGAAATCAAGAGGCAAATATGTCAAGTTTTGTAGACACAGAAACCGGAAATTAGGTGGTTAAATAACTTCCTGAAGCCAACCAAGTGGCAAGTTGATTGAATGAATAAAGATTCTAGGGGTAGGAATTGTGAATAATTCATTCTCCTATGTTTTATTCCATATTAAGGAAAATTAATTAAATAACCTAATGTAGACAGAATCTGATAGTGAGACTGATGGAATGATAGCAGCTGGAATAGAGTACAAGAGAAAAGTCTATGAAAGCCACCGGGACTTACCATTCCAAAGAAAATGCCTGTCATAAGCTCTCGGCAGTCTATTGCTTTAACCCCTGTTTGCCCAATAAGGGAGCATTTAAATCACTGACCCCGTGGGAGTCTACTGATGCCTAAATGTAGTTTGCTTTAAAGTCCCCTACAGTGATTGTATCTCTATTGTCACTTTTTTCCTGTGTAACATGGTTGCTCCAGAAAATATTTGGACGTATTTTACCTTTGATTTATTTATTCTTACCATGGTCTATTAACAGACTTCTAAATATGCAGATAAATAAGCACCAGTGCTTTGTGCTAATTGGCTAATCAATTAAGGGATTTTTACTTGTTTTGCATAGTCTGAAGATACATGAAGATCATTTCCGCATGTGAGTAATGCCTTTAAGTAAAGTCTGGAGCTAAGTAAATACAGAGGAGATGTTGCATCAATCATGATTTTTGCAGTATTATAAAGCTTGCTTATTTTCCCATTAACAGTGCTGATTATAAAGCAGTGGATAAATACAACGTAGCCAGACGTGTCATTACCACACATGAGCACACAACAACTAGGATTTGGAAGTGCAATTAGACTCTTAGTTGCATTATCAGTGTTACCCTGTATAAAGTAACTTGATATTAAAGCTATCGATATGTATATAACTGTCACTATTATTTTGTTAATGTTTACTTTATTATTTTTGAGAAAGAGAAAGAGAGAGAGAGAGAGAGAGAGAGAGAGAGAACAAGAGAGCAGAGAGAGAGGGAGACAGAGGATCCCAAGCAGACTCTGCACTGACCACACAGATCCCTATGCAGGGCTTGAACCCATGAACTGTGAGGTCATAACCAGAGCCAAAGTCAGTTGCTTAATGGACTGGACCACCCAGGTGTCCCTAATTATCACTATTCGTAATCATTGTGGGCATTAAATTTTGACTTTTATATGAAAATCACCATTTATAAAAAATATTCTGTAATTCAGGAACTTATTCAACATCCTGTGTATATTGTATTCCTGATTTCATAAACCTAGTCATCTGTCATTTACTTGACATTTATTAAGTCCCCATGAGGTAACAGGTACTGCATTGTGAATTGACAGGAAGAGAAAAATTCAATGTAAGATGTTGTTGAACACAATTCATGCAGCTAAAATTTATTTTAAAGTCATCAACCAATGCCATCAATGACAAAAAGAGCCCAAGACATTATGCTTCACCCCACGGGCTGCATACGATGCTTAAAATCTGTCGAGTACCACACTTCCCAAGCTTTTAAGTTAGCCTGCATGCCCTGTACATGCAACACTATAAACAATAGTCTGTGCCAAGTCTCCTCTATAGCCTGATAGAATCTTAAAAGAGAAGAATCTTAAAAGAGAAACACCTCTACAGGACTCAGTTACTTGCTTCGTAAAGTGAAGGTTTGGCTTAGGATCTGTCCAATTCATTTTAGTGCTAATAGTGTATAGCCAGGTATTTTCAGAATCAACTCCTCCATGGTTATATCACTCTGATTGCTGTTACCTACAGTCAAGTAGCTACTTGAAAGCAAGAAAGGTCAGCATAATGGAATATTTGTTGAGCATACACCAGTGAGCAGAAGTGAAGAAAAACAAATTCAGGTGATGCCTTAATAGTCTCTCCTACCACAATAACACAAGGAAGAGAGTAAGAAACACCACTTCATTTTATCTCTCCGGTGATGTGTCAACATGGGAGCAAATGAGTGTTTGTGGAGATATTTTTAACATCTCATAAATATATTTATATGTATAGACATGGAAGTGAAAAATGAACCATTGGAGTTTCTTGTGGCGCCAGAAACTAGGCAAAAAGAGAAAGAGAGAAAGGGCAGGAGTATATAGACTAAAACCTTGGTTTGAGAGCATAATTTGTTCTGGAAACATGCTTATAATCCAAAGCACTTGTATATCAAAGCAAATTTTGAGAACCATTGGCTCAGGTGTGATAGTCACGTACTACCTGTATTGCAAGACATGGCCCATTTATCAAGTTAAAATTCATTAGAAATGTTTGCTTCTCTTGAGGAACATGCACAGAGCAAGTTATCCAAGGTTTCATGGCATTTAGAAAACTTGGGGAGATACTTACTGATTTCAAAGGAATATCCTGTGGGTCTAGCTACCACTGCAAGGCAGACAGGCACGGGTTTGAAAAGATGCAACGACCTCATCCTGGCTCAGTCAGCTTTGTTCTGAAGGTTCCCAGTCACTAGGTAGCCTACCTCTGAGGCTGAACACAATAACAAGGCAAGTAATACTTAAAAGTCAGATGGACATCATACTGTATCGTGTCCTGTTTGGGAGATTATAGGTCCAACACTCAGTGTCACGTGAGAAGGTCAAGGGCGAAGAGTGTGTCAATCTAGAAAAGAAGTCAGTGACTAGCCCCACTTGCTGGCCCCGGACCTGCTACATCAAGATCAGTGAAGGGGCGTTAGGTGCTCATGGTCGCTAGGGAGTTATCAGATCTGCTTCATTTCATTTATTAATCTGATAAAAACCAATTAAATTCTTATTAAATACCCCATCAGGCTGGTAGCAAAGGAGGCTGTGGTAACCAGTTATAGTCTCTAGCATATCCAACTGTTTCAAGCATGAAAGTTTGAGACTGCTGGAGGAGCGGTCACTTATTGAAGCAACACTCTTTCCGAGTGCTATTTGATAACAAGAAACATTTTTCACAAGTCCCCAGAGTCAATTTCATTGACTACTCAATGGTCAGTGATAAATCCAGCTTTAATTATCAGACTTCATTTGGGTTGGTTAATGAGTGATATTTGCCATCAGGGATGTCTCCCTCCTCACTGAAACTGTCTTCTCCCCGCATGCAGAATGCTAACCTCTGTCAACTTTCCTCCTCACTCTCTGGTAGCTTTTTTCATTTTTTTTTTTTTTCTTTAAGCCTCACTTGTTGATGTAACCCTTTCCACCTGACCTCTTACTATTTTCCTGTGCCAGAACTCAATTCTTCAGGCTGTACTCATTGCTATCTACACTCACATTTTTGATGTTCTCATCCGGTCTCACAGATTCACACATGTACTCAGTTGTAAAAGTTGAGTTTTAAAAAGTCTAATTAGGAGCATTGGGGAAAGAACCCAGAAATCCTCCTACAAAATGCAACCATAAAATTTGAGATAGATCAGGTATGGACATCAAATTTTAATTTTCAGTCCCAACCCGTTGTGGTAGAGAGACTAATGGCCTTCCAAAGATGGCCACCCCCAAACCCCCAGAATCTTTGAGTGTTTTATGTTACATGATAAGGGGGAATTATGGTTGCTGATGGAATTATGGTGCTAATCAGCTGACCTAAAAATAAATTATTCTAGACTATCTGTGTGGGCTCAATGTATTCAAAAAGGTATTTTAAAGTGGAGGAGGGAGGCCGAAAAGGAGATCATTGACAGAGAGAAATTTCAAGAGGCCAGAGTCCTGACTTTGAAGATGGAATCAGGAGAAATGAAACAAGAAATACAAGTGGCTTACAAGAAATAGAAGAAGCGGATTCTCCCCCAGAGTCTCAGAAAAAGAAACATAGTTCTGTAATCACCTTGGTTTTAACCCAGGGAGCCCCATGACAGATTTGTGACCTCCACAATCATAAAGTAATAACTTTGTGTTCTTTGAAGCCACCAAGTTTGTCATAATTTATTACGACACTAATAATTTACCCACTCAAATGCCAAAACCATATTCTCACTTTGTAACTGTTTCCTGACACTCGGGCATTTATTCTTATTACTCTGCGGTTCTGTTCACTTTACCGTCCAACACGTAGCTTCCTGCCCACTGCTCCTCCCCAGGTCTGGCTTCGTATCTCTTTTATTCCACAGCTTCAGCATTAATCTTTTGCTGATGCTGCTAGTACTTTGTCACAGATATCTTTCACTTAATGTACCTTCCACTGGCAAATTTCTCGAGCAACATTTATCAGCATTGCCCGATAGGAAGTGACACTCAGTTTCCAGGGTCAGGTGGAAGTTGAACAACTTTGTTTACAAATTATTATTTTATATTTTAATTATTTTAATAATTATTTTATTAAATAATTTTAATTATTTTAAAACAATTATTTTAATACAAAGAAGAATTATTTTAAATTTTTTTTTCAACGTTTATTTATTTTTGGGACAGAGACAGAGCATGAACAGGGGAGGGGCAGAGAGAGAGGGAGACACAGAATCGGAAACAGGCTCCAGGCTCTGAGCCATCAGCCCAGAGCCCGACGCGGGGCTCGAACTCACGGACCGCGAGATCGTGACCTGGCTGAAGTCGGACGCTTAACCGACTGCGCCACCCAGGCGCCCCCAAAGAATTATTTTAATACAAAGAAGAAGTGCAGGCGCTTATGATAGTCGTTTGTACTAGAACATATATTGAAATGCCTAAATATAATTTATAGAAACACATCATTTCTTGTATGGAGTAAATAAAAGGGAAACGTGTACATGTTCTGGTTTCATATAAGGAGGCATTTAGACATTGTGTGTTGATCATTTTATTCACTTTACTTCATGTACCTCAACTTTTTGCAGCTACGTAACTTCTAAGCCATATTTCCCTCTTCTCATCCTCCGATTCCTGCTTCCTGGTACCATGGTAAAGCCACATCACTCAAAATTCCTAAGCAAATTATCCAAGGCCAACCTTTGATATAGATGCAAATTCTATCTGTGTGTGTGTGTATAATATATACTATAACTCTATATAATTTTATATAATTTAGTATAGTATAATTATATATCTGTATACATAAAGTTAAAAGACTGGAATTTATAATACTTTTATTTAGAGAAAATTAAAAATGAAATGGTTCCTTTAAAGCTAATTCCAGACATTTCATTGATACAAGAAATTTTTCTTTCTAAGGTTTCCCACTGTATAGAGTGTGCAAGAATATTAGGGGGCTCGAATAACGTGGATTTGTAAATGGTTACTTCAATTTTAGGAGTACTCTAACTAGATCTCTTCCATGCATGATAAAGTGTGCACTCCTACACATTTCACATTCACTCACTGGCTGGGTAAGTATATCATTACTCAGAGTTCGTCCAGCTTTATAATATTTACAATCTGTCACAATAACCCCCTTAGTTGTTTTTTTCTTGTTTCTCTAATAATATATAATGCCCATTACATCTTCTATGCACATATCTTCTCTATTAAAGAATTATTTAATTCTATTTATTTCTTGATGAGCTGAATTTGTTATCAATTATTAATTTTTAAAAGAAGAAATCATAATCATCACATTTTAAAATTCTCAGGCAATTGACAATAATAGCTGATTGCTTTTACATTTAAGGGGGGGACTTGCTATAGTACCATTATTGGATCACACATTCATTCCTTTGAACTTGATATTTCTCTGCTCTCTTTTTGCACTGCGATTACTGTGGCTGATGACGGCAGTGAGCTTGAGTCCAGCCTAATTTCTTCCTCTTGTGGGTGACTCACTTTTGCTATGTGAATCCCTGAAGATTTGTTTCTCTTTCTTAGAGGGAGATAACTGTAAAATATAGTTTATTTAATTGTTCTATATCAAATTTTTCTGCAATATGAAATGCACATATTTTCTCTAAATTATTTCTACACTCCAGGGAATTTTTCATGCAGTAAATCTTTGCATACCTTTTCTCTTCCATTCATTGAATTCTGCAAATAGGGGTCATAAAATATCTTTTTTAAAATAAATATTTATTTATGTATTTTGAAAGAGACAGAGATAAATAGAGAGTATGAGCAGAAGAGGGGCAGAAAGAGAGAGAGAGAGAGAGAGAATTCCATGCAGGTTCCTCACTGTCAGTGCAGAGCCACACATGGGGCTGCATCTCATGAACAGGGAGATCATGACCTGAACTGAAATCAAGAGTTGGATGCTTAACCAACTGAGCCACTCGGGCACCCCCATAAATATCTTTATATTCCAAAAAATACATGTTTATGTTCTATTATTATGTGTGTGTGTGTGTGTGTGTATTCATTAATAGTTTAAATTTTGTCATTTTCCTTTGTATTCAGTGAATTATTTCAAGATCTTTTATTTTCAGTAATTTGATCTTAGTTCATGCTCACTTATTTTCTTGCTGGTTATGCAAATATGTTTTTATTCTCAAATCTGCCCTCAATTTTGAAAGTCCCTTTCTATTATTTGTAAGAAATAATCTGAGGTATAACATGAAAGATGAACTTTTCATCTATACCTTCATAATTTCCCTCTCATATGAAAACAATCCCTACAAATTAGTAAGAAAATAGAAACACAAAATGGCTAGTATCTTAAACAGCCACATCCCAAAAAGGAATTCCAAATGGTCAGTAAACTTATGAAAAGATGCTTAGTGTTTTATTTTTAAGTTTATTTATTTATTTTGAGAGGGGTGGGGGAGCATGAGCTGGGTAGGGGCAGAGAGAGAGGGAGGGAGAGAATCCCAAGCAGGCTTCACGCTGTCAGTGAGGAGCCAGTACTCGATCTTACAAACTGTGAGATCATGACTTGAGCCAAAATCAAAAAGCCAGATGCTTACCTGACTGAACCTCCCTGTCTCACTCCCTCCCATACTCCCCAACTTTGCTTCCTTAGATCCTTGCCAAAATAAGCCACTTGCATGCAAATCCTTGTTTTAGGGTCAGCTTGGAGGAAAACTTAGCTTACTTTGGGAGGATTTGAAGCAGAATGATGAATGGTTAATGCAAAATGGCGATAAATGAGAATGAATAGATGAATAGATCAATTAGAAGAGGTTTCTTGCCTCCTGCAAGGATCCAAGATGACGAAGTGCTATGAACTGCAAAGTGTGATTAAGTCAATGCCCGGCAGCCAAGAACAAGCAATAGAATAACATTATAAATCAACAGAGTAAACATATTCAAAGGCTGACGTTTAAATTATATGTGTATGGGTACATATATATTTATATATGTGTACATTATATATATGTACATATATATAACTTATAACACATATATTTATATATGAGTTAACCTTATTCTTATACAACTGGATAAGGAAATAATCTACAATATGAGGAGGTTAGTAGAAGGGAGAAAGTTTAAGAATCTAAAGATGGCAAGAGAAGGAGGTGTCAAAAATGGAGAAAGGGCTGAGATTTTGCTCTACTTACAAGCTAACAAGTAAGCCTGTCTCGTGGAAGCTGACAGGAGACACAGACAAAGGCAAAGGACTGACTACCCATTATTTATTGCACAGATAATAGCATGAACTCATGGCTGTATTATTTCCTTTCTCCCCCCAGTCTTCTGGGGTGATATCGAGGATTCTGGGTAACCACTGAAGAAAGTGGACCTGTATGATGGCTAAGGACCCCAAGTTTAGCAAACCTCCAACAGTAAAAAAGAGACAGAAAGAAACTGGGAGAAACATTATTTTTACTATTTTGATGTGCACAAAATCTGCCTTCTGCCCTCAAAGAGAGACTATTCTATCCCTCAGTGTTGTTATAGGAACATCCTAATAAAAATCATCATCTGGGATAAAAGTTGTCAAACACATGAAGAAATATGAGAGACCCATGAAAAATTGTTATCCTATGAGAAGATGTGAAAATATGGCTAGAGAGCATTCTCTATTGAAATGTTTTCAAAGTGAGGCAACTCTCTACGATGATGAATTCCGGGTCATGGCATATAGAACTAGTGGCTGAAATGGACTGGAGTGATGATAGTTGGATACAAGAAAATTAAAAAAAAATGAAAATACAGGGTATTAAGCATGCCATGCCTGTGGCCTTTGAGAGCTTTCTTGCTGTTGGCAGAGTGAAGTTATTGGCTAAGAGTTGAGGCCAAAGCCTGCAATTAATAAAGAGAATTCATAGGAAGGTGAAAAACATAACTCCAACACCAAGAGGGAAGGAAGATTGGCGTTTCTGGATGTTCCTGGAATGATCTGGAACAGTGTAGGGTGAGAATATCCACCCCCATTCTACATCAGTAGGTGAACAGGGTGTGTTGGCTTTCTACTGCTGCCCTAACAAATTACCATCAGCAATAACCATTTATTATCTCACTGTACCATAAATGAGAAGCCCGAGTGTAGCCTAGCTCAACTGGGTTCTCTGCAGTAATCCCCACAAGGCTAAATCAAGGGGTTGGTGTCACTGTGTGCCCCCAAACTTATTCAGGATGTTGGGTATATTTCACCTTCTTCACTTGTTGAACTAAGGTCCTTATAGGACTAAGATCTCCATTCCTTTGCTAGTTGTAGGTGGGGGGCGGCCTTTGTTTCCAGAAGCGGCCCACATTCCTTCTGCTGTTATGCATGGGCTCCTCTCCAGAAACAATGGCTAGAGTAAACGTGTGCTTCAGATCTCCCCTTTCTGCTGCAACCCCCTGATTCCAGCTTTTTCTGCTTCCTCTTGTGATTAGACCAGCACCGATTCAACAGTCTAAAATAATCGGTGTTAAAACCCCTAACATTAACTATATCTGCAAAGTCCCTCTTTTTATCTCGTAACATATTAGCAGATTCTGGTGATTAAGATGTGACCTATTTTGAAGGCTGTGTTCTGACTAGCACAGGGGGATAATGAGCAACTCTCATTGGAGAGGACTACAGGGAAAGTACTATTTTGCATGAATGAGGGTGTATGGATAAATTTCCATCCATCACTGGGGTTCTTCATAATGTGCAGAACAAGTTTTGTGAGGGAAGGAGGGAAAAACAGGGTTTTCAGGTTGGAAAATGCAAACACAATCATAGAGGGTATAAAACCAGGATAAGACAGATGGCTTCTCTAACTGTGCCCTCCACTTTAGGCTAAATATTCCAAAGCATTTCTGAAGGGTAGAAAAGATGGGCCAATATTACTAAGCATTTAATAAATGTTGAGAGGTCAGGAA
Organism: Lynx canadensis; assembly: GCF_007474595.2. Taxonomy (NCBI): domain Eukaryota; kingdom Metazoa; phylum Chordata; class Mammalia; order Carnivora; family Felidae; genus Lynx; species Lynx canadensis. The sequence goes on along the minus strand of NC_044314.2, from coordinate 10,229,749 downwards.
GAAAACAGGAGCATAATAATGTGCTGAAGGCTGAGCAAGGCTAACGACTGGACAAGGAAAGGAGTTGTGTGGCCATTCCAGGGCTGTGTTCTTCCACCTGTGTCAGCATCTCAGAGCACTTCTTGCCCCAGGTTTTTATTTTATTTTATTTTTTTTTATATATGAAATTTATTGACAAATTGGTTTCCATACAACACCCAGTGCTCATCCCAAAAGGTGCCCTCCTCAATACCCATCACCCACCCTCCCCTCCCTCCCACCCCCCATCAACCCTCAGTTTGTTCTCAGTTTTTAACAGTCTCTTATGCTTTGGCTCTCTCCCACTCTAACCTCTTTTTTTTTTTTTTTCCCTTCCCCTCCCCCATGGGTTCCTGTTAAGTTTCTCAGGATCCACATAAGAGTGAAACCATATGGTATCTGTCTTTCTCTGTATGGCTTATTTCACTTAGCATTACACTCTCCAGTTCCATCCACGTTGCTACAAAAGGCCATATTTCATTTTTTCTCATTGCCACATAGTATTCCATTGTGTATATATACCACAATTTCTTTATCCATTCATCAGTTGATGGACATTTAGGCTCTTTCCATAATTTGGCTATTGTTGAGAGTGCTGCTATGAACATTGGGGTACAAGTGCCCCTATGCATCAGTACTCCTGTATCCCTTGGATAAATTCCTAGCAGTGCTATTGCTGGGTCATAGGGTAGGTCTATTTTTAATTTTCTGAGGAACCTCCACACTGCTTTCCAGAGCGGCTGCACCACTTTGCATTCCCACCAACAGTGCAAGAGGGTTCCCATTTCTCCACATCCTCGCCAGCATCTATAGTCTCCTGATTTGTTCATTTTGGCCACTCTGACTGGCGTGAGGTGATACCTGAGTGTGGTTTTGATTTGTATTTCCCTGATGAGGAGCGACCTTGAACATCTTTTCATGTGCCTATTGGCCATCTGGATGTCTTCTTTAGAGAAGTGTCTATTCATGTTTTCTGCCCATTTCTTCACTGGGTTATTTGTTTCTCGGGTGTGGAGTTTGGTGAGCTCTTTATAGATTTTAGATACTAGCCCTTTGTCCGATATGTCATTTGCAAATATCTTTTCCCATTCCGTTGGTTGCCTTTTAGTTTTGTTGGTTGTTTCCTTTGCTGTGCAGAAGCTTTTTATCTTCATAAGGTCCCAGTAATTCACTTTTGCTTTTAATTCCCTTGCCTTTGGGGATGTGTCGAGTAAGAGATTGCTACGGCTGAGGTCAGAGAGGTCTTTTCCTGCTTTCTCCTCTAAGGTTCTGATGGTTTCCTGTCTCACATTTAGGTCCTTTATCCATTTTGAGTTTATTTTTGTAAATGGTGTGAGAAAGTGGTCTAGTTTCAACCTTCTGCATGTTGCTGTCCAGTTCTCCCAGCACCATTTGTTAAAGAGGCTGTCTTTTTTCCATTGGATGTTCTTTCCTGCTTTGTCAAAGATGAGTTGGCCATACGTTTGTGGGTCTAGTTCTGGGGTTTCTATTCTATTCCATTGGTCTGTGTGTCTGTTTTTGTGCCAATACCATGCTGTCTTGATGATGACAGCTTTGTAGTAGAGGCTAAAGTCTGGGATTGTGATGCCTCCTGCTTTGGTCTTCTTCTTCAAAATTCCTTTGGCTATTCGGGGCCTTTTGTGGTTCCATATGAATTTTAGGATTGCTTGCTCTAATTTCGAGAAGAATGCTGGTGCAATTTTGATTGGGATTGCATTGAATGTGTAGATAGCTTTGGGTAGTATTGACATTTTGACAATATTTATTTTTCCAATCCATGAGCAGGGAATGTCTTTCCATTTCTTTAAATCTTCTTCAATTACCTTCATAAGCTTTCTATAGTTTTCAGCATACAGATCCTTTACATCTTTGGTTAGATTTATTCCTAGGTATTTTATGCTTCTTGGTGCAATTGTGAATGGGATCATTTTCTTTATTTGTCTTTCTGTTGCTTCATTGTTAGTGTATAAGAATGCAACTGATTTCTGTACATTGATTTTGTATCCTACAACTTTGCTGAATTCATGTATCAGTTCTAGCAGACTTTTGGTGGAGTCTATCGGATTTTCCATGTATACTATCATGTCATCTGCAAAAAGCGAAAGCTTGACTTCATCTTTGCCAATTTTGATGCCTTTGATTTCCTTTTGTTGTCTGATTGCTGATGCTAGAACTTCCAGTACTATGTTAAACAACAGCGGTGAGAGTGGGCATCCCTGTCGTGTTCCTGATCTCAGGGAAAAAGCTCTCAGTTTTTCCCCGTTGAGGATGATGTTAGCTGTGGGCTTTTCATAAATGGCTTTTATGATCTTTAAGTATGTTCCTTCTATCCCGACTTTCTCAAGGGTTTTTATTAAGAAAGGGTGCTGGATTTTGTCAAAGGCCTTTTCTGCATCGATTGACAGGATCATATGGTTCTTCTCTTTTTTTTTTTAATGTGATGGATCACGTTGATTGATTTGCGAATGTTGAACCAGCCCTGCATCCCAGGAATGAATCCCACTTGATCATGGTGAATAATTCTTTTTATATGCTGTTGAATTCGATTTGCTAGTATCTTATTGAGAATTTTCGCATCCATATTCATCAGGGATATTGGCCTGTAGTTCTCTTTTTTTACTGGGTCTCTGTCTGGTTTAGGAATCAAAGTAATACTGGCTTCATAGAATGAGTCTGGAAGTTTTCCTTCCCTTTCTATTTCTTGGAATAGCTTGAGAAGGATAGGTATTATCTCTGCTTTAAATGTCTGGTAGAACTCCCCTGGGAAGCCATCTGGTCCTGGACTCTTATCTGTTGGGAGATTTTTGATAACCGATTCAATTTCTTCGCTGGTTATGGGTCTGTTCAAGCTTTCTATTTCCTCCTGATTGAGTTTTGGAAGAGTGTGGGTGTTCAGGAATTTGTCCATTTCTTCCAGGTTGTCCAATTTGTTGGCATATAATTTTTGATAGTATTCCCTGATAATTGTTTGTATCTCTGAGGGATTGGTTGTAATAATTCCATTTTCATTCATGATTTTATCTATTTGGGTCATCTCCCTTTTCTTTTTGAGAAGCCTGGCTAGAGGTTTGTCAATTTTGTTTATTTTTTCAAAAAACCAACTCTTGGTTTCGTTGATCTGCTCTACAGTTTTTTTAGATTCTATATTGTTTATTTCTGCTCTGATCTTTATTATTTCTCTTCTTCTGCTGGGTTTGGGGTGTCTTTGCTGTTCTGCTTCTATTTCCTTTAGGTGTGCTGTTAGATTTTGTATTTGGGATTTTTCTTGTTTCTTGAGATAGGCCTGGATTGCAATGTATTTTCCTCTCAGGACTGCCTTCGCTGCATCCCAAAGCGTTTGGATTGTTGTATTTTCATTTTCGTTTGTTTCCATATATTTTTTAATTTCTTCTCTAATTGCCTGGTTGACCCACTCATTCGTTAGTAGGGTGTTCTTTAACCTCCATGCTTTTGGAGGTTTTCCAGACTTTTTCCTGTGGTTGATTTCAAGCTTCATAGCATTGTGGTCTGAAAGTATGCATGGTATAATTTCAATTCTTGTAAACTTATGAAGTTGCCCCAGGTTTTTAAAACAGGTAAGAGAAACTGTTCTTGGCATCGCTCATCGGGTGTACTCGTGTGGTTTGATTGCCTTTCACAAATTGCGGTACGTTTCACTTCCATAAGATGATTGCTCCCTCACTTCCATTCTCTTTGCCTCCGTGATTTGGTTCCTGCTTGAATGGGAACAACGCCTTCTTTATGTGCAAGCGTGCACTATTGAATTATTGGAGTCATGTTGGAGCGCTGTTATTTATGATGCGGCCCTCAACATAACGCCCTATCTAGAAGCTGTGAATATGTCACCTAAGGGTGATGGAGATCTCCAAATAGTCACTTTCCAAAGTTGTAACTGGCACTTGCTTCAAATTGGTGTGATTATGTCTAAGCCATGTGATTTGAAAGGATTGTGCTGACAGGAACAGACCCTTTCTATTGCTTTAATGCCTTTCTTCCTATCATAGATCCAAACAACATTTTTATCTCTTGACTGAATATGACAGCTGCAGGATTTCTTTTTCTCTGTGAATCCAATTAATCCATCTCTGCCTCTAGGCTTTTTTAATTTCTCGGCATGTGCCTTTTCCCTCTTTCTTTCTCTAAACACGTTGTTTACACTCTCAGAATGTTTATCATCAGATCGTCATGCTTGTCTGCTTTTCAAATCACTTACCCTTTTATTCCCAGCTTTCTCCTGGTTTTACTAATGATCACCCTCACCTCGCTACACTCGGGCTTTGATTTAGCTTCTTCTCTTCACACACGCACTGGAATTATTAGAGGTGCAGTTAATAGCTCACTTAAAAGAAGCAGACAAAATAATCCTGACAAAGTCTCAACATTGATTTGTACTCTGTAAAGGTTTGCAAGAGCTTAATGCGGATGTTTTGAAACCTAATGACATCAGACGACTAATTGTTTCGACCAGTGTGGTTTAAGGAAGCGATGAAAACAGACACAGAAAGACATTCAAAAGTCATTGGAAAGACATATGAAATCTACTGATGTAGCAGTTAAAGAAAGCAACTTGACTGAAGCAAAAACTATTAAGTGAGATAATATGTCAGTGACATATAGTAAACCCCGAGTAAAGGAATGTTTTTGCACACTTACCTTTGATTTACTAATTGGAAAATCAATCGAATGTAACAATGAATATTCATTTAATAAAAAATGTTTGAGTGTTTTGTCTTTGCCACGAGATATGTTAAAGTCAATTTTCAAAGGGGCACCTAATAGGATAGGTATAAACTATTACCTATAATAACTATTAGCTACGTAAAACTATCCTATTTTAACCACATTGACAATGTAGTTGACACGGATTGGAAAAGCGAGACACTTTTTAAAGAGATCATTTTTTACAAGCTTTTTATTTATATTCCTTTTTAAAATTTTTTTACATTTATTCATTTTTGAGAGACAGAGAGACACAGAGTGTGAGCAGGGGAAGGACAGAGGGAGAGGGAGACATAGAATCTGAAGCAGGCTCCAGACTCTGAGCTGTCAGCACAGAGTCTGACGCGGGGCTGGAACTCACGGACTGTGAGATCATGACCTGAGCTGAAGTCGGACGCTTTACTGAGCCACTCAGGCACCCCTTATTTATATTCCTATTAGTTATCATACAGTATAATATTAATTTCAGGTGTAAAATATAAGGTTTCAACACCTACATACAACACCCAGTGCCCATCACAATACCCATCACCCATCTAGCCCATTCCCCTGCCCACCTCCCCACCAGTAACCATCAACTTGTTCCCTAGAGTTAAGAGTCTATTTCCTGGTTTGCCTCTCTCTCTCTCTCTCTCTCTCTCTCTCTCTCTCTCTCTCTTTAATTCCACATATGAGTGATAGCATATGGTATTTGTTAAAGAGATGATTTTAAGAATAAGGAATTATGGTAGATCTGAGAAAAATCATAGTTTGCCTATCAAATTATTATGAAATAACCTACAGAAAAAGTTGTTTAACATGCAGTCCCTAAAACAAAACGGTCGTATAAAATTGATCACTAAATTGATTTCAGTTGTATTTTGACATCCTTAGATATGATTCATATTTAAAATAGAAATTCATGGAAGAGCTATCTTTCCAGTAAAACTCAATTTTTAAACTTTATGAACAAGGATAGGAATTTCAGACAATATTTTACCTATCACCTCACAACAAATTTCTTCTACATCTAGGACTATGAAGAATATGACTCGGGTAAACCAGTTTTAATCTGTTTATGATACACCATGTTGATAACTATAAAAATAGAATGACTCATTCTTTATCTGACCTAGTAGATTGAAGACAACTTATTTTTATTCCCGTTTAATCTAACTAAAGCAGGGATTCTGGATTAGGCTCCACTTACCTCCACCCCAAATCCAGGCTTTACTAGAAATTTAGAAATTGAGCCATCTGTAGTCTCACATATCCTAAGGTTTATGCTGTAACATCTCCTAGGGGCCCTTGACTGTCATCATGTCCTATTAAAAATAACTAAACTAATAACTACATTTTGTTGGTTAAGAATTAACCAATACGTTAAAATTTCCAATATTAATAAGGCAATTTGTTGGCATATTCTTTAGGGGTATTTCTCCTCTGTAGTTGTAGAAACTAATTGAGAAATAAAATATCCATGGTATAGTTGTATTGCTCATTTCCAGCTTTGGATATCTCATCTGAACATTCATTTAATAAAGCTATGACTTGCATGTGAGAAATAGTTTATTCACTTCTCTCTTGTCAATTTGAAATTAGAAAAAAATTAAGAAATATTTAACAATTGGAAAAGGTCAATAATGAAAAAGTTCCATAGTGATAAGTGGAGTCCCTTTATCAAGAGTGTGAGGAGACTTTATCTTCCAGCAAAATGGAATATGTGGAATTCTCTTTATTTCACTCAAAAACTGTAACTAAAACTCCTGGACATTGTGTCTAAAACAAACATATGACTCTAAAAATTGCAGAGAAGAAGGTGGACTGGCCAGGGCCTTGGGACCTGAGGAGTGATGAACTTTCTGCCTCATAACTGTCACCCCCAGAGCTGGCCAAGCTGGACACCAAGGGGCACAATTGGCGGGGTTCTTGTGCAAATGGTTAAGAAGGCATTCATGAGAGGTCTTTGGTGCAAAAAGGTGATGGTATTAAACCAGGAGGACAGGACCTATGGGCAGGGGCAGAAAGAATTGCACTGGGGTTGTGAGGAGTGACTGATTATATACTTTTAAGTTAGTGGGGGTTAGGGATAGTGTTCTCTAAGGAATTTTAAAGCAAGGCTTTCAGGACCTACAGGGGCTAGCTACTGTTAAGATCGGGTTACTTTTAGTCTTTAATAAAACAAACATGAAGGAAGTAAGGCAGCCATGAGGTGCTTGAAGAAGGTCACACTCTACAGATTTCAGGTGTCTAACAGTGGGCTGCAGCTGTAAGCAGATTTAATTTGGGCTATATTTCTCCTGCCTCTGTTTCCCTCATGGTTTTCTCCCCTGAACAACTTTGATCCTTAAATCTTTAAGGTTGTTGAAGGTGGACGATCTTATCTTCTGAAGCTTCTTCCTGCTTCGTAGAGGCATGGACGTGTCCCTACCTATGGATCAAGGTTGGTCAGTTGAGAATTTAATAGGAGGTAGGAAAAGCTAAGGCATCTGTATCTACAGTTGATAACATATGGGAGTTTTCTTGAGTAGAAACGACGACCTGTTGGCTTGAAGTTGTGGCAGTGAAGGGGGCTTTGCACCAGTTGGAGAGACCTGGGAGAAAATAGCAAAACATGATTATGATAACAAAAAAAAAAAAAAAAAAGAGGCCCAAATAAGAGTCCTTTTATATTGACAAATATCTTTCTTTAGTCCAGGCATTTAACCAATTATTTAAGGAAATGGAGAATTTGAGTATTTGTAAGTTAGAAACTCAGAAATGTGTTTGCGGTAATCTGGAATGTATACACAGCACTCCATTTTTAAGAGAGCATGAGTTCCACCCTGTGCAGCAGTTAAAACATCTAAAGCCATTTTGTTTTGTAGAACTGTTTCATGCATTTGAGTTATTTTAGTGTTTTATAATATAATGTTATTTTGAGAGTCATTTAAGGCCTTGATCGCGTAGTAGGTGGTGTTAACCATCATATGGACTCTGTTGTGCTTAGTAAGCAATCAGGTAATTAGTAAGAGGCACCTTTATAGAAACAAGAAAAATATAGGGCGATGGTTAGAGCACAATTATAAACCGAGTGTCTGAGGCTCAAGTGTTTCCAGTGAGATTTCTAGATGTCAGGCTTGCAGCACACTCAGAGGGAGGGGAAAGGCAGTGGGAATCAGAGGGTTTTTTCTGGTTCGTAACTGAAATGTCTGTGGTGATTTTTTTGAATGGCCCATAGCAACAGGCACAAAGATTGTCTAAACATGAGTTTTGTGACAATTTCTCTGAAGTTTATAAGTTGTCTAGTTGAGGCAAACAACACACATTTAAAGACAACCAGAACTAGACTTTAACCTGCATAAAGGTGAGCTATTGAAACATCATTTTTCTCTCTAATAACCCTCATTTCCAGAGAGAGCCAAATCAAGACTAATTTGTTTGTAGAACAAATCCAGTTTCAACAAACTTGGCCTAATTATTTATATACGTTTGTATGTATTTCTAAGTTCAGCAAGAACAGCGATTGGTCATACAGATCTTTTAAAATTTGCTTTGCTGGAACTTTTTATAAGGAATCACTAAACTGAACTATTAGTAGCCTCTCTGGGCCAGAAGCCAAGTCAAGTACTTGCTGTCAGACATGCCTGCAACACCTGTAGTTTCGGGCAATTTTCTTTTCACAAGGTGCCAAAGATATCCTGAGGTTCCTGCACCTGCCAGGAAGTGACCTTCTTTACTCACCTGGTGAGGTTGCTGGGAACTCTGTAAGCAAGGTATCAGGCCAACATTTCCAAGGGGCTTTATGACTCCATGTTTCATAAAGTCAACCTTAGTTCCCTAAAAGTCTTTGGTCCTATCTGAGTCTATGCATGTCATTCTCAAATATGACGTTCCAGTCAAAGCCAGGATTTCCAATGGTGACTTGTTACAAGGAGAACAGATTCTTATTGAACTTCTGCAAACAACTGTAATCACCATGGAAGAAAGAACACTTATTGAGAGCTTTTGAATTCCAAAAGATTCAGGTAGAGAGAAAAGTGAAACGCCTCAATTTTGACACAAATGAAAAGTTCATCACATGTCTGTATGTTATGGGGATCTTGAGAGAAAGTTTCCTTAATCTGACAGAGAAAACATTAGAGAACAAGCAATATTTCCAACAAGAGTCACAAAATCTATAATCTTTCTCCATTTATTAATTCTTGTTCAGTTTGGATGCAGCTTTTTAGTTCTAGAAATTTTTACCCATTTGTTTTATGACCTTAAAGATAATAAATACCTGTATTTTTTTTAAAAGTTCTTATTATTAAACTTCTTGAAGATGAAGCACATTTTTGTAAGAGCATCAGAACAATAACTGTAAATGACGAAAGACTCAAAATGGACATGGTTAACAATCTGATATGAGAGTTCATTACGACACAATTCACAAGGAAATTCGGTTATTTCTGTGACACATAACACTTTGGTAATCAGAATATTGGGTGATGATGACCTTATACCAAAACATATTAAAACTTTAGGAATTTTATCTATCTATATCTATATCTATATCTATATCTATATCTATATCTATCTGTATCTATATGTATCTATCTATATCTATATCTATATCTATATCTATATCTATATCTATATATTTGAGCACTTATAATATTACTCAAGCAATACAAATAAATACAGGTGTATCATTATTTGTTGGACAGGGCTTTCCAGGTAACAAACCAAATAAAACGGCTCAATTGCTCAAGAAGATTTTACTTACAATTTAAATCCTGGGAAATTTGTTAAAACCTTTAAGAACATTATATTATAAGAGAGGGAAGAAAAAGAGCCATAAAGTGAGGTAAGGTTTCTCTGCTTTACTCAAACTGGTAAAATTATGAGGCTAATACACTGGTTGTGCAAAAGCAGGATAAAAAGAAAGCAAGTTGGAATATACAGATGCCAAATAGACACATGAAAGGATACTGAACATCATCATTAACTATTGGGAGGATACAAGTTTTAAAACCATGTTTAGATATCCCTACAAAATATCCCTACACAAATCTCTGCACAATAATCAGAATGGCTAAAATTAAAAATATATGTAGACAACATCAAGTGCTGGTGAGAACACAGAGAAACTACCTCACTCATATATTAGTGATGGAATTGTTAAATTATATAGCCACTCTGGACTATAGTTTGGCAGTTTTTTAAATAACGGATCATGCAACTATCATATACCACCCTAATCGAGTCTCTGGGCGTTTAACCCAGAGATATAAAGACTTATGTTCACACAAACACTTGTACGTGGATGTTTAAAGCAACTTTATTAGTAATAAACAAAAACTTGATACAGCTGAGATGTTCTTCACTGAATGAATGTTTAAATAAGTTGTGGCATATCCATCATGGAATATTTCTCAGTGATAAAAAGAAATGGACATTGCTATACCCCAAAACTTGGATTAACCTCTAGAGAGTTGTGTTGTTAACAAGCCAATCCAAAATGTTGCATATTTTGTGATTCCATTTATATAACATTTTATAACATTCTTGATATAACACAATTATAGAAATGTAGAACAGGTTAGCAGTTACAAAGGATTAATGGTAGTACAGGGCAGAAGGGAAATAGAGGTAGATTTAGAAGGACAACATGAGGGATCCTTGTGGGGAGAGAAATGTTCTGTATTTTGACCGAACTGATGTCAGTATCTGTTGTGATACCGTAATCTAGTTTTGCAAGATGTTACCACTGAGGGGAACTGGGTAAAGGATAAAACGTATCTGCATATTATTTATTGCAACCTCACGATAATGAAGAAATATCTTTAAATAAAATTTCTTTTTTTTTTTTTTTTAATTTATTTTTGGGACAGACAGAGACAGAGCATGAACGGGGGAGGGGCAGAGAGAGAGGGAGACACAGAATCGGAAACAGGCTCCAGGCTCCGAGCCATCAGCCCAGAGCCTGACGCGGGGCTCGAACTCACAGACCGTGAGATCGTGACCTGGCTGAAGTCGGCTGCTTTAACCGACTGCGCCACCCAGGCGCCCCTAAATAAAATTTCTATTAAATTTTTGTCACTCAAAAAAAAGGTGCTCATATTTTGTATCTCAATTTTAATAGATGAGGTGACATTTCTAGGCATTATAGCCACAGAGGCTAGGTTTAGAAAATATCTTAAAATAGAAGGATAGAAAATATAGGGGAAAAAAGTAAAGTAAATCTGTTTTGGAAATATTTTATAAAATGAACGATGAGTATATAATAAATAATAATAACAACAATAGCTAAAACTTACTGATGGTCGTTCTAAATAACTTTCTATGTAATTTTATTCCATCCTCACTATAACCGTATATAAACTAAAGCATGGAAAGGTTAAGTGGGTTGCCCAGCACAGCAAATGTAGTTCATGATAGAACTAAGATTTATGTTTAGACTAAATAATTTAAAAAGCAGTAATTTAAAAGCGAGTCATTGTCAGTTTGATTAATTTATCCTTGCTCAACATTCACAGACTGTTGAGAAAAAACTCCCATATGATACATAATTTAAAATGAAATAATATAATTTTAAATGGACTTCTCCAGATAACGCTAGAACAGGATGACCCTGCAGAACCTTCTGTGATGAACAAAATGTTTTATAAATTTTTATTCTCCAATTTGATAGTCACTTGCTACTTGGGGGCTATTGAGCACGTGAACATGGCATGACTAAGCAACTGAATTTTTGATTTTCTTTATTTTAAATAAATTTAAATGTGAGTAGCCACATGCGGCCACTAGCTACTATCTTGGTCAGAATGGAACTAGCATGTAAAGTCCCTGAGGTCACAACTCTTACCTATCTTATTTACAGCTGCAACACCCCTAGCCAACGGAATAGTGTCTGACTGTTGGTGGGATCTCAATTAATTCTTGTTACATGACCCAGACGGGTCATCTTCTGTCAAACCTGAAATCATGGAAAAACTCATCTAACGCAACAGATGTGGATATTAAAAGCAACTGGTCTCAGAAGTTTATACTAAGCCCCAGCACATTTTTAGTGGTTTTATATTTAAAGCATAGTTAGTTATCATATACAACTGTTAGAGAATCTGAATATTAAACATACTCAAGGATTCCCACATCCATGGACATGATGAAAAATAAAAATGTGCACTACCCCACCAACAGGGAGAATTTCATTTTTAAAAAAATGCATTTTTTTTACTCTGAAAATCTGATAGAAGTTTTAATAAATTTCTAGACTTTATATTTGTGAGGTTAATGGCAAGTATACTTATGGAATAAATTAAAATGGTGGCCTGATCTCTGGTTATTAAACCCGCATTTATTCAGATGTCTTCCCACCCACCCTGCCCACACTAAGGAGGCTGTGATAGGTTGGGTGTGTAATCTTGCACAAAACCTGCCTCCTTTTCCTAACTCTCAGAGCCAGCTCTCCCCTACGCTATTTAATCAGTTTTTAAGCTGATGTCAAGATGGACTAGAAAGGATTGCCATACATGGGGCGCCTGGGTGGCGCAGTCGGTTAAGCGTCCGACTTCAGCCAGGTCACGATCTCGCGGTCCGGGAGTTCGAGCCCCGCGTCGGGCTCTGGGCTGATGGCTCGGAGCCTGGAGCCTGTTTCCGATTCTGTGTCTCCCTCTCTCTCTGCCCCTCCCCCGTTCATGCTCTGTCTCTCTCTGTCCCAAAAATAAATAAATGTTAAAAAATATGTAAAAAAAAATAAACAAAAAGTGTAACACCTTCTGATATGAGTTAAAGTGGGGGGAGGAGGGTGGAAATGGGTAAAGGGACCAAAATGTAAGCAAGGTTTACACACTTCACTCCATGGAGTAAAATCCTAATACCAACATACCATGGTGGTAAGTCCCTGTGTATGTATACTGCAATACCCAACAGAGCGAACACAATAACATACAAGGACCTACGCTCAAAAACACTAGGGGCGCCTGGGTGGCGCAGTCGGTTAAGCGTCCGACTTCAGCCAGGTCACGATCTCGCGGTCTGTGAGTTCGAGCCCCGCGTCGGGCTCCGGGCTGACGGCTCGGAGCCTGGAGCCCGTTTCCGATTCTGTGTCTCCCTCTCTGTCTCTGCCCCTCCCCCGTTCATGCTCTGTCTCTCTCTGTCCCAAAAATAAAATAAACGTTGAAAAAAAAATTAAAAAAAAAAAAAAAAAAGAAAGGATTGCCATACAGTGCTCTATCTAAGTAGCTCTCCAATTTAAAATTGTCATTTTGAGCTAACCTCAAGTGCATTTTTCTTTTTTTATCTCTAAGTTCATTTTTAAACGAAAGATCCAGAGCATGGGTCAGATAAGAGACATTTATGCAATAACCTCAGAGTTTACAGTTTGTGGTGATTCTTTTTCAGAATAATAGTTTACTCTTCCCCCACTTAAGGAAGAAAGCATTCACTCGCTCACTCATTCACTCGTGTATTATTCACAAGACTTTATTTAGTAAATCCAAGTGTCTTTCAGAATCTACGCCGAATTCTGGGGTCGAAGAGAACTCAACAAACCAAATTCTGCTCTGTAGAAGCCTTTATTAAATTTGCAAGGATAAAATCAGGATTGCCATATCTGGAGGAAAGCTGATTCTGATCCTTTCTGTCTTTATATGTGCATGTGTCCAGCCCAGCTATTTATGACTTACGCTATGCCTTCTCTCTTATTCAAGTCCTGCATACAAGGAACTGTTAAGTACTCTTGAGTCTCTTCTTCTCCGTTATCACTGTTCCTGTCCTCCCAAGGTCAGCCTGTGGAGGCTGCTTACCGTGTAGTTCATATCAGTTCCTGTCCCCATACAATATATCCTTCCACATTCTAGCCAGTTGCATGCTTAGCAACTAATCCGTATCTTCTCTCTCCTCACCCCGAAAGTCCCCACCCAAAGGTAGCCGATAGCTTATTGTACATCCTACGACCTAAGAATGTTTTTTATAGTCTTGAAGGGAAGAAGTAACAGGAGGAGAAAGAGAGAAATTTACAAGTGGAATTTACTCATGAGGGACCGTATGTAAGCCTAAAATGTTTACTACCTGGCCCTCTGCAGAGCCAGTTTGGTGCTCTGTGACAGGATAAAATAAAATCTGCTTACTTAATTGCCATACAAGCACTTTCATGATTCGAGTTAGTGTTTGAGGACTCTGACATCTGGGGGTATGAATTCAACTACAGTTTTACCACTGGGATCATGTTAAACGTTTCAGCCTGTTTCCCTTACTGCAAAACGGGCGGCAGGATGGTACCTATTTCACAGGATAACTGTTAGAATGAAAGGAGATAATGCATGCAAATTTAGCAAGGGACCTGTGGTTGTTGCCTCAACTTCAACCACTCACCTGTCTCACTGCACACGTTTACGCACAGCCAGCCATCCCTCATTCCTGTATTTGCACACATGGCTTCTTCTGTATAAAAAACATCACTACGACGCGTGCTGCAGAAATGCCTACACAGCTTTCCCGTTTCTCCTCAAATGCCACTTTGTGTCCATAGCCTCAGTACTTTTGGGTGGTTACACCACAGTGTGCCCTTCCCCATAGAAATGAGACTATTATATAGTGGGCTTGCTTCAGCAAGACTAACCCCTTGGCTCAACTTCTCTGAGTTAGGAAAGAACTCTTTTTCTTGTGCCCTGACCCCCTGTAAACTTAGCTCCCAAGAAGTATTTATTTATTGAATGCATTGAGGGCAGGCCTTGCCGGATTTTAAATCTCTATCTCTGAGAATTATCTATTTGTCTCATCATTGTGGCCTTCCTTTCATCTCCAATGCTGGCTAAATGTGGCAATTTAGGACATGATAAGGAGCCTAGTAAGTCATTTACTCTATTCTTGCTTCCAGAACATTCTCTTCCCATTTAGCCACTAAATTGGTATTTGTCCCTTTGTGAACATTTTTTTTTCTAAAAATAGAATGAGAATTTCCTGAGCTTTGCAATGTTTAGAGCAATTCACTGCCTAAAACCAATGAAGCTGTCCGATCGTGTTACGCAGTAATTTTTTACTTCACTACTTAGGTTACAAAACACAACAGTGTGAGCATTAGAGCCTTATAAGAAGGACACACCTAGGTGGTTGTTAAGAATATGAGTAGCATTCGCTGCCCTTAATAATGTTCATTCGTCATTATCAAACCATAAAAATTCCCTGGGTGAATTACTATGAAGAATCAACATAAATGACAAAGAACATGAAAGTAATACATTCAAATGAAAATATTGTAAATGAATATTACCATGCATGGATAATAGTTTAAAGTCCCTTAGAGGTTTTAAGAACAATATTTTATTCAGAAAGTTGAAAACTTTCAAGAATAACAGTAAAAATACACAGGGGCCAAGTACGCTCCTGTATCTGGGGGCCTTATTTAGATTTACAAAAATATTTTTATTTTTATTTTCTATTTTATTTTTTATAAATAAAATATATGTATATATTATAAATAAAATATATAAATATTTTATTATATTTATTTTCTTTTTATTGTTAGTACCCAGGGAACCTCTCAGGTCCCTTGGGGCGAATTCTAGAGGGTTACGGGTTAGTAGTTTTCCCTTTTGCACCTCTTTTGTTGCTCACAGCCATCCAGCGCTCTCTGGCAAAGTCATGCTCCAAACTTCCTCACTACAATCCCCCAAGACTGATATCAAATCCCTGGAATCTGTTGAAAGAACAAGAAAGGCATTGATAAAGGACATATGCATCATTTGTTTATTGACAGCTGGTATGTAAAATATTCTGTTAGCATTTTTATTTGGCATAGAGGAAAACAAGGTCATTTTCCTCTAATGTCTCACAGAGGAAAACACAGGAACTGAATGTCATTAAGGTCTTTTACAGGAGAAATTTGCATAACAAGTATCAGGACATGTTTTAAAGTAAAATAGATTACAAAGTAGAGACAATTTTATTTGCTAACCAAATGACTGATCTCATTTTCCTAAAGTCTTCCTTTGGAATTAGTAATCAAAAGTTATTAATATATTCAACCCTTTTGACTCACAATGATGACAGTTTTGTATGGTTCAAACTTTATTGTCATTGAAGAGAGTAATGGATATCATAATTAAATCAAATTATTACATTATAAGTTTGACATTGTATAAGTATAGAATAATGTTTCTAATTTTTTTAATGTTTTATTTATTTCTGAGAGAGAGACAGAATACGACTGGGGGAGGGGCAGAGTGAGAGAGAGACACAGAATGTGAAGCAGGCTCCAGGCTCTGAGCTGTCAGCACAGATCCCTACACCACAGGGTTCAAACCTGGGAACTGTGAGATCATGACCTGAGCCGAAATCAGATGCTTAACTTACTGAGCCACGCAGGCGCCCCATCAAATTCCTTTTTCTTTGGTAACACTTAAAAATTCATTAACCTTAATGTAGAAGCTAAGGTTTTCATTAGAAACAGTGAAGGGGAATAAAAAGAGAGCAAAGGTCATATAACTAAAGACAAAAAATATGGAAAAATTCGTCTAAAAGCTCTGACTCATAAGAATGTGGTTATTCTTCATCAGTTAACATGCAATGCACCAATTTTTTGCATACTGTTTATGATCTGGTTCTCATTAGTTACTTATTGTATAAATACAATCCGATTTTTCTACACAGATAAAAGATCTTCTTTTCTTTTGGATTCTTCAATCCTGGTAAAAGTGACAGGTACTATTGTTGTAAAGTGTTGTTATTATCAAGTATTGGGGATAATATCAATGACCGTGGTCTATGAGAAGAAATGGGAACATATTACAGCACAGGACAGTATGTAAAAAGGAGGATCTGCTTCCCATGATGTATTTAATTTCTGAAAATATAATAGGTTCCTAAACATAAAGAACATTCTCTTAATTTCCATATTTGGCACACAGATCTCCAAGACATTAAATAAGTATTTCTATCCTGTATATATAACTAATAACGTCTTGATATTTTTCAAAGACCTTGTGGGTTAGAAGTTAGAAAGGCAACTAGGGTTAAACTCTTTCTCCACGAGAGGATCCCCTTGGGCTTCCTTCTCCCAGCGCTGTTTCCTTGGAAAGGCTGCCTTAAGGTAGGGCTGTAACTTGAGGGTATCATCAAGCAATATTGATTATTGTCCTAACTATTGCATTAAGAAGATGGAGAACATCCTAGCCTGTGTAAATAACTCAACACCTGTTCTTTCTGGTGCTCTAGAAGACCCCAGGTTTCCCCCCATCCATCTCCCAGATCCCAGAACATACCAGTGGTTCTGGAGAGAGAGAGCCGGTGACATCTCTTCTGGGTTTCCCCTTATGAAACTTCCCCTTTCCTAAGACCAGTCTGGAAGCTGTTCTGTGAAGGATACTCCCATTTCCCCCTTTGTTCTGTGTTGTCCCTCACCTAAGCTGGATGGGGAGAGAGGGACTGATTCCCTGAAGATGCCTCAACCAACGATGGCTCAGGAAGGAGAGTGTCATTGACTTGAAGACTGTGTCCTCTATTGAACAGAGTGACCTTAATGGGTCCCAGGTATCATCTGCGTATTTGCTCAGCCCTTTGCCCCTATGTTCCTTTCTGATGCCTACCCTATAGGTTCACCCTCCAGTCTCCAGGCCCAGCCCCTGTCTCAGCACTGGCCCCAACTCGTAGGGTTACTATAGCAACCCCTCATTTATTTTGTTGGCCCTCAAGTTTATCCCTGGAGATGCTGGCCACACTGGGGCCCAAAGCAATTCAAATATGTATCTTCCTGAAACCTCCATTTCTACTGGCACGTGTTTCCCTCATTGCCCAATTTGATGTTGTCTTGAAAGAGGAAAACCCTCAAGTACGTGAGAAGTAGCTCTCAAGGTTCCCTTCAAAAGAATACCCAGTATTTCCTCTGATGGTGGAAAGATGCAACAGGTGACCAATGAGAGACATAGAGCATGTGCATAGTCTAGTCACCATGACTGATGAGGCCTATGCCACATGCCTGGCACATGTCCATCCTAGGATCCCTATGCCAGGGACATTCTTCCGTGGAGCAGGTTTCACCTTTCCCCACAAGCTTGTGGGCAGCCTCTACTCTGACACCCTAGAGAAATCTAGCTGGTTTTCAGGGGCCACATCAGAGCAGTTGCTGATCTGCTCATTTTTCCTCTGTGTCTGTCCCCTGACAGCGGATCGTTCAGTACAGTTTAGATGAGCCAGTCCTACTTCATCACCAGCAACCACTGGCCATATGCTCCAGAGTGTTAGACTGTACAATGTCCATCAATGTCCCACGATCTTAACAAGACTACGATGGGAGGAGTTGCTTAATTATTGCGCAGGAAAGTTTGAAGACTCTCGATTGAGGGTGATGGTAAGGCATGCCCGAGGAGGTGTGGATGTGTGCTCTGTCACACAGGCGACAGTGCTGAAGCACGGACCTGAATGTGGACCGAACCCCACGACGTCTTTGGACCGCTGACAAAGAAACCATTTCCTTCCGAAGTCTGGTCACGTGCCGGTACCATTGGCATCACTTGGGACTATGTTCGAAATACAGAATCTCAGCCTCCATCCCATAACTAGTGAGGCAACATTTACATTGTATCAAGCTCCCCCTGTGATTCTTATTAAGATTAATGTTTGAGGAGACCTGCTGTCCAAACATCAGCCTAACCTTCCAGGAACCATGAGCTACAGCCCATCATATCCTAAGAATTTGGAGTTGAAACTTCTTATATTCTACGGAAAAATAGAGCAATCCCCCATGTTCCCTTTGTGTGAGTGTAAGAGGGTGAGTACTAAGCACATTTAGTACGAGCTGTGAACAGCAGCAAAGCCTGTGAGAGGTTCTTGAGCATCTATCCTTCTCTGCCCCTGAGAAGGACACATATTTATTTAACCTAGGAGAATGGGCTGGGGTCTTTACTTTAATAGCCCCTCCTTCTCATGTTAGAGATAGTACTGCAATAATTATATATAATTTTTTTCAATAGCCCTTGTGTCCCAGGACTGCAGACAAAGAAAAGACAGGAAGATAATAAAATAAACCTAATTTAGAGGAGATTGCCATAATTACAATATGTGAAATGATCCCAGATGGCTATTATCAGGTATCTTTTTTTTCCCCGACTTCTGTCAAATTTATTAGTGGCTAAGCCCTTTACATTATCTGATTTTATATTCCTACTTATAAACTGTCAAGTTTGAATTAGTTTTATTTTTAACTCATTTTATTTCAATTGATGTGAGTGTGTGAACTCAGTTTCTTCTTTCCTTCCTTCTTTTCTTTCTTTCTTTCTTTCTTTCTTTCTTTCTTTCTTTCTTTCTTCTTGTATTGTGTATATTTATTTTTGTTGTCTGCTGAAATGTGTCTGGTCCTATTTGAAAAATAAGAAAGTTCAGATGGGATTAGTACTTAATGGCAACCTCCAATTACAAATATTTTCAAATCTGAAAAGGCACACAGATGTCTGGGATACAACCAAGATCAACCCAGTTTGAACCACTGGAGGTGGGCAACCAGGCCTGAGTAATTTAAAAAATTTCCCAGGATGACTCCATTGTACAGCCACTTTGAGAATCACTGGACTCCATCCATTCCAGGTTTTCAAGCTTCGTTTGTTTCTTTATTTTGTTTGCTAGTTTGATGTTTGCTATGGAAATGCTTGATGTAGAAAGAGACACTTTGTGACTAAAACCAAGCTGAATTGTTTGTCTTCTAGGCCATATTCATGCTCTTGGTGCCCATTGGGCACTTATGTCTAGTTCCCAGATCTGCACAGAGGTTGTTCAGGAATGATGCTAGATTATTACTGATGTTTTCTAAGTTTTATTTCTTTTTTTTTCTTTATATTTTTCTTGAGAGACAGGGAGAGAAAGACAGAGAGAGAGAGTGCAAGTGAGGGAGGGGCAGAGGGAGAGGAAGGGAGAGAATCGTAAGCAGGCTCCATACTCAGCACGGAGCCCTACACAGGCCAATGTCATGACTATGAGATCAAGACCTGAGCCAAAATCAAGAGTTGGAACACAACCAACTGAACCACCCAGGTGCCCCTGATGTTTTCTATGTTTTACACCTCTGTGATTTTCATTTTTAAAAAGCTTAGAAAACATGGGAAAGATTAATATAATATCCTACTCTTAATTTTAAAATGAACTGAGGTATACTATATATTTTATATTTTATTTTGTTTAACTCAAATATTTATCTGAATAACTTATATATCACAAAAGGTGGTTATCAATTTTGTATGTACCTATGTATGTATATTAGGTAATTTCAGTTATGGTTATTTAACAGCACCCTAAGAAATACATGTTAATATTTTAATGATGGCGGATGTTTGGCAAGCTGTCAACTTCCGTTTTCAAATTCTAGACATGGCAGCAGACATGGGGCACATCTTTGATGAAAGCAGACTATTTATCAAACACATTTCCAAGTACTAAGGCACACATTTTTCAGCGAGACATATTTCTCTGAAGGCAGCATTGCCAAATGACCATCTTTTCAACTTTCCTTCCTTACCAGAGAATATTTTAAAAATCTTCAGAAGTAGGCCTGCCGATCTGATTTCATTTTCAGTTTTCAAACTTGGAGTTCATTAAAGACATCAAAGACTTCTCCAGCTAATAAGCTGTGTGATTTATGCACCTGAAAGACAAAAATAAAACCCAAATCCAACAAAAATGTGATGACTAATTTGCTGGGAAATATTAAGCACAGTTAATCTTTCAGACAGAAGGAGAAAAATTGTTAAATCAAACTTTTGAGGAAGATCGAGGAGCTGATTCAAATGTTATCTGAATCATGCTTTTACCTAGTTAATTAATTCAGAACTCTATCTTCAAAGACATTTTAAGAGGAACCCAAGTCAAAGTTTTATGATTGTTACATCCATTACAACCCCCCATAGGTTTCAAACGTTTGTTTCCAAAAGATGTGTGGAGAGGAAGTGAGCCTATCCAAGTTTATCTATACGTCACATCTATTGCTCCTTCATAAATTATGATCCCTGCTTAATAAATTGCCTGAATTGAGTTAGTTTTAATCCTCAAAATACTTATAAACAGAGACACCATATTTCAATCACTTACTGTTCAGTTTAGTACGGGACCATAAGGAGCGAACAGATTATTCTATGTCTTGCCAAAAATGTCATATTTTCTCAGCAAAAGGAATATGTGTAATGCACATGAGGTCTGAATATCTGATTTGATTGACTTCCCAGGCCTATGTCACCATCTAGTCATGCAACTCTGTCTTATTTGTATTGCATGTGTCCACAGATTTTAGTTTCCTAGGGAGTATGAGAATATTAGGAGTTATTATTTGTTTTGTGCTTAGTCTTTAATTAAAGCTAAAATTATTTTCTTCTTCAGTAACAATTTATTTTATCAGCACTATCAACGTAAATGACACCTTCTGAATTTAGTTGTTTATTGAAACTCAGCATCAGTAGAATGTGAAATAATATCATAATTCTATATCAAATTCTCTGTATCAGATTCAGAATGGATAATATTCAGTTCTGCTCCACACGCAATTAACTGTTATAGATTTGAGACGGTGTTTATATAGATTTATTTGCATACATTCACAAATTAAAGAATGCACACACTCAATTAATTTACATGATATCATGATTCCACTCCCATTCTCTAAGAATTTATTTTATATTTCTTCAGAAGAGTCCAAAGTATTAGGCACCTTATCAGTGGTAATAATTCAGGAGATGCATTTATAAATATAGATACTGGTATGTAGTAATGTAGCTTCGTGATGCTAAGACTTTTTTTTTTCTAATAAAGGTATTGTTCTAATAATACCTTCTAAAGATCTTTGTATCACAAAATAATTGTGAAATAGATCGTTGAAGTTGCTGAAAATTACACTTACTTTTAACTCACTTATGCTTGGAATTTCTTCTACCAGTTACTCATATACATCTTTTAAAAATTTTTTTCACTTTATTTATTTTAGAACGAGAGCACAGGAGCCGGGGGAAAGGGGTAGAGGCAGAGAGAGAGAATCCCAACCAGGCTCCACACTCAGCACAAAGCCTGATGATGGGCTCGATCCCACGACCCCTTGATCCTGACCTGAGCCAAAATCAAGAATTAGATGCTTAACCAACTGAGCCACACAGGTGCCCAGTCATATACATATTTTAATTGCCCACTTAGAAAATCCCCAATTTTTAAAACAAAAACAAAAACAAAACAAAACAAAACAAAACGAAACAAAAAATTTGTGACTTTTTCATCGAAGTAATTTTTGCTTACTTTTCGTGTTGTTTAAAAATATTCCAGGGGTGCCTGAGTGGCCCAGTTGGTTAAGCATCTGACTCTGGATTAAAGCTCAGGTCATGATCTCATGATTCGTGGGATCCAGTCCCGCATTGGGCTCTGCACTGATAGCACGGAGGCTGCTTGGGATCCTCTCTCTCTGCCCCTCTCCCACCCTCTTTTTTTCTCAAAATAAAGAAATAAACATCAAAAAACTCCCCCAATTGTAATGCTTATCTTTAATATTTTTTTATAATTTGAATGCACTTTATTTATGCAATTTCTTATTTTTCTAAAAAATTGACATTCCAATAACAAAAATAATTTTACAAACAATTGTAAAACTTTTTAATAGTTACTACAGAAACGGCAAGGTGCTGAACTGCTTTCAGAATTATGAAAATATGACTGGATCACATTTAATATTCATTGTATTTTTGCAAAAATGTTTCCTTTGGAATGTTGTTCTGAATCTTCATCCTGACCCATGCTCCTCTCTGGTGCAGTAAGTGTCCTCTCTATGTATTCTCATTACAATCCCTCAGTCCTCTACCTGACGTCAGTAGGTTCATTATTGGTTTCATTCTCGGTTTTCCTCATGATATCAAGGTCTCCTTTTTATTTATTTTTTTTTTAATTTTTTTAGCCTTTATTTATTTTTTCGAGACAAAGAGAGACAGAGCATGAATGGGGGAGGGTCAGAGAGAGAGAGGGAGACACAGAATCCGAAATAGGCTCCAGGCTCTGAGCTGTCAGCACAGAGCCCGATGCGGGGCTTGAACTCATAGACCCTGAGATCATGACCTGAGCCGAAGTCGGACGCTCAACTGACTGAGCCACCCACGCGCCCCCTTTTTTTAAATTTTTTTTAACCTTTATTTATTTTTTTGAGACAGAGAAAGACAGTAGGTCTCCTTAAAATTAAGGGGCATTCTTTTGCAGTATTATCTGTAACCTATAGGCCAATGGGTTTTTGATAAAAATGATTCTGAGTATTTGTTGTATGAATGAATTGCTTGAAAATATACTTTCCATTATAGTGTCTACTCTTAAATTTAGCATACTGTTATTAACCTGAAATATAAACCGCAGTGTGTTTTTCTTATGGAAAGACGCTATATAAAAGTTTATATGACAAAACCACAGAATCAGATAATGGCTAATATTCATGATAGTAGCAGTATGAAAAAGTAAAAAAAAAAACAAAAAACAAAAAACAAAAAACAAACAAACAAACAACACTATTATATGAGAAAAGAAACGAGTAAGCAAGTCACAGAAAAACAAAAGCAAATAAAAATAGGAGCGCCTGGGTGGCTCAGTCGGTTAAGTGTTGGGCTCAGGTCATGACCTCGCTGTGAGTCGGAGCCCCGCATGGGGCTGTCTGCTGTTAGCTCCGAGCCTGCTTCAGATCCTCGTTTCCCTTCTCTCTCTGCCCCTCCCCCTGCTCGCACTGTCTCTCTCTCAAAAATCAATATTTAAAAAAGTAAATAAAAATAATGATGCTCAAAAATAAACCATAATTATGGAAATGAAAATCAAAATACAATTTACGGATAATATTCTACCTGCGAAATTAACAAAAATAATACTGTTGACAATATCCAGCAAGCCTAGGGTGGGTAGAAGGTGTATGGAAGGTCTATTTTTTACTCTTTTAGTGGCTAAAATTTAATGTAATCATGTACAGGCTGATTTGTTGTTATCCATCAAATTTTAAAACACATAGATGTTTTGATGAATGATTACAGTTCTGAGTATCTTTCTGACAAAGTACAAGTACCTTTAAAACTAAATGTTAGTCTAAGAATATATAGTCAAAGAAATTGGTGTCAACATCATGTCCATTTATAGATAATACTCACATAAATCAAGAGATATTCATATATGTGGAAATGATGTTTACATAACACATTTGGTCATAAAATAGAAAGACCTCCACAGTATATTTTTAATCCAAGGTTTCAGGTCACAGCATGTAAAAAATACCTAAACTCTTTGTGTGTGTATATGTGAATACATATATGTGTCTGTATAGAAAACACTGTTAGAATTCATCACAAGCTGTTAAGAGTATTTATTTCTACCACTGTGGTTGAATTGGGGTGGGTTTGAAATAACATTCTAATTGTTTAAATTGAGTATATATTAAAAATTAGAGGGGCACCTGGGTGGCTCAGTTGGTTAAGCGTCCAACTCCAGCTCAGGTCATGATCTTATAGTTCATGAGTTTGAGCCCCACCTCGGGCTCTGTGCTGACAGCTCGGAGCCTGGAGCCTGCTTTGGATTCTGTGTCTCCGTCTCTCTCTGCAACTCCCCTGCTCGCACTCTGTCTCTCTCCCTTTCTCTCAAAAATAAATAAACATTAGATTTTTTTTAATTAGAAAAATAAATGAAAAGCAATTTAAAAATCCCAAATTACTGCTGAGAAAGAAATCATGACTTTTGATTTCCAACAGAGAACATGAAAAATTTTGACCCTGTAACTAGACCAAATATTTCACTATTTAAAAAAGCCATTATAGTTTCATATCTCCCCACACGATAGCACTGAAACGAGGTAGGAAAATACAACCAAAACAGCCATAAATATTTCTGCTATATTTCAACACTGGTCCTTACTTTGCATCTTGACACAGGTATAGGAATCCATCAGTGAACACGGTCATTTCTGAACAGTATGTTTTTTGCTGATGTACAGTTTGAATCAGTATGTACTGAACCCCTGCAACAATATGCTTGAACATCTTGAAATCAAATGCATTTTACTCCATTCTAACAACAGTGAGAAATTCACATGTGTAAATTTTATTTCATACAATTTCCTTGGTGATATACTGTTTACCTTTATTTATGTAATTCAGTGAATACTTTATGATGCAAAACTTCAGGGAGATAGAAATTAAGATACCACTGAGGAATATGTAATTAGATGTTCTATAGCAATATTATTTAAATATGAGAGCTGGGACAAATTGTAGCACACTTGTATCTCAAAGTGACTTCCCTGTATATGATATGTTGGGATGATACATCGAGCCCCTTACATAAAATATGTGGAAATGCCTAGACACTTCCTGAATCATGAGACTGTAACATAAGCCAGAAAAATTCAATTTGGGATTTTCACATAACTCAAGAAATTTCCACCCGGTGATTAGATATGGAGCTTAATCCCTGCATGCATATCAGACAATGACAACACTCAGAGTCCCTTAAAGTTATATTTAACACATAATACAGCAAGGTAGCAATTTTTACAAACTAAATATGTTCTTGTCATATGAGCCGCATTATGATGCTTGGTAACCTGAACATGGGTGTTTACAGCAGCTTGTTTCATAATTGCCAAAACTTGGAAGCAACCAAGTTTGTCCCTCAGCAGGTGACAGACGAATAAACTGTGGTCCAACCAGACAACAGAATATAATTCAGTGTTAAAAAGAAATGAGCTATCAAGCCATGAGAACACATAGAAGAAACTTAAATGCATCTTACTAAGTGAAGGAAACCCAACTGAAAAACGATGTACGGTATAATTTCAACTCTATGACATTCTGAAAAAGGGGAAACTATGGAGACAGTAAAAATATCAGGGGTTCCCAGGGATTTGGTAGGAAGGAGTGATCAATAAGTCTACAGGAGATAATCAGGGCAGTGAAATGACTCAGTATGGTATAATAATTGTGGATACATGTCATTATTTACTTATGAAAATCCACGGAATGCACACCACCAAGCGTGACACTTACGTAAACTATAGGGTTGTTTCAGAACAATGTGCCGATGTGCTTTCATCAGTTGTAAGAAATGTACCATTCTGGAGCAGAATGGAGGACGTTGCTCCTAAGAAAGGGGCTGTGTATGGAGATGGAGGTGTGGGAACTCCGTACTTCCTGCTCAATTTTGCTTTAAACTTAAAACTGTTCTAAAAAAAAAAAAAAAAAAAAAGCTTAAAAAATATGCTACAAGTCTAGTTTGATACAATCACTTTGCTTAATTTTAATAAGTTTTAGGACCCTCTTTGACTTTTGCATATTGGTGTTAATCCATTTGACCATACATTTAATTACAAAG
The DNA here is from genome assembly GCF_007474595.2 of Lynx canadensis. Classification (NCBI taxonomy): domain Eukaryota; kingdom Metazoa; phylum Chordata; class Mammalia; order Carnivora; family Felidae; genus Lynx; species Lynx canadensis. The sequence goes on along the minus strand of NC_044314.2, from coordinate 10,203,727 downwards.
GAAAAGTTCAAAATTAGAGTAGGTGGACTCTACTAAAATATCTCTTATAAAATATCCACTGACCCCTTTTCTCCTTTACTAACAAAACTGATTTTGTTCCGTGTAGCAATTTATACGTTGAGGAATGACATTCCTCAACCTTCGTTGCAGTTCAAAGTGTTCACACCCCATATTCTAATCAGGAGAAATAAGAAGTCAGCTGTGAACCTCTAGGATTTCTTTTCTTTTCTTTTTTTTTTTTCCTTTTGGGGCATAAATGTCATCTCTTTTTCTTGTTTTTCTCTGTTTTTCTTGCTGAAACGTGGACACGACAGCCAGTCATGATGGCTACAGCAGGCATCTGGCAACCTTGAAGAAAAGGCCAGAAATGCCTTAGCGTCCTTCCCCTTGACCACCTCCAGACTTCTAGCTCCGTGAGGGGGAAAAACAAAACAAAACAAAACAAAATTCTTCTACTCAGTTGGAGGAATTGACAGGTTTTCTGTGACTCATAGTCAAATGGAATCCCAACTGTTCATAGAAACAGTATAAAATGCTAGAAATAACCACTGACAAAACCACTTACCAATTCCAACTGATAAGGAAGAAATGCTTGGGAGATTAGAATATGGTAAAGATTTTTAGCTTTCTGGACAACATCTTCTTTCTCTTTTAACATGGAATTCCATTATTCAACTTTAATGTCGATTGAATAAAATAATGAGTGGCCTACAAAAAAAGTGTTTGTGCCGCATTAAAGTGGCTGTGGTATTGTGACTTATAATAAGAAATATATATTTGGTCTTCGTCCCTGTCTCTAGCTCAGGTTTCCTGAAATTCTTGGAATTTCCTAAGTGATGAGAGGGATGGTGTATTTTGATACGTTAATGAGGTGACTTTTGGGAATGTACCCAAAGTCTTGTCACCAGGGGAAACAGCCAAGTGATTGGGTTGGAATGTTCAGTTCTACCCCCTTAACCATGGAAGAGAGTCTGGACCAATGATTAAATGAGAGCTGCTTATGTAATGAAGCCTCCATAAATCCCAGAAGGACAGAAGGTTCCAGGTTTAGTGAACATGTGGAGATACAGGGAGAGTGATACTCTCAGAGAGGGCATGGAAGCTCCACACCCCTTCCCACATACTTCCTCTGTGTGTCTCTTCATCTGGCTGTTGACTTATATCTTTTAATACCCTTTGCAAAAACAAAAACAAAAACAAAAACAAAAACAGTGATCAGGTAAGTTAAGTGTTTCTCTGAGTTTCTAGCAAATTAATCAAACTGGAAGGTCATAAGAATCCCCAATCTATAGCCAAACAGTCAGGAGCAGAGGTGACAACCTAGGCTTGTGATTGGCATTGGAAGTTGGGGGGAGGTACCCTAATAGGAATGAGCCTTTAGTCTGTGGAATCTATTGTTGTCTTCTGGTAGAAAGTGTCAGGATTTAATTTAGCTGCAGGACACCAGCTGGTGTCCAGAGCACTGGTTCATCATGGACAAAAGCTCCCCTCCTCAGACATTGAAATTGGGTGTGCAGGACCATCTTGGTAGCTATCTTTTTTTAGTTTTTTTTTAATGTTTATATTGAAAGAGAGAAAGAACATGTGTGAGTGGGGAAGGGTCAGAGAGGGAGAGAGAGAATCCCAAGCAGGCTCCACACCATCAGCATAGAGCCCAATGTGGAACTCAATCTCATGGCCCATGAGATCGTGACCTGAGCCTAAATCAACAGTTGGACACTTAACCAACTGAGCCATCCTGGAACTCCTAGCCTTTGTTTTATTTATACAGATATCAAACCCCAATCAACTATCTTTACTAGAATGAGGTGAAATGCCTCCAGGGAGAGTTGAAGACAGGTTATCTGTCCAAACTCTTGCAATCTAGGTGGAAGGGGAAACATATGCAAAGAAATAAATATGATGCAGGGTACTTGGCTTGCTTAGTTGGTTGAAAATGTGACTCTTGATCTCGGGATTATGGATTTGAACCCCATGTTGGGGGTAGAGATTACTTAAAAATAAAATCTTTAAAAAAGAAAGAATTAGGATGCAAATGTGAGAATTAAGCAAGATTGTTCAATTTAGAAAAAATAAAAAAGCCAAAATTCAGAATATCAAGAAAAAAGAATGGTATAGTTTGAGTAAAAGATGCCTTTGGACCAGAAATACAAGTGATGCAAGTTCAAAGAGATGTTTGAGCACAAGCTCAAGGCACTGAGACTTGATTTGAAAGGCAATAGATATTCGTGTGTTGGGGTTAAGGGAATCTTAAATGTTAGAGTGCAGACACTAGAATGCAAAAAAGACAGATCAAAGGGGTTTTTTGGAATGAGAATTGACAGGAGTTGGGAACCATATTCACATCCGCTGAGCTGTCTGAGTATCGTTTGTTAGCTCCTTGTTGCAGGAAAGTTCAACCTTGAGGAAAAGTGGGGGAGAAGGGAAGGAGTAAGAAACCAGAAAAAAATATATAGGCAAAGCTAATTCCTTGATACCTATTTTTTTATAATAATTTTTGGTTCTTTACCAATTATAGGATTTTCAGATAAAGATATCTATCAAGGGGCACCTGGGTGACTCAGTTAGTTAAGTGGCCGGCTGTTGATTTGGGCTCAGGTCATGACGTCACAGTTCGAGAGACTGAGGCCCTCCTGAGATGGAGTCCGTCTCTGCACTGACAACTTGGAGCCTGCTTGGGATTCTCTCTTTCCCTCTCTCTGCCCCTGCCCCACTCACGCTCTCCCTCTCTCTCTCTCTCTCTCTCTCTCTCTCAACAAATAAATAAACATTAAAAAAAAAGAAATCTATCAAGATAAAGATTTTCTGCTCTCATCAGGCCATTCAGATAAAGAAATTTCACATAGAATGTGAAATAGAACACTTGGTTATTTATACTTTGATCCATGTTACAAAAGAAGTGGTAAATAAGTAGGGAAAAATCTGTGAAAATTAGAGGTAGATTTGTTTTGGAAGAAATAACATAATTCCTGCTTGGGATTCTCTGTCTCCCTCTCTCTCTCTGCCCCTCCCCTGCTCTCTCTCTCTTTCTCTCAAAAGAAATAAATAATAATGTAAAAATATGTGATTTTTTTTAGAGAATTATGGGTGTTCATTCCAATATTGTGAGGTATACCTGCCCAAGTATGAACTACTTTATTCTGATTGAGAATGATTTATAGTGAACAGATATTGTACTGGAAAAAAAAAAAAGGAACAGTGAAAATAGTAGATTTAACTTCAAGGAGAATACAGTAGTTTAAGATCTTCACCTTTTTATTATTTCCATTTGAATAAATCAAATAATAATACTTCTTATCCAATAACACAGAAGAGAAGAGGCAATACTTGCGTATATCTGAAGAGGGGGAGAGAGAGATCGAGAGAGAAAGAGATTATATGGTATCTGCTCATGTGATTGTAGAGACAAAGAAGCCCAGCATCTGACAACTATTAACTGGAAAACCAGGAACGCCAGTGGTGTAATTCAGTCTATAAGTCTAAAGGCCTAAGAACCAGGTGTGTGAGTCTCCATCCAAGTTCTTAGAACCAAGAGTACCAGTGTCAGAGGGTTGGAGAAGAGGGATGTCTCAACTCAAGCAGAGAGAAATTTGCTTTTCCTCTGCCTCTTTGTTCTATCCAGGCTCTCAGACAATTGGGTGATGCCCACCCACCTTGGTAAAGGCGATCTTCCTTACTCAGTCTACCAATGCAAACACTAATCTCTTCTGAAAACACCACCAAAGACACACTCAGAAATAATGTTATACCAGATATCTGGGCATCCCTTACCTGTATCCGGTTGACTTGTAAAATCAATCATCATGTTAATGTTGCCCAACCCCTGGACATATAAATGTTTTGGCCCTTTATATCATTTTGTCACATGTTTTATTTCTGCCTTTTCGGAATCAGAGCTTTATGAAAAAAAAATTCATATATCCAACATGGTTTCCACTTTTGTTTAATGGAAATATACCTTAGCAGAATATAGGAAACTGCCATGTACAGAACACCTAGCTAAGTAATAAAGGAAAGTACAGTAAATCATGGGATTAAAACAAAATACATACCCTGAGTCTTAAAATCCCTTAATAAATATTACTTGTACCAAAGGTTTGAGGTGTTGTCGTTATTCTTTTTGTTTTATTATTATTGATTTTGAGAGAGAGACAGAGACAGAGAGAACGAGGCAGGGAGAGGCAGAGAGAGAAGAAGAGAGAGAGAATCCCAAGCAGGCTTCACAGTGTCAGTGCGGAGCCCCACGTGGGGCTTGATCTCAGAACCAGGAGTTCGTGACCTGAGGTGAAATCGAGATGCTTAACAGACTGAGCCTACCAGGCACCCCTGTGGTTATTCATATTGTAGGCTTTGTTAAAACGAGTAAACTAAGATCTCTGCATCGTCAAGATTCTTAGGAAGCCAGTGAGAATCACAATACTAATAGCACAAGACTGAGTGAGGATAAAATGAAGTAGTGAACGCATATGGCATACATTCATTCATTTCTTCGTGGTGAAGTCACTGTCGTTGCTACTACTTTTCAATTAACATCATATCCGGTCAGTGTTTGTTTTACTCCTCTATGCATCTATTATAGTATGTATTGATGTGGATTTTTCTTTTAAATCCTTGTATTCACCTGATTGTCTATTTGTCATTTGCCTGTTTGTTTTCACTCATCTATACATCTCAAATATCTATTAACATAGGCATTCAGAACACAATTAAAGACAAAGAATTTGGGGGGAAAAAGTACCAACTCATAAAAATTAGTCCAACTATGGGAAAGTAAAAATGGTAAAAGACTATAATAGCCTCTGAAGAAAACAGTCATGAAACTGAAGTGGCATCGTGTAATGACATAAAATAAAACAGAATTTCCACTGGTTAGAAGTCAAATCAGAGCAACTGGGTATTCTGCCATGACCCAGTCTGCGAAACTCTTTTGGACTCACTTTTTTCCTGTGTGAAATATGGATGTTATTACCTGCTTCAAAGAGCTGGTATCTGTTGCCGTAATGTAATGGCCTGATAAACCGAGCCACAGAAATATGTGGGTTGTCACTAACCTACACTGACTATGACAGCAGAGGACACCATTGTCTTGTTATAAACTAGCTGTCACCCCCCGACCCATATAACAGCTAGCCAATACTAGAAATTCTATAAACCTTTGTTACGCGAATAAGAGAATGAAGTGTGGGGATTGGCGATCTGTCCTCCCTAGGAAGACATAAAAAGACCCGAGGAGAGTGGAGCAGATTTAAAGAAAAAGAGAATCCCCCACAGATGCCAGTAGTCTCTAGAATCCATAATCTCAGGAGAATGACAAGGACCACCTCTTGTTCTATTTGTCACTTGCCAGGTTTTCCAACTCAGATTTATCCGGGTGAGGACAGAAGCAAAGAGACATTGTGTTTATTAATAATTGTGCTGCTGACTGGCTCTTCTCTCAGTTGTAAACAAAGGCATGACAGATGGAATGCACAGTGAGAACTTAAATATTTAGACTCATGCTTAAAATTTAAATTAATCATTCATTCAAGAGGTATTTAACACTACATTCATGTAGGCAGTGTGCCAGTGTGCGGAATGAATATAGAAATAAAGAGAAAACAGAGAGAGAGAGAAGAAGAAATCAGGCCCCAGTCTCATGTCCTCCAGAAATTCACCATCCATCGGGGAAAACCAAAACAAATAGTCAAGCACAATAAAATATGATTAAGGGCAGAATTTGCACATTGCCCGAAGGAAGGGGAAATTAACACTGCCTTGGGCATTTTCATTTATTAACCTACTTCTAATGTTTAGTTCCCAGTGAGTGATATTAAAAACACCATGCTTCCTGAGTGCAATTAAATTCAATTGAAAATGTATTAAGAGACACTCTGTACAAAACACTTTACAAATAGCTCAGCTCCAGGAGCCATATGGATCTTTAAGAAGTAGCTCTTTTTTACAGAAGTCTTGGGATATCATTTGCCCAGACATCTTCCACACCTGTGAATATATCACAGGGGGAAACTGAATGTCACCAGACATAAGCACTATAGGAATTGAGACCGGGGAGAGAGTAATGTGATCTTAGAGGTGTTTCAGGGGTGGCAGGTTGATTTGGGATATAAAATGTAGGATAAAGACACATTTGTGTGGCTAACACATTAATAGGCATGAGATGATTAACCAGGTAGTCTGAGCTGCTCTCACCAGGCACAGGGAGAAAATCTAATACCACTACACGGAGGGTATCATTGAGACAGGATTTCCGTGTAATGGTGAATGTTTTTCAAGCTGTCCTCTATCTGAAAACTGCTTCCTGGCCAAAAGAGAGGGTGGGATGTAATTACTTCCAACATCACTTAACAGTGATGAGAAGGAAAGAACAATAGAGCAAAGAGCTGAGCACTGCACAAATAGAAACCAGCTTTTTATTTTTTTCTCCTAAAAAATAAAAGGAGAAAGGGCACACTGAGGACTGTAAACTTAATTTACATTTGCACAGATCTGTGCTGTAACTGCTAGACATGCAGGAAGTGAGTATTTTTTTTTAATGACATGACATAAATGATTTCCAACTTTGAGAAGTAGGAGACCAAGGAACTGAAAATTCTATGAAATTAATAATCATAGCCCTGAACCATGGCCATCACGCTAAAAGGGAAGTGATGCTACCTTTGTGCTAAGAGAATTCCTTTTACTCTTTTCCAAAAGTCATGAAACTAGGCTTGGAACAGAGATCAGAAGAGTGGGAAATTTGAGTGTCACTGGACTGAAATGAGACAGCAATTGCAGAATGCCATCACTTTCAGTATTTCAAGGGCATTAAAATAAGCCTAGAAGCCAGGCAGGCATTCTATCTGAACAAGATGGACAAGGGTTGAAAATAACCAGGCAGAACACAGCCAATTGGCTGCTATTTTTTAGAGACACCACTGGTGAACTCCAAGACTGTAAATCTGGCAGGGACGTTGTAAAATTCACTGGGTCTTTTTTTCTTAACACATCAGCCCTTCAGCAGCATGGATTTTGTTTTTGTTTTCTTTTGTTTTGTTTAGTTGTTTGTTTGTTTTCAGTCTTTACTTTCAATTTCTGATCTATCCTAAAATGGAATATTGTAGATTTCAATTCAAAGTCATTTTACGTGTACAGACTTTTAAGTTAGATATATGCTAATATCACTAAAAAATAAATGTGAGTTATAAGTAAAACTTTCACTTGTTTTATTTCTTAATCATATAAATCTTAATGGTCATGTATCTATATTAGGAGTACCATATAAACATCTACTGAATGGATATTCTCAGAAAAATCAGAAAGTCCCAGACCAAGAGAATAAGGTTTAGTTTCTTCATTTAAAATAGGAAGAAAACATTACCCAAACTGAAAATAAGACAACGATTAAAAAATACACTTTTTTAAAAATTTCACCGTGTGTTAGACAACTTATGTGTAATTAATTAGACTTATATGGCTCTAATGTCTTGGTAGCTTAAGTAAGCAAACTGGAACCTAAGCCAGAGTCAATTCCTGTGTATGCTTTTGTGCTGGGGAAAGCAAAACTGAAGATAATTAATTACAAATAGTCCACCAGATTTTTCCAAATACGACAACCACTAGAGCTGTAGCCAAGCTGCTTTATTTCTGCATCTGCCCTGTAAAAGCCTTCCCCAGCTCCTGTCCCAAGCATACTTACCCACTTTCTACACAGTAGTGTGGACCCGGTAATTAAAATTGGACATAATTTTTTTTTAATTTTTAAAAAGTGTTTTATTTATTTTTAAGACAGAGAGAGACAGAGCGTGAGTGGGGATGGGGCAGAGAGAATCCGAAGCAGGCTCCAGGCTCCGAGCTGTCAGCACAGAGCCTGATGCGGGGCTCGAACTCACCAACCGTGAGATCATGACCTGAGCCGAAGTCAGACGCCCAACCGACAGAGCCACCCAGGCGCCCCTTGGCATGTCCAATTGGATTCGGAATCTGCTCAAAGAAACTCTTGTAAATGTTAATGTACCTCAGCTGATCTTGGAACAGATTATTGTTTTCTCCTTCAAAGTAATATACAACAATCTCTCATAAAAGATCCTCACCTACAGCACATTCAGTTAAAATATGGCAGCCCTATGGAAATTTAACATTTTGTAGAGAATATAATTCTCAACATGGGATCAAAACACATGAGGTCAAATGCCAGTGTTACCATGAGCGACCATTGCTGTAAAAGTAAATAACATCCTCCCTGGATATAATGCAGTTCTGTTCGTGGTGTGGCACTTAAGGAGACAAGATGTATGGTGAGACAATAGCTTTGAAAACTGTCACACTGAAGAGTTCATTTCTCAAATGTGAGGAGATGCTAGAGCCAAAAGAAATCCATGAACACTCTCCTGCTTCCTCTATTCTAACCCCCATAATCATGCAAACACTTTGTACTGTAGACAACAGTAAGTTTAATTGCTTTTTTCTGCTGCTGCCTTCACAGTTTATATTATATGGCTTAATTATCTCAAAATTCATAATAACTGGGAATTTTCAATAAAATGCACATATATTATGCTTCAACTTCATTCCATTTGATTTCATCAAAATTACACTTTTCTATTTTTATTATCAGAGTATTCATCCAATTTTTTACATATTGAAAATATATATGCAAAACCTTGTTTAAAATCTATTCAAATCAATCGGGGTGCCTGGGTGGCTCAATCGGTTAACTGGCTGACTTCGGCTCAGGTCATGGTTTCGCGGTCCGTGAGTTCGAGCCCCGCGTGGGGCTCTGTGCTAACAGCTCAGAGCCTGGAGCCTGCTTCAGATTCTGTGTCTCCCTCTCTCTGACCCTCCCCCGTTCATGCTCTGTCTCTCTCTGTCTCAAATATAAATAAACGTTAAAAAAATTTTTTTTAAATCTATTCAAATCAAAGTGTTTATTGAAAAGAATGAAAACAAATTTCATACCACTTTTGACAAAACAAGCTTCCGATAATTATAGTGCTTAGAATTCTGTTCAAGGCAAAAAATAAATTACAATATTTTCAATGCGAACAGAATTAATATTTTTGTTATAACTAATGTTTTTTGTTATTGTTGGTCTTGTAATTAACTTAGTTATAATGTGATATTAATTCTAGCTCTAATGCTATGTTGTTCAGAAGTCAGTAAAATCAAAAAACCAAGAAAAAATTGTTTGGCTCTACATTTAATTAGATTATGTATTCATTTCTTTTCTTATATAAAATAGATGGGTATGCTTAGAGAATTTTCTGATTAAATCTTTGTGTACTAATTTGCATTGTTAAATCTCTGCTACATGAGTCATCAGCATGTTTGAGGAAGAAAGATGGATGTAGAAAAACACTTTCAAAATAGACTGTAAAAAAGTGTTCCAATTACATAATCTATGAGTAATATTTTTCAGAAAAATCTTCATCTTATGTCTATTTTCTCTGTCTTGACATTGAAATCTTCTTTTACATATTTTCAAATAAAAGCAACTCTTTTAGCATCACCAAGAAATGCCATTTGTCAAAACTTGGTGTACATATAGTTGCCTCAGCAACTCAGCAAGACGGTCATTGCAGAGGAAAAAGAACACACAGAAAAAGAGAGAGAAAGAGGAGGAGGAGCATGGAAGGGAGCGGAGGGACCCGGTAGTTAAATGAACTGACCCGTAGTTGCACAGCCAGTAAGTAACCAGCTGAAAGTTACGATAGGAATATAGGTTGAACTAATCACAAACTCCTGGCCTTTCACTGTACCTGTAGCATCATTTACTGTCCGTTCTCCATTGTCATATTCTTCCATGCACAATTGGTTTCAGAAGTCAATCATCACTGTTTCTTGGGTTGTTATGTTTACATCTAATTCACCCCACTTTTACGCTAAGCAAGACCACTTGCACAAACATTAGGCAAAGATGGAACAGGAATGAGGCAGATAAAGGCGAGTGGTAGAATGAGAGATCTTTGCTCTTTACGATTTCCAATAATTTTAAAAATAATTAAATTAGGGGCACCTGGTGGCTCAGTTGATTAAGTGTCCGACTCTTGTTCTCAGCTCAGGGCGTGATCTCACAAGTTCGTGAGATCAAGCCCCACGTCTGTGCTCCCAGCAGAGACTGCTTAGGATTCCCTCTCTCCTCTCTCCCTTCCCCTACTCCCCACCCCTGCTCCGCTCATGCTTTCTCTCTCAAAATAAATCAATAAACTTTAAAATATAATTAAATCATGGGGCGCCTGGGTGGCTCAGTCGGTTAAGTGTCTGACTTTGACTCAGTTCATGATCTCACGGTTGGTGGGTTCAGGCTCCATATTGGACTCTGCACAGATAGCTCAGAGCCTGGAGCCTGCTTCAGATTCTGTGTGTCCTTCTCTTTCTGCCCTACTTCACTCACGCTCTGTCTTTCTCTCAAAAATAAATACACATTAAATTTTTCAATAATAATTAAATCATATAAATTTAATATATTTTAGATCAAGTCCCTTGGCTAAAATATGTATAGCTTACGTATAGGATGGGTATAAAGTTCCTCATTTATTTATCTTGTATGGAATCCATTTGTGATTCTGGCTTAATTTTTCCCCTCTGCTGTGATCCAAACCATAGTAGTTTTAATCTCCTGTTTTCAGATCCTGCAGCATCAGTTCTCTATAAATCCAATTTTTAAACGCTTCTTTCCCTAGCATTTAAGCTTAAAGTGGTTTTACCAAATTTTCAGAAGTTTCTTTTTTTCTTTTTTTAAAAATATTTTCTTTTTTTCAGTAGTCTCTGCACCCCACGTGGGGCTCAAAGTCCCAACCGCAAGATCAAGAGTCACATGCGCCACTGACTGAGCCAGCCCAGGCACCCCTACAAATTTCTCAATAACATCAATTGCATTAAAAAATAAGATACATTCATGTTTATATTTAATAACTAACATTGCTACTGTGCCAGAACAGATTTCTAATCACTTCATAATTTTTTATTCAATTTTCGCCAACCAAGGAGAGAGATTATTATTTTATTTTCTCCATGTTGGAAATAAGGAAACCAAAACGTGTCTATGTAAGTAACGTACTCAAAGTCACACAGATGGAAAAATGTTACGATTTCCTTATTAGTAAAATCCTCTAAATTTCTCTAGTGTGAAAGATTAGACAGGCAGGAGAAGTTTGATATAAAAATCAGAGGCCAAAAAGCAGTATTACCAAGAATTTCAACATACAGTAATTAGTGATATCTATAGATGGTGTCAAGGAGTAGGGGAGAGAATAGATACAATTCAGCCAACAGGAAGTTGCGAGGGGCTGAGTGAGAAAACTAACTGTAAGGTCAGAGTTAAAACTATCAGGTCCAAAACGACTTCTGACACTTATTGAAGCTTCCCCCAAGACTCCCTCAGACAGCAGCAACCATGCAGAAGCTTGGTTGAGAAATCTGGTCATGACTAGTGACTTTTCTCTCCCCATAAACTCCTGCATCTCAACCGCTGGCAAACAACCACCCCCCCCCCCCCCAACCTTCCGGGATGTTTTTTCTGTAACCCACCAACATGTCACCGTGTATAACTATCTCATTGCTTCCTCACTGTTGTCCTCACTCCTAACTTTGTCCAATTCTAACCTTTATCCACACGGACACCAAAGTCGTCTTTCAAAAGCATCATCTTACTGGATTTATCCCATGCTTCAAACCTTTCCGTGGTCTCCTCTGATTTTTAACTTCATTAGATTCATTCTACTTTCCATCGTGTCATTGAATTTTAGACAAAAAAAAAAAACAAACTGGTTTCTTTCCATTGTTAGGCAAACTCAATTCATGCCTCAGTCCACCAAGTCTGAAGTTTTATCCCTGGAGACACCCTTCAGATGAATTAAAATGTATCATCTCATTCTAATCTTTTAAATGATCCTAATTATGTTACCTTAGCTGATGTTGAGTGGACAGTGACAATATTCCATACATTTTCTTGAGGCCTTTCCGAGTATTAACACATTTAATCTTCATAATACTGAGAGGTAGGAACTGTTATGTTATGGACTGTTATGAACGTCCACTTTACAGATGAGAAAATTGAGTCATAAAACCAATAGACAAAGCAGCTGAGATTTAATTACAGGGACTCTGGTCCTAGACCTCATGTTCATAATATGAACTACATGTGCAGCATTTCTTTTTTAATTTTAATATGGTAAGATTCATGAGGGCAGAGACTACATATATAACCTCGTCTTCATACAGTAGTCACATAAAGAGTCAAGACCATGATCCTTACATAAAGAGATTGCCAATCTCAGACTTTACTTTCCCGTTTCCTTGATGAATCCTTAGGCCATCTCTTTTCAAAAACTCAAAACTACTAATAAATCTCTGACCTTACCTCCTACTAGTATTCCCTCTTGGTCTCGTTTTTCCAATCAAGTACCAAAGTCCTGGTAACATATATATTATCTGCTAACTGCTAGAAGGTGGAGAAGAGGTCACGCTGATATAAAGTTTTTCCTTTCTTATCCGATTTTGGTTTTGGTCATCTATGCTAGAACCCTTGACGGTTAATAAATAATCATGCAATGAATTAAAAGATCTAGTTTCTTCCATTAAATGTGCCCCTTGTTGTAAATGAGTTTCCTGAAGGCATGGACTAAAACATATTTTTCCCATAGTGCCCGTTATAGTACTGAGCACACTGTAAGCACACAGTATTTATTTATAAAATGAATACAAACTTGACTGGAGCTGTATAATTCAATATCTTATACTTATTTCACAAATGTCATAAAAAAGATATTTAAAAAGCCTCAGCAGAGTATTTCTTATTGTTTGTGTTTAAAACAAGAGTGGCTTCTTTTATAACGATGCAGGTGCATCAAATATACGCAGCAGTTTTTTATTGAATGAGCCATATTGTATAAATTGTAAGTAGGACATAACTTTACTATTTCCCAACACACCCTGCTAAAATCATTTTGTCAGTTTCTTCATGCCCTTGAAAGAAATCACAGGCTAAGTCCCATCGATTTCCCGGGTGTTCAAAGATGATAAAAGTCAGACTCTTACACTCGCCATAACGTTCTGATTTATTTAGGACTGACTTCATTTGGGTTTCTTCTCCAATGTCAGCCCTCTCAGTCCGAGAGGTATTTCCTGACCAGTCTGAGTGATAGCAAGATCATGCCGTCTTTATTCCCTGGCTCCACTTAATATTTCTTCTTAGTTTATTATCTCCCTTATTCAACTGGAATGCGAGCTCCAGGAGAACACCGATACCGGCTTTTCATTCACTTCTTATCCCCAACACTGTACAAGAGTGTCTCCACCAGTATTGGTTGAGTGAATAAAAATATTAATGAAGTCAGTAATATGAAAGCTCTGTTTAGTAAAGCTCCCTCCTCCTACCCTCAACCCCATCCTCAGGCTGGGGTACTGTAAGGTACAGAGAATGGGATAAGGTCATTTTCTTCTTTCTCCTCTGTCTTTACCAGGTCACCTTCCTGCTACCCCCAGGGCATTTTCCACTTACTACATCAGAATTAACAGGACTCCGCCCATAGTTTCAACTTCAATTTACCATGTGTAAGTGTTTGTAAAGCTCCTCAGGACTTTGGTCGTGAGGTGTACCCAGGAGAGAGAACCACCTCCATCACCGAGGTTGAGCTGGGCTCTGGGGTAGGATTAGGGGAAAGGCCAGTGCGGTGTAATCTCGAGCTGGTCCTCGGGAATTTGTGGATGCACAACTGCTGGGTCTTGTGCCCTGGGTCCCTCCCTGGGAGAGCGCCTCCCGCTGGATTTCTGACATCCATGTTCTTGATGCAACCTACTGTCTCCTCTCTGTGCATCGGGCCACGGGCGGGCCTCCCCACGCAGAACCTCACCAGGCCAGCGGCATTTCCGCAGCCTCGTGGTCCTCAGGTGTTACCAAGAGTAAGAATCACCTGGAAAGTCTGTTAATCACACGCTTTCAATTAAAACAAAAACAAAAACGAACACTGAGATGGGGGTCTCAATCTTTGCACTTTTCACAAGTTTCCTTGTGGTACCGATGCTGCTGGTCAAATCATCAGGCCATGAAAATCACTGCATTAGCTAATTTTCTGGTTAGGATTCAAGATTGGGCTTCCTCTCCCAGGTGCACTTTGCCCAAAGCAATCTCACACACCTGGTCCCACGGCTAGTTCCGACAATTTTTGTCTTTGTCAACTCAGGCCAAAATGCCAGGAAATACCTGTCAGATCCTATAAGTGTTTACCTTGAAGAGCCATCCACTTAGCCTAAGGCAAAGGGAAAGGTGCCTCTTCTGTTCCCCCCCAAGCACAGCAAAGGCTGTGGGGACGTACGGCACATGGAACACTTTTTCCAAAGAAATCCTCGCTTCAGGACGGACTTACTTCACTTGGTGATCACCAGCAGGGTGAAACTAGATTGCTAACCTCCAGTTCCTTGCTTTAGGTTACATAGATATTGTCACTGGGTGCACCAGCTTTAACCTTTGCGACCCCGGCCAAAACACAGACAAAGCATTTCTATCCAAGTCCCTTTACATATACAAGAATACAACTCTGAAAAAAAACATGATATATATTTTTTAATGTCTAAATGGAGTACTGAGTAGACTCTAGGAAAAAAAAAAAAATCCTCCAGAGTGGTGTGCAAGCTTTCTTTCTGAGCTTGCTTTCCCCACTTGTGATAGCAGAGTGAGAGCAAGAATATATCATATTTTGGTATTCAATAACGCAGCAGCATCTATTGTGTTAAAAAGGTAAAACAAAATCACAAGAGTAAGGGGAGTAAGGGGATTTTGTTTTAATTTTAGATATTCTCCAGTGCATAGAAATTCCCCACCCAATTTCCAAGTGTTTGATAGGGACTTCAGGTTTGGGTATCTGGCTTCTGGCAAATATCCGGTCCAGAGCTATCCATTTAGTCTGATACTGTGTATTAAAACATATACATACCGGGGCGCCTGGGTGGCGCAGTCGGTTAAGCGTCCGACTGCAGCCAGGTCACGATCTCGCGGTCCGTGAGTTCGAGCCCCGCGTCAGGCTCTGGGCTGACGGCTCAGAGCCTGGAGCCTGTTTCGGATTCTGTGTCTCCCTCTCTCTCTGCCCCTCCCCCGTTCATGCTCTGTCTCTCTCTGTCCCAAAAATAAATAAACGTTGAAAAAAAAATTAAAAAAGAAACAAACATATACATACCATATATACACATAGCCTAATAGGTTCCAAAAATTCCGTTTCTTTCACAGGGGTAGGAAGTTAATTTGTTCATGCTTTAGCTTTCTGTTTATATATATATATATATATATATATATATATATAATTTTTCACATTATTGCAAATGAAGCTGCTGCTTTCCCTTTCTAGCTCTTTTTCTTATACTTTTATAAAATTTCAAATTTTATTTAGCATCGTATTACAGAATTACAACACTATTCCTCAGACATAAAGGATGAGTCTTTTAGACAGCGTGTTTCTGATGAACATTAGCTTACTCTCACCAAACAAAACTATCCCCAATGATTTTTTTCTATTTACCCTTAAATTCAGAAGATGAGACTATCCACTATAAATCTAAACTTTATATATAGTTTTATATATACATATATATGCATTTGATCCATTGCTTCTGTCATTTCATGACTCTTAGCTGTGATGAAAAACTAGTAGAACGGGTAGAACTCACCAAGGAAGAAAGAAGCTCATATTTACAGAATATTACAGAAGGAAATCAAATTTTCACAGCATTAAATAACTAAGATGTTACTAAATTTAAGGTTTTCAAGATAAATTCATGTCTGATGAAAGGGATCAGGAAAATGATTGCCTCTGGGGCACAGAGGAAAATGATTGTAAAGGGTCGGGCAAATTTCTGTGGGAATGAAAACATTCAGTATCTTGACAAAGTTGAATGGAGACATTTGAAATATTTCATTCAACTGTTTAACATCTGTGCATTTTACTGTATGTGTTTTTATCTCAATAAAAAAGAAGGGGTGCCTGGGTGGCTCAGTTGGTTGAGCATCCGACTTCAGGTCAGGTCATGATCTCACGGTCCCTGAGTTCGAGCCCCACGTCGGGCTGTGTGCTGACAGCTCTGAGCCTGGAGCCTGCTTCGGTTTCTGCATCTCCCTCTCTCTCTGCCCCTAACCCATTCACATTCTGTCTCTGTCTCTCAAAAATAAATAAACATTATTAAAAAGAAAAAAAAAAGAAATATCAGTTCAAGTGAAAAGGGAAATTTATGGTTATTTCTGTTACCCGTCATTTCTTTATATAAGAAATTAAAGCAATCTAGTTTTCAACACCTTTTAATAAAAGAAAACTGATAGTGACTGAAGAAATAGCTATGTTAATAAAAAGTTTAAAAGTCTCACTCCTGATGACATTACAGACTGAAGAATAATCCTAAAAACATTTTTTTCTAGGAGGATTTATTAAATTAACCTGTCATTAAAACTCATATTCATGAAAGACCGTGTATTTCTTCTTTAAGGCGTAAAATAATGTCTTCATTTTCTTTTCCTTACATGAGAAACTGTTTCGTTTCAACAGTTTCTAGGGAAAACAAGACAGAGCAGCATAGTATATTACTCTGAAGAGCATTTCCAAGAATAAAAATGGTTTTATTTATCTGATCTTTTCATTAGCAAAAATCAACCAAAAACCTAAATGCATATGGTACCAAAAAAATAATGACAGAAAATACATATGAATCGTTACTGTCTGCAATTGCTTGATATTTAATCTACAACTTTCAATCAAGTGCTACAGAGATATCCCAAAGGAATAAAATATGTGTGGACTTCAAAATACTAATATCTGCTTAATGTTATTGTAAACTGATGCAAGCATATAGCACTTTTAAAAAATTTAACTCAGGTATAATTGGCATACAATAAACTGTATATATTTAAAATACACTATGTGAAGAATTTTGACATGTATATATACCCGTGAAACCAGTCAAAATAGTAAACAAGTCCCTCACTCTCAAATTGAGAAGGTAATGTCAAAAATATCCTTTCAGGGGCGCCTGGGTGGCTCAGTCGGTTGGGTGTCCGACTTCGGCCCAGGTCACTATCTCGCGGTCCGTGAGTTCGAGCCCCGCGTGGGGCTCTGGGCTGATGGCTCAGAGCCTGGAGCCTGCTTCCGATTCTGTGTCTCCCTCTCTCTCTGCCCCTCCCCCGTTCATGCTCTATCTCTCTCTGTCTCAAAAATAAATAAAATGTTAAAAAAAATTAAAAAAAAATATCCTTTCAAATGAGGTTTTTTTTTAATTACAAAAATAGATGGCTATGAGGTCGTATGTAACTATAGACCAAAAAAATCATTTAAGTTTTAGCTTTAATTCATCAGAGTGGCAATGTTTAAAATTTTTTTTTCAACATTTATTTATTTTTGGGACAGAGAGAGACAGAGCATGAACGGGGGAGGGGCAGAGAGAGAGGGAGACACAGAATCCGAAACAGGCTCCAGGCTCTGAGCCATCAGCCCAGAGCCCGACGCGGGGCTCAAACTCACGGACCGCGAGATGGTGACCTGGCTGCAGTCGGACGCTTAACCGAGTGCGCCACCCAGGCGCCCCGAGAGTGGCAATGTTTAAAACAAACAGAATCAAATAACAATAGTTATGAGGACTCTAACTTTTTCAGAAAAGATCATTTTTAAACATATGAATCGAATGGCAAAAATCAGCATGGAAGCTAAAAAAAGTGAGCGATTCAGGAAGTGAAGTTTTTGCTGATGGAAGGGACCCATGGCGTCCAAGCATCAGAGAGAAATTTCTTCCAGATCTATTGGTTTTCTTGTCACTCTAATTCTTAATTTTTAAAACCTGTAAAAATACTTTTATATTTATGTACTTCCACATACGCCATCAATTTCATGGTGAAATGACATTATTTAAATTTTCCATTTTAGTTCACATGTCACGTATTCATTTTATCACTTTATCGTAAGAGCACCTGCTACTTTAATTTATCATTAAGTTGGAGATTGACAAAAAGAAAATAAAATGTGTCTATGGGCAGTATAGTACATTAATCAGTATTTGCACTTTTCTATCTACCTTAACCTCTTAACCTCAGAAATGCCCAAGTAATCAAAAATGACTTAATAAATTCACTTGATTTTATTGTTGTCCAAGGACAGTCAATTAAGGATCTTGGAAATCATATTTAGTATTATGTCACAGAGCAACATAATCAGTATAGTCAAAGACATGATATTTATATTCTTAATGTTTATTCATTTCTTTTTGAGAGATGGAGAGAGAGAGCAAGGGAGGGTCAGAGAGAGGCGGGGGTGGGGGGAGAAAATCCCAAACAGGCTCTGCACTGACAGCACAAAGCCCAATGTGGGGCTGGAACCCACCAACAGCGAGAGCATGACCTGGGCCAAAATCAAGAGTCGGACACTTAACCCACTGAGCCACCCAGGAGCCCCAAAGAGATGTTATTTAAAACTGGCACCCGCAGATCAGAGGTGGCGTCTTTAAGTCCAAATGATATGCATTGGAGCATTTCCTGAGGTTCGCAAGACAGTTGCTTTAAAAAGACATCCGTTATTAAAATTCAACTTACTGGAACATTTTCGTGATGTTAAATTATTCACGGAAATACTGACAGTACATTTGACCCATGAAATTAATATAGAGAAATAGAAACTTCAAAATAATCACACATTTCATGAAATATTTAAAAACAAAAACTCAAGACCTTCAAAAATTAAGTGTTAAGTTCTTATATTATTCTAAACTGGATGTGACCAGAGAGTAGACAATTAAGACTTAAAATTTTAAACCTAATTAGTCAACACAGGTAATTATTCTAATGATTTGCTTCCACTAGATAAATTCTACAAGTTGATCCTTATATAATTACTTGCCAATATATATATTATGTTGTCCAATTATATATTTGCCAACATATGATTTATTTTCCAAGCTTATAATAAAAAGTTTTGTCAGTTTTTATTAGGGAAATTTTTGTGACTCTTAATTTCTGTCTTAAGGTATAAACACATTCCTTTATTTCATATGGAGCAATCGGCTCTTGTCTTTCCAGGGTGGTTATTCTATAGCCGGCAATATTTTAGAAAAGAGTTTTCCTAACAGGAAAAGCATGCACAACACATTGGTTCTTGCTCTAGCATCACTCTCCACTTTCTCTTGTCCAAAGTCTTGAAAGCTATCTTCCAACACATTTTGTCCATATTAAAACTTTTCAAGTGGGAGAGTATCTGGTCTTACTTACTCCATGTTGGCCAGAATGGGTATCGCCATTTCTTTTTATTTTTAGAATGTTTTCTTCTCAATTCCTTTCACTGTCTCTTTCTCTAAGGACAGGATCTGTTATGTTTCAGCTCATATTTTCTTTCTAATTTAGGCTTCATTTTGGACGTGGTTTATTTCTTCTATTTCTAGGTTTTTCTTGAGGTAGACTCTCTCACTTCTGAATTTCACTCCTTTTTATTTGATGCTAGTTCACATATTATAATTTCCCTACCATATTATATCTAGTTTTGAAATTGTAAGCTGCGGTTTTGAATTATTTTGTAAACATGTCCTTCTGTTGGCATGCTTTTCTATTTATGATGTTATTGTTGATGATACTTGAGAATGTAATTGTGCCTTGATCCTTCCCTGTTGCTGGTTTTTACGTGAAATTATTTGTCTGAACGACTTTTTGAGCTGGATCTGCCCCTAGTCCCCAGACTTGTTTTTTTTTTTTTTTTTCCCCTCATTTTTGTAGTAACTTAAATTCTGAGATTTCTTTTATTTCCCTTCACTATGTTTATCTGAACTTTCGCTTCCGGATCCACAGGCGTCTTGACCTTGGACTTCTCATCCTCCAGAACTGTGAGAAATAAATATCTTCTTTAAGCCATCCAGTCAAAGGTGTTTTGCCCTAGCACAAAGACAACTAAGACAACGTTATATCACTTACACTTCTAAGTATAATTAATGTAGTAGTTACTGAATATAGTGCCCATCATTAAATTGATAAAGCAAGGAATTTAAATCTGCTAAAACAATGGTAAAAATGTAATTATTTACAATAGCTTGGGCAGAAAACAAACTGAATATTTGTATAATATAATGAGAATAATCTTTCACTGCCATCACGTGAAAGCAAATTTTCCTTTTCTTTCATAGAATTTTCCTGATCCACTTTTATTATGTGAGTTAAAAAGACAATTATGCAAAACATGTTTTTTTTAATTTTAAATATGACTTTTTATTTTAATTAAAGCTTAAAATATCAATTCAAGAAGAATCATATAAATAATAATGTCATTTACTCCATATATTTCAATAATATTACTGCCTTTTAAAAGACAAATATGTGGGCACTTGGATGGCTCAGTTGGTTAAATCTCCGACTTCAGCTCAGGTCATGATCTCATGGTTCATGAGTTCCGACCCTGCATTGGGCTCTGTGCTGACAGCTTAGAGTTACGAGCCTGCTTCAGATTCTGTGTCTCCCCTGCTCACGCTCTGTCTCTCTCTCTCTCTCTCAAAAATAAAATAAACTTTAAACAAAAAAAAATTTAAGGCAACTTTGCATGAATTAATTGTCAAGGGGTTTATAACATTTATACCATAAAGGACAAATAAAGACAAGAAACGTACAGGGATGCCTGGGTGGCTCAGTTGGTTGAGCGTCAGACGTTAGTTCAGGTCATGATCTAGTTAGTGTTCGTGGGTTCAAGCCCTACATCAGGCTCTGTGCTGAGAGCTCAGAGCCTGGAGCCTGCTTTCGATTCTGTGTCTCCCTCTCTCTCTGCCCCTCCCCTGCTCAGGTTCTGTCTCTCAAAAAATAAAATAAAAACGTTAAAAAATCTTTAAAAGACAAGTAACATACATACAGGATCCCTCTAAAGAAAGTGAATTCAGTCTTACGGTATTAAATAATAAAGAGTGTCTATCCTTTACCAAATTCGCATTTCAAACTACTTTGAGATGTCATGGAAAGAGAATTATTAAGTTATGCTTCATGAGAATATTTATAAGACAGTAAATTTATTGAAATTTTTGAGACCTGCATCTTTAAACATCTTTCTAAATTTTTTTTTTAGCTCTAGTATAGGTAACATACAATTTTATATTAGTTTCAGGTGTATAATATGGTGACTCAACAACTCTATACATAACTCAGTGTTCATGATAATAAGAGCACTCAATCCTCTTTATCTATTTCACCCATCCCCCCATTCATCTAACCCTTTCACATATATTTACCCTTTCTGTATATTTAAATGAGGCTCTTTTTCTCTTTGTCTCTTTTTTCTGTTTCTTTTCTCTTCTTAAATTCCACGTATGAATGAAATCACATGGTATTTGCCTTTCTCTGACTGACTTATTTCACTTAACATTATACCCTCCAGATCCCTCCGTGTTGTTGCAAATGGCAAGATTTTATTTTATTTTTTATGGCTGAGTAATACTCCATACTATATATATCCATTCTATATCCATTCTTCTATCCGTGGACACTTAGGTTGCTTCCAAATCATGGCTATTGTAAACCGGGCTGTAATAAAAAGAGGGGTGCATATATCTTTTCAAATTAGTGTTTTCATTTTCTTTGGGTAATGACTCCGTAGTGAAAACAAGTCTATTAATTTTTTGAGGAGTCTCCATACTATTTTCCACTGGCTGTGCCAGTTAACATTCCTATCAGTGCACAAAGCTTCCTTTTTCTCCACATCCTCACCTCTACTTGTTCCTTGTGATTTGATTTTAGCCATTTCAACAGGTGTGAGGTAACATCTCATTGTGGTTTTGATTTGCACTTCCCTGAGGTTTAGTGATGTTGACCACTGTTTCACGTGCTTGTTGACCATATGTATCTTTCCTTTGGAAAAAATGTCTGTTCGTGTCTTCTGCCCTTTTTGTTTTTTTTTTAAGTAGGCTCCAGGCCCAACATGGGGCTCAAGCTGATGATCCCAAGATTAAGACTCACATGCTTTACCAGTTGAGCAAGCCAGCCACCTCTGCCCATTTCTAATTGGATTATTTGGGTTTTGGGGCTAAGTACTTTAAGTTCATTATATATTTTGGATACTAACCCCTTAACAGATACATCATTTGCAAATATCTTCTCCCATTTGGTGCACTGTCTTTTTGTTTTATTGATGGTTGCCTTCACCGTGTAAAAGCTTTTTATTCAGTACAGTCTCAGTAGTTTAAATTTGCTTTTGTGTCTCTTGCTAAAGGAGACGTATCTAGAAAAATAGTTTTGCAACTGATGTCAAAGAGATTACTGCCTGTATTTTCTTCTAGGAATTTTATGGCTTCAGGTCTCACATTGAGATCTTTGATCTATTTTGAGTTCATTTTTGTATATGGTGTAATAAAATGATCCAGTTTCTTTATCGGGCACATAGCTGTCTAGTTTTTCCAACACTATTTGTTGAAGAGACAGCTTTTTTTTTCCCCATTGTATATTCCTCCCTCCTTTTTCACAGATTAACTGACCAAATAATTGTGGGTTTATTTCTGGGATCTCTACCCTGCTCTATTGTTCTGTGTGTCTATTTTTGTGATGGTACCATACTGTTTCGATTACGACAGCATTGTGTTATATCTAGAAATCTGGTATTGTGATACCTCCAGCTTTGTTCTTCTTAATGATGATTTAAACGGTTTGTAAGAGTGGGCCAGGGGCGCCTGGGTGGCGCAGTCGGTTAAGCGTCCGACTTCAGCCAGGTCACGATCTAGCGGTCCGTGAGTTCGAGCCCCGCGTCAGGCTCTGGGCTGACGGCTCGGAGCCTGGAGCCTGTTTCCGATTCTGTGTCTCCCTCTCTCTCTGCCCCTCCCCCGTTCATGCTCTGTCTCTCTCTGTCCCAAAAATAAATAAAAACGTTGAAAAAAAAATTAAAAAAAAAAAAAAAAGAGTGGGCCAAAAAGATTGTGATTGGAGTTTTGACATTTATTTTAACATATTGTGCTCTAAATATTGTTTTTTAAATTAATTTTTATACTTTGAGCCTCAAAAGCCACATGCCCAAATATATTTTTGGTCTCACATATATTTGATAAAAACCTGTTCAAATTTTTAAAATAATAAATCTAGCTGATGGAAGTACAAATCGTGACATTAAACGCTGGAGCTCTGGTAAAAACGAGTGCCAAATGAGAATGGCTATACAAATTCACAGTGAATAGAATTTTTTAAACTTTATTCAAGTTCCATTTCTAAAAATTATTTGCTTCTTAATAATGGGAGAGTCCTTGACGTATTACCTCAGGTCTTTCGTATGCAAAGTAAACTAGCTGGCCTGAGAAAAAACTTTTTAGCATAAATGACAGTTCAATACTTTCATAAATATCTCTCTACTTGCTGTTCAATGGTGATGATTTCATTTAACTTGGCAAGATATTTCTCCCCATTTAATTTTATTTTGGCAATTAAAAAGATACTACCGAAAATTGGGGTTTTGTCATAAAGCTATAAACAAGGCCATTTGGCAATTTTCACCAGATTTTTGAATTTATGCCATAATTTGTGAAACAAAGTAAGCATCCTGAAAAATGTTATTTGTCATGCAAATTACTGCAGAAACATCACTCCCTCTTTGCTCTCTACTGTTAATTATCAAAGTAAATATATTTTGAAATGTTTTTATTAAATAATCAACAGAATTGTTGAAGAAAATATTCTGATTATCAAGATCATTTATAAATATGTATTCAAAATATTTTTGTTGCTTTAGTTTATGTTTGAATAGTAAAGGAAATAATTTCCTCAAATCTATAACTACTGTACAAAGACATTGAGAGCATGTTTTTATATTAATGTTCTGCCTAATGTTATGGTTTGCTCATCCAAATTTATTGAAATAGACTTTCATATGATAATATTAATTATGGGACATTTGAAAATTCTCTTCTGTATTATGAGTTTAGGAAATTTACACACAACTGAAAATATACCCACTTGATATTTCTAAAAAAGGCAACTGACTGACTCTTCCAGAGTTTAGTGAACAAAAACAAAATTTGTAGACCAAATTTTAATAGACAAAATTATTATTGTTGTTATTGTTATTTTGCTTTTGCTAGGGCTAAATTTTTCATGCACTTAATCTGTTTCATGTCTCATTCTAAGTTTTTACTTTTGATAAAGTTTATTTATTTTGAGAAAGAGAAACAGTTTATGGGGGAGGGGCAGAGAGAGGGAGAGAGAGGGAGACTCCCAAGCAGACTCTATGCTCTCAGTACAGAGCCCGATGCTGGGCTGGAACCCAAGAACCCTGAGATCATGACCTGAGTCAAGATCCAAAGTCAGATGTTTAACCAACTGAGCCACCCAGGAGCCCCTCTATTTTACTTTTTTTACTCCATTTTAGAAATTAGATGTTGATCCTCAACTTATTTCTTGACTGGAAGTTTTGTTTAGTTTTGTTTTAAAATTGAAGTAAAATTAACATACGCTATTATATTAGTTCCAGGTGTGCAACATAGTAATTCAATATGAAATTGGAAGCTTAGATTTTGATCTTTTTGTTCTGTCTGTTCCTGAGACCAAGTCTGATTAATCCACCTCTACTTTGCCACTTAAATTATCTCTGAAATATGCTAGTATTTAAAAAAAAAATAAATGAACAAGTTGTCATTCATAAAAATGTTCAGAATATTTTCAAAAAGCAGACTAACAGATATGTAAAATCATATTTAGCATCAGACTGATAGTTTGCTTAATAGTCTTATGTTAATTTAAGTCAAATTCCCTAGTTAATTTAGAATTCAGCCTGCTCTTCATAATCAAACAATAATAATTGAAAATAAAATGTATGTTACTATAGTGTATATTCTCAACCTGAAATAAAGTAACCGGGGAATTGCATTTAGTGAGGGAAAGAAATGGTATTAGGTATATGCTTTGGTTTTTCAATTTGATAATAGCAATACGTTGGGCCAACTTTTCATTAAACCAAATTTTTAACACCCCAATGACTTTTATTATATATTAATTGCTTCTTTCTATTTTGTTTGATTCAAGCTGTTTGTCTACTAACCATATAATGATAATCCCACAATGATGATACGCTCTATGAACATAACTAAAGACTATTAACTTCTATTTAAGAAAAATATAGGTAAAACATTTAGTTTGCCATAAAATCATATATTTATCGTAAATTAAATATAAGAATTTTTTGAGACTAATAACATAAAAATTACCACAACATCCATATTTGGTTTGAAATTCTGTTTTGTTTCTACTATGTTGTACTATTTGCAAAATTTATTTGATATAATTTTAGAAATAAAGATAAATTCAAGGAAGGGATTGAGTTTGTTCTAGAGTGTTGAGGAGATTTTGTAATATAGTTTTGTTTGTATGCCCATAAATAGTAATATTCTATTCTTAAATGTTAAAGATATAGTGAAAATATACTAGAAACAGTCTAACAAAGATCTTAAGATATTAGTTTATATCATATTTGCAAAGCTGTTATGATTCTGACTAATACAATACATAAAATCATAAAAGAATCTTTTGGGGAAAAAAATAAGTATCTTATTATTTGGAAACATTTTGATTATATACTCAAGAAATCTGAAGGGACTTAACTGGGCAATTATTACAATAAAGTTCACTAGATTTTCTAAATACAAGACAAATAGTAAATGAAGAAGCTTACTTATTATTTGAAACAGAAAAGCTAAATATTGTAAAGATGAAACATTTTCTAATTAATTCAAGTGTATCACAAGCTCATTTAAGTGACCTGGTGTATGTGATAAACAAAGAAACAAACAAATTTAGTAAAGGGTCACTGCCTTGTGCCAGATATGAGCTAATAGAAAAATAAGATATTTATAATAAATTGCAAATGCTTAGTCATTACAACATGATATGACTTAATAAAATTTTACTGCTATCATTACTCCATAATTATCTTTATTATATAATCACCACAATATATTAGAGTGGCGTAATTCATATTTAAAGGCAATACTCCAAAAATCAATTTCAGCAGTTAAAAGAGTGCAAATAACAACAAACAAACAAACAAACAAACAAAAAATAAATAAATTGGAAGATTGTATAATGGAATATTTGTAGGAAATCATGGTAGAAAGACTTTTTAGAGAAAACATAAATATCATAGGTCTTGATGATTGTGTCATCATGAGATATCTAGATTGAAAATATTTAAGATTGAAAAAATTTAGCATTTTATTTGAACGATGATTTATTACGATAGATTAGTATATTACACATAAAATAATAAATGTTTCCATCACTGTATAACTATATGCCATGGAACTCATTAATGGAATTTATTTTGTTTTCTTAAATTTAAATAATTGAGTGTCATTGATATCTCACCTACAAAATCCAAATTTCATACATACGGGATCGCCATAAAAATATAAGACCAAAGGGGCAGCCAGGTATTTGAGACATATACCATTCAGACCTTCAGAAAGGGGTAGGGATCCGGGGATATGAAGAGAAGGGAGGCATTTCACAGGAAGGGTGAGGAGATATTTGGAAAACAAAGATTACCTTGGTAGATAAGTTTCTTCAGTAAAAAAGAATCTCTAGGGGCGCCTGGGTGGCGCAGTCGGTTAAGCGTCCGACTTCAGCCAGGTCACGATCTCGCGGTCCGTGAGTTCGAGCCCCGCGTGGGGCTCTGGGCTGATGGCTCAGAGCCCGGAGCCTGTTTCCGATTCTGTGTCTCCCTCTCTCTCTGCCCCTCCCCCGTTCATGCTCTGCCTCTCTCTGTCCCAAAAATAAATAAACGTTGAAAAAAAAAAATTAAAAAAAAAAAAAAAGAATCTCTAGGAATAGATCACTTTCTGGTACAGGCCCCATTTCCAATGTAAATTTAGGCAGTGAGATGGAAGTAAAGAGCTTTTCCTGAATCTGTGGGGTTCTGATGGCCTTCAGCAAAAAATAATCCTTGTGCCAAAGAGGCACACTTTACACCTGCTCCCCTCAGCAGCCAATGGCATCCGTGAGCTGTTCTGGCCCTCACAGCCAGGTCTTGGTATTCTTCTCTTGAACACAACCAATATTATATCAGAGAAGCTCTGTCTGTGGCCTAGCTGGATCAAGACAAAATAGTTTCACTCTGCAATCATGTTTTAACAAATTTACAAACATGAAGAGTGTACGAACCATAATATGAACATTAAACATCCCTTTATCCTGGCTAACAAAATGACTTCTACTTCTTAACCAATCGCAGCTTTCGTCTTTCTTCATCTCTACCACCATATAGACAAGATTTATAAGATATGGAAAGATAGATTTGTCCCCAATTCCTGATAGCATCTGATATTATGAAAAACCCTGACTTCTTGATGTCCCCCAACATTACCTGGCATGAGATTAAATCCTATAATTAGTGCTTGATAACAGCCTCTTGTTGTGATGTCTGTAGTTCCCTATAACTGTGATCTCCTTCATTGCAATGAGTTATACATTCAACTTCTTCAACTACAGATGTGTACTTGGCAGTCTCTGAATGCAGGGCATTGACAGATCCAATTAAACTTTAAGCAGAAATGGTACGTCTATTAGCTATGTATAGTATATTCTATGGGCTTAACTGATTTCACTAACCCATTCCCCAAATGTCATTTGCTACGGTAGCAGTAACCTGTCTGGAAATGACAATCAGGCTAACAATAGCCTTGAAGAGTTATCTGAGCTTACTCTGAGATAAGTCTACTTTTAACTTCTCTCTTAATGATTTTAGTAAATTTAATTAGTATTATAGGACATATATCAATTCATATTTAACTGTGTTCACTTTATTTACTCCTAAAAGTTGAATAGTCACCACAAGATACATTAACATTGATTTCCTGGTACCCACTCTAAATTAATATGAGTCCTTGATATATAAATATGTCCAGCAGGCTATTAATAGCAAGCTGGAATGTTTCAGATGCCTATTGAGTTTGTATGAAGTTAAAAAAATGATGTGACTAACTACAGTACAACCTACACTAGAATCAGACTTAGAAAGCTGTAATAAAGTCCAAACGCCATTTAAATACCGAAAGTTCCATTAGAGTGTGGGGATTGTTGGGGAGGAAACTTTTTATTCTATCCTTCACGGGTTCTTTTTATGTATAATTAAATTGACGTGAGACAGAGTAACAGGAAAAAAACAAATTTAATTTTGTGCATACAGGAATCCCATATAATGAGAGGTTCAAGGACAGAAAGGTAAAATGAAGTATATGCCATATTGAGCTAAGTAATAGGGTAGGACTCTGGGGTTTCAAAGGGGAGGAAGGGAGTCCACAGGGCAATGAGAAGAAAAGGAGATGTTAATTAAATGTCTTTCTTGCCATACAAATGGGTCATTCAGATAAAATTTATCTCCGGTAATAACTCCTACTCTGAGAAAGAACCTAAGCATAGACTCTTCCAGGGAGTTAAGGGAAGGGCAAATTATAGTGATAAAATGTCTCTGGTTGCTAGAGGGAAAAAACATATTTACTTCTCAGAAAGGATATGTACGTATATATTTTCAAATGGGATATGTTGTAAATGGAGTGTGCTGTATTTCTCAGCATAGAAATACGTGTGTGGTTGTTCTGGATTGAGTGTTCCATGAGCTTTAACAAGGAGATGCAAAACTGGATATACACACAGTAGAGAATTTCCCACTCATATCATTTTACTCAAATAGACGGATAGCCCAAAATGGATGGGCAGTTATGCTCTACAAGGTCATCATGAGAGGCACCAAATAGCTCTTTGCTTTCTTTGAGCGTATCTCCAAATCTTATGATCTTTCATACAGAATTCTGGGTTAGGGGAAGCGTATATGAAACAGTAATACATAATAATTAAAACTATGTGAAGGAGATAGTCATGGTTCTTTTTCTCTTCTCTGGTTTTGAATTTCAGTTGTATGTGGTATCAGATGGAATGCTTTTCAGCATTTCTGAAATGTCCCTTCTGTAAAGGTATAATATTTATTTTTACAGTCACAATTGAGTAAAGGCAAACAAATGTCTGTACTAAATTTCAAGAAAACCTAGCTAACTGGTCCTTTCTGAAAATTGTTTATCTAAAGTTCAAACACAGAAATCAGAATTGGAAAATAATCATTTCTTTTTTGAATGGTGGCAATACAAAGCTTAGAAGGAGTTAGAAAGAAATGATTTGCTCGTGTAATTGCAGTATACTTATTGCAATGCCATTCTCGAAAATTATTTGTCTGATATTTTTGTGACTTTCATGGTCACACTAAAGGAAGTGATCATACTGTTTACACCATCGTGAGCATCTGGTTCAACTGAATATGATGTGTTATTATTAATTACTATTTGGCCATTGTAATTTTTCTAACATTCTACTGACAGATTATATTCTTTGAGTTTATCCTCAAGAATCCTCTCTTCTTAGTGCACATGTCTACTTTTCTTACACTGGACAATTCATGAACATATTTAGGATTATGATGACTTTATGTTCAAAAAATCATCCAATAAACATTTACTCAATGCCATCTTAGTGCCAAATATTTTTTAAGTTTATTTATTTATTTTGAGAGGGAGAGAGAGAGAGCTCACACATGTGAACAGGGGAAAGACAAAGAGAGAAAGAGAGAAAGAATCCCAAGCAGGCTCTACACTGTCAGTCCACGGTCCCATGCAGGGCTCCATCCCATGAACCGTGAGATCATGACCTGAGCCAAAACCAAAAGTTGAATGTTGAACCAGTTGAGCCACCCAGGCACCCCTCTATGTGCCAAATAGTATACAAAGGACAGAGTGAGACAGCATTCAAGAAAACGCACAATTCCTGCCATGATGGAAATTGCATTTTTATGTGAAGATACAAATTTTAATAAACATTAGTTTCATGTCTAAGTCCCACATACAAGATGACATGTGAGACAATATTTAGAAGAGAGAAGACACTGAAGCACACTATTATCCACAGGAGGAGTACCACGGAGAGGAAAAGCAGCCTGTGCTATGTCAAGGAGGGAACGGGCCACCTGTGTTGAAGGAGCAGTAGAGAGACTGAGACAACCACAGAGGGTGAATGGGGAGAAGCAGGCGGGACCCACAAGCCACTGTAGGCTCTTTGATTCTCACTCAGAATGAAAAAGAAGGCTGGTGGAGGGCACAGAGTCCGGGAGTGATCTGCTTTAGAAATGTCACTCTCTTGCTTTGTAGGAGATATTGTAGTAGGACATGTGGGCAAGCAGAACATTGAGCTAGAAAATATTGTAATAATATAGGAAAGAAATGATGATAGACAGGCTGAGAGACCCTAATGTCATTGAGGCTTCTTAGAACCTGCATAATGGCAGTCAACGTGAACTTCCAATATGGCGAAACAAAATTTTTCATGTGAAATGAAGTCTCTCTTTTCTAATTTTAATAATATCTGGCCTTTGTTTGTTTGTTTTTTTTGTTTCATGAGGTCTATAGGAATGACGTAGTAGAGTCCCCTCCCTAAGGGATGTGGTAAGAAAAGACCTCAAGACAAGGGAAGGCAACCTGGCCATGTGCATATGTGACATCCCTCATGACCCTGTAACATGAGACCACCCGATCAGACTGTATGTGTATATGTTACCCATATATGGGAAACAAAGAAGTAGAAAATGTATAAAAGGCTATACCATGTAGCTCTGGGGCTCAGCTTTTTAGATATGAACCCAACTGACCCTTTGCTGTCACGAATAAAGTTGCTGCCTGGAAAGAAAAGCTTCGGTGTCACAATTCTGCACAAGAATCCTGCTACAATGAAATTTAATTTTTTAGGTTTACTATGTCCTAGAAGTATTTTGTTTCTAGACCAGAACAGTCCAACAGAACTTCCTTTGATGATGGAAATATTCTCTTTGCCGTCCAATACGAAAGCCACAAGGTATATGAGAGCACTTGGAATGTGGCTATTGTGACTGAAAAACTAACTTTTTAATTTATTTTAATTCATATTAAGTTTAAACGCATACACCTGTGGTTAGTGGAACCTATTGCACAGTGCAGTTCTAGAAAATAATAGCTAATTCCAGTGTACAGGGAGATTGTTATTGGAAGAGTTCCATATTGGAGGAAGAATTCCAAATTGTTACCAATTTTTTTATTTTAAATCTAAATGACAATTACAAGAGTGTTCACATTATAATTCTTGGGCAAATATACCTTTATGTTTATGGATTTTTTAGTATTTAATTATTATTTTTTTTAAATGTTTAGTTTTGAGAAAGCTCAAGCAGGGGAGGGGCAGAGAGAGGGGAACAGAGGTTCCTAAGTCGGCTTTGGGCAGCAGATGTGGGGTTCGAATTCACAAACCAGAAGATCATGACCTGAGCTGATGTCAGACACTCAACCAACTGAGCCACCCAAGGGCTCCTTGATATTTTATTATTTTACACACACACACACACACACACACGCACACACGCACACACAGAGCAACCAGACAGAGCAAATTGCTAAGAGCATATTAATTCTATACATCTATTAATCAAAGGAAAACTAAGAGTTCTATTATTGATTTTTTCCCTTGGGAAAGACATAGCTTGATTTTGCATCATTGTAAACTGAAAGGTCTCAGCGATGTGTGTGGTTGAAGAGATTTTTTTTTGCCTTTATTTTGAAATCAAATTTGCCCCCAGTGTTCTCACTGACGTCTAACTTGCCAACTGTTATTTGAGACCATGAACCCAGAAAGCAGACAGTAGGAGAAGAACAAGAAATTATTAACCACAAGTGGAAAAATATTAATTTGGGGGAAATAGGATGTTTAATAATAGAAGAGTATCATTATTTTTGTTACTGAAATATTTTTCTACTTTCAATTTGATGCAGTCTTTAGAAAATTATTTTAATTTTGTGTCTGTTTTCTCCTAATCTTTAATTTATTACTTCGGTATTTCCCCTGGGGAAAATACTCCAGTATTTTCTCCTAATCTTTAATTTATTACTCCAGTATTTCCCACTTGAAGTGTCTCAGGTTTGGAGGTGCCTCAGAGGACAGCAAGATGTGCCCACCAAACATATGCTGAGTCCACACTCAGTCCGAGATTATCATCAGCTCTCTTTCACCCATGAACACGGAGTCATAGCTTTGCAAGTCTTAGGATGTGAAAAAAATGTGTTTTTAAAGACTTCTGGAGATCATTTAATTCAACATGCAGATTATTACTCAATGGAGTGCAATGCAACGGGCCAGACAATTTTATATTACACTTTTAAGTGGTCTAGACAAAAGTATATTTTTTTCAAATTTAATAATAAATTAATAGAGTTAGATATTGCTTATCCAGATGCAAATGAAACTGAAGAAATGGACACCAACAGCGACGACACAAAAGTGCTTTAACCTCACAGCGCATACTTGCCTGAGCACTTCTTTCATTATTCATTGACTGGAATGATTTTGTAAAAATAGCTGTTTTTTCCCCCCACAATATATGTTCTTTATATTTAAAGTATAGAACTTCTTAGCCACCAAGGGCAAGTGGACTATCTTCATTTTAGCAGCTAAAATTCATATTCATATGTACTGATGCCCAATTCGCTTTGCAAGAACAACATGTGTTTTGCATGTTACACATAGTGGTGCTAGCAACACATTGTTTAATGGAATTAGTCGCTTCTCAGAGAATCTCTAATGGGATAATATCCACAAGCCTCTTGCATTCGAAAGCAATACTATCTGAAGTAAAGCTATCAAGGTCTAAATTTGCTCTGGTTTTCTTTTTTTGTGTTACTGTTGTTTGTCTTTCCTTGGCAAATAAGAAATCATTTTAATTAAAGAAGCAATCACATTACTATGTGCAATGAGAATATCCTATAAAAAAATTCATTTCGTTTCAGTAGAACTATTACAGCTTACACTGCAAGTCAGTGCTATGCAAGTAAATTACCTAAATAAAAATAGAGAAACTTCCTAGTTAACAGGCTTTATGGAAATGATTATATGGTGTGTTTAATCTCCAGATCATAATGGGTAGGATCACTAGTAATGTAATAAGGGGAGATTGATAAAAAAGAAGGAAGGAAGGAAGGAAGGAAGGAAGAAGGAAGGAAGGAAAGAAGGATGGGAGGAAGGAAGGAAGGAAGGAGGAAAGGGAGGGAGGGAGGAAGGAATAAGAGAGGGAGGGAAGAAAGGAGGGAGGGAAGAAAGGAGGGGGAGAGAGAGGGAGGGAGGAAGAAAGGAGGAAGAAAGAAGGAAGAAAAGAAAGAAAGAAAGAAAATCTCTCCACTGAAACAACCATCTGAGAATCTCTGTGATTAATATCTTAATTACTGTTTACGATATGAGAACTCACTGGCGTGTGAAGGCAATGTTCACTTTAATCGATGAGATGCAGAAATCAATTTAATTGTCACATGGTATTTGTTCTTACTGGCATATTGATGTGATGCATTTGCAGAATGACTCTTTTAAGTAAAAACACCTTTAAAAAAATTGAATGGAGTGGCTTTATTATTATCTTAACGTTGTCAACCTTAGAAGTAAAATAGCCAGTTATTTTACCAGAGTTTACTTTAGGGAGTAGCAGAGGAATTGCAATTCAGGACAAGTAAGCGATAATGAACCACAGGCAAATCTAAAGAGACAAAGGGAAGGTCAGTTTTTATTAGGTTTTAGAAGGAAATACGGGAGGGATGTTTTAAACAAAAGTTCATTGGAGAAGAAGAAGAGTTCAAGGTTGCGGTGGTTTCTCACTGGCTGCAAACTGCCCTTAGTGCATTGTTGTGGCAGGGAGAGATCTTCCTTCTTTTTCCTAGAAGCAAGAGATAAAATTCTTTTGTGAAAAAATGTCCTCCTTTGTCAAGATAGTTCTTATCTTCCTTTTTCTGGCTGGTAATGCAGGCTGCTGTGAAGGATAGGTGGGCGAGAGCTCCCCCTATCACCTTTTAAGTGAAGTTTCCTTTATTTATTTCCACAACCTCTACTGACTTTTAAAGTCCTGACTAAATAAATGTACATTTCGTTTGCATGGGAGCAAGTTGGAAAGATTATTTCCTGTGGTTGCATTAAACAGTCCGGTAAAAGCCAAAATAGTTTGCCATTTGTTTCATTTATTGTCTCATTTATACGACAAATATGCTTCCTTGTGCCAAGTGGTGGGAAAATAGAAGTGAACAAGACCATCTGGTTGCTGAATTTTTAAAGCTTATAATCTATTGGAGGCAAGAGGTATGAAAAAATCTACACAAGTTTTCTAGTTGAAAGGTGGTTAAGTGCTATGACAGAGAGCTACGAGACACAATGAGCTTACCTACCAGAAAGATCTAAATGATTAGGAGGAGTTGGGGGGGGGTGTCTTTCTGAAGGAGAGAGAGATTTAAAATGAGCCCTGAAAAATCAGGTGAAAAGGAGATGGAATCCAGATTGTATTGAGGAAGAAAAATCAGGGGACTCAAAGGTTCTAGAAGATAAGGGATAGGGTGCATGTGAGGTGTGACACCAGGGGGTCACAGAAAGAGTGCTGTAAAGTGAGCATATAATCAAAGACTTGGAAGGGTTTGACACATACCAGTTCCTTTCTCCCTGAACGTCTTACTTTAATTGCCTCCAAAGACTCCATGTTTCCCTCATTTTCTCCTAATTTCCCTCTTCTCATTCTCTGTGCTTAGTCTTCTAAATGTTTGAGTTCCTTGAGACCTAATCTTTCATCAGATTCCTTCCGGTAAATACTTGTACTCTCTGGATGATCTTCAGCACCCCATCTATACGAATCATCTACATTACGATGACTCTAGATGGTATGCCTGGGGCCATCACCTCTGCTCTGAATCCCCGATTGCCCCAAATTCAGCTGCATTTCAAGATCAAATAATTCACTGAAACCTAACAAATAACAGGGAGTAATCCAGGTTCCCATTTCCCTGTGCTCATGTTGTAATGAATAGTGCTACAACTCACCGATTACTTAGTTCAATTATCTTGCCTTATTTCTTAACTGTCATGTCAACATCAAGATCCATCAGCAAATTCAGTCATTTTGACTTCTAAAATATATACCAAACCCAATAAAAATCTTTTAAAAAAAGAAAAAACAGGGGAGCGCCTGGCTGGCTACGTTAGTAGGGCATGTGACTCTTGATCTCAGGGTTGTGAGTTTGAGCCCCTCTTTGGGTATAAAGATTGCTTAAATAGATGAAAACTTTTTAAAAAATCTTTAGAAATATAAACAAAAATAAAAATAAAAATAAAGCATAAGCCAAACCTAATAATGTTTCCTCCACCACCACCAACTGCAAGGTCACATAAAAATTAAAAATAAAATAAAAATGATTTTCCCTGTTAAAATAATGGGAGAGACACCCTACCTCCCTTTTTCCTTTTTTTTTTTTTTTAGAACATTTGTTTTGTAAGCCTACAATTGCAAATTCTTACTCTACTCCTTTGAGATGTATGTAAATCTTTTTTTAAACAGCTTCTTGTCAGGTTTACAACCCAGGACTGTCTTTTTCAGGAGAGTAGGACTGACATGTGACCAGCAAGGAAGATAATGCCTCTACCCCCAGTTTCTGTGGAGGAATAGGAACCTATTCCTGGGATGTTGGGCAGATTCAACATTAGTAAATCAATCAGTGTGTTCCAATACAGCAACAAAGTAAACTAAAGATCAATCAATACAGAAAAGCATTTCACAAAATTTAGCATCTGTTCATGATAAGAAAACAAAAGACCCCAAACACTCTCAGTATACTAGGGATAGAAGAGAATTTCCCTAACTTTTCATAGGACATCTAGGGGCACCTGGGTGGCTCAGTTGGTTGAGCCTCTGACTTCAGCTCAGGTCATGATCTCTCAGCTTGTGAGTTTGAGCCCTGCATTGGGCTCTGTGCTGACAGCTTGGAGCCTGGAGCCTGCTTCCGATTCTGTGTGTGTGTGTCTCTCTCTGCCCCTCCTCTGCCTGCGCTCTGTCTCTTTCTCAAAAATAAATATTAAAAAAAAAATTAAAGCACTTATAAAAAACTAAAAAGAAAGGACATCTACAAAATGCCTATAGCTAACATAATACTTAATGGTGAGCCCCCGATGCGGGGCTCGAACTCCCGGACCGCGAGATCGTGACCTGGCTGAAGTCGGACGCTTAATCGACTGCGCCACCCAGGCGCCCCAAGAATCTCTTCTCTCACCTCTCCTGTCCAGCATTGTGCTACTTTGTACATGTGTATAAGAAAATGAAATAGAAGTCATTTTCCCTTTGTGGTCTTTCTTTTAAAAGCCCATAAACCCATACGACCATGGGGGAAAACACCAGGAGTATTCTATTTGTGATGCAATCTACAACATATCTGAGCAGTACTCAAAATTTTCAAAGTTGTCAAAACTAAGTAATGTCAAATACACACACACCCCCCACACACATACACATGCACACACACACACACACACACACACCCCAAAACAAAAACCCACCAAACAAACAAAAAACTGAGCCAAAGGGAGTCTAAGGAGATGACAACTAAATGTAATGTGGTATCCTAGGTGGGGTCCTAGAAGAGAAAAAGTGCATTAAGTATAAGTTAAGCAAATTTGAATAAAGTTTGGACTTCAGTTAATAATAATGTATTTGTTGGTTTATTTAATATAAGATGGTAATAATAGGAGATCTTGGATGTGGGGTATACAGGAATTCTCAGTATTATCTTTATAATTTTGCTGTAAATCTAAAATTGTTCTCAAACTTTAAGAAATATTTTAAAAGGAAACAAAAATACTCATCTAAAACCATAAGCCATATGTTATTTTCCCATAAGAAAGTTCCAATTTGATGGCTTCGATACATCTCCCCATTCTGCCCTTACTGTTTTCCTCTCCCTTATTCTAGTCCAATCTTTTGTCTTTCATCATATCTCAAATTCAAAACTACATAGGATCATTGCCTCTTTCTTCTCTCTCTGCCTGGAACAAACAAGCAAAAGCTCTTTCCACATCTAATTTCATGACTTTGTCTCTACTAGGAATATGACTTGGGTGCTACTTTTTCTTGGAGCCCTCTGAAATGTATTCAGTTTTATCTATCACTTTATTTCCCCTGTTCCCTGAATCAATGAAGCAAGACATAAGCAGTTGAGTAAAATATATCTATTTTTAGTTATTTCCAATAAAATATTATGACTCATCAGCTGTGGGAGGTGGAAAGAATGAAATGTCCATTCCTACCTCAGATCACTGGTACAACTAACTGCAGGAATAAGTCATGAAATATTGAGATGGAAGTTTGGAAATCAGTTTAGATTATGGAGTTAATTTAGATTATGGAGAATTTATGAACATGGCTTTAATATCAATTTAGATCTTAAAAGTGGAAATGTCAAATAAATACCTGAATATACAGATCTAAAGATAAAAATATATGTGAAGCCATAGAGAGAGGATAAAATGGTCTGTGGTTGGAGTGTAGTTTTAAGATTAAAAAAAAAAATGAAAGACTCAGGATCAAACTTGAGTAACACAAATGATTAATGGCCCAATAGAAGAGGAGATGCCACAAATACTGAGATATAGAGCTTGAATGTCAGAAGGAGGAAGAAAAGGGTGAAATGTCACAGAAAAGGAATTTTTCCAAGAAGGTGTGGTTGAGTCCGTTGACACATCAGAGAGGCTAAATTAAGAGAGACAAAGAGAGGAAAGAGAGAGAGAGAGAGAGAGAGAGAGAGAGAGAGAGAGAGGGAGAGAGAGAGACCTGAAAAATGCCATTGGAAATAGGAACTTTCATGTGATCTTAGTGTTACAAAATTTTCAACTGAGTAAATTTAAATAGCAAATTGGTTTTATACAACAATTCATGAATTGATATCCCGCAAATAAAAAGGCTCTCCAAGAAGCTGTACCAAATGGACGCGTTTTCTAGGCAGAAAGGTGAGAGAGACAAGGAAAGAATGGGTTGCCAACAAGGTCACCTTCCTATGGGGGACAGATGGGGTCTATCCAGTGGATTACCTCCTTGATGCTGACCAAGTAACTCCAGACTGACCAGTTAAAGGGTACACTCCTGGGAGAGGCTGAAACTGCCCTTACGTTACTACTAAGTCTTGGTTTGTTGACATGGGCTTGGCACCAGTGTCTCCATTTTGGACCTGTGATCCCTTTTTTAATATTAGCAAACATAGATTGATGAATGGAACAGTGGAAGCTAAATGCCCACAAATTGAAAAGCGGAGTTGCAGGACGTCGGAAAATGGAGCCAGAGCGTAAAGAAAATTGCTTTGTAAAACTTGGCCAGTAAAAGCTTTAGTTGAGAGGAAGGGGATCCATAGGAAATAAATTTACTTTTGGAATGGAGGAGACAAGTGTATGTCCGCCATGCTGATTGGAGAGAGCTAATGAAGAGGAAGAGGTCTGGAAACAGACAAGGAGGAATTGTTGGAGAAAATGCTGAGCACGAGCGTAAGTGGCTTGAAACTTTCTTATTCACATTTTCCAGTCTGCAAGCCTGAGCAGGCTGTATTTTCCTACACTTCCACTATTTTAGTGTTCAGACTCAATCCTTCCTTCTTGAGAAAGTTTAAGTGGCTGTTTTCCTCTATCCTCACTTTTGGGGCTCAGGATATTTAAGGGAGAGTTTCAAGATCCAATTTCTCTTGAGGCTAGGCTTTCCCACATGCTAATCCCAGGAGAGGAAAGCAAATTGTGGGCACATCTAATTTTTGTTTTTCTCTATGACTTTATCAGTAGAAGTTACTTTGTATCCTATCACTTTAATTTCTTCATCTTTATCTCATGCTTTAGAATTTAAACTACACATCAGGGCAGGAGTGATTAAATACTACGTATTAGGGGCACCTGGGTGGCTCAGTTGGTTGAGAGTCTGCCTCTTGATTTCAGCTCAGGTCATGATCTCATGGTTCCTGAGACTGAGCCCTACCTCTGGCTCTGCACTGATACAGTGCAGAGCTTGCTTGGGATTCTCTCTCTCTCTCCCCCCCTCTCTCTCTGCTTCTCTCTCTCTCAAAATAAATAGATAAACTTAAACAAGCCCACACATTATGTTGCCCCTTCCTCATATCTATTTATTACCTACCAGATTTAAGAATATTTGTCCAGAAGTGGCTACTTGGGTCAGCCACTGGTCACCACAAATGGGAATTGGAGGGCGTGTGGGGAGTGCGGTTGAAGTACTTATTTCTTTGAATCATTTCTGTAGGGTTGTTGGGAGATAGCTAAATCTTTAGCCTGAAGATTGCAGTTTCTGAAGATGACAGTAAGTTTCTTTTACTAGTTACAGGGCACTGTGCTATTTATTCATTGTGGAATTGTTTGCACTTTGGTCACTGTGCTCACACCTTATTTTTTTAAGTTTAGTTATTTATTTTGAGAGACAGAGAGAGAGACAGAGAGAGAGAGAATGTGTGTGTGCATGTGTATGCACACACACACACACACACACACACAAATATGCATGATTGGGGGAGGGGCAGAGAGGGAGAGAGTATCCCAAGCATGGTCTGCACTGTCAGCACAGAGCCCAATGTGGAGCTCGAACCCACAAAACATGAGACCATGACCTGAGCCAAAATCAAGAGTCGGACGTTTAAATGACTGAGACACCCAGACAACCCCTCATACCTCATTTTTAAATACTGTCCTCAAATTACCTAATTTTAAGTTTTGCCATGTTGGGAAATCATCAGATAAAGTTGAGAGCTCAATTTTAAGAAAAACACTTTAGAAAATTAACAGATCATCTTCATAAATCCCGATTCTTGCTTATTTATTTAATAAATATTTATGGACAAACTGCCATATGTCAAGAACCATTCTGAGTGCAAGGTGTACATTATCGAACCAAAATAAAATGGGATGTTTGCTGTCATGTAACTTCCGTCATAGCTTTTAGTAGTACTTGGCTGGAAACCTAGCGGTATCATCAAGATTTAAACATTATTCTTTTTATACATAAACTCAATAGGATACTGAATTTATTCTTTTTATTTTATGGGTAACACGTTCTAAATCTCTTACCAGCTAAACTTCTCTTCTAAGGGTTATTATTTAATACCATGAACAAGTTAGGATATAGTAATTGCTATAGCAAGTAGACCCGAAACTACATAATATCTAAAATATAATAATTTTTTTTCTCAGACAGCAGTGCTATGCAGTAAACAGAGCAACAGGGCATCCCTAGGCCGTGTGCTCTGTTTCCACTCCTGGCTTCCAAGTTTACTCTGGAAGTTGTCTTCAGTCCAGCCAGCCAGAAAGACAAAGGAACCCTGAGGGAGTTTCTGTGGGCCATTCAGGGAAGTAGCATATACCACTTCTGTTGTGACAGACAACTACTCAGTCACATGGTCACTGCTAACCTCAGGGGAAACTAGAAAGTGAAGTCTAACTGTGTATCTGGGAAAGAGAAGAGACTTTGGATTCCTGTGATCTAGGAGTCTCTATTGTATCACAGATTGCATAAAGACACATGCACACACACACACACACACACACACACACTTTATATATGCACGTGAAAAGATATATATATGCAATATTTGTATTTATGTTTTATGGAATAATTTCCATTATATGTAATATGGCTGATATAAGTAACCAGAAAACGATGGAAGTACTTCAATTTCTCTTATGATTTATCTGTTTAAGAACACTGTGCTCTAGAATGTGATTAAGCAAAACTACTAATGAAACTATAAGTAATTCACATGTATATCTAGCTCTTGGAAGTGTGGGAAGGTTTATTGACATTTATGCTTTGAGTACAACTCAGAGCATAAGAATGGTAATGCCATATACCTTGAGTCTCCTTAAACAGGTTTTGTTTTTGTTTTTGGAAGTCAACTTTATATTTTGGGTAACCTGTATTATAGTCAGGCTCACCTGATCTGATTGGAAAGAATAGAAATTTCTTCAAATACAGACACTTTTTGTGATAACGCGTCAGAGAAGTGAATAAGCACTTGACACAACCTTGTAATCAAGCCTCCTACAGACCTGCGAGGTCTTACAGAATATGGATCAGGACCCTGTTATTTCCTCAGGGGCAAGCCTTCATAGCACCTTAACGTGCAGGAGTAAAAATTGAAATATTTAATCATCAGTAAGGCACAATCCTCAATCCATCAGAATAAAGGTTCCTTGCACTTTAGTTTCTGGATATAGGGGAGTGGCCAGGGTAGCTGGTGGCCAGGAATGGATGCATAGGAACCTTTGAGAAGCAGCTATTGGCCAATTATTTTCAACGTATTTCAATGCTTAAAAGAGAGAGTGGCCATACCAGTGTGTGCCAGCCGAATAGCAGCCCTGGATTACTCACTTAGCTACTTTTGTCATGTGGCTTTTCTGTTTCTCTTCTCTGCTTACATCTGATAACACTTCCAGTGACTTCTTACTTTGCTTTCCCTAGTTCAGGACATTTTGTGCTCACAGCTTCTCACAGACAGGTCTGTCTGTGCTGACAGTGCAGAGCCCAACGTGGGGCTCAAACCCATGAACTATGAGATCATGACCTGAGCCAAATTCGGTCGCTTAATGGACTGAGGCACCCAGGTGCCCCCTATGGGTTGTCTTTATGTCCTATATTTGTGTGTCTGTGTGTTTTGTGTCCAAACTCCCTGAAGAAGATCAGACTGGTCTAATGAGTCACAATCAAAATAGGGCATGTTCTTTGGCAAGACTTCACATCACCGATTTAGGCTAATGACGACTGCCCTTTATTTTAAGGACCAATCTCAGTCTACTTTGACCCAAGCATCCAGGTCACATGATTCAGAGGACAGCATCCTATGTGAAAATAATCCCTGGTGGCCACTCTTTTTGGAGGGGATTCTGAACATAGTAGGCGTGACAAGTATCAGGGTTCATCTGAGATCAAACTTGGTGCAGTGTTCTACAGAGCAGCTCAGATTCCCAAAATCCTCATACTGTTACAATAGTATTTAGTATTTTCATTGTGAGAAATCAGCTAGAAAAAGAAAACAATATTCAGGGATATCAGCAAAACACCATTTTATTAAGCATCCTCTAATTCCATTTCCTAAACTATTACCACAACCATCTCTAGGCAGTAATGACTCTGGAGAGAAAGAAAAATAAAAACAAAAACAAAAACAGGAATGTCACCTTCATATGAGTAGGCATGAAACGCTGTTCACCATGTTAATATTAAATATTCATTTGGGAACCAGCTGAAAAAGAAACGAATTTACTATGAATATGACCAATCATCACTGCTTTTCATCTTGTCTACGATATCCAACATTGTTGGAAAGCTAACAGACAAAAAGGCATTAAAACAAACCCCAAAGGATCAGTGAAATGAATTTATCGTTTATGGCTTCATGCCTACATTTTCTGACTATCGCTGATGGGACAATTACACTCTAATGACCTTCCACTAAGTGGAAGCCAAAAATATAATTCAGTTTCATATAAATTAAAACAAATGAAATGGCTTTCAATTTAGCAGTGTTGACATCTCTTTTCAGAGAGCCATCTTTATAGTGAAAACATTAAGACCATGCGGGGTAAGAAGTACACTCAAACATATCATCTGTCAGATTGCAAGAGGCATAAATTACAAATAGAGGGGTCCAGGTAAGACTCACTTGGAAAAAAACTCTATCTCGAAGATGAGAGTTATTAAGACATACTTTTTGTCACTAATTTGCATTGTGTCTAAAAATATACTTCTTTAAACTAATTTAATGATATATATACATCTATAGAATTATATTTCCCCCTTTGAAAATATATTTATATTTTGGGGGTGCCTGGGTAGCTCAGTCAGTTAAGCGTCTGACTTCAGCTCAGGTCATGATCTCACAGTTTGTGAGTTCATGCCCCACATCTGGCTCTGTGCTGACAGATCAACGCCTGGAGCCTGCTTCAGATTCTATGCCTTCCCCTCTCTCAGCCCTCCCCCATTCATGCTCTGTCTCTCCATCTCTCAAAACTGAATAAATGTTAAAAAAATTTTAAAAAACCTTATTTCTATTCCTATCTTAACTGTAAATAAATGAATATTTATATAAAGTTTTTATAACTATACGTCTAAATTATATCAGTGATCTTTTTTTTTAGGTTTTTTTAATGTTTATTTTTGAGAGTGAGAGAGAGAGAGAGACAGAACATGAGTAGGGGAGGGGCAGAGGGAGAGGGAGGCACAAAATGTGAAGCAGGATACAGGCTCTGAGCTGTGAGTACAGAGCCCTACGCGGGGCTTGAACTCAAAAACCGCGAGATCATGACCTGAGCCGAATTGGGCTGCTCAACCAACTGAGCCACCCAGGCGCCCC
This sequence comes from Lynx canadensis, assembly GCF_007474595.2. Taxonomy (NCBI): domain Eukaryota; kingdom Metazoa; phylum Chordata; class Mammalia; order Carnivora; family Felidae; genus Lynx; species Lynx canadensis. Next base: position 10,160,551 of record NC_044314.2, on the reverse strand, counting down.
TATCAGTGGTCTTAAGAAATGATGGGTCATCATTTTCAAGAAAGACATTATCATCTTGATAGTATTTGCAGGAACTCAAAAACCTCTGAGTGATACCTAAGTTATATGAGGAAGAGCAATTTTTTCTTTACCAGATTTTTACTATCTAACATGAGATAATGAGGCTTCTATTCTTTACCTAATGCTAACTCTGTTTATTTAAATATTCTTTATGGTTTTTTGTCAGGTATTTGTCAGTTTCTTTCACTTTTCTTATAAAATTCTCATTTGGTTTCTCAGATTCCAGTCTGATTCTCTACTAGTAGCTTCTCTAACAGCTTTCTTTCCTTCTAAGTCTTAACTTTCTTTTCATGCTGATCACAGATCACATTGCCCCAGTGTTTCAGGTCTTTGTTTCTTATTTTTGTGTAAAGAAATTGTATATTATAGAAGAGAAATTTAATCAGCAATTTGCCTCCATGGATTTCTCCCGTTTTCTTTCTTTCTTTTCTTTTCTCTTTCTTTTTCTTTCTTTTTCTTCTTTCTTTCTTTCTTTCTTTCTTTCTTTCTTTTCTTTCTTTCTTTTTCTTTTTTCTTTTCCTTCCTTCCTTCCTTCCTCCTTTCCTCTTCTCTTTTCTTTCCTTCTTCTTTCCTTTCTTCTCTTTTTCTTTCTTTTCTTTCTTTCTTTCTTTCTTTCTTTCTTTCTTTCTTTCTTCTTTTCAACAGAATCGGTACATATTTTTCCTTCTAAGTTTCTGGATATCTGCTTTATACTCTACTCTACTCTACTTTTTAATGCTATCTCTGTCAAACTTAATTATGAAATGGATTCACTTCAAGTCAAATCTATGCATGCTTTACAATAAAACTTTTCTGTGTGTGTGTGCTCATAAATGTAATCTCATCTGGTAATGACAAAAATACAGAATGCAAGTTGCCTAGTGGAAATTTCATCAACATTTTAAATAACTTACACATTCTCTATGTTTTCATTCACACATGTGGTCTACAGAAGCCCGAATGGAAAAGCTTTATTATTGACTCTTTAAAAATATTGGTGAAGTAACACATAGCTAAGAAGACCAAGGCAAAGTGAAGTTGATATATTATGAAAGCAGGGCCTCAGTGTCTGTAAGCAAAAACAGTGAGAGGGAAAACTATGTTCAATGTCATGTTTACCCTTGGCCATTTCCACAGGTCAATAATTTCATCATGTGTGAACAGATGGAATGGGCATATTGTCACAAGGAAAACAGGGTGCACCACGACCAATGATACCCTAATTTCTTAAGAAATTTTTCATCCTAATAAAAAAAAAAAGGAAAACCTGGAATGCTCTTTCCTGAGAATTTTTGTGTGCTTCCTTTTTTGTAATACCTACATAAAATAATAAAGGCATCCTCTCAGTGCCCCAAATAAGAAGGAAAAGGTTGGAAAATATTAATCTTTTTTAAAATGTTTATTTATTTTTAAAAGATGACTAAGTTTTTGAGAGACAGAGCATGCTCAAGCCAGGGAGGGGCAGAGAGAGAAGGGGACACAAGATCGGAGGCAGGCTCTGTACTGTCAGCACAGAACCCGACGCAGGGCTCAAACTCACAAACCTTGAGATCATGACCTGAACCAAAGTCAGATGCTTAACAGACTGAGCCACCAAGGTGCCTCTAAAAATATTAATCTTCCTAGAAATAAAAAGAGAAGCTGATCCATGAGAAGAAGAGTAGTGGTGACCAGGCTTTGCCCAAAAGGCTGGAAACTGGCAAATCATTTTTGTTACTATTCAACCATTGGGAGGGAGGTAGCTGAGAGAAGAGAAGGAATTCTCAGACCTTTTATATAGTTCCAAGAGATGTCCAATCAGTAAAAAAGATGGTCATTTTACTCAATTGTTTATTTTTGTACCTAACATTACCTAATTGTTACTGATATTATCAAGGGTAGAAAAATACAGGCTCTATGGAACATTCCCTCTGGCTCATATCTGCAACCTGGACTTCTGAAGCTTTCTTTTCTTACTTTAAAAATAGAATTAAAAAACTAATAATTAATTTGGGATTTGTCAAGGAGAAGCTGAGTCTCCCCTGATAGTCACACAAGATTCTCCTGAAACATATGAAAAAGTAGTATTTTTGACCGATATACACATATTAAATAAACTCTCTGCAGTCTTCAAATACATTGAGTAAATTAAATAACTTAACATGGAGGCAACGTTCTAACTTTGAAAGATATATATATTTCATATTTTAATTTTATCATATGTGTGTATTATTTCTACATATTTCTATCCTATGTACATTCATATCATATATATTTATTGTGTGCTTTTTATAAATAATTTCAAAAGACAAAAATACTCTCATTTCACGACCAAATCTACAGGATTATTTTTATTCTCTTCCTTTCTTTGTGCGATAGAACGTGACCTGATCTTACCAATGTTTTATCTGCTACCTTGACCTCCCTTTGGTGTCTTAAATAAACCGAACTTTCCCATCTTCGTCCAAATTTTTAAACGTGCAGTTTCTCCTTAAAAATCATTTTTTACATTCTTTATCTCATTTCTACTCAATTCCATGTCTCATCACACATTTCACTCAATGGGACCTGCCCTCACTTTCATCTGCATTAGGTTCTCCCAGTAAGAGCATCTATTGTCTTCTAAAATTTCACTTCACAATATTCATGAACACTTTTTTCTTTTCCTAATTGCCTAACTGTATGGATATCTTAAAAAAATCTACAGTTTCCCCTATTTTATTGTTCATAAGGGTGCAATCTCAGCAAGTGATTCAGAACCTTGGTTTATGGTTGGAGGTTAGTGATCAAATAATGCATTCCTAAATAAATACACGAAGGGATATGTTTATGGCAACTATTCTTATATAACCCAATAGTTATTTTAACACTATTTTTATAATATCATTTTTAAACAGTTAAATAAGATGGATGTCCATGGAAAAGATGGAACTAGAATACGTCAGAAATGCAATATCCCAGGGCATTTTTTTTTCATATGAACGTCAGCAATACCTTTCTTCTTAATATCTCTATTGTTATTGTGTATTGTTATAAAATAAAAGTAGTAAAGAACAAATAAAATATTAGAATATGTTTAGCCTGTGCTCAACATTAAAAGTTTTTCTTTTCTACAATCTTTCATACTGTCATTAGTGAGGTAGTTCTTCAACAGTCATCAAAATCTTTTTTTTAATTTTTTTTTACATTTATTTACTTTTGATAGGTAGAGAGAGACAGAGCACAAGTGGGGAAGGGGCAGAGAGAGAGGGAGACACAGAATCCAAAGCAGGCTCCAGGCTCAGAGCTGTCAGCACAGAGCCCTACACCGGGCCCGAACTCACAAACCACGAGATCATGACCTGAGCCGAAGTCGGAGGCTCAACCGACTGAGCCACCCCGGTGCCCCAGCATTCATCAAAATCTTAATCATTGTTGTGATCTATTTTGAGAACACAGAGAGTCCCTAAAACATGAAGGTGTCACACAAAACTGCTTTCTTTTCTACTAGAATTTTTACTTTCAGATTTTTATGTTCTATATTCAATACCGATCCTTCAATGCCTTTGATGGCTTCCTAATTATATATCAAAATTTACATTGTGAAAAATTATGATGTATGATTATGCCCTGGAGGACCCTGAACTTAGAGTCGCTTAGAGTCACTTAGATTCACAGGCTCTTGGCGCCTTGCCTCGGGGCCTAGCCAGGTGCCAGGGAAGGGATTCTGGCCGAAGGCTCGGAAGGGGTGGGACCTACTGAAGCCAGAATGGGATGGAATACGCATGAACCAGCTGTAAATCTACAGCCTTCCAGGGGCCCCTAGGTAGTGGATATGGACTTTTGGCACAGAGATCTGGGGCCCCGATCCGACATCTGTCAAGGTCTAAGGCTGCAGTAATCTGAGTGCTACGTTTCATTGCAAATCCAAGGGGGCCAGTTTTCCTTCCAGCATCTGTGAGGTATCTAGAACTTTCCCGGGAGACTATGTTGCCAGGTCCTGGAACCTTTTCCTGCAGAGCAGCCCTAGGGCACTCTTCTCTCTTTCTGTCCTAGCTCAACTGCTGGCACCCTCGGATGAGAGAGCTGGCCCATCCACCTAAGCCCCCACATCAGGAAATGTTCTTCTCTTTTGAACACCACAGGAGATGCCTGTGGGCCAGGGCCAGGGCCTGGTCTGGGTGGGTGTTGTGTGGGGTTTCCCAGGAAGGTAAATGGGGTACAGTCAGAGCCCATCAGAGGCTTAGGGTATATGAAGAGTGAGTGCGGATCCTGATGGTAGAACAGGGAAGCAGAGGCTGAGCTGGAAAACTCTGAGCGTCAGGGGCGGCTCAGTGAATGGCTGAATCAGGCCCAGGCACTGGCCAATCACTTTCTCCAGAGGAAGGTCTATCTCGTGAAATCTCGTTTCTCCAATGGGAGACAGGGTCGTCCTGGAATGAGAAACACCTGGGTACCCCAGGTGCTAGAGGCTCCTCAACCCACACTTGTCTGCAAGAGACAGGCTCACATCACCTCTCCAGCAAACCCCAATGGCCAGAGATCTATGTATGAGATAAAATTAAAACACACAGTATGTTTTCATCTATGATAACAGAGAATGCACGTTTCATATTTGGTAATTTCAAGGATGCGATAATATTGCATTACAGATTGCATTACTCCATTTCTTCTTTCATAAATGACATACATACTTATGGAGCTCCTTCTATATAGATCTTGGGAACACGCTGAGAGGAATTCCTGCCCTTAGGGATTGACATTCTAAAAGGAGGATCATAGATTGCCACCTTGTGGAAAGAAACTTGGCAGTGTATATCACGAACTTCAGAAGTGGTGGCCAGGAATTCCATTTGCAACACTATAGCCTGTGAAAGCATGTGACAAGTGATCTAAATATGTTGATTATATCTTTACATAGGAGAAGAGCTTTGGAAAGAAGAGGGATTAAATTCTCTGTAAGAGAATGGATTAAAGACATTTGGATCTAAATCAAAACAACCACAGTAATTAATGGGCTGCAGACCAGGCCATACCCACCATGAGAATTATTATGTGGACATTATAATGTTTATGGGAAACGTTAGTGTTGTAGGAAAGTGCTTATGAAATGAAGTAAATATATACGTGATGTAGGATTAACACAATAAAAACTATAGGAAAAGTACTGGACAGAAACACAGCAAGATGGCTTTTTTTTTTTTTTAAGTTTATTTATTTTGAGAGAGAAAGAGCAGGGGAGGAGCAGAGAGAGAGGGAGAGAGAGAGGATACCAACAGACTCCACACTGCCAGCACAGAGTTTGAGGCGGGGCTCAAACTCAAAAACCACGAGATCATGACCTGAGCCAAATTGAGTCCAACGCTTAACCGATTCAGCCCCCCAGGTGTCCCAACAAGACAATTTGTGATGTTACAGAAGTCCTTACTTCTAAAAGCAATATATCTTGATTTAATTTTCTTCTAGGAGAATATGTAGCATTTATTTATGTTTTATATTAAACGTCTCTGTTTTAAATACTCAACTTTCTTTTTTCGTTTATAAAATAGGAACAAGGCCAAGACAAATAAGTCAATTCATCAATAACTACTATCCATTGTCCATTTTGTATGATGCACAGTGTAGAATAAAGAATCAGTCTAGTTTGATATGGTTTTTACTTTTATGAAATATTTATAAACAGAAACCCCATCCATCTTTAGAGTAAGGTACTTGAAAATGGGCTTTTGTTGTAAATATATTTGCTCATTGTGTACCTAAAGTTAGCTTCAAGGAATATTAAAATAATTTACAAGGACAGCATGAAATGTGATTTTTCTTAAAGAACTTTTTCTTTTTTGTTAAATAAAAAACACTGGTACACTGATTACTATAATTTTCATGTCAATCATAGTAATTTCATATTTATTGAATTTTTCATCCATTTATTTATTAGTTATAACAATTTATTCTTAAACATTGAAAGGATATGTTTAAACACACCAAACTAATGGAAATGTGTTAGAATTTTCTACCCGCTTTGTGTTTCCGTTTTTATATTTTACTGAAAGCCCCATCATCCTTTTATACTTATCGAAATTGTATAAGACATGATTTATTATATATTCTCCACAAAATACACCCTAAAACTTGATTACAGAATACCTTATTTTTTTGTTAATAAAAATCCCTACACTGAAAGAACCAGAATGGATTCTGGCCCCTGTAACTTCTAGATTTCCACAGTCTGAAGTATTAAGTTATCCCTAAAGACTCAGCCCAGCACCCATACAATGGACTCCGGCTTGTGCCTTTCCAACACAACAGTTCAGCAGCTCTGTATCCACGGAGTCTGGCCGTGGTACCATTTCAGCCACATGCCATATTGGTTCTGACTGGCTTTCTTAGCTAATTCCTCCCCATCATATCATTTTTCCACTTCTCCCTACAGTGGTATGACCACACAGTCTGCTGGGTTTTATTTTTGTTGGTAGAAAAATGCAGATGGTTAGACCTCTCTTTGTAAACTCTGATGGATACCAAAGTTTGAAGGTCATGGCTTTAACCCCACTCTGATTTAAGAAAATACAATTGTCAAAATGACTGCATTCTCCTTTTAGTAAAGGTAGGTCCATTTTTGTGTGTGGTTAAAACCCTATATTATTTCAAAGAATACATGATGACCAAGGAACGGGCCAGTAAAACACAATTTTTATAAAAATATCTTTGTTTTTTTTTTTAATATTTGTTTGTGTGCTGGTGTCCAAAATATTATTCAACAACAGATTTGATTATTGAAGCAATCATTACAGTAGTGAGTTTTGTCCCCAGGAATCAATGTGAGCATATAATAATTCAAAATTATAACACATTTATTTTTCAACAATGTATAGAGAGAAGAAAATTTAATATTCCATACATCAAAAATATTTCATGTACTAAAAATATTCTACATTTTAACTAAACTGACTAAAACCTATGCAAAAAATAGGTATTGAAGTTTAGTTACTGGAAATAGGAAAATCAAATGAAATAATGACTTAGAATAAAGCTTGGACCAGTATTTTTCCACTCTGTGTAGATAAACAGCAGTCACATAATTCTTACGCCCTGTGACTTAGATGACTCTTTTATGATTTAAAAAAATGTTAACATTTATTCAATTTTGAAAGACGAAGAGAGACAGAGCATGAGTAGGGGTGGGGCAGAGAGAAAGGGAGACACAGGATCCGAAGCAGGTTCCAGACTCTGAGCTCTCAGCCCAGAGCCTGAGACAGGGCTCGAACTCACAGACCGAGAGATCATGACCTGAGCTGAAGTCTAACCAACTGAGTCACCCAGGTGCCCCTGATTTTTTTTTAAATTAGTATCAACTTAAACAATTATAACACTGTTCAACAGTAATTTACTTGATGATCCAGCTAAAATGATGATTCTAAAAAATTGCAATGATAAATCAATATTTTATAAGACTCAAATTTAATTAATGTGATATAAAAATACTCATTAAATTTCTTTAATATGGTCACATTATTGTAATTTATTTTCTTGAAGCAGTTCCAAAATTAGTCCCCCAGAGTATTAATGTAACTATATTTAAGTTACTTTTACATAACTATAAAATAAACCTAAAATTGTAAAGATTAAAATATACATAGAAAAGGGTAACACAAGAACATTAAACCAACCAATACATGCGTATCTATCAAGTTATTTTTCCATTATGGTTTATCAACGGAAGTGTATTAACCCACAAATAATACATATGTTAATATAACTATTTTTCACATCGTATTCCATCATATTAAATATTACACAAATATTTATTATTGCTTAACTATAATCATTTTTGTATTTCTATCTAGAAATAACAGTAAATAATAGAATAATAAAAGAAAATAAAAATGTTTTTTATCTATTTGGCAAACTTAATCTTTTTTTTTTTTCATTTTTTCTACTGGTCCTTGGAAATCATTTATTTAGCAGTTAGCATGTGAACAAGTATAACTCTTCATGTCCTAATTTTAATTTTTTTATGAACCATAGCTGAGATAGTTCATAACAAGATAGAATTTGAACTACTACAATTAGTGATGCTGTTGTGTGTTTGTATCAACTTCGAACACAATGAGTACACACACTTAAAACACCCTAATTTCTATAATTTACTCATTATGTAACTTGTTATTCATGAAACTCCTCTATAATTTATCATTTTATTCATTTTCTTCTTTTGATATAATAAAATCCATGAATTGCTCTGTGCTAATGCAGTTCAAGTTTCTCTGTTTGCACTACACATAACAGTCACTATTTTAAATGGTTTATCTTCATTTTGATGTGATTTATAGAATCTTAAAGAAATTCTTCATTGTACGGTTATACATTCTACATTATACAGGATTCCAGTCCCTCTACTAACTCTTAATTTCTATCTCTTAAGTTATGAACTCAACTACTCACTTTACTGATACAAAGCCCAAATTTATGTTCTTATGAATTGCTTTTCTTTCAAAGACTTCGGCTCAGGAAATTTAGTGAGTAGGATGTGATTCAGATAATAAAGTATAAGGGTTAATGAAGGGAAATATATATGTTCTGCTTTGCTTCTGGTGTAATTATTTTTAAAAAAATTGTTGCTGTTTTTGTTGTTAGTGTTTATTTTTGAGAGAAAGAGAGACAAAGCACAAACAAGGAAGGGGCAGAGAGAGGGAGACACAGAATCTGAAGCAGGCTCCAGGCTCTGAGCTGTCAGCACAGAGCCCAACACGGGGCTCAAACCCATGAACCATGAGATCATGACCTGAGCCGAAGTCAGATGCTTAACCGACTGAGCCACCCAGGTGCCCCAGCTTCCAAAGTAATCCTTGATAAACACACCCATATTTTGTGTTTGTATGCTAAACACACTTATCTGGATGGAATGATAGATGATGAGAAGGAGGAGGAAGAAGACGATAGACAGATGAATATAGGCAAAGATATTCTGGAGTGTAATCTTGTCAAATATTTTTCAAAATTCTACATCTATCATGTAATTTCATTACATGTTTATTTTTCTTTTAGCCACATGCACAGGTACTACCTCAAATAGATATAAAAGAGAAGTGGAACATGATATCCCCTTACATTATTATTCTAATATGTGGAGACTAAAGGTAGAAGCTATCACAATTCCTGGTTAATGTAAAATATTTAACATCGATGACACGATATTCTTTTGTATTAGGTAGCGGTTTGTTCGATCTGTATTTTCCAACACAAGTAATTAGTTTTTCTGAAAGTACAGTTATAAAAAAAATATATGGGTATTTGTTTAAATTTTAATTAACTTTTTAAAATCCTGTGAAAGCCTGAAGCATTTGGGTGGTTTAGTGGGCTAAGCAACCAACTCTTGATTTCAGCTCAGGTCATAATGTCGTGGTTCATAAGATCGATCTCTGCGTTTGGCTTCATTCTGAGTGTGGAGCCTGTTTGGGATTATCTTCCTCCCTCTCTCTGCTCCTTCCTCTCCCTCCCCTTCAAAATAAATAAATAAACATTTAAAAAATAAAACACTTTTAAAATCCTATGAAAACCTAAAACTACAAACAGGAATGAAAAAAACACATATTTTAATAAGTTAAGGACTGTAGAGAATGTTAAAAGTTAAAAAAGAAACACTTTATAAAAATAATAACTTTTTTTAAAAAAATTTTTTTTTTCAACGTTTATTTATTTTTGGGACAGAGAGAGACAGAGCATGAACAGGCGAGGGGCAGAGAGAGAGGGAGACACAGAGTCGGAAACAGGCTCCAGGCTCTGAGCCATCAGCCCAGAGCCCGACGCGGGGCTCGAACTCGGACCGCGAGATCGTGACCTGGCTGAAGTCGGACGCTTAACCGACTGCGCCACCCAGGCGCCCCTAAAAATAATAACTTTTAAAAGAACAATGTTTAGGGGCACCTGCTGACTCAGTCAGCTGAGCATCCACCTCTTGATTTCGGCTCAGGCATGATCTCAACGGTTTGTGGTTTCGAGCCCCGCATCAGGCTCTGTGCTGACAGCGTGGAGCCTGCATGGAGTTTTCTCTCTCCCTCTCTCTCCCCACCCCCTGCTCACACTCTTTCTCTCTCTCAAAATAAATAAATAGTTTATTTTTTTAATTTTTTTAACATTTATTTATTTTTGAGACAGAGAGAGAGAGAGCATGGACAGGGGAGGGTCAGAGGAAGAGGGAGACACAGACTCCGAAACAGGCTCCAGGCTCTGAGCTGTCAGCACAGAGCCCGACGCGGGGCTCGAACCCACAGACCGCGAGATCATGACCTGAGCTGAAGTCGGACGCTCAACCGTCTGAGCCACCCAGGCGCCCCAAAATAAGTAAATAGTTTAAAGAAAAGAAAAGAATAATGTTTAAATAAGATTAATCAAACTTTACACATCGATTTCAGTATTAAAAATCAGAAGGAAATTATTTTCTTTCGTGAATTAAACTGAATTACAGCATACTTTTTTTAATCATTCAGTGAATGATATTAGTCTTCTGGTGGATGTTATACATTCCCTTCTATATTTTGTTGAAAGAACAGTCTTACATTACTTTACTGAATAACATAGAATGTGCTGCTTCTTTACCTAGAGTTCTAATTTTCAAAATATTAGCAAGTCGTTGATTTTCAATTATTTTCTACTTATTATTACTCTATTAAAATGACACCTATCTATCTATCTATCTATCATCTATCTACCTATCATCTATCTACCTATCATATCTATCTATCCTCTATCCGTATATATACATGTGAACATACACTGAGATATTTCTGAGGTTAAATATAGGGAATATCAAATTCATTATATTTGGGGAACCATTACTATATTTTAATAAGTAGTCTCAATGTATGAAAGTTTTAGATATAAGGTATCATGATAACTTTGTGGTTTGTGAATTTAAACATATATGACATTTAATTAACTGCATTTTGAATTTTGGGTCAGAGTTAATTTAGGGAGTGAAATTGTAGGAGACAGCTCAGGAAATCATTTAATTAAAAACCAATTTTTTTCCCTTTGTATATTGAATTTGATACACTGAATACAGTTTTGAGTTAGACTTACTATTTTACCAAGTAGCAAAACAATGAATTAACTCCTACTCTATTTTTTATACTCTTACTAATCAAAAGTCTTAGAAATACATGATATAGTATAGGTTTTATATAATATTAACTTTTATATAATATTTTAATATTTATATTTATGTATATTTAATATTATATTTTATATAGATACAATATTAATTTTGCTTAAGAGGGATTCTAAACTCCAGGTAATCGTGCTGAAGAAATCTTTTTGGATGATGTTATTTACATCTTCTTTGGATTCTTCTCAGACTTATGTAGAAGGGTAGTGTAATTATCCCATTCTCTTCTAAATGGAGATAGTTTAACCAAAGGCTTATAAAAGTTATATTAATTGCAAAGCATCCAGTTTTAATGACTACTACTCATTAGATCGTTGAAAATGCTAACAGAAATTAAGATTTTCAAAAATCAGTATTTATGTGTTATAAAAAGTATTTAAAATCTTTCTGGATATACGTTTAATAATACTCAGAAATGAGATGAGTTTCTGGAGGGCTATTTTGTTATTGAGAGCATACTGAATAACTGCTATTAGAATATCCTGCTGCTTGTGAGATATTTTTCACTATGTCTCATTCACTGCTATCTGTGTTAATTATACTTTGTAGAAACCTAATCAAGCTTTTCCCTTAACTGAACAAACCGCTTCGACGGGACTGCATTTTTCCTTCCGAATAGTTTCCTATCCTTCCAAGGCTGCAAATGATCTTTAAACTTCAAGTAGGGTTTTTGCAGGAAGGTCCATCTTTATCGAGTTAGCCTGATCTTGCAGAGGGTTCTCTTGTTTACCAAAGAGGGTTCCTAAATTAGTAGAGATAGAGCTCAAGCATTCTGTAAACTCTCCGTAACGTGTGTGTTTTTTAAGCGAAATAAAGTCTGTGTAGTATGTTACAGGGAAAAATCTATTTGATCCAACTGTGTTTTCATTTCCTTATACCAACTGGATCTAATCAGGAATTTTGTTCCTCAGACATCTGTCAGACTACAGTCAATACAAATTCACCTACTCTGGACTCAAATAAAAAAATCTGGGGGCGCCTGAGTGGCTCAGTCAGTTAAGCGTCCGACTTCGGCTCAGGTCATGATCTCATGGTTCATGAGTTCCAGCCCCGCATGGGGCTCTGTGCTGACAGCCTGGAGCCTGGAGCCTGGTTGGGATTCTGTGCCTCCCTCTCTCTCTGCTCCTCTCCTGCTCACGCTCTGTCTCTGTCTCAAAAATAAATAGACGTTATAATTTTTTTTTAAATTCTGTATGATGTTTTCCTCTGTAGTGAGTTTGTGCTCAATCTAAAGAGTCTCACATTATTAACACATTGTTTTCTCTGAATACAGTCCTGTTCCCCTAAGACCTCTTCTTCATGCCCAGTAGCAACAAGTATTTAGTATGGGAATTGTCAGTTCTTCTATATTTAGTTTGTTTTGCTGTAATAAACCCAAGAATGATGCTTTAGAAATAATATTTGACTTATGTCGTTACATTAAAATGTGTTGAAGGGGCGCCTGGGTGGCTCAGTCGGTTGGGCGACCGACTTCGGCTCGGGTCATGATCTCACGGTTCGTGGGTTCGAGCCCCGCATTGGGCTCTGTGCTGACAGCTCGGAGCCTGGAGCCTGCTTCAGATTCTGTGTCTCCCCTCTCTCTACCCCTCCCCTGCTCACACTCTGTGTCTCTCTGTCTCTCAATAATAAATAAACGTTAAAAACAATTTAAAATGTGTTGAAGAAGCGTTTTGTGGATTTCATAAAAATGTATCATTCTGCCATTGCTGCTGTTATCCATTGTTACCCTTGGGTTACACACAAGCACTTGCTTACTCTCTTGTTCTTGTTCATCAGTTTGCTAAGTATAATTTTTTTTTACATTTTTAAATATCTATTTTTGAGAGAGAAAGCATGAGAGGGGGAGGGGCAGAGAGAAAGAGACACACACAGAGACAGAGACAGAATCTCTCTTTAACTTCACAAACGGTATCTCGGAACGGAAAGCCCACAGACAGTTCTGGATATTGAGACCTGACTGGGCACTCAGGCTTACTCTCCGATGCAGAGCCCCACCTCTGTGTGTCTGTCCAAAGCGTGAGTCATAGAAACCGTCTGAAAGCTGGCGAGCTCACTCGGTTTGGAAAATGATGAAATATTCCACCCTGACTCATTTAGGTCACAATGCAATTCTCGTTTACCATGTTAATTGGAGAGTTTCCGAATCCTTGTAGAAGAATGCACAGCCCATGACCCGAGTGATGCATGGCATCTGTGGAGTGCAAAAATATTTTATACCTGAAAACTGGAGTGGTAGTTGGGGTTCCCGTGGCACAGAAATCACCAGAAACAAGTTGTTCAAAGAGTAAACCTTTCACCGTGTTTATGAAAGTGTGGTCAGGGTTTTATTCTCCCGAGGGATAAAATGTTTCTTCCGTCCTGCAGTAGGGCAATTTCATATAATTTATATGACACCACTTAGAGGAAGCAGACAATAAATTTCGAGACCAAGAATTCAGGAGATGGGGATATTTGGAAGTACTTGGAGCAGAACATGAAAGTTGGAAAAAGGAATGATGAGTCTTCTGAAGATGATTTGCAATGTATTTTTTTCCTTTCCGTTCTTATGAATAAAAATTTGTTACAGGAAGCTTACTCATAGCTATGTGAAACCGAAGACAGAGTGAAAACCCCTGAAAACTCACACAGTATGGTTTTAGGGGGAGCTGAAGGCGAAATATACTGCTGAATGTGAAGTAAACCACAGGACAAAGCTCCTACATCAGATCAGAAAAGAGTGGCAAAGAATTCCTCGTCTTCAGACTGAACATAACTGACACAAATAAAAGTTTTGCTGTTAGGAATTCTATTTCTAAAATCAGTTTGCTATCTAATGTATTTCCTGTCTGTGAGTCAAACATACCTATGATATAACAAAAGTTCTTTTTCACTGAAAGACAGAACATTACATATCAATGTTCAAAGTGAATAATGGTTATAATGTGACCAAATCAGTTAACATGAGGGTAACTGACCGCAGAAATATCTGAAAAGAAATTTGAAGAATAAGTCTTCAATAAAACTTTTCATATTTTTTTTAAATTTTTAAATATTTATCTATTTTTGAGAGAGAGGGAGAGAAAAAGACAGAGACAGAGCATGAGTGGGGGAAGGATCAGAGAGAGAAGGGCAGGCTCCGGGCTCTGAGCTGTCAGCACAGAGCCCGACACGGGATTCGAACTCATGAACCGTGAGATCATGACCTGAGCCAAAGTCAGATGCTCAACCAACTGAGCCACCCAGGAACCCCAAAACTTTTTCATATGTTTTGAAAATTCTGTTTCAGTGTTTACTGGACAGAAACTATTTCTTTGTGTTTTGCTTGTTTTGTTTTGGTTTCGGTACCTTTTTTTCTGTAGCTATCATTTACAATGTGAAACTTCCATTTTTTTTTCCTTATTTAGATTATGTAACATACAATGTAATGTTAGTTTCAGGTTTACAATATAGTGACTCTACATTTCCATACATCATCACAAGTGTACTCCTTAATCCCCGTCAACTATTTAACCCACCCCTCAGCCTCCACCCCTCTGGTAACCATCAGTTTGTTCTCTAGAGCTAAGAGTCTGTTTCTTTGTTTATTATTCTCTCTGTCTCTTTTTTTTTCTCCCATTTGCTCATTTGTTTTATTTATTAAATTCCAGATATGAATGAAATCATCCTAACCAAAGAGGTAAAAGACCTACACTTTGAGAATTATAAAACACAGACAAAAGGAATCAAAGAGGACACAAAGAAATGGAGAGAGAAAACTCAATTCCTGACAATGAACAGTGATTTTCTATTACTAGTAGAATTCTTCCCATAAGTGAAGACAGTGTTGGTACAACTTGTCTCAGCCACTGGAAGATTATCCCCTGTGGTTCTCTTTGAAATTTCCTCAATACTTTTTCCCCCATAGATTATCCCATTTTTATTTATTGATATCCTGGATGTTATCTCTTCTGCTGGACTGTATCTTACCCCCATCTACTAAAGAACAAGAGGCAGCTTTTGAATTTCTCCAAATCCTCATGTTTAAATTATTTTTTCCTGATGTTTCACTACTCCAATACTAATTATAATGTATAACGTGGATTTTACTTGCATACCGTCACATATTTAGAAGTCAGACGAAATAAAAACTTTTGACCTTGTGGAACATGATGGGGCTTAACTCAAAGGACTGGCTGAAAGTCTGTATAAGAAACGAATAAAAATACATATAAAACCACCAGAACTTCTCCCCCGCTCCACGTACACACACAGTGACCAAGAGTCATGCAACCATAGCTATTTTAACCCTGCTTGAAAGATTGCAGGATTATTTTGTAGAGAGAAGAAAGCCATGAGACTCAAAATTCACGGCAAAAGACCAGATAGAGATGAAATACTAAAAACAGACATCAAGGATGTAAAGTTAAAGTCAACACATTGAACGATGAGCCTCTCCACGCTCAATGCCTCCTTTAGCTCCAAAAACCCTGATAGAAGATTGGAACATTCTGTCTATGAACAATCAGCAGCCTGAGAGAAAAGACCTATCAGTAATTGGTATTTGGGATTCTCCAATGAACTGGTCAAGCCCATACCCTAAACAAGAATTGAAAAAGGACCCATAAGAAAATATATTAGTTCAAACTTGCAACAGACCTGAAGTGAAGAGTAAATCTTAAAAGCTAAATGACTATACAGGCCACCATAAATAATTGCAAATGACACCATTTGGTTACAGTCAATAATGCCAGTGGAAGCATGGGACTATAGGAACAATTCCCTCATATTCTGATAAAAAATTATCCACTTTCACGTTATATACCCAAATCACTACTGATATGTCAGAATAGAATAAAGATATTTTTAAGTTCAAAAGTTCTGAAAAAAAATTACCTTTTCTGTGCATCATCAGAAGGCAGTGGAAGTTAGGTGTGGCAAATCAAAGGGAATCAAGAAGGAACAAGACAGAACGTGCCAGATTGCCTCGCCCTCTCTCCACATGGAGGGCTTTCTATTTTGACCTGCTCAGGTTAATGGCATGTGACACGTCTAGAGGAAGCTTCTTAAAGCTACTTTTAGTGCAGTTTATTAGTGCCAAAGTTGATTTGACATGAAAAAGGCCACTTCTGCTCTCAGGCAGTTTTCACCATTACAAAAATGATCAGGAGATTCTATTAGATCAAAACATTTTCTAAACTTTATGATTCTACAGCAAAAGTGTTTTGAGAAGGCATGGTGATTAGCCTAACCAGAGATTTTCGTATTATTTTGGCTCAGCCTTTGTTCTGCCTCCATTTAGTCATCTTTCAAACTACGGATTACCATAGAGGCATTTCTATTTTACTTCAACTTCACAAAGAAAATTCAGTTATAGTTCTTGTATATAGTAGACATCCTTTGGAAACATAATTCTCAATTCCACATAAGGGCCGATTTTATTTTGGGCTATTTTGGGTAGGACATGACCTCCAGAAATACATACCTTCTCATTTTTTATTCCGTACCTAATTATTTTCTGACTTAGGGAATCATTCTTTTATAATGAGCCAACCTTTGATAATGGTTTTAGGCAGCTGAAAATTAAACTTTATTTATGATCCTTACTAATAACATTTTATGGCACTTCCCAAAAAAGGGTGTTTTTTTATTTATATTTTATTTTTGGCTATGAGGCAATTGCAATTTCCTTTGATTTTTCTTTCCGTAAATGTAAAACGGAGATACCTGCTCGCCATGAAAAGTATCTAAACTGAGAGGATAATGACAAGATGGGGGAGGGGAAAGCAGAGTGTCATTACGGTATTTTATTGAGAAGAATGTTGCAACTTCCATAAGAAATTTCCTAATTTCAGAAGGGTTTTCTGTGAAATTTGATACCGCTTTCCATTCAGTTTTACTGAAAGTCCCTTAATAGTGCTTTGTAACCTTTTCTTTCCCGTAACTTCCTCCCTTGTAAGCCACCAGTAGCTCTTGCTGGCCTCAGATGCAAATCATTTGGATACCAATCATTTCGAGAATTTTTGTTTTGATCTAAAATTTTTTCTCTTCCAGGGGAAAAAAAAATTGCCTAAGTGTTATAGTTAGACCTTTGTTTGTGGTGGGAGAGCTTTGGGTTTCAAAAGAAATATTTTTATAAAAATATTTTAATTCACTAGATAACAGGAGAAACATGTTTTGAAATGGCAATGCTAAAATGCTTGGTTAATTTATCATTTTTAGAATTGACCCTTTAAAAGTCTTATTACCAAAATCCAACAAGTAATATATATTATTATTGTGAAGTGAATTATGTGGATTTGAATAGGGTTGAATTTTAATGTGAACTTGAACGCAGCAAGTTTTCCCACTGCAAAATGTTTCTTTGCTTATAAACATGTTTTCTTCGAGTGTAGCTATAAACCTTTATTTTTCCCTTAAGCATATGACCACATTGTCGAATAGAGTAAAATACCACCATAAACTAGTAGGCAATAAGTTTGGACAGTACTGAAAAACTCTAGAATATATTGATAAAGAATGATGTGAAATGAACACCATACCTGCATACACACATACATACATACATGTGTGTGTGAATGTATCATCAGATTATGGTTGACGCAACTGTGAACCAATCAACATTGAAGCACACCAAGAATACTAAGTTGCTTCAATTAGTAGAAAGGTCTGGCCTGCCAGATAACATCAAGTATTAACTCTGGGCATCTTTCTGGAATGTGCTGAGCTTCTTTGCAGGCCACTACAGGGTGATCCTGTGGAATCCAGTCCCTTAAGACATCTTTAAGTGGAGACCACTGAGCAAGCTAGCCAAGAATGAATGGTGGCTGAGTGAGTGTGAGAGATTGGCTGATCTTAGTCAATCCCTTGAAGGTAGCCTGGATCTTCCACTCTCCTCACTAGCTTGCTTGCTCACAATTGCCATGTGGCCTGTTGACGAAAATAAGTGAAAACTGTTTAAGCTAAGTGGTGAAAATGTGCAGTTTCTCTGGTGTGTTTGTCAACACCCAGTTTCTTGTCTTAACCTTGAGACATAATTTGGGTCATTGGATGATTAATTAATTGAATACATTTTATTGTATGACTTCCTGAACTTGTCTAGTTTTTACTTTCTATATGTTTTGCCAAGATCTAACAGGAAAAGAAACCCTAACCCTGATATGCAGCTGTGATTATATGAGTAAAGTAGATCCTGCCTACATTATCAACAAAACAAAACTAAATCCCTTACCGTGACAAAATATTCTCGTCAGACTTTTCCCCCACCTAACTACCTTCCTAGAGGTTGTTTGTCTTTATCACAAACCTATTTTCCAACCTCCTAAAACAAAACAAAAATATAATAGATGGTTCATAGCTTTCTACACTGGAAATCATTTAGATTCGTTCATTGGCAGTATTTAATTCTTGTTCACATCCCTATTGAATGCATGTCAGACAGAGAACCAGTACATAATCGTGGTGTTATATAGGCTCTTAAACATATAAGTCATGAGGGTGAATAAAATATGAAAGTTAATGCCTTACCTATAGATAAGAACTACACAGAGAAAATAAGAGAACCTTAAAGCAAACGAATATAAAATGAGAAAAATGTTATTTGAGTTGAATAAAATTTTGAAGGACATATTAAAACGGTAAGCCACAAATTATTTGAGGAGGTAATGGACTGAAAAATAAGAGGCCATGAACTGAAGCTAAAGCTAAGAAAAGAGAGTACACCAAGGGAGTTCATGAAAAATGTCCTCGGGCAGAGGGTGATTAGTGTATGGAACAACAAGCAATTAGAGGCAAAGAACATCATTATAAAATCTGACCACTGCTCCTCACATGCATGGATATAACTTGGCGGCAGAGTTTTTAATCCTCAAATTCTCCTGTACAAGATGAAAGGCATATAGAAGAGATATTTAAATTAATATATGTATGCACACACAGACACACACACACACACAGACATATAATACACTCAAGTAAGTGATTGATTTTATTTTAAAATAAGAGGACACATGAGTGTATGGACACATGGAGTATATGTAGGAAAGAGTAATTATGGACTATTAAACTATTGGGATCAATACTCATTTGGGATAACAGCATCAATACAGATCAAGTAGGTCTAAAGGTGATGTTCAACAGCCGTAGAGAATACCATGAGGAATATGGCAAGACCCTGGCATCCAGGGTGACCCCACTTTTTCCCTGTGAGACCTACACTTTCAACGTCACTTTTCAATCAGTTAAATTAAGATAATATGATGATATGACTTTAGTAAAATAATTATTTCAAGCATTTTATTTTAAAGCAATATATTAGCTATATGCAAAGCTAAATTTTTTCAGGGGAGACAGTGTCATGAGAAAACCGAATAGAAGAGAAACACATTTTCAAGAGGGTGTCTGGAATTTAAAACATTAACTACGTACCAGGCATAAGACTTTTGTAGGGGTTCTTGCGCAGCCAAGAAGGGTACAGTGAATATGTGACACAGGATTGAGGGAAGAACAAAAGCATCAAGTTTCTGATGACAGCAATTACATGATTCTGCCCGAGTCTGTCTCTGAAAGGAAATTTCTAAGCTAAGAAGGTTCTGAGGTTCTTACAAAAAAACTATGATAACTTTCTAAGAGTGACTCTCTTTCCCCTGATCCGTATTCTTTCAGGAATAAGGTGATAATACAAGTCTGTTAAATAAAGTGGAGAAGGATACTGCTTCCAGGAAGTTGTGAATCCTGGAGAACCATGGAAAGCATGGAAGCATGGAAAGAGGCATGCAGAACACTGAAGCCTGACAATGTAACATGTTAGACTCAGTCTTATAGACAATAGGAATCACGCACATATGACTGAGCTCAACTAGCCAGATGTCCGGGAAAAATGCAGATGTTGGGTTCTTAGGACTCCTAAGCTTTGCTGCATTTATCAGGTACAATTTCTAGAGTTATGAGGGAAAAAAAAAGTTAATACTGAAAATCCCTTGTGAAACAATTGGGTCGAAACCACATGCAACACACTAGAGTTAAAATGGTTGACATGGAGGGCACACCTGGGTGGCTCAGTCCGTTAGGCGTCCAACTCTTGATTTCCACTCAGGCCATGATCTCATAGTGCGTGGGTTCGAGCCCCGTGTCTGGCTCCACACTGACAGTGCAAAGACTGCTTGGGATTCTCTCTTTGTCCCTCTTTTCCTGCTCCTCTCTCTCTCCCCCTCTCTCTCAAAATAAATTAAAAAAAATTAAAAAAATATTTTAAAAATGGTTGAAATGGAGGAAGGGTGACGGTGCCTGAGGTAATATCCTGAGCCAATTGAAAGACAATATCATACTTTACTGAAGAGAGCACTGCTTTAAAGCTGAGTAATAATTCCAGGCCAGACACAAGGGACATACAAGAGAGATTTCCAAACTATAGGAAATAAACTCTATTGGATACAGCTCTTCGTAAAAGTTTTCTTCGAAAATTATTTTCACTTAACGTGTAGTCATGAATCTAATGCTAATGAATATGTGTTTACTATGATTCATGTTCTCAGCTGGGCATTGGGGAACACCATGCCTCACCAACAGTCACATGGAGTAGTGACAGTAATGTCCATAAGCAAGGCTGATTCAGTGTGAAACAGTGGCAATTGCCATCCTAAAGGGCAACGGGTGAACATTAAATTATTGTTGTTTCTGTTTATTTTAACTTTTATGACAAATTCGTTGGAAGACTTGTTCAATTCACTTCGAGAAGGAGGTGCAATGGCAAGCTATGGTTTTGATGGCAAGGATCATAGAGATTAGAGAATAGAAAGGAGCATCTGAAAAAGTGAGGATAATTGTTTCCAAAAGAGAAAGTGCAGTGGAGCTCACCCACAGCCTTTGGAATGCTCATATGTGCGTAGGCAGAGGGGATGTTCTGTGATGCTTCAGAGGGCAGTCAGAGGAAACTCAGGAAGAAGTTATAGCAAAGCATAAGTTTTCTGAAAGTGTTTTCTAACAATTGGTGTTGGCCAGGAGAGAGACGTTACTGAAACTACTTAAAGACTCAAAGGAATTGTATACCGGTGTTAGGATTGGAGTCTATTTTCCAGAAGGCTTTATGTTGAAGAGGTTAAGAGCATAACCTTTTAGAGTCAGATAGACCTTGGGCCAAATGTCAAACCTACAACACACCGGCTGTCTCATCTTGGGCAATTTACTAATCTCTCCAAGCTTCAGTTCAATCAGAACAGCACTGATAACAATGTCCACTTGAGGAGATGTGTGGATGACGTGAGGTGAGATACCTAGATAAGTCAGAGGAGCGTTTGGTATGCAGGCAATCTTGTTATTCTCTTTCACTAATAGTTAGATCATGCACTAATAATTATACATCAATTGAGGGATTATTTGAATTCCGGTATCTATAACCGGAATTTATAATTTATAGCTACATGGTTATTTATAATAACCGTTATTTATAATTTATAGCTACATGGTTATTATTAGTTAACAAAAATATGAAGAATAAAACATTAGATGACCTACTGTAAAATATTGAGGAAAGATTAGCCCTCGGAAAGAAAAAAAAAATCATAAAAAAAAAAAAGTGTTATGTATTTCTAAGAATTCTTTTTTTTTTTAGTTTTAAAAGATTTTATTTAAATTCCATTTAGTTAACAGACAGTGTAATATTAGATTCAGGTCTACAATATAGTGCTTCAACACTTCCATACAAATCAAAAGTGCACTCTTTAATCCCATCACCCATTTAACCCATCTCTACACCAACCCCTTCTGGTAAACATCAGTTTGTTCTCTAGAGTTACAAGCCTGTTTCTTTATTTGCCTTTCTCTCTCTCTCTCTCTCTCTCTCCCTTTTTTTCCTTTTGCTTGTTCTTTTTTTTTTAATTCCACATATAAGTGGATTCCTAGCATATTTCTTTCCCTGACTTATTTCGTTTAGCATAATACTCTCTAGCTTCATCCATGTTGTTGCAAATGGTAAGATTTCGTTCTTTTTTTACCTCTAAGTATATTACATTGTAATATCACAATACATATGTGATACGTATACATCACATATACTTTATCAATTCATCAGTCGATGGACACTTGGGCTGTTTCCAAAACTTGGCTATTGTGGGTAATGCTGCTATAAACATCAGGATATGTATCCCTTTGAATTAGTATTTTTGTATTCTTTGGATACCTAGTAGTGCGATTGCTGGATCTTAGGGTAGTTCTATCTCTAACTTTTTGAGGAACTTTCATACTGTTTTCCAGAATGGCTGCACTGGTTTGCATTCCCTCCAACAGTGCAGGAGGGTTCCCCTTTCTCCAAGTCCTCACTAACACCTCTTGTTACTCTGGTTGTTGATTTTAGTCACTCAGACAGGTATGAGAGGATATTGTAGTTTTGATTTGCATTTCCCTTATGATGAATGATGTTGAGAATCTTTTCATGTGTTTGTTGGCAAACCGTATGTCTGTTTTGGAAAAAGGGCTGTTCATGTCTTCTGCCCATTTTAATCAGATTACTTGTTTTTTGGGTATTCTTCGTTTTTTTTTGGTATAAGTTCTTTATTTTGGATACTAACCCGTTATCAGATATGTCATTTGCAAATATCTTCACCCATTCTGTAGGCTGCCTTTTAGTTTTGTTGATTGTTTCCTTGGATGTGCAGAAACTTTTCATTGTGATGTAGTCTCAATAGTTTATTTTTGATTTTGTTTCCCTTACCTCAGGAGACATATCTAGAAAGAAGTTGCTATGGCTGATGTCAAAGTAGTTACTGCCTGTGTTCTCTTCTAGGATTTTTGTGGTTTCAGGTCTTACATTTGAGTCTTTAATCCATACTGAATTTATTTTTGTGTATGTTGTAAGAACGTGGTCTAGTTGTATTTATCTTCATGCTGCTGTCCAGTTTTCCTAACACCTTTTGTTGAAGCGACTTTCTTTTTCCAACCGGATATTCTTTCCTGCTTTGTCAAAGATTAGTTGAAATTACAGTTGTGAGTTTATTTCTGGGTTTTCTATTTTGTTCCATTGGCCAATGTGTCTGTTTTTGTGCCAGTGGCATACTGTGTGGATCACAACAGCTTTGTAACATAACTTGAAGTCTGGGAATTGTGATCCCCCAGCTTTGCTTTTCTTTTTCAGGGCTGCTTTGACTTGGTTCCATACCAATTTTAGGATTGTTCGTTCTAGCTCGGCGAAAAACGCTGTTGATATTTTTAGAGTTTGCATTAAATGTGTAGATTGCCTTGTGTAGAATAAACATTTTAACAGGATTTGTTCTTCCAGTCCATGAGCATGGAATGTCTTTCCATTTCTTTGTGTCATCTTCAATTTCTTTCATCAGTCTTTTAGTGTGGGTCTTCTTCATTTCTTTGGTAAGGTTTATTCCTAGGTATCTTATTGTTTGGGTGCAATTTTCAACAGGCTAGATTCCTTAATTTCTTGTTCTGCTGTTTCATTATTAATGTACAGAAATGCAACAGATTTCTGTACATTGATTTTGTCTCCTAACAATTTACTGAATTAATCTATCAGTTCTAGCAGTTTTTGGTAGGTGCTTTTGGGTTTTTCATATATAGTATCATGTCATCTAAAAATAGTGAAAGTTTGACTTCTTCCTTGCCAATTTGGATGCTTGTATTTCTACTTGCTGTCAGATTGCTGAGACTAGGATTTCCTGTACTATGTTGAATAACAGTGGGGAGAGTGGACATCCCTGTCTTGTTCCTGACCATAGAAGAAAAGATCTCAGTTTTTCCCCATTTAGGATAATATTAGCTGTAGGTTTTTTGTTTTTGTTTTTGTTTTTATCATGAATGGATGTTTTTCTTGGTCAAATGCCTTTTCTGCATCTATTGAAACGATAATATGTTTCTTATCCTTTCTTTTATTGATGCGATGTATCACATTGATTGATTTGTGAATATTGAACTACCCTTGCAACTCAGGAATAAATCCCACTTGATTGTGGTGAATGATGGTTTAATAGTATGTTACTGAGAATTTTTGCATCTGTGTTCATCAGAAATATTGTCCTATAGTTCTCCTTTTTGGTGTTGTCTTTATCTGATTTTGGTAGCAGAGTGATTCTGGCCTCATAGAATTCATTAGGAAGTTTTTCTTCTTTTCTATTTTTTGAATAGTTTGAGAAGAATAGGTACACACTATTCTTTAAATGTTTGGTAGAATTTGCCTGGGAAGACATCTGACCCTGGGCTTTTGTCTGTTAGGAGGTTTTTTGATTACTAATTCAATTTATTTGTTGGTTATTGGTCTTTCTCAGTTTTCTACTTCTTTCCTTGTTTCAGTTTTGGTAGTTTATATGTTTCTAGGAATTTATTCATTTCTTTTTGGTTGTCCAATTTGTTGGCATTTTTTTCATAATACTCTCTTATAATTGTTGTATTTCTGTGGTGTTGGTTGTTATGTCTCCTCTCTCATTTGTAATTTTATTTATTTTGGTCTTTTTTCTTTTTGATAAGTCTGGTTAGAGGTTTATCAATTTTATTAATTTTTTCAAAGAACCAATTAGTGGTTTCATTGATCTGTTCAATTACTCTTTTTTTGTTTCTATATTATTTACTTATATTCTAATCTTTATTATTTCCTTCCTTCTGCTGGCTTAGGCTTCATTTATTGTTCTTCTTTTAGCACCTTTAGGTGTAAGGTTAGGTTGTGTGCTTGAGATTTTTCATGTTTCTTGATGTAAGTCTGTCTTGCTATATACTTCCCTCTTAGAACTGCTTTTGCTGCATCCCAAATGTTTTGGACTCTTGTGTTTTGATTTTCATTTGTTTTCATGTTTGTTTGTTTGTTTGTTTGTTTTACTTCTTTATTTTCTGGTTGACTCATTTATTGTTTAGAAGCATGTTATTTAACCTCCATATATTTGTGGTCTTTCCAGATTTTTTTCTTGTAGGTAATTTCTAGTTTTCTAGCATCATGGTCAGAGAAGGTGCATGGCATGACTTCAATTTTTTCATATTTGTTGAAGCCTGATTTATGATCTAATATGTGGTCTATTCTGCAGAATATCCCAGGTGAACTTGAAAAGAATGTGTATTCTGCTGTTTTGGGATGGAATGTTCTGATATATCTGTTAAGTCTATCTGGCCCAATGTACCATTCAATGCCATTGTTTCCTTGCTTATTTTCAGTTTAGATGATCTATCCCTTGATGTGATTGAGGTGTTAAAGTCCCCTAATATTGTATTATTGACTAGTTCCTTTATGTTTATTATTTGTTTTATATATTTGGGTGTCTCAATGTTGGGTGCATGAATGTTTACAATTGTTATATCTTCTTGTATTTCCCCGTCTTTATCTCTTGTTACAGTCTTTGTTTTGAAGTCTATTTTGTCCAATACAAGTATGGCTACCCCAGCTTTCTTTTGACATCCATTTGCATGATAAATGTTTCTCCATCACTTCACTTTCAATCTGCAGGTGTTTTTAGGTCTGAAATGAGTCTCTTGTTGGCAGTGTATAGATGGGTCTTTTTTTCTTTTAATCCATTCTGACACCCTGTGTCTTTTCATTGGGACATTTAGTCCATTTACACTCAAAGTAATTGTTGATAGGCATGTATTTATTGCCATTTTATTACATGTATTGTGGTTGTTTCTGGACATTTTCTCTGATCCTTTCTTATCTCCCCCTTTTTCATGGTTTGCTGATTTTCTTTCACGGTATTTTTGTTTTCCTTTCTCTTTATCCTTTGCATGTTTATTAGTGGTTTTTGATATATGGTTACCACTAGGTTCGTATATAACCTCTCCTGTAAGTAGCAATCTACATTAAACTGATGTTCAATCAAGTTTGAACCCATTCTTTTCTCCTCTCCTCCCCACAATTACTATATTATATCCTTTTTGTGTGTGTGAGCTTTTTGATGCAAATATTTATTTTTATAGCTTTTTGTTTCTGCCTTTTTACTCACTTTTGGTCTCTCCTTTCCACTCAAAAAGTCCCCTTTAATATTTCTTGCAAGACTAGTTTGGTGATCACAAATCCCTTTATTTTTTGTCTGGGAAACTCTTTATCTCTCCTTCTATTCTGAATGATAGCTTTTGTTGGATAGAGTATTCCTGGCTGCAGATTTTTCCCATGCAGCACTTCGAATATATCCTTGCTATTCCCTTCTGACTTGCCAAGTTTCTGCTGAAAAATTTCTAGCTAGCTTTATGGATTTTCCTTTGTAAATTAAGGACTTCTTTCGTCTTGCTGCTTTTACTATTTTTTTCTTTATCACTATACTTTGCAACTTTTATTCAATATGTTTTATTGTTGGCCTGTTGTTGTTGATTTCGATGGGGGTTCTCTGTGCCTCCTGGATATGAATGTCTGTTTCCTTCCCCAGATTAGGGAAGTGTTCAGCTATTATTTCTTCAAATAAATTTTCTTCTCCCTTTTCTCTCTCTTCTTCTTCTGGAACTTCTATAGTATAAATGTTATTACTTTTGATGGAGTTACTGAGTTCCCTAAGTGTATTCTCATTTTGCATAATTATTTTTTCTCTGTTTTCTTCAGTTTTATTACTTTCCATTAGTTTCTCTTCTATGTCACTAATTTATTCCTCTGCTTCTTCCAGTTTACTGGTGATTGCATCAAGCAAGTTTCCAATCTCACTTATCATAATGTTCATCTCTGATTATTTTTTAACTCTTTCATCTCTGTGGTAAGGATCTCAGTGATGTCTTCTACTCTTTTCTCAAACCCAGTGAGTATCCTTATGATCATTTCTTTACATTCTCCAGCAGGCACGTTACTTATGTCTGTTTTGTTTAGATCTCTGGCCATGGACTATCTTGTTCTTCCATTTGGGATATGTTCCTCTGTTTTTGAATTTTGTCTAAGTCTCTTCCTTCTCTGTGTTAGAAAGGCCAGTTATGTCTCCTGCTCTTGAAATTGGTATCCTTATGAAGAAGAGGTCATGCAGTGCCCAATGCCTACTGCTTCAGAGAGTGTTTCTGGTGTGTCTGCATGTGCTCTATTATTGTGTTCTGGTTGCTCTATCCTTCAGGCCAGTAATGTGCAGAAGCTCTCCTTGCCTGCTGTGGGCAGTGTTTGGTCCCTAGCCTGAATGTGGTGAATTTTAACTAGGTGTGCTCTGGTCTGCTTGTGAAATGAGATCTGTCACCACTTCCACTAGAACTGAGGCCCTGAAAAACTCTGGGAGACATGGTCTGGGCTGGGGTTTTTGCTGGTCTTCTGGGGGAGGGTTCTAGTGCACTGGGACTGAGGCAAGCATGACCAAGAAGGGCAGATTCACCTGATCGCAGGGGACTGGGACTTAGTTTAAGCAAGTTAGGCAACCAGTGTCCACATTGTGCTGCTTCCCACAGGTGTCTTTGTATTTATGCTGAGGGGCAGGGGAGGGAAATGGTGGTGGCCAGCTCCTTTGTTCCTGGAGAAGTTTCTCGCAGGGACACACTTCAAAAACACCAAATAATTTCCCCATTGTGTGCCCCAGGTGCTCTCTGATTGCTGTTTACAGGTTGTCTGCCCCCCAGGGTTGCTTGCAAGCTTTCTTCCCAGGACTAGTGCAGTGCCCTCAGGGCTCAATTCTGGCCAACTCTGTGAACTTTAAAACTCCAGGCTTTAAACCCCCACTGGTTGCAAGGACTCACAAAAAAAATCCCCTCTCATTTACCAAACCAATGGCTTTGTGCATTCCCCTGTGTATTCCTCTGTCTCTTGCCCTTCTCCATAAGCACAACTCCAACCCCTTTGTTGCACCCATGATACATTTCTCTCCTGAACCATGGCTCTTCACTTCCTGCCTTCTTTGATGTGGCCTCTTCTCTCCCTTTAGTTGTGGAGTTTGTTCTGAAAGTCTTCAGGTTGATTTCTTGGGTATTTAAAAAGATTTGATAATTATCTACTTGTTTTTGTGGGACTAGACAAGCCTAGGCCCCTCCTACTCTGGCACTATCTTTCTGCTCAGCTTTATTTCTAAGAACTCTTGTCCTAGAATGTGTAATTGTTAAGTAATGATGAAATAAGTAATTTTTTATTATTTCAGAAATTGTTATTTAAGAAAGACTGGAAAATATCAGGTTCAGTGAAAAGTATAAACACATGAAACTTAGACAAAAGTTACATTTGATATATGAATGAAATTAAGTCATATGGAAAAAAATCATCACCACTTGCATCA
Source organism: Lynx canadensis (assembly GCF_007474595.2). Taxonomy (NCBI): domain Eukaryota; kingdom Metazoa; phylum Chordata; class Mammalia; order Carnivora; family Felidae; genus Lynx; species Lynx canadensis. Next base: position 10,132,291 of record NC_044314.2, on the reverse strand, counting down.
TAAAATGCATATACTTGAAGATTATAAATTCACAAGGAGAAGAGGACTCTTGTGGATTTCTCAAACACTTCCTGCAGTAATCAGCATACCTTATAAATATTGAGAGCAATTTTGACCTGGTCATTTCATGATTAAGAACATTTTCAAGGTTCTACAACTATGGCTGTATCAGTCAGGGTGTGATCAGAGCAACAGAATCATGATGTGATAAATAAAAAGGGTTTTATGAAATCACTAGAATTTATGCAATTGTGGGAACTGATAAAACAGTATTTCTTAGATGGTTACTTCTGCATCGGGTGATGGGGAATGAGGTCAGCTGGGCAGGCAGTGAAAAAGAGAAGGTTCTGAGAAAGTTCTGAAGTAGGAAAAAGACAAACCAGGACCTACGTGAGTTCAGACTCACAAGAGCAGACTGGGATTCACATTCCTCTCTCACTGTTTCCTGCTACCTAGTAAACCTGGTTGGTATAAATTATTGAGATTATAAGAAATTTCTAAATAAGCTTGGGAAGATTAATCTATTTAGCATGTGGAGCCACCCTGTTGAAGAACCAGTTATGTCTTTCTAATTTTTCATTGCTACTTTCCATCTCTCAGTAGTGTTTTAATACTTTCTTCCTGTGGGTTTGTGAACATTTCTCCTCAAATTTATTCCTCAATATTAACATTCCTTGTTGCTGTTGGAAATGGGGTTTTTCTATCATTATATTCTCTAATTGGTTACTATTTATGTATATGAAGACTGTCAGTTTTTATACATTAATTTATATCCTGCCAGCTCAATATATTCCAAACAAACATATCCACAAAAGGTGGTGATTTCATTTATTTACTAATTGATTAATCTTTCCAAATTCCATCACCTAATGACCCTCCCCCTTACATATTTCAATTGTAGTGTAGGAGGCTTCTCATCTTGGAGGATATAAATCTACTGTATTTCCATGAAGAAAAATGCTGGTGTTAGGACATTCTTCATGTGGATATTTAGGATTAAGTGGATTCTGTGGATACTTCGGATTAAGAATCTGTGGATTCTTAGGTTTATTAATACGATAATTTATATTAGATTTCCTAAATTAAATCAACTTTGCATATCTGGAATTCGTTTCATCTTTTAAGGTATAGAAATAACACCCCTTCTATTTAAAGTCTAATCGTTTTACCATTATTATATCAAAAACCCTAAATGTTCTGGGCTATCATGCTATTTGTCTGCGTGCTAATGAATTAGCCTGCCAGTTTCTTGGATGCTAGCACAAGACAAGATTCCTGGTCACATAAGAAGGGCAATTCCTTATTCACAGGAATAGCAGTACACAGAGTATCAAAATTTTGACACTGGTTCCCACAGCCACAGCTCCTACGGGGTGAGACAGACAGAGGCCAGATGGCACCTGCACATTTCAGTGGGTTCTGTTACGGGAGAGGAAGCTGAGAAAATACTGTATAATGAGCAGTAAGCATATCTGACTTGCTCTGTAAACAGACACCGTATCTAGCTTCCAAACTGTATGCTATATACATATCTTTGAAAAAACAGGATGGTCTGAAGAACGGTTTCCAGTAATCCTCTCAAAATGTAGATTCAGATGTCCTTTATCTCTGAAAATTTAATTAATTATAATTATAAATATTAATAGTTAAATGATTTCAATTCCTTTGAATACTCCATTTAGAGTATCCTTTTATTTGCCTTCCATTTTAACTACTTTCCTCTCAAATATTTTAATTCTTTATTTTCTTCATTTTTACATCCTTGCTTTCTGTTTTCCCTTCCTGGCTTTCTTCATTATCCCTTATTAAATATACAGTTAATTCTACTCTCCTTTGGGCACCTTGTACATTATCTTCAATTTTTTAATTATGTTGATCTTTTCTGCCTCATAGTTCCTTAAATAATTTAATCTCCTTTAATTTTTCTCCTTTGTTTTGCATTTCTATTTTCAATTTGGAAATTCTGGTTCCAGGTTTCTTTCACACCTCCAACTGTTTATTTAAGATATTTAATCAAATTGTTGTGTTTTGTTACACTTTTCTTCTCTATTTTTTTTTTTCTTTTTTGGTGGCAGGGAAAAGGTAATTTTACTGTCTCAAGTGCTTTGATTTTCATTTTCCATTTTATTCGAATAGGAGCTTTGGCTAAGTAAAGACTTCATGTGTCCGTATTTCTCTGATTTCATGCTGTGGATAGGAATCGGTAGTACAAGATTTCCTCATTTGAGAATATTCTCTTCTAGTGCTGCAGCAATACTTAATTTTCTTGATCAGAGCCATTTCATGAAACATGGCAAGGACGTTGTACCTTCTTCCTTGTTTTTTCTCTCTTTTTTCATATTTCCATTTAGCCTTTACTGTCTGACAACTGATGCCTGTGCATGACTGCCTCTTTGATTCTCTGTACTGTTAAACGCTTTCTTGTTGGTGATTGGATCTACCACAACTATTTCTAATATTTTCACACTTAGATGGACTTTCTCTTTCTGAAGATGATTTTTGTTAAATCACAGCACCTCTGTTCTTTTCTTCTTTTGTTCAGGTTATCCGGGTTTCCCCTACACTCTGCACAAGCCTCCAGTAGGAGATCAAGTGAGAGCCCTGCTGGAAGTGGATGCTTATTTTTTCTCCTAGCAGGCAATTTGAACTTGCTTGTCTTCTGTCCTCTGACTCTGCAAATACTGTGGCAAGTTAGAAGTTAAGGACAAAACATGCTTTAGAATAGTATCTATGTTTCATTAGCACAGCTATGTAAGGGAATCAAATAAATTTTTAAGAACCTCTGTATTTTTCAGCATTTTTTCCAAGTTGGGGGTTTTAATTCTATATTCCTATTCTCCTCAAACTCATCTTCCATGGTGATTACTTTTGTTCTAAGTACTATGTTCTAAGTACATAGATACGTAGATCGATCAAGATCTGATATTTCCTGTCAATAAGGTTTCTTTCTTTCTAATTATCTACAGAGAGATTCCACCCCTTAAGTGGCCATTGATTTTCTGTGAATCTGTAACTCTTCCCTATTATATTGTGAATCTTAAGATACTATTTTTTCTAAACAAGGGTTCATAAGGAAATATGTGTTTTTCTTTTTACTTGACAATTTTTTTCTTTGGTTGTGTGTGTGTGTGTGTGTGTATCCAATACGACTCAATCTTAAATATATTCCTTCCAAAATGTCTTTTAAATACAATATTTTACTAGTAAGGAACAATTAATGCTTTTCCAAATTTCAGACTTAAATCCCAAATCTCAATTTTTTACTCCCTGTGGCAATATTTTCCACTGAAAACATGTCAAGTGATTCATAGTACATCCAAATACCTCGGTTGCTAAGCAACTGCTAATGAATTTTCCACCAAAAAGGTTTCAGACCAGGCCTCTGAGATATCAAATACTCACACCGCTCTTGATATCTTTGCAAATGTCCCTCTACTGTAGCGTGAAAAAGTTGCTGCAAACAATAAAAAGTAACTACTGGGTCTAACATAAGCTGAAATTATAGAAAAGAAAAATAATTTTAGTTTGCTGTTCCTGAGCCACGGTCTCTTTTATTACTTTTTCTAAGAACATATAGACAATTCAACATCCATAAGTGCATTTTGTAAAAAAATGAACAACGACCCTAATGACTTTGAATTTCCAAATCAAACATTAAGATCAAAATGCTGATGGAATTTTTAGATTTCTGTTTTTAATTAAGAACTTACTTCAAAAAATGTAAACGTAAAGACTTTGTGTTTACTGTGATTGCTCTGGTTCACAACGAACAATATGCCTAATTTAACAACAAAAACCAGAAAAACTTTTTTTAAAGGGAGATTCTGAATCACACAGAGACACTGTGGGTTACTGGTGTCTCTGAAGTAGGGTGTGTATGCACAGATTCTCTTAAGAGAACTTTCACTTGCTCTGTTTTCTCAATGATATAGATCACAAGGTCATCAGTAGAGAGGGAAGATGGAGCCAAGGGTTTTGGACGTCTGAAAAACAGAGAAGGTGTAAAATAGTTAACCTGAGAGAGCAGAGGCGTGAATGGATAGAAACGACTTCTTTCAGAGCCTTCTGGTTGTTGACGTTCATGAATTAATTATGATCGCAATTAGTAAGATGTGTGTGTGTGTGTGTGTGTGTGTGTGTGTTTCCAGCTGCATGTGCAGGAGAGGAGTAATGAATTGTAGCTCTGCCCTGGCCTCTGTGTGCGGAACCTAATGAGTGTGCGGGAGAGAAAATAGCCCTCCCTGGAGAGGCTGTAAGGTGAGCTGATGTTTTGATGACCCCAGTGAGAAAGAGACGGTGAAGTCTACCGTAGGGAATACAGGTGCAGGGAAGGATAGGGACTCGCGCTGATAACTGTGGTAGACGGTTTTTACTAATCTTCTTGTATTAGTTTCCTACTGTTGGGAAGCAAGTCACCATACATTTAGTGACATAAAGCAACACAGTTTATTAGCTCGAGGTTTCTGTTAGAAATCTAGGCATGTTTTACCTATGCACCCTCCCCACCCCTTCTCCTGCCCCGCACCCTGCTCTGCTCTCACAAGACTGCAGTCAAGGTGTTAGCAACGCTGTGTGCCCATCTGGAGTCTCTACATAGAGAAGGATGTGCTTCTAGGCTCACTCAGGTTGTTAGAAATGTTCCATTTCCTTCCAGTTGTACGTCTGGGAGTCTTAGCCCTCTTAGTTTGATGCCAGCTTCAGGTCCCGAAGTCATCTACTGTCCCCTGTTCTGTGGCCTTCTTCATAGGTAGCTCGCAACACGGCTGTCTGATTCTTCCAGAATAGCAGGAAGATGTTCCTTTCTGGTCAGAGAAGACAGACAGTCAGTCATGGCAGTGATATCCCATCAAACTTGTCATCTGTGGTGAAGTATCAAGGAAGTGGCATTCTAGGGGCGCCTGGGTGGCGCAGTCGGTTAAGCGTTCGACTTCAGCCAGGTCACGATCTCGCGGTCCGTGAGTTCGAGCCCCGCGTCGGGCTCTGGGCTGATGGTTCAGAGCCTGGAGCCTGTTTCCAATTCTGTGTCTCCCTCTCTCTCTGCCCCTCACCCGTTCATGCTCTGTCTCTCTCTGTCCCAAAAATAAATAAACGTTGAAAAAAAAAAAAAAAAAAGGAAGTGGCATTCTATCACCCTTTCCAGGTTCTATTGGTTAGAAGCCACACGTCTTCAAATGGTGGCTTGCCCAGGGTGGGATCCATTGGGTTTCACTGCAGGGTGTGTCTGCCTCAAGCCCTTTATTTGTTTTCACCTCTTTATTTACTCCTTTGGGTTGATTCTGGCCTCCGTTGTGTTCACTTGCTTTGGCCATTGGAATAACAGCAGATGTGATTCAAGAAGAGGCTTGAAACAATGCTCTTTGGGTCTTGCTTTCTCTTGGAAGCTTACTGCTATTGGAAGGAGCCAGGCTGGCCAGCATGTTGGACAGTGACCAGGTACCACACAGGAGAGTGAGGCCACCTTAGATTATGCTGTCCCAGACACTCTGTCAACTGACCGCAAGTACTTGAATACGCCCAGGAAAGATCAATTGAGACTTCCCAGAGCAGCTGGCTTATATTTCATTTTATATCTCCAGTTAGAGTTTGTCTGAGCACTCTGCATTCTTTTAAAAAGATGGAACATTGTATTTTATCTTTCAAATTTTAATGGTTTTCTATAGCATGCTAACAGTGGAGCTTCCTGTCATGGGTTGAATAATTGTGCCCTTCTAAAAGATATATCAAAGCCCCAACCTACAGTACCTCCTAATGTGATCTTATTTGGAAATAAGTTTCTTAAAGATTCAATTTCTTATATTTGATTCATTTATGTAAGCTTCATATTGTATATTTTTAAAATGTTTTATATAATTCACTAGTGAAGTTATTGTGCCCTGTAATTTTCTCAGTGAAAAGGTTTTTTTTTTTGTTTTTTGTTTTTTTTTGTTTTTTTTTTTAAATTTTTTTTTTCAACGTTTATTTTTGGGACAGAGAGAGACAGAGCATGAACGGGGGAGGGGCAGAGAGAGAGGGAGGCACAGAATCGGAAACAGGCTCCAGGCTCCGAGCCATCAGCCCAGAGCCTGACGCAGGGCTCGAACTCACGGACCGCGAGATCGTGACCTGGCTGCAGTCTGACGCTTAACCGACTGTGCCACCCAGGCGCCCCAGTGAAAAGGTTTTTAATAGAAATGCAATGTCTTTAAGATATAAAGATATACAGGGGCCCCTGGGTGGCTCAGTCAGTAAAGCATCTGACTCTTGATTTCAGCTCAGGTCATGATCTCACGGTTCGGTTTGTGAGTTCGAGCCCTGAGTCAGACTCCATGCTGATAGTGCAGAAGCTGCTTGGGCTTTGGTCTGTCTCCCTCTGTTTCTTCACTCTCCTGCTGACATGCTCTCTCTCTCTCTCTCAAACTAAGTAATAAACTTAAAAAACAAAGATCTGGGGCGCCTGGGTGGCGCAGTCGGTTAAGCGTCCGACTTCAGCCAGGTCACGATCTCGCGGTCCATGAGTTCGAGCGCCGCGTCAGGCTCTGGGCTGATGGCTCGGAGCCTGGAGCCTGTTTCCGATTCTGTGTCTCCCTCTCTCTCTGCCCCTCCCCCGTTCATGCTCTGTCTCTCTCTGTCCCAAAAATAAATAAAAACGTTGAAAAAAAAATTAAAAAAAAAAAAAAAGATGTAAAGATATACAAAGTTTCTATTTCTTCTTGTGTCAGTTTAAAATTTCTGACTTTTAATTTTCTTTTGCCCTCTAAGTTGTTGCATTTATTGTCATAAGGCTGTTCATAATTTTATTTTATTATAACTTTAATAATTATAAAATGTTTACTGATTTTCTCTTCTCTTTCCTGATATCAACATTATCCTAGATAAAAACAAATTCCTCCATCAAGTTATTTATCATATTTATTGATCTTTCCTTAGAAACAACTTTTGAGTTTATTAGGTCTATGTTTCGTCTTTTCTATTTTATTGATTTCTACCCTTTTATTTACTATTTTCTACTTTATACTTTGGGTTTATTTTTTTCTTGTTGACCTAGCATCTTAAAGTCAAAATTTAGATAACAAATTTTGAGAATTGTTACTTTCTTATTTAAGTATCAGATAAGCCAATTGTCCTCAACCACTGCTTTGGATGCATCCTATGGATTTGGGTGTATTATGTTTTTATTCCCACTTGAATAAAATAGTTATAAATTACTGAGTGAATCCCCCTTTTATTCATGTGTTATATAATGTTGTATTACTTAATATCTAAGTATTTGGTTACTTTCTACATACCATTTTGTTATTTATTTCTAACTGAATTCCATTTGGTCAATGACCTTACTCTAAATGATATTAATGTATTTAAATATACTGAGAATTGTTTTTATAGCTTACATTTTATTTATGAAAGGCATATGTGAATATTCTATCTGCGTTTGAAATTTCATAGGTCTGAAACTCACATGAGTTCCCACACTAGCCTCTATTTCTCTAATATGTGCTTTTTAGTTCATTCACCAAATGTCTACACCGATGGTTTTGAGCCTTACCTACTCTCCTCAAAGTTCTAAACCTTCTCATCTATTTTTCACAGAAAATGACCTCATTTCTCATTGCATAGAGTAAAATGGATGACCCAGACAGGAGTGCTCTCACTTTATGATACCAAATATAGAAACCTATTTTCCTTTTCACCTGATAAAGTAATGGAGTTTTTCTTCCTATCAAAGACTAATCCCTTTGCTCAGAAACTTGTATCTCTCTCTCTTTCATAGACCTTACCCAAAGTATATCCCTTATCTCTTATATAGTTTAAGCCTTTCAAGTAGTTCTTTCCCACCTGTTATTAAACTTGCTGCAACCAAGGAGAAAAAAAGCAGCAGAGCATCCAAACCCCTTTCTTTAACCCTCACCTTCCCAATGTTACCTTCAGATCTTTTACCCTCATTCACAGCAAAATTCCTCAAGCATGTTTTCTAGTCTTTATTTATTTCATCATCTTCGGTTCTATCCTGTCTATACAGAAATTTTACTATATTCCATTCAGATATTGTTAGTTACTCTAATAAGTTAACTAGCACATCTAACTTTTCATCAACACATGACATCTGTTTTCTCCCAAATGAGAAAGGACAATCTCAGAAACCAGCATGAAGGACTGTAACAAAATACTTGTCATTATCATACCACAAGGAATGGGCTCACAGATGCAAACTTTTCAGTGTGAACTGACATCATTTCAGTACATGGTCAGAAGACTTTAGGGGGTTGAGTGAGGATTTCCATGATTCGTTTTCAATTTCAAAATAGAAGACCTAATGAAAGCTGATTGTGAATCCAAGATCTTACCGAAAAATAATCACATGGACAGTAATAATAGTAAGAGAGAGAGAATATAATTTTGGTTATCTGTTTTTGACTATTATTGTTATTGTGCTACTGTATATATTCTGAAAGGCATACGAAGACATCGTTTACATTCTTCCTGACCTTTTTATAACTTCAGTAGACTCTGCTTGTATAAACTGAAGTGAGGCATTGCTTGATTTATATCTTGTTCTCACTGACTCCACAAAAATGCTTCTACTAAGTGACTTTGTTTTTCAAAGTAATGTAGTAATTTCCATGCATTCAGTAAGAATCTGTCCCTTTTTGGCCAGGTTATAGCTAGACAAATCAATTATACAACAAAGGATTCTATTTGAAAATACACCTCTTTTGAAAAGCTGATGATGCATATTATTGTAAATCCTTTGTGGGACCAGTGCCTATGAGGCCCTTTGAGGAAACTGATATAGTATCTCTTCTGGGGCTTGAAGCATTCAAAGTAAGAAAAGTCACTTTCTGGAACAACAGAAGCTTTAGCAGATTTGGGGAAATGCAAGAGAGAATAACTTACCCACATTAAAGTTTCTGTAAGCAAGACTGGGTGAAGATGATTTTCTTGGTTTTGAAATATACAAATATATATATATATATATATATATATATATGCATAGTAGAAACCACTAAAATGCAGTATCTAATGTGAAATATCTAATGTAATATCTAAGGTGAAATTTTGGCATGGTTCATTAAGTACTTGCATTAGGACTATATTTTTAACCTTTTTAGGATGATTCTCTGACAGTTTTTCTGATTGGAATTAATGGTAGAGATCAGTGCCTTGACTATATTTCTCTTAAGATTACTCTCTCTGAACAGGCTAGATTCCAGGAAGAGACAAGGCAACCATAAAGGGCCTGATTCAGGAAAGAATATGACCCGATCAAGGAGAATATTTCATAGAATATTTGCCATATACAAATGATAAAATATTATAGAGTTTAAAAAGTAACCAAATCAATACTCCAATATAAATATGAGCAGATTTCAAAAGTGTCAAGTAAAAAAAAAAGTCAAACCAGTGCAGAGTATAATACATAAGGGGGATGTGTGTGGGGAGTGTCAAACAGAATCATTACAAGTAATGGCGGCAAGAAACAGAAAATAAAATATAATAAATGTTTAAGTGGTGACAGGCATACAGCAAAGACTCTGATTTGTTATAAATGAGAACTGTGATCAAAATGAATGAAAGAGGTAAGAGATGAAGGTGAAAACTTACGTAGAGACCAGGCTGTGCTGGGCTGGGCACACCATCAGAAAAGTCTTAAGCAGACTAGAGACATCGGCTGATTCATAGTTCAAGTTGAGGACCTCGTTGCTCTGTAGACTGGATGGAAAGGCACCAGAGAGGGCAGCGTGGGTCCATCGCAGGAGTCCAGGTGGAGGTGGGGGAGAAGGTATCAGAGGGTGTGGGGGAAGCCATAGTGTAGGGAGAAGTAGGTGATCAGGTTCAGAACAAATTTTGGAGTTATATCACCATGGTTCTTGATGTGCTACAGCGGAGATAAAGGTGTGCAAGGCTTTGAGGTAAAAGGGGTTCAGTTTTGACTTTCAAGGTTTCGACTGAATAAGTAGATTGGGTAGTGGTGCTACCAGGATCACAATGTGATAAAGATAGGATGTAAAAAGTAAAATTGAGAATTGTTTTTCGTTATTTCTTTGTGCTTTATTTGATTTTATCTTAGAAAGAGAGAGCACGTGAGGGGGGTGGGGAGAGAAAGAGGGAAAGAGAATCCCAAGCAGACTCCACGCTCAGTGGGGCTCGATCCCACAACCCTGGGACCACGACTTGAGCGGAAACCAAGAGTCAGACACTCAACGAACTGAGCCATCCAGGTGCCCCTCTGCTTTTTTAAAAACTATGCGGTCCCTTAAGACAAGTTAAGGAGATGTGGCAGGTGTTGTCAGTAAGAAGGAGGTTAAGCTCTGATGTGCAGCATGGAGAAGACAAAGTGGGACAGGAGCGGAATTACCCGATTCACAATTTCAACAACTTAGGTTGGATAAAAACTTTGAATGCATAATTCTAAAGGAAATTCTGTCACTGTGCTTACAGAGAGATTGCCTTGAATCTCCCTGGCTATTTTTGGTCCTACCACACAAATAAACAAAACAATGTCAGAACCATTCCAGCTGGGTCGACAATTGGGACTGCAATTCAGGTAGTATGGCTTAATAGGTCTGAAATTGTGTGGTAAAGAAGAAGAGGAAAGTATAAAGCATATCTAAGTTAGAAGTAAATAGTGTCTGGAATATGTAAATCAGCCATATAAAAATAGAATGCCATCTTCATTTAAGAGACTCAAAGCTGGACCCACTAATAGGATATTGTTAAAATTGAGTATTCATTTCTGATTAAACAAGGAAAGAACTCTTAATTTTCTATAAATGGAAAGATATTTTCTTGACTTGCTGAAAATTATCTACCAGAAATTGCTGTAAACAAAATACTTAATGATGAAAAGTTGGAAAAACTTCCATTAAAATCAAGAATAATTATGATACCCACCATCACTATAATTATTCAGCACACTAGTAGTATACTGGAATAAATCATCCTTCTCATTAACAAAACTCATCGAGGCAACAAAATAAGTAGAATTCATCACACAGACACTGTCTGAGAAAATTCAGATTAAAGAAATACAGAGAGCTTTTTAAGTAGATGGACTGAAGGGACTTTCTGGTTAATGATAGGATTACTTGAAACATGATAGCACTTGCTAAACATAGTTCTTACTTTTTCAAACATATATTGAAACATTTTAACCTTCTTAACAACTTTACAAAATTGGTACAATTATTATCCCTGTTTTAGAGATTAGTAAACTGAGACATTAATTAAGTTGTCCAAGATCACCTTATTAGCAAAGATCCAAACCCAGGCCATCTGGTTCAAAAGCCTGTAGTTTTAACCATTAAGCTTTCTCATGGCTTTGACACACTTGCTTTAACATATTTCCATCAGTAGCAACTCTTGGGTCTGCCACTTAATCATCCCACACTTTTGATTTTCCTGATTGTACCAAGCACATTTTGTGATTTATCATAATGCAACATGAAACATCCCCCCAAAGTACCTCTTGTGTATCAGTGTCTACACTTAAAAGTGTGCTGATCTAATGGTCAATAAATTGAGAAAATGTTGGGAAACAATCTCCTGCAGGCACAGATTTTAGGATTCTTGTCCTCATATACCCTCTTCTGGTTATCCCACCCCCATTAGTTTATAGTCTTTCTTATTGTCGTCATTAACGAAACCAAATGGTAAGACTGAAGGAAGTCTATATATTTCAAATTACCATCGATTTTGTTTAATAAATGATATACTATTAAATTAAAACTCACATCAGGAAGAATGATACTCAGGAACAACAATGCTTGAATATTGTGCCGTTTCTAATGGAGAAAACAATTACCTACATCAGTGTGTACAGACTGGAAAATATTCCATTAAGTCTGAATGGAATATTCATGTCCAAAACAAGATTGCTAAATAATGGACTCTATAGTTAAGTTCAATTGCATTGTTTTAGGACTGAGTTTCTAATAATGCTTAATTATTATTTTATTATTTATTATTATTATTTTTATTTTCTGGCTAATACAATAATTTTATTTAAAATTTTTTTTCAACTTTTTTTTTTTTGAGAGACAGAGAGAGACAAAGCATGAAGAGGAGAGGGGCAGAGAGAGAGGGAGACACAGAATCCGAAGCAGGCTCCAGGCTCTGAGCTGTCAGCACAGAGCCCAACGCGGGGCTTGAACCCACAAACCATGAGATCATGACCCGGGACGAAGTCAGCCACTTAACTGACTGAGCCACCCAGGTGCCCCTGGCTAATACAATAATTTTAAAAGAACATCATATCTTTAGCACAAACTATTAACGAATCTTGATTAACTTGTTTTTAAGTAAACAACAGCCATGTATTTTGCTGAGCAGATTTTTCAAAGCAGAGAAAAAAAAAGAATTCATCTAAGATCACAAATATTACGTTCATAATAACTAAGGTTAAGAATGTTTCACAAAGGTGCAAATCTAAACAAAACAAAAAAAATATGTGAGGTGCACTTATTATTTGTGACACAATTGTTTTCAGCTTTACTGAGGTATAGGTGACAAGTAAAATTGTAATGTGTTTAAAGTCTACACTGTGATCCACAATCAAGCTAATTAACACATCCATCAGCTCACACATTTACCTTTTGGAAGGGGCAAGGAGGCTTAAAATCTACTGTCTTAGAAAATTTCAGTTATAGAATACAGTATTAACTATAGTCACCCAAGAAGAGATCCTGAGATTTTATTCATCTTATAACTGAAGGTTTGGAACCTTTTACAAATGTCTCCCCATTTCTCACATTAGCCAGCCCCTGGAAGCCACCCTTTAGCCTTGTTTCTGTAAGTTTGGCTTTTATTTTTCTTGCATTTCACCTCTAAGTGATACCACGCAGTATTCATCTTTCTCTGTCTTCTTTCACTTAGCATAATACCTTCCGGGTTCATCCACCTGCAAATGGCAGGATATCTTTCTTTCCTAAAACTAATATTTCATTAGGAACGTTCTTCAGGCTGAATCCTAAAGAATGTTGGCTTCTTCCGTAAATCTTGTTGCCAAATACGTTCTCTCAGTTTGGTATCCAGGAGGCATGTGAAACTCAGTCTGTGTAAACTACAATTCATAATTCTACCCTGTCGTCCAGACCTGTTATCTCCTACTCTTCCCAGCTCAGTTAAATGACGCCACCATCCACACAGTTCTGAAACCAAAACCAGAGTCTTCCTAAACTTTCTCTTTTCTTTACTCCTTAAGCCAATCTGTCGGCAAGGCCTGAAATCTGAACTCTGAAACATATCGTGACTCAGCCTGCTTCTTTTCAGCTGTCCCCTTTCCACCTTCGATCAAGAGGTTAGCAAGTGCCAAGGCTTTTGCTAGAATTTCTGCCTTTATGGTCTGATGGTAAGTTTAGTGCAAAAGAAGACAGAGCCATGGTGACAAGACTGAGAAGAGATGTACACGTTATACATTGATGCATGCGTGAGTGATGTTTGAGATACGCTGTTCTGAAACGTCAGAAAAAGTGGCGCATGTGCACCTGCACACCTGAGGGACACAGACGGAGTGGGAAGGTGAGCGAGCTGTATGGATGAATGGCATCGTGTAAATGAAAGGCATTGGTTCGCAAAGGATTTGTCTTCCGGGGCCATATATATTGTGCCGACTGGATTCTCAATACGCATGGGCCTGTGGCTCAGGTTCGAATTCTTCTTTCTCTCATATTACTAAGGGGACTCATAATTTCTTGGGCACCTGGACTATTATTGCAGTGTATTACAATAATTTTCTGTGTTTTACAGACTGAGAAATTCAACATAAATAGATTAAACCTCTAGACCACAGAATAGAGTAACTAATCAATTTTTTTGTTCTTTGAAGTCTCTACCCTTTACACCGTACCACGGTGATGGGTCTATGTCTCGTTCATATTCATACGGACAGTGCTAGCATAATAGCTCATACTCATAGAAGCGTGTTGAATTTCATGCATAAACTAGAACATTTCTTTTTTTACAAAAAAATATCTATTTTGTATTTCTCACTGAGTAATAACTAATTTAATCGATTGATCAATATTTGGCAGTGAATGAGGTAATATTTTAGTCAAAGTTCAACAGAGCTTCTGTAACATCCCTATGAATGTTCCATGGTTCGTACATGGTTCATTTTTCCTTTGTCTACATTTCCTAAAAATAACCTAAAATCATTTTTAAATCAAATGAAAAAACCCTTGCATTTATAATACTTTGATGGCTGCTAAATTACAATGTCGACACGCAGATGTGAAACTGAACTATATTTAGAGAAATGGCACCACTCTGAAATAAATGAGTTCAGGTGAATAATTACTTTCTATCTATAAGTCTGGGAATTTCTAATACATCATCTGTCTGTTCTCACAGTGCAGAAAGGAGAGTTAGTTCTTTGTAGATTGTTAATTATAACCTTTAATAACTGATTTCAAACTCCCAGTCGAATATACATTTCTTCGTTATAAATGGCACTCTGTAAGCATGACATTTTTAAGGAAATACAGTGTGAGATTTGCTTGAAACAGATATCCTACATGGGTATAAATCTCTAATTAATATTTTTTTTCTAAAATTCTGTAGTTAGGCCCACAGAGTCCACAATCCCTGAATAGGTACCTAAGTCTTTAATGGGAGCTTCAGATGTGACTTCAAAATCTCTTCTCTTCCCCCTTAGTAAACATCCGCGTGCAATGTCCACACATCATTCTCCTGATGTTCCTCATGGGGAACTATACTTTCAGACAGTAGGTATTACAGAGCACAACGCCAAAAATTCCTTCGTACGGTCAAAGAGGTCTTGTGTGGTTCTAAGAAAATATTCAGGGAGGTGGGAGCTAGCTTCAGAGCTGGTAGGCGCCTGGTGGCAAGTCTTCCTCCTAGTGATGAAGAAACACTTCTGCTCTCTCGCAATCTTTCAAGGTCATCTCTGTCAGAGTATGGCACACACTGGGGAGGTTCTGATGGCCGATTTCCAAATAAGCCACCTTAGGGGTGATGTAGCTTCGTACCACTACTTGAGGACAATCCTATCTTTAGAACTAGACCAAAGGCAAGATTCTATATTGTTTTATTGGGACATTTAACAGGTAATGTTTCTTAAGTAATTGCTGTTGTATCCGACACTGTACTAAATGTTTTAACTGCATTATGTTCAGTAATAGTCTCAGCAGTGGAATGAGGTACTAAGTACTATGATTATACTCTTTGCTTTTGCTGAGGCAAAACAAAACAAAACACAAACCAAACAAGACACAACACCAAAAACCTTAAGATTTAAGGAGTCTTTGTAACTTGATCCAGGCCATACAGTACGTGAAGGCTATGATCACATATACCATACTGTCTTCTAGGAAGGAGTTGATTTCTTTTTGACAGATTCATATCCCTTATTCACTGTTAGATTTTTCTGGAATTAAACTATACTTGTGATTATAAAAGTTGTAATTTCAACACTCGGTGATTTTAATTTGTTTTAAATACAAAATATTCAGAACTAGTGACCTAAGTCCTCTAGATTTGAGACTATAAAACCTTGAGATATGTAGAATGTTCATCTTCCCATTGCCGCAATTATGTGGGTCGAAATGAAACTACAAAAAATGTATTGGTCCTTCGTTATAAGTTAGAAAGATTATCCCAGATGTACCAGTTTGCCTAAAAGGCAGCTGATAAGCTATTTAAATATAAAGTGTGTTTTAGCTGATAAAATGTCAGTAAAATCAAAAATGAATGAATGTCATGGAAGAGTCAGGTTAATTAGGAAATGACCCCCTGAGTACCGTCTGGCATATAATGGAATTAGTGATTTTAACACTTACACATTGATGCAAAGCCAAGGGGCCACGAAAAGAGAGTGTTCTATTCTGATAATTAAAGAATCAGAGTATTCCAAGGCACTGGGACGTTTATAAGGTCAGGCCCTCTTTTATGTTTCAGTCATCCCCAAAATACCATTTACTAGTAATGTGCAGCTCATTTTGAAGATTTTGAAGATTTCTTCATTTGTGCAATACCTCATGAATCCTGTATTTTAGTACCTGAAGGGTATTTTTATTTTGTGCCAGAACATAATCCTTACATCAAGCTGAATATGTGTCCGTAAAAGAACAATTGTGAGAATTGAATAATTTTTAAATATTTGGAATTGCTTTCTAAATATTAATCCACTTTATTATGTTCACTTTTATTTGAAAATTTAATATAATTTGTTAAATATTATATACTCTAATGTAATATATACTATATATGCAAAATATGCTATATAATGTATATACTATATAAATATACTTTATAGTATATAAAAGTATATAAAGGTATATGCATATATATCATATATATCTAATTCACATATTTTATTAATATATGGTTAACTTTTATAAACAACCCAATTTTAAAAGTACAGAACAAATACATATTTTTATGTAAATATTCCTATATGAATATTATTTGTGACTAGCATGTAAAGGATTTCTATGAACATTTATCCATCTCCTCTCTTTATTTGAGTGTTATTTACTCTTTGTCTTATACTTCTTCTTCCTTACCAATTTTACTCATCTATGGTCAGCTTTTAGTACATTATTCTAAACCTTATTATTTTTCTGAAGTGCCTATCTTAATTCTTACCACCTCATTCACAGCAGGAAGCCTTGCACCACTATTTTTGAAAAACATGAAAGATACAAGAATATTTATGATATCTTATGGGCTATACCCCTCTTATCCAATGACCAAAAATATTTCCAACAAATCTGTAGATATTTCATTCCACCTATACTGTGATTATTAAGGTCAAACTGTCTTGAGCCTATTTAAAAAAAAAAAAATATATATATATATATATATATATATAAACTTTAAAATCTCAGGAAATAGCAATTAGTCATAATTATAAACTAGATGGTTATACAGGTTATACTAGACAATGAAGGAAAACCTGAGATTGCACAGGGTCACTAGGAAAACAATTCTTACAAAAAAAAAAAAAAAGAGGAATAAATAAGTCGTAACCTGAGGTGATTCCCCAAGTTTGATCAGAGCTCCACCGTTGTCCCCAAGATGTAAGTATCTTGGACAGTACTGGACAGGAGTGATAAAGTAATATCCAAGTTTTCATAACTATATGTCAAGTAACTATGATTGTTAACTAACATTTCTCTAAAAATTTCAACAAAAAAGTCATTTACTTATTCTTATATGGATGCCTTTAAGAGAGGAAAAAAGGAAATGAAGACAAAAGAAAGTGAAGAGTAAAGGTGAATCTATCACCATGGGAGAAACACTTATGGGATTAATCTCACACACTATACAAAAATTAGTTCTAAATGAATTAAAGACTTAAATATAAGGCTAAAACCATAGATCTATAGAAGAAAACAGGACAAAAGCTTCCTGACGTTGGTCTGGCGAGGATGCAACTGAAAAGTACAGGCAACAAAACAAAATTGATAGATGGGATGGCATCCCATTAAAAGGGGTTCTGCACAGCAAGAACACAACCAGCAGGGTGAAAGGTAACCTATGGAACAGTAGGAAATCTTTGCCTGTTGTACATCTTATAAGTGTTAATATCCAAAATATATAAGGAACCTACACAGCTCAATAGCTGAAAACTAATAACACCAATTTAAAAAATGTAGAAAGGACTTGAATAGACATTTCTCAAAAGATGACACACAAATGGCCATCTGGTACATGAAAAGGTGCTCAACATCACTAATCAGCAGGGAAATGCAAATCAAAACCACAATGAGCTATCATCTCACACCTGTTAAAATGACTATTATCAAAAAGTTAAAAGCTAAGTGTTGGTGAACTGTTGGTGGTAATGTAAATTGATATAGCCATTATGGAAAACCATACGGAGGTTCCCTTAAAAGTTTAAAATTGAATTCCCATAAGATCCAGCCATTCTGCTTCTGGGTATATATCCAAAGACAGTGAAATTAGTATCTGGAAGAGATATATGCATCCCCATGTTTATTACAGCATTATTAACAACAGACAAAACGTGGACACAACCTAAGTATCCACTGACAGATGAATGGAAGAAGGAAATGTGAGATACATCTCTCTCTCTCTCTCTCTCTCTCTCTCTCTATATATATATATATATATATAGAGAGAGAGAGAGAGAGATCTATTATATGTTATTATGGAATATTATTCATCCATAAAAAGAAAGACATTTTACCATTTGCAACAGCATAGTTGAAACTAGTGGATATTATGTTAAGTGAAATGAGCCAGACAAAGAAAGACACATACCGTGCGCTATCTCACTTAAGTGTGGATTGTAAAGTAGTCAAATTCATAGTAGTAGAAAGTAGAAGGGCTTTGCCAGAGGCTGGGGGAAGAGGGAAATGGGAGATGTTCATCAAAAGTTACAATATTTCAGTTATGCAGGATAAATAATTTCTAGAGATCTAAAGTATGACAACATGACTCTAGTTAATCCTATATTGTATATTGTAAATGTGCTAAAATATTAATTATGTGAGATAATGAATATGTTAGTTAACTAAATTGTGACAAAGATTTCACAGTGCTGCATATATATATATATATATACACACATACATATATATATATATATATATACACATACATATATATATATACATATACACACATCAAATCATACATCTTAAATATATAGAATTTTTATTTGTCAACTATAACTCAACAAAGATGGAGAAAAAAAACCTCAGGAGTCAGTTCTGCTTACTGGGTGAGTCTGGGTAACAGGTAAAGAAGCTTTCTATGTGAAGCCTCTGAAATGTGTGTGTACTAGAAGTAATTGACATAGAATTATTAAGAAAAAAACTCCAAATATCATCTGGTATTAGGGTATTAAGAACAATTCCTTCAAAGAAATGTGTTCAGAACATATTTGTAACAATTTTCGTATTTCTCAATGTCATTATTTTACTATGATTTTTTATAGTTTGCCTAATTAAAAAAATTATACATCTAATCTCTTTACCCCATCTTTCTTCCCGTCTCCATAGATGTTTCCATTGTTACAAGAAACATGCCACCTTGATGCATATTATTTGAGAAGCACATGTACCATTAAAAAATGTAAGTATAAAAGTTAGCCAAGCTTGAGTTTTTCAAGTGATTCACACTTTTTGCAATGTTTTATCCATCAGTGCAGAAGACGTTAACAGAGATGGTCTTCTAGAAAGATGCTTACTGAAGCCAAATGCAAAACAAAAAAGTGTAATTGTCTTTTGTGTCTCTCTAGGCCTGAGAAAGAAAAGTCGATTCTTATGAACAAAATAAGATGTGTGCATAACTAACTTTCTTAATTTTTCTGCAATACTTCCATTTTCCTGCTTCCTCCCATTTTCCTGTCTCATCTTGGTTGCTAGAGTGGTAAATGAGAATCCTAAGCCTAGTTCCCTGTCTCTTCTCTTGGCATTTACTTCTAGCTGCTGTATGATCTTTGATGTAGCTCTTCTCCAGTGAGTGTAAGAGATCTGCATTAACACAGTGCTGGGCATTTGCTCTCACAGTCTTAGAAGATGAGTTCTGGTTGGTACAGAAGCAAACTCACAGGATCACAACAGAAATATTAACTTACTGTGTATTAATGTATATTTGTCATTATTTCATTAATAACAATGATGCAAATATAATTCAGTTGATTTACATGATTGTTAGGACAGGACCTGGTAAAGTCCTCAAACCTTTGTCCATTTTGGAGCCAAGCCATACATAGCCAAACCTGTTGAAGTACATGGAGACAAGGAAGCTGGGCTGCCTAAATGATATGATTTCCAGATGCAGAGAAAAGGTCTGAGATTTGGAAGGGGGGAATGGTTCAACAAGTAGGTAGTTCTGTAGATCCATCTTCAAAAAAGATTCATGCTAAACTCTTGGGTATTTCAATTCTCAAGAATCCCTATGGAAGATTCAGGGAAGAAGGAAATCATTATGTGAATCCTTATGAAAGATTCAGGAAAGAAGAAAATCATTCCATTGTGTATGTATATATATATTACTAGATGGAATATTACTAGATGATCAAAAAGAATGAAATCTTACCCTTTGCAACAACATGGATGGAACTAGAGTGTGTTATGCTAAGTGAAATAAGTCGGTCAAAGAAAGACAAATATCATATGATTTCACTCATATGTGGAATTTAAGAAACAAGACAGATGAACATAGGGGAAGGGAAGCAAAAATAAGATAAAAACAGAGGGAGACAAACCATAAAAGACTCTTCAGTACGGAGAACAAATTGAGGGTTGCTGGTGGGATGTTGGGTAGAGGGATGGGCTACATGGGTGATGGGCATTAAGGAGGTCACTTGTTGGGATGAGCACTGGGGGTTATATGTAAGTGACGAATCACTAAATTCTATTCCTGAAATCATTATTACACTATATGTTAACTAACCTGGATTTAAATATTAAAAATTTCATTCAAAAATATATATATGGAGAGACAGAGAGAGACAGACAGAGAGAGAGAGAGAGAAAATCGGTGTCCCATACATTTGTTGAGTCTAGAACTCTTTAAGCCTTTTGGAGCTTAGGTAGAACTTGTATGTATTAGCAAAAAAAATCCACCTGGAATTTGATGTAGATTGTGTTTAAACCACAGATTAATTTATGGATAATTGGCATCTTAAAAATATTGACTCTTCTGATATATGAACATAGTATATCTTTAGAAAAAAAGAAGAAACTCACTAGCCTACCTATGTAGTAAAAGAAAGACAAGCATAAGCAATTGGGATGATGGGCGAGAAGTGTTTATTCCATGAGGGCAAGGACGGTGGCTGTTTGGCTCAACATTTTATTTCACATTCCCTTGCACAGTTTTTGACCGGAGTTCCTGGATACATCTGTAATAATTGAACATCAATAATATGAGTAGAACTTTGTGGATCAATCCAGAGGCAAGTAGTATTGGCAAGAAAATTGGCAGAGAACTAGTAGCATATTTAGAAGATTCAAGACCTCAAATATGAAAGATTAGACAAAAATCATTCTTATAAGACTCTCATTTTGATTTTTGCAATCTCAATGGTCTTGTAATACTTAAATACATGGAAGCAAATATATACATTAAACCTCATCTCTTTGTGTGTAGAAATAAGATCTAAACCATTAGAATTAAATTCACCAGGCCCTTCAGTGCCTTTGAACTCTGAAATGCAGAGACCTCAAGCTCTCCCAGGGAATGTAGACTAGAGAAAATGTGAAAGTCTATGGTTTCTGTGTGATGAAATGGCAGTCAAAATACTTATTAAAGTATAGTATAGGGGAGCCTGGGTGGCTCAGTCAGCTGGACATCTGACTCTTGATCTCAGCTCAGGTCATGATCTCGCAGTTGGTGAACTCAAGCCCTGCACTAGGCTCCATGCTGATGGTGCAGAACCTTCTTGGGATTCTGTCTCTCCTTCTCTCTGGCCCTCCCTCACTTAGGCGCTCCCCCCCTCCCTCTCTATCTCAATAAATAAACAAATGTTTTTTAAACAAAATAAAGTCTAGATGTAGACTCCTATATATGTAAATGTACTATATGTATTTCAAACCCTAAAAAAAAAATCCCCTCCCTCTGGAAACGATACTGACAGCACCCTATTTTAAGCAGAGACTGACAAGGGGCACGTAAGGAGAGCAGATTTCTCCAATTCTTGAAAAGCAGCTGCGGTCAAGGTTGGTGCAATTTACACGACTTACACTTAAAAGGCAACCCACTGCTCACTTCTCCAGAAAGATAATTCCAAAAAGGTCACTTTGAGGGAATTAAACCCTTTAAACATACCCCTTCTTAGCTCTGCAGATAATGTCGCACAAGCCTTCAGTTAGGTGTCCTTCCCATTTTTAAGTGGGTGTTACTAATATGTGTAAGGTGGGCTCTTAATGCTGCCTGAAGGTTTGGTTCACTCAGATCGTCTCAAATTGTAGTGGTAATAACAACATAATCAAAATTAAACGGCTTTAGTGTTTTCTAATGAAGCAACCATTCTCCAACTGATTTTGCTCAGTGTGTGTGTACATGTGTTTCTGTGTGTCTTTATCAATAATGCAAATCTTCCTTGAACACCAAGAATAACGCCATGAAAGTCAAATGCCGTCTCCTTCCACAACTGGTAGGCAATTTCTGCCAAAATAGTCATTGCCACGAGATGCTTCGAAAATTCTGCTGCGTTATTGTTACAGATTTGGTAGCAGCTAATCTTTTTGACATTGTATAAATTAGAGTATAATGTGGTAAATTACTGTCCCAGCAGGAGATGCACTTCTCGAAGAACAAACACTCCGAATCTTGAGGATCAGGTAATCAGAAAAGGTAAATTATTAGAGGTCAATTAGTCCATTATGTATTTATTTCCCTGATTGATGACATATATAAAATAGACATTTTGCATTTTAATTCAAGGGTTTTAAAATGTGAAGACTAAATAAAATTGCAGTGAATTGACTCACTCCTAGATGGCCTATAATTACCCTGACATCTTAATACATTTAACTGACAACATCACAAAAATCCAACCAATATGAGAACCTTGGGGTCACTATTTCCTTTGTATAAAAATAGATATTTTATTTGCGTTTTTGCTGGTATTAAAAGAGTGGCTATATTTTCTGAAGCGTTTTAAACACTTGTTAGATTTATTCACACTTTAAGAGTAATCCAGAAGAGCTTAAGAAGTCATATTTTTATAGGATAAATAAGTCGGGAGGATGAAAAGTATAGCATAGAGTCAACAATAATGTAATGGCTTCGTCTGGTAACAGATGGTAACTACACTTACCGTGGTGAGCATTTTGTAATGTATAAAATTGTCGAAACCCTATGTTGTACACCTGAAACTAATATAATATGTCAACTATATTTTTAAAGAAAAAAAGAAAGAAAGAAACTGTAGTTCTGTAATTGGAAAGCACGTTTGCTCTGGAATTCTTGGAACCAAGTTTCCTAACGTGTTTTGCTTTTGGGTTTCTGACCAGATAAAAAATATTTTGTATCTGTGAAGGCCGTGCTCAGATTACAGGAATCTAGATTATAATTGGGTATGTTATACTGTACTGATTATTGACAGGGTGCCTCAGTGAGGTGGGCAATTCGCTCCAATTGACGTACTAGAATCTTTGAATCTCATTCCTTGTGTAAATACATGCTTCCTTTGTAATTTACGGACTTTGGAAAACTGTTCTTCTGGTCGGCTTGAGTTGATTCAAAAGCAGACTTCTTGGCAAAAGAACATCATCAAGGATCAGGATTTCAAAACAAATGGAGGGGGTAACATATGCCCAAAGGCAGGCCCCATCAGAATCCAGGAACCTGGGGATAGTGTTTCTATTGCTATGTAAGGCTGTGTATGCTATGTGTGTATGGTAAAATAGTGTTAGCCTTTGGAATGTTATGCTTTTATCTGGCTTGGATGTAGTTATTTGTTTGTTTGTTTGTTTGTTTGTTTGTTTCTCAATAATAGAACCAGGATGAGGATATTGCCTCTGATTCTTAGGGCACCATTCATTTTCTTAGAGGACTGGCCCCCGTTCATATTTTCACAGTCAAGGACCCTGATAGAGAAAGAGCCTCCTAGTGGTTTTGGAATCTAGAAGGCAAAATACTTCATGTGAACTCAGTTGTTATTTCTTGAAACAGCTGTTACGGAAAAACGACACTGAAACTGATAAAAAATGCCAGGTTTTTTAATGTCAGAAAAATCCCTTTGAGACAAAGCAAGATCTCCTTCCACAGCTCATTGTGAAAACTGAGTGACATTGGAAAAGGACAATTGTGACTACATAATATGTCTTTAACTTTGGGTTTGTAAATATTTTTACGGTTTGAAAGGATAAGTTAAATGTCAACAAAACAAAAGACTTCCAGTGATAAAATTGCTCTAAAAATAATTTTAAAAACTTTTAATTTCTGTTCAGCACAAAAGCCTACAGTTAATAAAGAGTGATAATAGACTAATTTCCTGTTTACTATTATAACTGCTTGCTTTGTAGCCTTGGTGAGGTTTTCTTTTTAATTAACTCTTTAGTAGCTATATTTGCAGTTAATAAATAATACGATTAGGGCTTGTGTTATTTTTTTCAAGGTAACTGTTTAATCTTTTCTTTGAACACATACACGTGATTAAAAATGCCCCTTACGCACAATAGAAAAAAAAAAAATAGTTCATTCACGTGATAGCACATTCCTGAACTCTGCAGTGCTTAGGCTTGGTAGTTTTTCTTCTACACTCTTCTCCAGATTCCTCTGCCTCTGGTACCGTGGTCTTCAAGGGTAGCCTGCTTTTCCATAAAGGGCAGTCCTGGTAGAGACCTTTCACAGCCACCTGGAGCCCTCCCAGCAGGGGCTCTCAGAACATGCCATTCTTTCTTGCCAAGGTTAAATGAATGGCCTACACCAAATCTCATGACCTAATGTCCGTGTGCACGGCCCTTGCGTGAATACCACTAGGCAATAGCTTCGTAGACACTGAGTTTTATTGAAGAAAAACCACAAACCAGACAGCATAGTCCCTGTATACATACAGAAGCAGCAATTTCAGGTTAACCTTTAGGGCTTTGCCAGTCCTGCCATGTTTTCTAGCCAGCCTCTCTCCCATTCTCCCTTTGGGTGGATTTAAAACATGTGTGCTCTTTTCAGATATTCTCCACCTCACTGCAAATCACCTCAACGGTGACTTCTCTTTCCTGTCAACAATTCTTTACATGGGCATTTTTACCTACTGGTTTCCTTTCCTTTCCTGATGCACAGGAATCCATCCCTCACTTTTCTGTGTCTATGGAGATTCCACTTTGTTGATTATCTACGTATAGTCCATTCTCTTTTGAACAAGCTTTAACCCAACATGAAACTAAATATCTTTCTGCCATTGTTCATTCTCCTCTGGCTTTTTATCTTCACTGTCCACTTTTCTGCTGAGAAGACTTTTCTGTGCATGTTTTTTACCGTTTGGCTTTTCCCATACGCTCTGAAATATCCTTAGTATTGATCAAATGCTCAAATACCAAGTAGAGCATAAAATCATAGCTCCTCTAGAATTATGAGACACGGATGTTCTCGGAGAAAACGGGGAGGAGAGATTACTAACTGGAGTAGCTGAGCAATCATTAATATATTTGTTGCACTAAATTTAGAAAAATGTCATTGGCTGCATAATGACTGACCATACAATCTCATGTGTAAATTATGATCTTTTTGAAAATCAATACTATGTGTTGGAATTATGTATTACTTTACTCAATGAATATAAATGCTTAATCAATATTTTATGGGAGACGAGAGAATGTGTATACATAAGTGCAAGTGTAAATACTGAGTCCCCAAGAACAGCCCTTGACAGACTTCTGAGACACTCCAAAATATCGCTATAAAACTATACTTTTTTTTAACTAGAGTGATTCACCCTTAGTATACTTAGTTCAAAGAATTTTTGCTGCCATAACAATGAAAATGCCTTGCATTCCCTGAGGAATATTAATAGGAATTATGAATTTTTAAAGTTTTTTAATGCATCAATAATTTCCTTCTTGCAAAATAGCCTTAAACTTTGGGAGAGTCAGGTAATACCACTAATCTATCAGTGAAAGAACTGACAACTAGGAAAGTTAAATAACACTGTGAATGATATTAAATATTACCTCCTATTCAGTCACAAATTGGAACTTGGGTTTGGGGCTTTGAATATTGCTTTCTTTCTATTTCATCAATCCCAGTGGCTTCCTGCCAGGTGGTTACTTCTTCCTATCAATACGCTGAGTTTAAATGCTCCAGGAGAGAGGCACATGGGTGGTTCAGTTGGTTAAGCATCGAATTTTGGTTTAGACTCGGTCATGATCTCGCAGTTTGTGAGTTCAAGTCATCGGGCTCCATGCTGACAATTCAGAACCTGCTTGGGATTCCCTCTCTCTCTCTCTCTCTCTCTCTGTTCCTCCCCTGCTCATGCCCTCTCTCTCTCGCTCTCAAAATAAATAAGCTATAAAAAATTTAAAAAAGAAGCTCCAGAAGAGAGGCCAAGAAAATTAAAATACTGGAGCAAAGATGCATCTATCAGATGGCAATAGCCAATGGCTGTTAGCCTGAAGATGGCTGAGAAAGGTGAACAGGCTCTAAAGAGATGGAACATCAACAATCTCTCCCCTGACCCAGCTTCTGAAGAGCCATCCAAGCCGGTCAGCCTCATCCCACTTGAAGTAATCAATGGTGTGTATGCCTCAGATCCAGACTTACATTTCCAGTCCACTCAGGAAGCTAAGAAAATGCTGTCCCGGGAAAAGGAACCTCCTCTAAAACAGACTGTTGAAGGAGAGCTCTTTCCTAGGCTGGTCGAGTTCCTGAAGTCATCCCTTTACCCCTGCTCGCAGGCAGAGGTAATCTGGAGTCTGACCAACATTGCTTTAAGGACTTCAGAGAAGACCTGAGCCGTTGTGGAAGGACGCTATCTGTCTCATCTTTGATTGAGCTCCTGTCTTCCTTCCACAGGACTGTGTGTGAACACACAGGGTGGGTTCTTGGTTACACAGCAGACCACCCAGAGTTCAGAGACATCATCTCAAGCAATGCCATCCCTCATTTGCTGACCCTGGTTTCACCAACCATATCAGTCATGTTTCTGTGGAAAATTACACTGGTTTTGTCCACCCTGTGTCAAAGTAAGAACATAAACCCTTTTGAAAATGCACTAAAGCAAATGTGGCCCGTCCTCTTCCGTCTCCTTCACAACCATGATAGCAACATTCTCTTGGACACCTGCTGGTCCCTGTCCTTCCTCACCAATGGCTACAATGGGTCCTTTGGCCAAGTATTTGGTACAGGATCCTGCCCGGGTTGGTCAGCTAATGAACGGCTCAGAGCTCGATGTCTTGACCCCCTCCCTCCACACTGTGGGAACACTGTCACTAGAATGGGTCCGCAAACCCAGGTGGCCATGGCTCAGGCATGCTGAATGCGCTGCTCCAGCTTCGATGGTGTGCCCCAAGGCCTCCATCCAGAGCAGGCAAGCCTGGGACCTGAGCTCCATCGCTGTGGGGCCCTGCTGGCACATCCAGCCTGCAACAGTCTCCTTCCCTTGGTGGCTCTGCTAGAAAAATGGAGAATTTAAAGCCCCGAAAGAGGCTGCCTTCACTGTGGGGTACTGCGGACCAGTTGACCTAGCATGTCCGCTCCGGAGTATTGGAGCCACTGGACAATCTTCTCATCATCCAAGACGCCAAAACTGTTGTCATTGTCCTCGACACCATCTCTTGTCTCCACCGTGTGACAGAGAAACTGTCTGAGAAGGAAAACTTGTCTTCTGACAGAACTCAGTGGGATTGATAGACTTGAAGTTTACAACTTCACGAGGAACATCATGTGTCCAGACTTCTTTAGACACTATAGAGAGCCGCTTCACTGAGAAAGAAGACAATGGCATAACATTCCCAGTCCTAGGCCAGGATCATGAATTCTTAAATCGCTTACCAGCAACACAGTTACCAAAGTTCCACAACTTCTAACCCAATGAAGAAAACCTCAAGGGTAACTTTCTGAAGGAGTATCCCTCCTAGATTCTAGTGTTTCAGAGGTGTAAAGATTTTTAAACTGAATATTAGTTAACATTTCCCACACTTTCATTGCCATTTAAAGAACACGTATAACTACGGGCCCCTGGGTGGCTCAGTCGGTTGAGCGTCCCACTTCGGCTCAGGTCATGATCTCACTGTCCGTGAGCTCGAGCCCTGCATCGGGCTCTGTGCTGGCAGCTCAGAGCCTGGAGCCTGCTTCCGATTCTGTGTCTGCCTCTCTCTCTGTCCCTAACCCACTCGCATTCTGTTTGTGTCTCTCTCAAAAAAAAAAAAAAAAAAAAAAAAAAAAAAAAAAAAAAAAAGCATTAAATTTTTTTTAAATAAATTAAAAAAAAGAATATGTATAACTATACAATTCCATAGGTACAGGCAAGGATCACCCCCAAACCAAAAAGACCTGTACCTCCCATTGACTGAGGCGATTTCAAATATAACTACTTCAGTGACTTTCTACTCTTGTGCCAAAGTGTGAACCCGAGTTGTTCACACACACTGAAGTTGTCCAAACTGGGGAATCCCAGAAGAGAACTCATGCTCGAGTTCCCAGGAAATGAAAGAAATATTTCAAAAGTATCACCTTCAGTTTATGGGAAGAATCACAAACAAGAGACAGAACAAGATAGAGATTTATATAAAAGCAGGAACAAGTAGGAAATATAAATAACCAAGGTCCAGTTCTATTACCTTTGTAAGATGAAAACATGATTTAAGGGGATAGAGCAAGACAGGCTCTACCTGGCATTTCCTCACAGGTTGAACTGAACCATTTGTCATAGCACTTTTGTTTAAGAAAATTAGGTTTCACATGAATTATGAAGTTATACAATTTGCCCACCTGTTTCGTTCATGACAGGTTTTCTTCTCAAAAGTCTTAGAATACCTTTGGGATTCTACCAAGAAAAAAGCCACTGAGTATCATGTAATAATTTAAAGGCATATCATTCTTCTGTGTCCATTAGGTCACTTAACATATCTTCAACTACTCCATCAATAATTTTTGGTAGAATTACCTGTTGTTTTATATCCGATTAGTGACAGAAACCTGAAAGTGAGATTCTGGAGACTATTGAAAAAATTGAGAGAAAGATTGAAATTTATCTTATTTAACAAAAGTTTTTTTTAACACATAAATATTTCTCAAAATAATGGAAGCACCCATGAAATAGAAAATTTAAAAAAATGCAGATAATGTAAAGAGAGATTTAACTTAGACTTCAGAGCATTTTCTCATACTTTCAGAGCTCAATCATTGGAATGTGTTACACTAAATATTTTAACTCTCTCCTAGACAAGTTGGGCATCCAGAGAAGACAAAAAGTGAATTATCACTAATTTTAAATAATAGAGCATGAAAGTAATTTAAGAATTACCACTGATAGCATCATTTTGATGCATATATTAAAAAACGTACCCATGTCTAAATATTTTATTAGATTGATTTCAATTAATTAGATATTGGGTAAAAATTAGATTGAAAATTAGAGTCATGTCAGTTTTAATAATAAAGCTCAGGTTACTTTCCCCATGAGTTACCACATGAGGTTAGTTATAGTTAACCCTTGTTATGGCAAACCACTTCTCATGAATACTCTTCCTTCATGGGATGGATTTGATGTTTCGAGGAGATCATTGTAAATTTTTTCTAAGCTGTTGTAACCTGTTAGACATAATATTAATCCATGAGTATGCAAACAGGCAAAATGTGTCCGTAGACTTTGACCTCTCTTTCTTGATATACTTATCAGTTTGCTAGAGAACATATAGGTGGGGACATCGTGAAGCCTGCCATGGGCCTGATTCTGCAATAAAAATAGAACACAGATCTTGCAACTGTGATGCTGACAGAAATCCCCTTAGAGACGGCCAAGTACACACATGGGGGAGATACGCTTGCACTTTAAAGTCCCCGCATACCCTCTGCTACATGCTCTTCTAAATAAGTGGGTGCCTCCCTTGGCAATGTTTCCTTAGCCACAGGAATGAAAGCAGTTTCCCTTGGAACTGGGAAGAAATCCAGAACTATATGTACGTGGCTGATAGTTTATTTAAAGCGTTGATATTTTGTTCATTATAGAAATTTGCATTGATTTATCTGTTTTTAAAAAAAACTGAATTAGGGGTGCCTGGCTGGCTCAATCAGTTAAGCGTCCAACTCTTGATTTTGGCTCAAGTATGATCTCATGGTTCATGGGATCAGGCCCCGTGTCAGGCTTTACGCTGACAGTGCAGAGCCTGCTTGGGATTCTCTCTCTCTCTCTCTCTCTCTCTCTCTCTCTCCCCCCCCCACCCCTCCCCTGCTCTCTCTCTCTCTCTCTCTCTCTCTCTCTCTGAAAATAAATAAAGAAGCATTTAAAAAATTGAATTAAAATGTCCTTTATGTTGAGTACTCAGTTTTTTGGTACCCCTAAAGTTTTGTGCCCAAGGTGACTACATTACTTGTCTTGCTCTATTCCCGGCCCTATAGTAAATAACAATTTCCAGTATAAAAACAATTGATTTTATTTAAAAAAGAAGACAAGCTGCCAGAGGAGTGCTTGATTGAGGCTGCAGGTGGTATAAATCAGTAACTGAGGAAACCTATGCTTAATGGGAATGAGCAGAGTAATCGGCACTTAATTAACATCAGTGATAAAATGAAGTCACAAGTCTATCTTTGAGTGTCAAGAACTCAATTTTCATGAACTCCACTGCTGTTTGTTTGTTTCTAATCCAAGTACCCTTGAATAACACTTTATGATATCTTTAATTCCCACCTACGTATTGGTTTCTTGGCCATATTCTAACATGGTATTTACCTAAATCTATGATATTGCTCAGATACAAACCATTAGTTCTCTTCAACTATTATCTTACTTATGTAACATAATATTCACTGTGCATATTATGTCCCTTATAATTCTTTTATACCTAATATACCTATTTTATGGATGAAATGTGCTCATTAAAACCGGAAGTAATGGTGAATTTTTTTTCTGTTGATATAATTGCTTTGGCAAACTCCCTTGATTCAACTTTTAAAAAAAAAATTTTTGAAGTTTTCTCACCTGGAACACCCAGATGCATGTTTGGATCGTGAATATTTCTTTTTGGTTAATATTAGATCTCTTATGAGTACCTAAAGCTTCTCTTCAAGTTTCTCAATACAGAAGTCAAATGAAACTACCTTTAAATTATAAATGCATAATTTCTGATAGAAAAGCAGTACATGTTGGAATCAAGGGGGAAAAATCGCAGATCAAGTAACAGAATGATAGAAAACTCCACAGGTAAAATTTCTACCCAAACAGAACAATGTTTACTATTTCATGATATCTTACTTTATAAAAAAGACATAGTAATTTACGTAATGCTGGTGAACGGATTCTTTTCCTCACACCTCATTAATATATTTCAGAATATAAATGATAATTAATGATGCTTCCCTTATCATTGTATGGCAGCTATTGGCATCTTTGACCTATTAATATGTATTTAAATTTCCTCTATATCTTTTCATGGCTTGATAGCCTGTTGCTTTTCGGAACTGAATGGTATCCTATGTCTGTATGTGACACC
This sequence comes from Lynx canadensis, assembly GCF_007474595.2. Lineage (NCBI taxonomy): Eukaryota > Metazoa > Chordata > Mammalia > Carnivora > Felidae > Lynx > Lynx canadensis. Next base: position 10,101,224 of record NC_044314.2, on the reverse strand, counting down.
AGTTATCCGTCACCTACTGAAGGACATCTTGGTTGCTTCCGAGTTTTGGCGACTTGGAATAAAACTGCTATAAACATCTGTGTACAGATTTTTGTGTGGATATAAGTTTACAAGTCTTTTGCATAAATACCAAGAAGTGTGATTGACGATCGTATGATAAGAGTGTATTTAGTTGGCAAGAAACCACAAGCTGTCTTCCAAAGTGGCTGTACCATGTTGCATTCCCACTACCAAGAAATGACAATTCCTATTGCTCCAAATCCTTGTGAATTTGGTGTTGTTGGTTTGTGGCCATTCTAGTAGGTGTGGTGGCATCATTTTTACCTAAAATTTTTCAAAATTGTCTTATAATTGCTTTACTGCTACATGTATCATTTTGAGACTAACCTATGTACCTTTATGTTAAATTTTATCATCCAATAAAATATTTTCCCCATTTCCTCAAGCCTCCATAAAGTTTATTTTAGGGATTTTTATATCTGTTTCTAGTATGAATAAAATGTTTTGTTTTGTTTTGTTTTGTTTTCCTATTGAGTTTTAAAGAACCGGGAGACTTTTCGGTTGTTTATTTATGTACTTGTTTATAACTGATTGCTAAACTCTCTCTAGTTCTAACAGTTTTATATTATTTCTCATCTTCCAGTAAACAGTTATATCATCTGATAATAACAATGATTTATCTTCAGTATTTCAGCGTTATCCTGATTTATTGCATTTTCTACATATACACACGCCATTCGTTCTTGGAAATAACGCTTTTATCATTTTGTAGTTATTATATAGTTTTCTTAAAAGCAGTATGTAATTGCTTCCATTATTACTTTTTAAATATTCTGTTACATAGTCTGGCAAAAGCACTCAGTTTAAGTCTTTCTCTATTTCCTCCATCAAGTTCACCCCGTGTGGATGCTTTCCCTCTCTCTTACACTGGTATCTATCGTAAATTCGATGGCATTGCTATTCTGGAATTTCAGGAAGGTGTGCTATTCCTTCTTCTTTCCTACTGTCTCATTTGTTTCCTTTATAGCAAACTCTACCTCCTCTTGTGCCTCTGCTCTGCCACCCAGACTCCAACGTGGTGACTCTAAAACCAGCTTCAAGTTCCTAAATGTTGAGAATGTCCACCCTTTTTGAAGTCTAAATAATATATTTTGTCATTCACTGAGTACTGTTGCATTGACAAGAATTAAACCATTTTTGATCATAACTGTGCAGGAAAATGGGTCATAGATGAATTTTCCACATGCACAAAGACATTCGTTTTCAGAATTGTGCCCTACAGTGGGAGCCACGGAATCTGACTGTATTCCTTTTTTGTCAATAACTAATTATAATGACCTTGGACTCATTACTTAATTCTGGGCTGTGTCTACTTCCTCACCTCTCAAGTGGATGATTGAACCACATGATAGTTAGAAGGCTACTTCTTGCCGGAAAATACCATCCAGAGATACGTAATTCTCGCCCAAACATAGCACCTCAAGTCCTGAGCATCACACTTCCCACACGATTTCATGCCTCCTTTGCTGCCTGAAATCTACCTCCTCACTCAAACCCAGTACTCCAGTGCCCGACATGGACATTTCCACTCTGTCTTACGGGTATACTTAAAATGTATTTACAAGATGTGAGCTCAGATTTTAGAAAATGTCATTTTCTTCAAGTCGAAGAAATCTTCAATATGAAGATTTTCTGTTTCATTTTCTAAATTAAAGAATAGTCTGTGAAGTAGACATTTATAAATTTCAGTCTATCCAGTCAGACGCATCGTAATAAATCCACATCTCCACGAAATAAACATCTTCAGGCTATGGTTTTTCTGGCCCTTACACCATAGCCAGTGGGGAATTATATCTAGAAAAAGATTACTTCCAGTATGAAGACATTCAAATATCAGCTAAATGACAAAAATATGGTTCAACCACGGTGGCACCAGATCTTTTATTGTCACAGGTAGACAATAATACAGTGTCTGAAATTCACTTGCCACAATCATGTTTAGTAAGTTTTTAAAAACAATTTTCCATTTTAAACCTGTGAATCTCCAGTAAATACTGAAGGCATTGATGTATATTAACTATAAGAACAAGTCTGTGTTTGTAGGCCTCAATTTTGAGAGAATTATTCATCATATTTAGCTTTCTTTTTAAGCAAATGGTAAGATTGCTCACGTGAGAAATTAATAATGACACCATAGGAGGAAAAGTTGCTGTTACAATAACAGAGTTTTGAGGAAGTTATCAACATGAATATAGAAATTGACCCTTGTATAATAGTTACCATTTTAGAATACGCAAAGGATTTTTAAAACACTGCTAACCGTAACCTTTAACTGGTTAAGTATATTATTAAAAACAATTTCTATTGATGTTTTATTTTTGAGAGAGAGAGAGACAGAGCCTGAATGGGGGAGGGGCAAAGAGAGAAGGAGACACAGAATCCAAGGCAGGCTCCAGGCTCTGAGCTGTCAGCACAGAGCCCGATGTGGGGCTCCAACTCAAGAAGCAAGATCATGACCTGTGTCACAGTTGGACATTTAACCGACTGAGGCACCCACGCGGCCCAGGTTAAGTACATTGTTGAATAAAATGTTCCAAGATATTTTGTCTTCCTTATTTTATTACTTTTGAGATAGTACAAGGACAGTGTAGTAGGTTTGTATTTCTTTCTAGACTGAAGAAGTCTCTTCCATCATCTAACATTTTTCTCCTTTTTCCCTCTTAAAAGTAAGAACCTTTGGCTCTAGGAAACAGGGAACAACAAAGGAACATGGGACCATCTCTTTCTCTGCCTGGCACAGTTCTGCCCTCACACTCACCGCGGTGCACCAGAATGAGAAGTCACGTCAACAGTGCCATGCTGGTGATATTCCCATTCCAACCGTAAACTGCTGACTGCTGGCTTCAGCTTTCCAGGGTAAGGAGCTAAATGGCCCTGAGTTTCTGTAGAAGAAAAACAGGAAAAGGTGAGAAGCTTTGCTTCTCTTCATGACTTTCCTAATTCACTTGCACTAAAACGTATGGAATTTAAACCTCCATCCATGAAAGAGATCTTCTGGAGCAAACGACAACTGCAATGTGAATAACATGCAGAAATTCAATATCAAGATGGTTGCCAAGCGACTAATGATACTTCGTTTTTACAAATCTCCAATGGCTGGAGTGAACTGCTGTTCTCCTCCATGATGCACCAACAGGACTGTTTAATTTTGTTCTTATTATTTCCTGTGTGTTGTGCGTTTCAGGCAGCAACGGAGCAGCAGATATTCCACATCAGGGAGTAGAATGTGTGCGATTTGGAACAGAGTAACACGACTTACAGTTGGAAATAAAAATTTAATTAGTAAAATAATTATTTCAAGGCTGAAATGAGCAACAAAAAGTGTGCTTATCTCGGCTTTCATGTGCATCTAGGACCCAAAACTGCCTAAATTCTGAATAAGAATTCAAATTAGCCATGCTATTGAACAAAATTTACAGAGTGAAAATTATTAGTGTGATTAAAATTCTAAAGTTACAAGTCTCTGGTTGAGCATGATAGTATATTATATGAGCAATTGTGACAGAGGGCCTCTAAGGAAAAAAAAAAAGTTTGCTGGGATGCATAATTCAATAACGGCTTTGGGTTGAATTTGAACATCACTCAGTCTTTTGTGATTTGTGCCAATGAGAGGAGATGGTTTTCTAAGCAATCAAGGTAGGGGAATGTATGGCCCCAACCTGAAGGGAAAGGATAAAGGGGGGAAATAGGGAATAGATATGGCAGCAGGCAGATGGCCCCTTATGCATTGCTGTGAGAAGAAAATCTTCTTCAAGACCACTAAAAAGTACTTTCTGTAAAGTCTATAAAATCCCAAAATGTTTGCTGTGTTCATACAGTAGTTCATACTGAAGTTGATTAAGGACTAATCAACTTTATAATGTATCACTGTAGATAGAGATGAGAAAGGGACGTCTTAGAAATCAAGAAGCAGAGGAAGCCAGAACATCACATAAGGGAGACTTGGTTCCAATAAAATAGGACAGGGCAGAGAAAGATCGTGATGTGAGTTGTGATGGCCATGGAGGTGATTCACTCGTATCTCTTTCAAGGGAGCCTGCTTCTGAGAGTATAACTGATCCAGAGCCTTCAGCTAAAAGCGGAAACCTGGGTCCTTCCCAGCCACTGATGGATGACAGCAAGAGTGCTAGAGCTGGCCCACCCCATCCCAACATGGGACTCTGCCAACAGCCAACCCTTGTTCACGTACTCCCCAAAGACCTGCCAAAAACTTTCTAGGAACCGTGCTGTGGTCTGAAGCTTTCTAACCAATTTTTCCTGCCCTCTCTCTGTCCAGGGACAGGTGGTAAGAGGCTTCTTTGACTTTCTGCCTCCTACAATTTACCTTTCACAAGACTCCCCCTAAAAAACTCTCTTATATTTATTCCCTCCTTAGCTTCCACTTCTCCGAAGACCAAAAGGAACACAGCGGTTAGCCTTGACTCGAGAAACTGGCAGCTACTGTAAGTAATTTGCAGGACCAGTATTTTTGGTTTTGTTTGTTTTTAGCAAACTGTACTCTTCAGTAGAATCAGGCAAGTAATAAATTATGCCCCCAAACTGTCAAGCTCTGTCCAAGAAGGTATGCTTGCCTAGATGGTAAGATTTTTCTACAGTAAAATGTAGGGAGAAAGATTGGGGTAAGACAGTAATGTATTCCTTTCTCTTCCTTTCTGTCCACACACCCAAATCAAAGGGACTGTTTTCCTATCTTCTTCATATCTGGTATTCATTTGTTAAGTCCATTGAAAGGCATAAGTAGATTATACAATATTTAAATAAATAAGTTTCTTTTGTATTCATTTTTTTTTTCCTATACACTTATTTTGTAACATGGTAACACACACTTCTCCCCGGGGAGCGATCCCACCACTCTTTAGTTTCCTCTCATAGTTCAAATACATCTTTGTAAAATAGTCTCAGCATCAATATATTTTCCAAGGTCTGCTATTCAGCTGTATTCATTTTTATCTTGTAAATGTAGAGAACAGATGAGGCAATATTTTTTATTCTGCTCAGTACAATGAGTTTATCTTTTGAAATATTCCCTGCAAAATTGCAATTTTATTTTTCATCAAAATACATGTTAAAATACAATGATTTTTTAAATATAACATATAGGCAATTTTAATTTGGATTAAAATATAAACCCTATAAAATGTAAACTCTTTTTAAACATTAACTATAAACTATAAACTAACATATCACCTATATGGTTTATAAAATGTAAGCTATATTTGTTGACATATAAACTATATGATCTCACTAAAAGTTCAAATTAAACGTATCTTTATGAATAATGCAATAAAGAAAACTTCATACTAAAAATTCCTATTTGAAAGAAAACTGTATGGTGTTGAAAGAAATACTGTGACAATGTGCTCTGGATATGTATGATGCTACAAGCCTGATAAAATACTAATGGCCACACAACTGCCTTCTGAAAAAAATCTAGGAACACGTTTCTCTGGCTGAGTACCCATAATGAGTTCTACTAAACAAGTGTTAAGATAGTAACAAGTGTTAAGATAGTACGAACTGAGTGGCCCTAAATATCAAAAATAAGAACATGAAGTATTTAAGTGGAAAATCTAGGACAGAGCTAGGAATATACAAAAAATGCTCCACATTGGAAACAAAACAGGAAACGAAAAAAAAAAAATCCTTGATGGCTAAGAGAGCACAAGGGACTTTGGAAAAAATAGTGTTTAACTGAGATTTTTGTCCATGTATGCTGTATAAAGTATGTGATGTGAACAAATTCACCCAATTCCCATTCAATGCCAGCAGTAACAATTTTAACTAGAGTATCACGCAAAACAAAGTAATTCTAGGATATCTATCAATGTGAGGTTCTTTTTTTTCTGTACGAAATAGTAATTTATTAATTAATCCCATATAATAGAAGGTCACTTAAAGATTTTATTATTTAAGGAAAAGAAAATGTTAGGGAATATGAGCTAACACCAAAGACCTAGCTTCACAGAATCTAATATCTATGGAAATCAGGAACCAAAGGCTTAACTGTTCTGGAATTATCTTTGTGTATCACCCATGTATCAGCAGGTTTTCTCTCTTTGCCTCTCCTCTCTTCTTCTTTCTTCCCCTTCCCTTATTCCCTCCCTTCCTCTCATTCCCTCTAACACACACACACACACACATACACACACACAGCACTTACAAATTTGGCGTATATGTTCTTTAGCATATGTATGTTGAAAACACACCTCTGTGTTTGGGAGTCTAGATATAACAATGTAACCTGGAGACAGAATTTGGGATAAAGAGGAACAATAGCTTTGTTGCTTTGTCAGACAAAGGAGGCTCCAGTTGGCAGAAGCCTTCAAAAACTGCAAGCCTCTAGGGAAGAAGGGACTTGGGTGTCTCACTGAGGAAACACAGGATCCAGCCAGCTTTGACAGGAATTTTATACTCGCTGCCAGCCTCCTTTGTCATGTCTTTAGGATGGTACCGGTTCCTGACACAAAAGACTCTAAGGAAGGCGGGAGGGGAGCTTTGCCCAAGAAAGGAAAAAGGTTACTTTAAGATCTCTGCCTTCCATGAAGTTAGTGCAGCCATTTTGATGTCTGTTCAACTTTACATTTTTAAGCAGTTTCATCTGCATACTCTTTTGTATTTTCTTCTTCTTCTTTTTTAACTATTCATGGATTCAAACTTTCTCCTTATTTCTCCTTTTATGAGAAGAAGGAGATCTAATAGTACTTGCCAATAGTTACCGCCATGTTAGGCGAATATTCTGAAACCGGATCAACTTATAATTTGTTACTTCAAGAGATGAAGGCCAGTGGTAAAAAACATGGCCAACTAAAACTCCAGCCTCTATAGAGAATGTAAGGTATGACAGTTTACTTTAAATGGGGAATATTGGGATGCACGATATCATTATTAACGAGAAAAAGTCATCGCTCGATGCCATACCGAACTAATAGGAATGAGACAGTCATGAAAGACACAAGTAGTTATCTTCTGAAGCAAAAGGTAGGCATGCTTACTGACCAGTATCATAAATATAATGTCTCTTTCTGGAACAAAAAGCAGTCAGGTTTAATGCCTGTTACCAAAGATTCAGGATCCCCTCTCTGTAATACACCCCACCGTGTGTACAGGTCACCTGGCCTCCTATTTTATTTTATTTTGGGGGGAGAGAATGAGAGAGTAAATGGGGGAGAGTGGCAGAGGGAGAGAGAGACTCATAAGCAGCTTCCAAGATCAGCGACCAGCATGGAGCCCAACGTGGGACTGGATCTCAGGAATTGTGAGATCATGGCCTGAACAGAAATCAAGAGTCAGACACTTAACCGACTGAGCCCCCCAGGAACCCTGGTCTACCTGTTTAAACAGCAGGAACGAGAGTTTTCCTGGGAGGCAGAAAGCTGCCAACTCCTTTCAGAAACAAACAAACAAAATGTTAAATAGCTGAGTTTGGAGAATGGATGGAAACTTGTACCCTCTATGGGTGGCAAACCAGTGCATTATTAGAATTTTGGCTGAGTCCACAGAGAAATGAGAGAGAGGCTTGACGTTTCTTAGGGAAGGATGGCAGCAAATGAGGCCACCTTATGGCCCAGCCCCTTCTGCAATACACGACGCTAACCTTCCATCTCTTCTCCAGTTACGGCAAAATGTCTCAGACTGGTTTTCTGTTTTTGAAATGAATCCTGGGGCTATAAGGAGACTTTGACCATCCCAGGAAAATTTCCCAGAGTCACACAAATGTCAGTATAAAACCATCAGTGCCTAGCCATTGACTAGTATTTAGGCTTTCAGTGCCGTGGACTGTGTTTACTATGGTGATAAAAGGGAGCCACTGGAACTGAGAAACTAAACCCAAAAAATCTAGATAAGTCCTTGCTATCAATTTGACCACCCTGGGAAATTCCCTCAGCTCTTAAATTGAATCCAGGCTTGAATTTAAGAGATATCATGCTAATGAGACAACAGATGCCTCAGATTAATGTGCTAATGTGAGCTCCCCAAAACTCAAGGTGAAAGATCAAGTTTAGGATATGGATAAGGAGCAAACTCCAAAGTCCTAGAGGGAAACGTGATGAGATGTGTCTTTTGCTATGTGTGCAGATTCAAGGGGCTCCTGAAGGTGAAATACATAAGGTCCAGAATGACATCATCATCCTACCTGATCCGGTTAGAAGGGAGGTGACTCACATTCAGTTTACTAGGGTTCTGTAGGTGTCACAAGGGGGGAGGGATGCCAGTATGCCAGTCGTTGCTTCTACGTCTAAAAGTAGGATAAGGGGGTCGCCGGGGGGGCTCTGTTGGCGAAGCCTCCAACTCTTGATTTTGGCTCAGGTCATGATCTCACGGTTCATCAGTTTGCGCCCTGTGCCTGGCTCCTTGCTTGATAGAGCAGAGCCGTCTTGGGATTCTGTCCCTGCCTCTCCCAAGCTCACTCTCTCTCTCTCTCTCTCTCACTCTCTCAAATAAATAAACTGAAAAAAATATTTAAAAAAATAAAAATAGGTTTAGAATTGATGCATTCTATGGTTATATTTCCCTATTCCATAAGTTAAATGTAAAATTAGATTTTGTGATCTATAAATAATATATTTATGCATACAAACTATATATATCAAACTATATATACATATATATATGTATGTATATATATATACATGTATATACTTATATATGTATATATACATATATATATATATTGTGTGTGTGTGTATTCTCCAACTCAATAAAAGTAAAGTCAAAAAGGTCTAATTTATTTGAAGAAGGAAAAACACATATATATGCTCTCCAACCCAATAAAGTACTTTTCAATATATTTAATAAATCTATATTTAATACATATATGTATATTTAAATAAAACCAAAAGCCAATCCCTCAAATCATTGTATGACAGAGGCCTTCAAATCCTTTGCTAGTTCATAGCAAAGATGATTCGGTTTCCAAATACAGCCAATTAATACACATTCGATAATCATAAAATAACGAAAAGGAGGTCTAAGCTCACAGGGGAGGTTTAGGTGGGTACTCTGCTGGCAAGCTCAAGGTCACTCTGTGAATCTGGCAGCACCTGCTGTGGGAAGCTTTTCCCTTCCACAGAGGAAGTTAATGCCCTTCCTCAGTGCTCACATCGCCCCTGTTTAAGAATTTATTACTCTGTCTTGTGATAACATTTCTCCTTAAACAAACAGCTTCTTAATGTCAGGGACTTCATCATATTACATTATATTTTACCACAGATTTATGCAAAGCTTAACACATAGCAGGTGACTCTTCTCTCTTTTTTCTGGAGTAATAAGTAAAAAAAAAAATATGTTTAGGAAGAATGTGTTCTAAACCACCTTGAAAAAAATTATTTGTCGAAGTAGTTGAACTGTTTCCTTACAGTCTATTAAATCAGTAGTAGATGGGTTCCTCTATCTAGGCAAATATCTCATATATATGTTAATACAGAATAACAGCTATATCCCAAAAAGATAGTAACAGCAAGCTTGACTTTTTGAAAATAAATGCAGTAAAAAAATTCAATAGGTTTATTTGGATTTGCATTTATGAAAACAACACAAAACAAAAGTCTGCTTTGCTGTCAGTAGAAATGATGTTCTCTGCAAAGTCTTTGTAGGTCACATGGCTGAGCCTTTTCTTGTTACATTTTGAAGTAGGAAGCTTGCTTCTCATCACTTTCAATTTGACATTTTACAGGAACTAGAAACATAAGTCAGGTGGGGAAACATGTTACATATTGTTTTTTCCCCTCCAGCTGACTACCAGTAATCTTACAAGTCAACAATGTCAGGTTTCAATTTTGGTGTTCACTGAATTACCACGCTGTGGATTGCAAAACCAACCTCTACTGCTTTGATTGTTCTAAGTCTTTCTTGTGTGATGATTAAAAAAAGAAGAAGAAAAAAAAATAACTTCACAGTTGGTCTTATTCTCTCTCTGTTTAAACATAGCATCTTAAACTCCTTATTGAATTAGGCAGATACAACAATCACCTGCCTAATACAATATGTGTAAACTAAGAAGGAAATCAACTCTCTTGATTGGTATTTATTCAGTGATGTTGTTGTTGTTTTCAGATCCCTACTATGTAAAGTTTACTGGGTGAGTTGTGGATCAGTTACAAAACTGGATGGCATAAATGTCTGTCCTGAAGAATTTCAGTGGATTCCCCACATTTGGGCACATTTTAGCCATATTATTGTTCATGATAAAATAATAAGAATTTCTTCCCCAAAAGATGTTGAGTTTTACTGTGGGAATTTATCTCTAAGTGCTTAGAAAAAAATACAGAATGTCTTTTTTCACGCATTTAATTTAATTTATAAGTATTATCTTAATCATACGTTCAATTAAATCTTTGCTGAAATCAACAGCAATGACTTAGTAAATCTCTATAAGTGTTCACACATTATATCCAGTTAACTAAAATGCATAATTAGATTTAGATGTGATATAATGCCTTGTTGATTCATTGAAGCACAGATTGAAAATCCTCTAGAAAGAGGTTATATTATGGCCCACACTTCCCACCCACAACATTTGCTTATAACTCGTATGACCACCAGATAAAAGAAGCATCTCCTGACGTTGGGTGCTCAACAGAAATGCCAAAAAAATAAAAAATAGGGCATCATTTATAAAAAATCAGAACTCTCATATTGAAAAAAGTAATTATAGGAACAGCTAGATTGACAAACAAATCACATTACTAAATTGCTTTACAAAGTAATTGGCATTAAAATTTTTGAGAATATTGTGAAAGTATTTCATTCAGGTAAGTATTCAGTAAATATGTGTTGAACCCCTGACAGTTTCCAGGCACCTCCCTAGGGTCTGGGGAGACTGACAAAGTATGTGTGTTGGTGGGGAGTGGAAGTGAGGACATTAATTTATGATTATGAAAATAATTAGTAACTGTAAACCCTACCACAAAGGAAATAGCACAGTACTGTGATAAAGCATAGCAGGGAGGGGCTCTAATCTCCCAGTGTGATATTTAAACTGAGACCTGGAAGAAGAGGAAAACACAGCCCCCCCAAAAAGGGGGGAATGGGAGAGTATCTCACCAGGAGCTTTTCATGAAGAAAAAGGAACAGGGCTTGTACTCATAATCAATTGAATATTTATTAAAAGAGCTGCTTGCCTGGAGAAAATCTGATCATTTTCTATTACGAGACTACTCCTAACGAACCTTAGCCTTTAGAGGGTTCCTTTACAAAAGCAACCAAAAGCAGTTTCAAAATAGATAGTAGAGGGTATTGTGAAAAAAATCAAAAGTCAACTGAGTAAATTTAAAGATCAACTTGGCTTTATTCAATGATTCATGAATCGGGCAGCCTCCCATTAGCAAATAGAAAGGAGCTCTGAAGAGCTGAATAAAATGAGAGACTTTTATAGGCAGAACTGGGCAGGGAAAGCAAAGAGCAAATGACCTCATCTTTCTTTGGGGAAGGGTCTATTAGGTGGATTCCCTTACTAGTGCTGACTAGGCACTTTCAGATTTACTATTTTAAGATGACATTCCTGGGAGAGGTTGGAACAACAATTAGGCTAGGTATCAGGTCTTGGTTTGCTGATGTGGGGCCTAGCACAAATGACTCCATTTTAGACCTTTTTTTTCTTAAATTTTAAACAATCTCTTCCTTTTGATCAGACTCTCAGCCTAAGTGGGAGATGTGATCAAAGGGTAAGACATTAACAGCTACCTCTCTGGAGTTGTCACGGTATCTGTTGACCCTCTGTGTGCTACTCACGGATCATAATGAGTTTTGCTTCATCTTCGTAATCTTCGCAGGCCAAGGCTTTAGGATCACGATTTTATTTTATTTTTTTTATTTTTAAACAAAATTTTTTTTTTCAACGTTTATTTATTTTTGGGACAGAGAGAGACAGAGCATGAACGGGGGAGGGGCAGAGAGAGAGGGAGACACAGAATCGGAAACAGGCTCCAGGCTCCGAGCCATCAGCCCAGAGCCCGACGCGGGGCTCGAACTCACGGACCGCGAGATCGTGACCTGGCTGAAGTCGGACGCTTAACCGACTGCGCCACCCAGGCGCCCCAGGATCACGATTTTAAATTGGTCATTTTCTTTGCTCCTTTTGCGACATGACAGCCTTGGGGAGATCATTTGCTTGGTTGTTAGCAGCTGCAGACATACATTTAAAGCTTTTGAGAGAACACAGCCTGCCAGGGAGACTAACACGATTATTATAAGCAGAATACTTCTCAGTGTTTAGAGGGTGCTTTGGAGTCATAGTGCCAAGACCCAAATCAGTGTCAATTAAATAAGTCGAAGAAAAACCCCATGAAAGGAGTTACCTTTTGAATCCAAGTGGCTTGCTCAGAGTTCTCAGGTAACTGACTTTCAACTTCCCCACAAGTGTTAATCCGGGGCCAGCAGGTTCTATTGGCTACAGCACAGAGAGCTTCTTGCTTGGCTGAAAGACAATTATGGGTTGTTTTATTACCAAGAACAGCCTTGGCCAGAGAGTCTAAGCATTTTTGTTGAACATCTATTGTTTGGTCAGCAGTTTCCGTAATGCTTTCAAAAGTTAAGGAGAGGCTCCCTATCATGGCCTCATTTACATTTACTCCTCACCAGGGGAGCAGTGATCTACCAAAGGAAACTACTTTTGAATCGTGAATGCCTCCTGGTACTTCCTGTTTGAGTCTGTGACTCAGGGCTAGAAAGATGACAACCATGGAGGCCAGTAAAATGTAAGGGTGTCTAAACCACACAGGAAGTTCTATGCTGGTTACCTTTGCCTATGTTCCTTTCTTTGTACAGAGCCTGGATGCAAATCTCCCCAGGTTTGGAGCTGTTGACAGAGACAGGGAGATGGAATAAGGGGGGTCTCTAGCATGATGGACAGATCAGCATTTTTGAGGAAAAATCCAGTACTCTAAAAGTTTGTCCCCCTTCATGATGGTCCAGACATACAGATCATGGTGATATCTTTCCGGTCAATGGCAGTGTAATGAAAAGTAATACTCTAAGGAATGGTCTCAAGTTTGAAGTATAGTCTTGATTCAGTGTCGTGGAGGAAGCAGTCAACACTGATGTCAGCTACTTCTCATCCTCGTCCATTTGATTTGAAGGTCTCCGGTGTTTGCAGAGGACCAGATGCCAGGTGAGGCCACCTTCTGCTGTAAAATATGTATTTGAGGTTCTAGTCCCTCATGTTGGGCTGCCATCTGGGTAGTGAGAAAACCTGGTATCATCTTTTTTTAAAATGTAAGGGTAGTCTTTGTTCTTAGTGATTTCGAATCAGAAGAGTGGCAGAAAATTGGAAACATTAGTTTGGAGATGGTAACCAAACACTTGAGGGAACTTGAAGGACTCAAGATCAACTTCAGTTTACAGGCATATTACAAAACCTCAAGAGCAATTAACAGGATTAGAATCTAGTATTTACAAATGTGTAAATAGAATATTTCTCTCTATGGCTTTCCTCATCTTTTCCCAAAGGTAATCACAGTAAAACTAATTTGTTTTGAATTAAATTTGTCCTGATTATTTATGTAAATACAACAAGAACAGTGATTGGCCATATAATCTTTTTTTAAAGACTCGTTTGCTAGAACTTTGTAAGCAATGTACCAGGTCGATTTTTTCCAAGGGACTTTATTGTCTCCATAAAGTCAACCTTAGTTTTTTAAAACTGCCTGGTTATATGTGAGTCTATGCATGTCTCTCAAATATAATATTCCAGGCAAAGTCTTGGTCATATAACCAGTTTCCAATTGTGTCCTGTTACATGGAGAATAGATTCTCAATGAACCTATGTAAATAACTATTTTGGCAAAAAAGAATATTCAAGAGTCTCTGAATTGTGGAGAGATCAGGTAGGGAGAAACAGCAAATGTTTCCTCTTTGTTTACACAGGTATACTTACTAAATTGTTGTAAGTCATACATAGCTTAAGAGAAATGGTTTCCTGACATCTGGGGAAACAAAACGTTAAAGATCAGCGATGTTTCAAACAAGAAGTTGCAAAGCTTATATCTTACTCTTCAGTTCATCCAATCCCATATTTAATTCTTGTTCTGCTTGACACAAGTTTTTCCCATTAGTCCTAGAGATTCTTACCCACTTTTTTATGATCTTGAAAGATTGTATTTTCCAGTGTCTTTTCCATAAATTTTATTGAAGGAACACTTTTGCAGGAATATTTTTTGCAAAAACATAAAATAAAATTGAGAAAAATATCACTATCCATAAATGACAAAAAGGCTTTTTTAAAAAAGTCTATCATTAAAGATTCGATGAGAGTTCATTAAAATGGAATTGACAAAGAACTTGGGTTATTTCTGTGATACTTAACATTGTAAAATAACTGGAATTAGGATGATAACATTATACTAGGACATATAAAACTTTAAGAATTTCATACAATCTCTGGAATATTTGTTTCTATACAAGTACAATCACATGCCACCACACAGTCCCGAGAGCCATTGGAAAGGTCAAAGTGTAACTAATATAAATAGGTTTAAGAGCTATCCCACAGGGCACCTGAAGATACAGGACGTGTGTCCCAGGTGTGCCACTTATCTCTGATTTGGCTGGAGACAGTATCATCAGGGAAGAAATATATGTAGGTGTGTATATATTTTTCCTCAACCAATCTATATAATGATTGAAGTGAACATTTTTGTTCCCAAGATTTTATAAAGAAAAAAAAATGTCTTATAAAAAAAAACACAAGGAAGGAATCAGTGGCACCAAATACCCAAACATTTAATTTATTCCCTTCATTCCAGTCTCAGGTGTTATCCTTTAAGTACTTGATAAAACACTAGTGGCATCTTCAGGACCAAGGCTTTGGTGGTCATTCAAAATGGAAAAGATAAATAGTTTAGTTGGTTGTCAGTCTCATACCAACAAGCAGGGTGTTTATAGCAGCAAACGGCACTCTATGTCATAAGAGTTCCATCCACATATGATATCATCCCCCTCCCCTAACCCAATTCTATTTTTGGAAGCACCTATGAACCTTGCTGTTATATCTTCAAGTAGTTTTACGATGGAAACAGGTATATAAATTCTCACTGACTTATTTCCTCCTAAATTCCTCATCTTAGAAACATGACACTAATTGGGCTCAACAGTGTTGTGTACCCTAGAGGGGATGAACTTTAATAACATTGAGAGCAAAACTATTTGTCATTAGCTTCTAAATAATTTGTATTGAGCTTTAACTATATCTTTCCTATCATAATTGAAATTCATGTTCAGTTTCTAATTTATTCTTCTTTTATCATTTATCATAGTAAGATAACACAAACAACTTTATGAAATTCCCAATTTGTCACTCATGAATTTTTGGTTAAAAGCAATTTAAAATCAATGTAGTCAACTTAAAGGAAAAAAAAGTGTGGGGGGGAGGGGGGCAGCTAGTATTTAGTGGAATAAAAATAGAGTTATCTTACTGAAAAGAGAAACCTGACCGGTAGATAACAGAAAGGCCAGGAATAATGGAATTATTCTAGATTGGGCATAAGGAACAATTTCTAAGGAACAATAGATAATTAATTCCTTCAGGATGGCAACATGCAAATGAATTAGTTTGGGGTCTTGAATCGTTACACTGATAATATAAATTCTAGAAAGACAATATGATTAATATTTCTACCAAAATCAAAAGCAATGTGAAAAATAAAGTATTTATTAAAGAAAAACTCAAGTGTTAGCCAAAATGCGATTGAAAATTAACATAATTTCCTGCTGCTTAGCGAGACTCAATGCTTTAACATTTTGTTACATGAATCCCAATGTGATTAAAAAAAACTTTTTAAAATAGTGGTGTTTTAAATCTTAAGGATTAAATCTCAATGTTTAATCATACTCCCTTTGTAAATACGTTAAATTAAGTCATGAATTTCAGGTGAGAAAAAGAGAGAAATTTATGCATACTCAATTTATTTCTATTTGAAGTGTATAATCAATGCTAATGATAGTACATGGGATTCAGCAAGCATTATTGACAACCAAATTCAAGAATATCAGAAAAAAAAAGAAAGAATATCGGGATTCAATCATCTCTGCCCCATTGACAAAAGCTGTGAAGGGTTACATGTGTTGTCCTGCTTGAAAGGTAACATGTTAGACTGCCTCAGGCCCATGGATGCTGGCAGAAGACATGAGACCACAGGATTAGAGATGAAAGACAGTATAATACCCACAGCAGTAGAAGATCACTTGCAATAAAATGAAACAAATAGAACTAGATGATGCCTCACCTAGTGGGTTGTGCTACAGGACAGGATCCCTGAGTTTAGCGTACCCAAATCTTACATATTCAGTAGTAAGCATGCCTGGCTTTTAACCTGGAGAAAAGTAGTATCTTTATGATATTGGACATCAAACAGCCTGCCCTTTACTCCAGAAGGAGTCACCACTTCAAATTTCCAAGGATGTTTGCTTTACAAGTGTCCTTGAAATGGTAATCCGGAACAAAGGCAGTCTTTGCAAGAGTACAGAAACTTAACACGCCCACGGAGAATGATCTCCCAGGATTCATTTCTCCAAACTTCTCCAGTCTTGAAAGTATGCCCCTCTTCTCCATTCATATAGCATCATGCACTGTGTTGCAGTCTGGTAAACCTGAGGCACTGTGTTGTGAGTTTCTGTTTCTTTGGCTTTGTTAGCTGACACTACCACTTATATCTGTCTCCCTTATTTTAAGTTAAAACCCTGACACTAAGTGGTCCTATTAATATTTTAAACAAGTGACTTTATTTTTTAATATTTATTCATTTTAAAGATATTGAGAGACAGACAGAGTGTGAGCGGAACAGGGGCAGAGGGAGAGGGAGACATAGAATCTGAAGCAGGCTCCAGGCTCCGAGCTGTCCACACAGAGCCTGAGCCTGAGCCCGATGCATGGCTTGAACTCACCAACAGTGAGATCATGGCCTGAGCCGAAATCGGATGTCTGAGCCATCCAGGCACCCCTAAACAAGTTAATTTAAAAATGAGTGATGGATTAATACTTGGAAAGTGGGGGAGAATGCAATATATAAACTTGCATTCTCCATGTGTGTGGCGGGGAGGGGGGGTGGCGCGGATACTTTTTAAAAAAGAATCCAGGCTACTAATGAAAAATTTAAGCTATAAATTGTGTATAGTCTCAATAAAACTGATTTTTAGTGCAAAGTCTCCAGTGATGAAAGACAACCAACACTTTCAATCTCTTTTGATTACAAATATATTAGCAAGGGCTATGTTCAAAGATGCAAAAGTCTTCAAAGGCAAAATTCAACTTCAAAGAAGTATACAATGCATGCATAGAGTCTTCTTTAAGGATTTTCAAGTCTTGGATGAGTTTCATAATATGAAATCAGTCTTTTAAAGTCAGTGAGTAAAAAGAACAAAACCATAGAAGAGAATATGCGCTTTGAAATGCCTCAGAGGGGTACCATAATGCAATACCAGTAAAGTATAAAATAGGACATTCTTGAAAAATTTTATTAAATAAAAAATATTGAATGACTTGATGAAGGTCAGGAACATCATATTTTTTTTTCCTTCTTTATATATTTTTCAAACTATCTCAGTGAAAATAATAAGGTAATGAACCCCCGACGTTTTCTCTACTATAAGACCTTGTTATTAGTCTTAGAGATATTAGAGATAACCTCTTGTTATCTAAGAGGTTTCATCATATGCCCCATAGCATAAGAGCAAGTTCTGACACTTGTGTATAAGTAAAAATTACCATTAGTATATTAATCTAATTTTGAAGTTGGTTAATTTAATTTTTTTTCTCTGATTAAACATATTCCTCCCCTGTAACACTCCATTTCCTTATCAAAGGCCCTTGTCTGAATGCCACCCTCATTATGACCAAAGATGGATCAATGGATTTGTGAGAGTGGGGAGTTATTTTCAACTGCCAATTGCTCTTGGAATTTACAGCTCAATAATTCAAAGAATGATCTTCATAAAGTCGCATCCTCTCGTGTACGGTACAGGGAATGAAGGCAGGCTCATTCTTAATCATGCCTATGCTACTGTGGAAAAGTGATTCAGAAGTAGCTGACTTGGAGTCTGATATGCTCATCCTCCAGCACAGAAACATGGCGGACGTATATGTATTTTTCTGATTAGGGAGAGCTAAGGCAGAGCTTTCACTTTACAATTTGCCCTTCAAAAAAGAACACCAACGACTCAAAGCCCTCAACACCAAAATTTACACATATATTTGTTTTCACTGTATGGATTCTGATGTCCAATTCGGTCAATATTAGGAAGAACTAAGGGGAAAAAGATTCGAGCTATATTAAAGGAACAATCAGACTGTCCAAAGGCATCTTAAACAAGTTTAAGTCATTCTGTGATTAAATTTCCAGAGAAGTCAAAAGAAGATGACTGTGTGGGAAACCTGTGTTCCCATAGACTCAATTATCCTTAGATCATGAGCCTCGTGTATTTAACCCAGTGGAAGAAAAGATGACAATAAAATCAGCTATCACTGGCTTTATCTTTCCCCACCTTATGGTTGATTACTTTTGAACATCAAACATTGTTTTCTATGTATTTGCCTTTTTTATAAATAAATCAACACACATAAAGTTTATTATGCAAATGGCTCTCTGCCTCTTTCAAATTCACAGCTCCAGAGATTTTGAAATATTTCCATTAATTTGGAAGTCTCTTCCACTCTGTCAGAGTTGTTTAATTTTTTTTCCTGAAACTGTGTCTTACTACATTAAAAAGAGAGTCATAAAATTGAACAATTTTTTAACCAGAGAATAAAGCCCCTCTCCCAGCTCTCTTCAATGAAATTCCATATATTAAACAGAAAAATAGCTCTAGGGTGATGGAGAGATCTAAAAGTACATTTTAATCATTTCAAGCAGCAATAACTGATAATATATTAAATGTTGCTTCCAATTCTTAGACGTGTATTTGTACTATTTAAGTGTTTATTTATTTATTTTGAGAGAGAGAGAAAGTGCATGAGCAAGGGAGGAGCAGAGAGAGAAAGAGAGAGAGAGAGGGAGAGAGAGAGAATCCCAAGCAGGCTCCATACTGTGAGCATAGAGCCTGACATGAGGCTCGAATTCACAAACCATGAGATCATGACCTGAATGGAAATCCAAACTCAAGATGCTTAACCAACTGAGCCACTCAGGCACCCTAATAATATATTAAATGTTACTTCCAATTCTTAGACGTGTATTTGTACTATTTTAATGTACACACACACACACATACATACACACACACACAATGGAATGGTATTAAGTCATGAGAAAGAACACAATTCTACCATTTGCAACAATATAAACAGAATTTAGGGCATTATGCTAAGTGAATTAGGTCGGTCAGAGAAAGACAAATACTGTGTAATATCACATATACATGAAAACTTTAAAAAACTGAAGTCTAACTCATAAAAACAAAGAGTAGAAAAGTGGTTGCCAAGCACTGCTGGGAGGTGGAAATGCGGAGATGTTGGTCAAAGAGTATAAACTTCCAGTTAGAAGATGAAAAACTTCTCGGGAATCTAATGCACAGTGTTGGGATTATAGATAAGAACAGTGTATTCTGTGCTTGAAAGTTTCAAAGAGAGAAAATCTTAACTATTCTTACCACAAAAAAAGGAATAATAGTGATGTAAGGTGAAGACAATGTTAGTTAATGCTAAGGTGATAATTATATTGCAATATCTAAGTATCAAATTAACATGTTGTATGCCTTAAATCTATACAGTGTTATGTGTCATATCTCAACGAAGCTGGAAATATAATATGCTTTATCTGATTAGTTTTGCATGAATATCTTAAGTTTAGAGATTCTAGATACTAATTACAATGAGATCATACAATATTTTGAGTACAGGATAGCAAAGAAGTTGTATATTCATGTTATTTCTCTACTCCTCATAAGTTTTTTTTAATCATTCATGGAATATGATATATGTTTTACATCTAAATACTGCGGGTATGCTTTCCAGGGATAGATAAAAGGAAATTTCAGTATCAAAAGGCAATGAAATAAAAAATCTACGGAGAAAGTTCCTTTTGCCTTTAAAGTGCGCCTGCTGGAATCGGTGCTAGAAGCAGGACTGTATTCAAGGACACTTCACCTGACTATGAATTGGTGTCAGGAGATAAACTTGATGTGCTCTCAAAGCTGTGAATAACCTCTGATTACCAGATAACGGATCTCCCAAATTGATATGGGGAGGTTTTTTTGTTCTTTTGTGTGAGGACTCTTAGCTGTTCCAGAGTGAAAATTTTAGGCTATAAACTGAGAGTCTCTACCCATGTGATTCACCATGAAGAATCAAACTCAATCAAAATCTTTTACTATTTTTTGCATTCAAATTGGTAAGTGACTAATCTTAACACAGAGACTCAAAATCTAATGAAGTATTTGTTGGTAGAAATAAATGTTTTTAATGGAAATACTGTTTCTATAAAAGAAGAAGAAGAAGAAAATGAAGAAGGAGAATGAAAAGAAGGAAGAAGAAGAAGAAAAGAAGAAGAAGAAGAAAAGGAAGAAGAAGAAGGAGGAGGGGGAGGGAGAAGAGGAGGAGGAGGGGGAGAAGGAGAAGAAGGAGAAGAAGAAAGGGGCTGGGGAGTGGAGTAAGGAGAAGAAGAAATAGTAATAAAAAATACTTTATTTCGGGGAGCCTGGGTGGCTCAGTCGGTTGGGCGTCCGACTTCAGCCAGGTCACGATCTCGCGGTCCAGGAGTTCGAGCCCCGCGTCGGGCTCTGGGCTGATGGCTCAGAGCCTGGAGCCTGCTTCCAGTTCTGTGTCTCCCTCTCTCTCTGCCCCTCCCCCATTCATGCTCTGTCTCTCTCTGTCCCCAAAATAAATAAACATTAAAAAAAATTAAAAAATTACTTTATTTCCTTTCATTTATTTTGGTTTCCGTGGCTTTAAACTAGAATACACACTATATCCTTAACATTTAAATTTTTTTAAACATTCATTTATTATTGAGAGACAGAGAAAGAACAGGGGAGGGGCAGAGAGAGGGAGAGACACAGAATGTGAAGCAGGCTCCAGGCTCTGAGCTGTCAGCACAGAGCCCAACCTGGAGCTAGAACTCACAAACCACGAGATCATGACCTGAGCTCAAGCTGGACACTTAACTGACTGAGCCACCCAGGCGCTCCAACATTTATTTAAGGGTCTGCTGTTGGAAGAGATTTTTTCTGAAAGTTAAAACTTGTGGTGCCTGGTTGGTTCAGTGAGTAGTGCATGAGACTCTTGATCTCGGGGTCGTGAGTTGGAGCCCCACGTCTGGGGTAGAGTTTACATTAAAAAATGAAAACTTGTGCCTAATTTTCACGAGAATAATAATCAGGTTTTTTTTTTCCAAAGTAAGGAAGATACTTTTACTTTTGGGAGCTATAATTAGGAACTGAGATCCAAACACTATAACCATATTATGTGAACTCTAAATTTCTCTTGAAATTCCATCCAAACATAAGTAAACCAAAAATAATGTTTTACTAAAAAGATACTAAAACCAGCTAATTTGTGAAACTACTGTATTTAATTATTGTTGATTTCATTTAGAGAAACCTGTTTTCCCTGAATAGAATAACAGAACATACACAGGCATACGCACACACACAGAACAGACATATGTACACACACACACAGAAATACACACACACACACACACACACACACACATGGATATGCAAACTGGCACCTAAAATCATCTTATTGTCTTTCTCTCACACATATATTTTTATAATAGTATGTAAATACATACTTGCATACACAAAAGAGGTCACTTATGACCTCTTGGCTATGACATTGGCTTTAATTCTTCTGGCCCTACAAAAATTGTAATAAGTAAACACACATACCACACACATTCCCCAGAGGAACAGATAAATGAACAAAATGAGCCACGTAAGGCCAGAGCTGTCACTGGGAAACACTTGGGAAAAGAGGAACAGAGTGACAGAAGCCAGGTTTTAAAAAAGATTTTATTACAAAGTAAGAAATTGGCCAAAATGAAGCAAGATCCAGCAGTAAAACTTGTGAAACACAGGCCAGGCTGATATTTTGACAACCTAGCTACTGCTGTTTGAACTTGTCCAGCAGTGTCACCTCAAAAAGGTGTACGTGTCTTGGGAAGAACAGGGGAAGGCAAATCTGAAAGCAGTGACTCACTAAAATGAATGACACCAAGTACCCTTTCAGTAGGAAGACACAGAAGAAGGACAATTATTCTCCTGCTCAATTTCCCATCGCTCTGGTCAGTCTTAGCATCGAAAGCCTTGGTAGGCATCACGATTTTCAGGGATCTGAACTTATATGTTATATATTTTGTTCAGAACTGTAGAATCGAGGAAGAGTCTAGGATGGGAAACTAACAGTAGACTGGTGGCAGGAGGGAATCACGCACTTCAGTTCTAAGGCTCAGATTGGATTCCCGGAAGTCCTAGTGAGGAGAACCTTGAAAATTGCAGTTATCCAGTGCAATCTGCTCATTAATTTTAATTGAACTTCTTAGTTCCCAGAGACTAGTAAAGCCTAAGTATTTATGAAAACCAATCTATAATAGTGCAGAAAACCACAAGTTCAGTCCAAAGCTTAATGGGTTCCCCTTAGAAAGTAATATCTTGAAGTCGACTTTGTGAAATAAAAAGACATTATAGCAGTATAAATGTAGAATTCATTAAAATTTTATGTATGTCACTTTGGTGAGTTTTAGCAGTTTGGTAGCCTACTATTAAAAAAAAAACAAGGTTAGGAAGTTATGTAGAAATCTATGCAAATGATAGATGGATGTTCTAGAAAGAGTTCCACTGTTAATGGATATGCACTCTCATAATTCTTCCTACTTTGACAAAAATACTACTTAAATCCTAGAACTTTGAAATGAATAAATTATGAAACTTTATAATGTAGCAAAAAAATATGATCATAGAACTTAGATGGGTATCAAAAAGCTATCTAATAAATAAATAAGCCACTGTTAAAGTATTCTTTTTCTTCTTTCCTAAGATCTCAAAAGCCAAGAATTGCGGAAACTCCCTGAAAAAGTGTGTATATTTCAGGAGAATGGTAAAGTCTGTGTGTAGAAAAATGTAAAGAAAACAAAAACATAACAACTTTCACACAAATGTGCACACACACACACACACACACACACACACACACTCCAACCCAGACATCATTCCTTTTTCATCTGTGTATTTTGTTTGGGAAATAGGACTAAGAAAAAACACTTTCAAAAACAAATTTAAACAGGGAAAAGATTTTAATTTTTGGTAAAATGAATTTCCTTAAAAATACTAAATATGTAACCAGGATGTGTCAACACTTTGCCCTTTTGTCTCATGGTATAAGACTGACTTAATGAAAAGGCTGTATATGTGGCCATGATGTGGCCATGATGTGGCCATGATGTGGCCATGATGATTAAAGTAAAAGTAACTGGACAGACCACTAAGACTCTTCACCTAAGGTTATCAAAAGATGTGGGTGGGACCATTTAAGATTATTCTTAACAGACTAAATTCTTTGCTTATAGAATAGGAGATGTGCTCTTCACCTGAACAGGAGGGGAGGAATTGTCTCAGAAAGTGGATAAGAGGTCACAGAGATTTATATGTCTGGGCACAGAGAAGTACAGTTACCTGTCCAGAAAGTACAAGGAAGTGAGAACATAGACTGGAGGCTTTCAATGCCTTTCCAGCTAGAGAAAATTCCAGAAAGCTTTTCAAGAACTATTATGAAATTATCTAGATGTCATAAAATGTTCTTTTCTACAGAACTTGCTAATATGTATACAACAGTGTCTAGGGTACAGGAAGTGTTTAATTTATATTAGTTAATGAATAAATAAATTATTACTAAATATATACTAAATATATAGATATATACTAAATTATATATAATGCACAGTGTATATATGTCATATATATACAACATATTACACAATACCATATAGCATATATTTAATAGTTACAAATATTTTATATAATAGTATACATAGATTATTTAAAAAGCATGCCAAGTGATTTTACTTAAAACAAATCTATTTAAGGAGTGCCTACGTGGCTCAGTTGGTTAAGCATCTGACTCTTGATTTTGGCTCAAGTCATGCTCTCAGTTTCACGGGTTTGAGCCCCACATCGGGCTCTGTGCTGACAGTGCAGAGCCTGGTTGAAATTCTCCCTCTCTCTCTGCCCCTCCCCTGCTCACATTCTCTCTGTCTTTCTAAAAAATAAATAATAATAAAGAAAAATAAAAAAGTAAAACGTTTGAAAAACCCCCACAAATCTGTTTAAATTAGATTGATGGCAACACATCTGAAAAAGAACTTGCTCCCTCTGAAAAAGTATCTTTACCGCCACTCGTCGTAAATTAGGAATGCATAGGAGGAGGGGTTTCAATTCCCATGATACCTTATACATTTTAAAGTTCTTTTTCCCTAATTATCACTTATGATAATATTATCATATTTTCTCACAATGAGAGATACAGAGCATAAAATTATAATATGTCAGAACTAGACGAGTTCACAGAGATCAATTTCTCCAAATCCGTGATTTACAGCTAAGCAGTGAGGAGCCCAAAAGGAGGAAATCACAGAACCAAAATAAGCATATTAGTAATAGGAATGAGGGAAAAGGAGCAGGAAGGAAACGAGAGACGACTGTGATTTTCATCTGTGGCTGTTGCGCCATACATCACAGAGCAAAGTTTGTGAAGTTCTCCTAAGTTTTCAGCTACACTATAACACTGAATAAAGATTTTCAAAAATATTCAGATATATTCCATTCATAATCTTAAAAAGAAGAAAAAAGAAAAAAAAAACACTTCCTTTAAAAAAAGAAGAGGTTCTTACTTCATTAAGGAAAGAAGAGACTGTATGTCTTCACTTCTATTTATACTCTGGAACAACGCTGTCGCCCACAGAGGGAGGAGCGACACTGAAATATTTCCAAATTCAGACTCTTTCTATGTATTTTGTTAGGGCGGATCTTTCCTCACTCCCTCGTGCAATTCCACCACTGGACATGAAACAACCAGAACGATTTTTCTCTTCTTTTTCATGTATACTGCCCAAAGTATTTCCGTTTTGTTGTTGGAGCTGCTTTGTTTTATTTTAAACCCATTGACCTGCCATTTATTAACCTGCCATTCTTGCATATATTTACTTTATGTTTTCTATGTTTACCTTAAAGTTTTGTATTAGTTGGAATTCAGATCCAATGGCTAGTGAATGGGCCCAAATTAGAGCGAATTCAGAAATCACGTTGATTTCTTTCGTGTAAAGGGAGTCGTTGGTAATTGGTAATTGGTTAAAGGCTGGCCTTGCAGGGAACGCTGTGAAGTCATTAACCAAGGATTCTTCTTTTTTTCTACTCTGCTTTCTTTAGCGTTTGTCTCACACACCAAACGTTATCCCCTCATATAAAATGGCAGCTGGAAATCAGGGCATGGAGTCAAATTAAGGACTATAATTACAAATTCCTAAACTACAAGATGAAATAAAGAATTTTGTTGCAGAACTCAGGATTTTATCGGATCTGTATAATTTGCATTACAGATGTGTAGCAACTGGTCTAGTAAAAAAGACTTAGGAAAAATGGTAGAAATAAGATTTAAGTAATTTAATTGTGTAAAATTATTCCCTATAAAGGGCAAAAAATCACTGCATGATGCAATTTAAGTAGTGTTTTTTGTTTGTTTGTTTGTTTGTTTGTTTTGCAAATACTAATCAATGATTCAAAAATAAACTAAATAAAGATTAAAAAATTGACTTCTGGGAGACTCAAAGCTCAGATAGATTCAACAGCTTAAATAAAAGGAAACGTGTACTCTCTTTTCACAAATGGACTCAAGTGTGAAAAAATAAATTTTGTCCAAAAAATGTAAATTGAAATATGAAATTTACATTTTGGAAAAGAACAAACATTTTAGAGATGCTTATTAAAAAGTAAACAACTCTGGCAAAAACAACCAGCTCCTGAAAAAATGTTAAGACCAAATTTCCTCTGTCCATTCATAATTAAGAGCCAACAGATGAGGATACACGTAAGTTTGTTGCAAGCAAGGGGCTATTAGAAGATACAGTTTATGATATTGGTAGGAAACACTAGAAGAACCACAAAAAGCTATTCCCTTATGTCTCTGAGGAAAAAGTTTGTACTCAAAGAACTCATCATTTTTCTTAACTTCCAAATGGCATTGTCTAAAATATATAGGTGACAATATACTCATAAATTTAGAGTTCATGCTGCCCACAATTAATGAGTTTCATAGAACAGTGTATTTTTAGAGAAAAGGTTATGATTGTTTGAAAAAACTAAGAATGAAGACAAATTGTAATACATATAAAAAAAGAAAAATGGGTAAATTTGTTTTAAAGTAAAATGTCTGTTTGTACTAGAAAATATAGAAAAACAGCAAGTGACAAATTTTTGTGTGTAGAAAGCGTGGGGGGGGGGGGCGGAATTAACCTGTACAAACTAACTTGATTTTCTCTGGTTTGACTAGAACCACTCAAGTAATGGAAGTTTCTAACAATCCTAAATTCTTTCCAATTTCTAATTTGGATCTTTAATTTGAGGACTATTACAAAAAGAATATTTCTTTCTTCTTTTTGATATAACCTGTAAAAAATTAATAATCAGGATTTACTCTGCAAATAGAACTGCCAGATAAAATATATTAAAACTTCCTCTAATTTATCTGCATATAATGAGATTATAGCTGATCTAGGAATTAGAATACTTGTATTATGCATGAGACAAAAAAAAAAAAAAAAAAAGAACAAAAACTTACTCAAGATCCCAGAATCCCTAAGGAGAAAAAACTAATGGGGCATTGATAGAATAACTGGAACAAAAACCCATAAGAATCCAGGCTTATTCTTCTTAGATTAAGGTAAACCTTTACTTTTGTATGAAAGCGAGGAGGTTTTAATCATGCTCTTAGAGCAGTAACTCAGTGAGTCAAGACCCAAAGAAAGAAATTCAATGGTGTCTGATTGATTTGCTAATTTTAATTTAAATGTTTATTTAAGAACAAAATTATATAAAATCTCTTTTAAGAGGTTCAAAGGATCCTTTAGGGCATGGTTCCAATACAGTCTCACCCTTACTCTTTCCTGAATTATATCAGTCACAGTAAAGTCATGAATTCCTGTGCTCTGCTCTTCTAGAAAAGTTATATTTCACAGTATTTACTTACTGTTTATTTTATATAATTCCTTTTCTCTGAGGTTATGGCAATATCCTAATGATAGCTTTATTATCTGGATTGGGTGGACCATTTTCTGTGGAATATACTTTATTGGGACAACTGTCCATGAGGTATACAAAGATGTGTCGCTTCCTCAAAAACTGTATTGTCCAATCACTCTAAATACTCTGCAAAAGTGGAAAAAATAAACATTTACACTAAAATGAGTGATTCAGACACCATTGAATTTCCATGGCTTGGAGTACTACCCTTAGAGCATATGGCCCTGTGGTCTTGCCTCTCAGGTATTCATAGATTGTCTCTTTGTGAATCAGTCAGAAGCAGTCACCTGCAATAGAAATATTGCCACTCACATTGGATCCCATCAACTTACATGTTTATCTAGTTAATTACTGTAGAGGGATAACCAAAAATAATTAGTCTTACTATTCACAGGTATAGGTTGCCTTTCCTCAAAAGCCACCTAACCAGCCCCTCCTATGACCTAAGAGTAGATGAACTAATATCCTAGTGAAGGGACTAAAAAGAGATTACCTTCAAACTTGCTGGAAAAGACCTCATCAAAGGCTCTTCTCTCAAATACAGTAGTTAAATAATGAGAAATAACTCCTTGGATACCTATTTCTCAACTAAAATGACCAGACATCCAACAAGAATTGGAAATGGGACCTATTACACTTCTGAACCTTGTATGGAGAGCTTTCAGAAGTAGTCCGTGCATAGAGATGAACTACTAACACAAGCCATTGGGAGAATGCACACAAACACCACATAGGGCTCTGGCCAAGACCATTTGGGAAATTATTCTCCTCTATGTCACATCCTTATTTGCTATGCACTTAAAATTTCCTTCCTCAGGAAAGTATTAGAGAAAATCACTACGCTAATTTCACTTTCCCAAGCAATTGGTAGACACCAATAGTAAACATAATATAAAGTTATATTTCACTAACTTTACAAATAATGATTTTTTTTTTCCTTTTTCAGTTAACACATGAAGAAACATTCTTGCTTTACACAAAGGGAACACACTGATTCTTGGACTGTAGCAGCGGCTGTCATGATGACATTAAGAAACCATATATATTACAGCTCCTAAAGTTAACTGCATGGCTTTTAGGGCTTCTGGATTACCTACGTGGGAGATGAAGTTCTTCAGTGCCAACTCAGGATTAAGAAAATGTGCTTTGGGGAGCTAGTAGCTAGAACACTCCACCACCTTCACAAGGAAACCGAAGGGATAAAACCTTTTTTGGTGAAATGAATAACAATTGGTGGAAAAGATTCTAAGGATATCAATTGCGTCCATAGTAATGACATGGGACATCAAACATTTAAAAGGAAAAGAGAGTATGGAATGAGTACGAAACTGAAACCTTTTACATCTAGAACCATCTCTGAGGATGAGAAGAAAGAACTTGTTTCTCTAAAAGTTTTGAGGAAATTAAGACTCATAGATCCAGTGCTCTGTGGACCTGATCTGATTCTGGGGGGCTTATAGAAATGCTGCATATCAGAGACTGTATTTTTGGTAAATGGACGTCCCTTGACTTCCAATTACCTATGGGATCTTTTTAATCATCAGAGCAACTGGCTTTGCCCTGGAACCTGCTTGATTAACACAGGACTCTTCAAAGCCAATCATGGGCCCTAAAATGGATTTTTCATTTTCTTTTTGTAATACTTACCCAGGTGGGCTCCCAATTTACCAATTGAAACCTTGCCCCTGGCTTTGCATTAGACTTTAAGGATTTGTTTTTGTGGGGAAAAAAAATGAAGTCATCACAAGTAAAAACCAATAAGTTTTAGTTTTACAGAGTCAGAATGTCACTGGGAAAAGAAAATTGCATAATTACTTCCTATAAAATTTGATAGTTTAAATACTTAAATAGCAGATACTATTTCAAAGTATTCTAAACTTTTTTTTTCCTGGTATAGTTTGCTGATCATTATTTTTATGTGTGGAAAAAAGACAATTATAATGAAAGAAAATTTAGCTGTCCTTGAGGAAGGATTTCATTGTTACTAGTTTTACGTGAAATTTCCTCTTGACAGTGTTAAACTTTTAAAGTGGGATATGATTGCCAATAAACTATAACGTCCTTTTACATGTTTTATAACGAGAAAGAGCTTAGGAGGAACAGAACGGTCACCATTTCAATGGTATCAATTATACATTCATGACCATCAATGTGTGTTAAAAATTGAATTGTGACATTCACTGTAGAGCTTCATGGAAATATGAGCAGATTGGATATAAGGGCTCAGAAACCATTGAATGCATCGTGATTATCTATAAAATAAAGGTTAAAGAAATGTAAGAGAAATTGTGTCTCTTTTTCTACTATGGAAAATGCCTTTAAGTATCTTTGATATGTTTGCAATTTTTGTTATCCTTTAATGACACTCAGAAATATATTTTAAAATTTAGAGTATGTCACAGGGCCCAAAATCTCTGATTCTTTCCAGGCCCGTCATTGATAACGTTAATAACATGGAGTCCACCATA
Source organism: Lynx canadensis (assembly GCF_007474595.2). Lineage (NCBI taxonomy): Eukaryota > Metazoa > Chordata > Mammalia > Carnivora > Felidae > Lynx > Lynx canadensis. The sequence goes on along the minus strand of NC_044314.2, from coordinate 10,071,477 downwards.
TGGTCCAAGCTGTCATGCAACCCTGCTTGGACTACTTCTGGATCTTCTTCCACTGAAAACTGACTGCCTTTCACCTTACCCGCCATGTAGATCAGGGTACACATCAAAATAAATGTGAAACATGACATCTCCAGAACTCAGAGAAACCTATCAAATCGTGTGCTTCTCTTCTTGATTGTGGGAGGCTCCAGACACAATAATTTGTCTTTCTTCTCCTTGGTTCAAATGATCAGGTCACCATGGTTTCGCCACTCTTGGATTCATAATGTTTTTATAGACTTCTTAACACATTCCCTTCTGAAATTAAAATAGTAAAATAATAAAATATGTTTAAACAAAATACATAAAGTTAAAAAAATACATAGTAGTTTCTCTGCAAAATAGAAGTACAAATTTCTGTCCTTAATCGGACTGCTAAGTGCAACCATTTCAACTTTCTTGAGGCCAGTGGATAACTGATGAACTTAACACATATTAGTTCTTATTATTGACACAATAAAAGAAAATCAGAAAAAAAATTTTGGAGATGATCACAAGCTTTATGTAGGAAACTTAGTATAAGCTCCAAAGCCTAAGGGATATTAAAATACTTGTATTTTGAAATTAGACAATTAAAAATGAGATGTATCACCTGTAATCTATAAGGTTCTACACTAAACTGCTGATGATAAATGGTACAAAATAAACAGGGAGATATTATTTCAACTTGTATCCTCTGGTGAACATGATTCCTTGATGGAGATTCTGAACATTATTGCCAAGACACAAAATACTTGGATAATTTGGAATAAATTTAATAATATATTAAATTCATTGATGGCTAATGCAACTACTAACATTTTTTATTAAAAACAAAACAAAACAAAACAAAACACTAAAAACAAGACTTCAGTAAGTCCGGTTTACTTGGCCTATGCCACACAATTAAACGCAAATGGTGGGAGAGTCATTTCATTTGACCTAATGATTTGTTCCGTATTGTAGTTAAGCAAAATGATTAAAGCTCTTTGATTCAGTTGGCAAAAAGATTTTGAAAGCCTTTCAGATATATTCTACTGCTTTGTGAAACTCCATAGCTACTTCTGGTAATTGCCCACTAGATTTGCATACCAATGTGAAAAAACAGTAAAATCTTTCAAGCTAGGTCATTCAGACATCTTTAGTTCTAATCCTGATGAATTTCCGATTGAGCTTCAAAATTCTTATTGATCACTCAATATCCTTAATGTTGTCACTTTTTCTTAAGGTAAAATTACTCTGGTATTTCAGCAGACTGGTTTCTTCCTCCACCTCATCTTTCTTTTTCTCCTTCCTTCTTACAAATAACATTGAATGCATATTATTAATGATGATTCTTGTTTTATGACAAACTATCAATATTAGTCTACACACAGCCTCTTTCTTTCTTTCTTTCTTTCTTTCTTTCTTTCTCTTTCTTCTTTGTCTCTTTCTTTTTTTTCTTTCTGCCTTCTCTGTCTCCATCTCCCTCTCTTCCTCCGTCCCTCCTTCCTTTATTTTGTTTTTAAAATTAATATGTTGAACACCTGAAATCCATGGCCTTGTCCCATTCTAGAACATGAACATTAAATTATGTCTGGTTTTCTCTTTTCTCTCATTCTTTTACATCTTTAATTTTTGAGGATGAAGTAAAGAAAAGAGGTGGCAAATATAAAATGCTAAATTTGAAAAGTATTAGAAAAGAGAATATTTGGGGAGCAAAGAATGAGGATGAGATGGGCAGACAAAGAGGGAGAAATGAGACTGAGTCAAAACAAAGAAGGAAATGGACAGAGGAAACACAAGAAGGAGGAGAAGGGAACATCTCTTTTCTCCTCACTCAGTTCTTTCTGGGCAAGTATTGTTCAGAGAGTGTGAGCCTGAGAAGTGATAGCTGACAAGCGATTTCATCTTCTAGGTCTGGATTAGTCCTTTTAAAGATCTCTTTCAGCTGAGATAATATTACTCTTAATTCTTCTACATGTCTACAACTCCTGGGAGGGATTGTTTGGCCTTGTGTGATTAGGTAATATGAAAATATTAGTGAAAGAGAGGAGTTTAAACCCCCTTTGAATGTCAGTCTGGCATTTGCTGGGTTCACTTAGAAAATGATGATGTCTTTAAGGTTCGTCCTAACTTAAATCTTCTTTATGACAGAATTCACTCTTGACGTAATGCAATGTAGTACTCAGCTTAGTTTAGAGAGATTTAAATTTGAAATTAAGTTTTCCTTATTCATGAATATTGAATGCAGTGGAGATAAAAAAAAAAAAACTTTTACCTCATTTTCTTCTTTTCTTATGGGTGATATTAATGTATGTTGAAACCATTGGTGCTGTCACTAAATGACATTGGCAGGTCAATCTTTATTTAAACTTAAAGCAAATCCCATACCTTTATTTTCAAACGCTCTGATCTTGTTTTTTTATCACCTACTAACATACAACATAATTTGCTTACTTGATCTATTGCTAATTTCCCAATCCTCTGAAATGAAGGCAGAAATCTTTGTCAGATTACTAACATATTCCAAGCACTTACAACTTCTCACACATAGTAGGTGTTCTCTACATATGTGTAGAATGGGCAATGAATTCCATTTATTTCCACTTTAACAGAATCTAATATTTTAATACATAATGTCTTTGGAATTTTTCCCACAAAAGAAATAATGTCCTCAAGTATGTTTTAAAGAGTCATCTTCCAACCTTTCATTACCCCTTACTCATTACCACCTGTTCAAATGATATCAGGTAGCACTTTGTATAAGTAGATATAGATACCTATATTTGTTTAATTATTTATAAGTTCAAGTATTTTTGGCCACCAGGTTCCTTATGCTGTCATCCTAATCTTATAAACAATGTTTGAATGTCAAACTTTTCTAATTGAGTTTGCTCTGCAATCTAATATCTGCTCATGTATTACTTTCTACTTTGCACAACAGAATCCTTCGAGACAGACATAGAGGAGGGAAAGAAGAGAGAGTAGAAGAAATAGAAGTCCTCTTTTATTTTTATTTTCATTGTTTTTAATTTATTTATTTCGAAAAAAAATAAATTTATTTATTTTGAGAGAGAGAGAGAGAGCATGCAAGGGGGGGGGTGGTTCTGGACAGAGAGACAGGGAGAGAGAGAGAATCCCAAGTAAGCTCTCCACTGTCGGTGCTAGCCCCACATGGGGCTCAAACTCACCTCTGGAACTCACAAACCATGAGATCATGACCTGAGCAGAAACCAGGAGTTGGATTCTTAACCGACTGAGCCATCGGGTGCCCTGAAAAGACTTCTTTTAAAAGCATCACAGAAAGTCATACAAATGAGATCAACGGTTACTATACTTGCACTAAAAAAATGGATACAGGTTTATAATCCTTGTCCAAATACTTTGCAGAAGTGCATATGTTTCATCTTTAGGAAAGTAATCCAATGCAAATATTGTTATTTTGTTACAACCCCAGGACTGTCTAAGGTCCCTCCCTGTAATCAAGCACATCAACATATCTATAGCATATGATGTAGTATATTCTGACTCATTTTAAGTGGGATCAACATTCTATAACATGAAAAATACAAATATAAGTGCATTGTGCATGCATGAATTACAAGTACAGAATCGATTATACTTTGTGTGTGTGTGTGTGTGTGTGTGTGTGAATCATTTATTATCTCTATGGATGTGTATTGCTTTGCAAAAGCAATTTTGTAAAAATAAGCTACAAAGAAAGTGTTCCTCAAAGATTATTCAATTCAGTAAACACAAAAATACTAATTAAGGGGTGCTCAGTCAGTTAAGCATTCAACTCTTGGTCTTGGCTCATGACCTGTGAGATCAAGTCCCACAGGCTCTGCATGGATAGCGTGGAGACTGCTTGGGATTCTCTCTCTCTCTCTCTCTCTCTCAAAATAAGTAAATAAATAAACACTAAAAAAAATACTAAATTAAAAATTGGAATGACCTGAATTGTTAAGAGCTATGGACATGTTAAAGACCCTCAAGGATTTGTTTATCTATCTATCTATCTATCTATCTATTTATTTTAGGACCTTCAAGGATTTTAGAATGTATTTGGGAAGATACAATATATAAGTTAAAGTAATAAAACAAGGAAGCCATTAGCCTGGCACAGCTCCAGTGCCTCTGTAGACTCCGTAAGCAAACCGAAACCTAAGCCAGAGTCAATGCTCTAGGGAAAAGAAAGTAAAAATTAAGCATAACTGGTCACAAACAGCCGACTAGTCTTTCCAAAATGAGGCAAATGCTTAAGCTCCAGCCAATCAGGTAATGCCCTTGCTTTCCTCTCCCCTACCTCCAGCCTCTGGAAACCTCTCCCCTACCTCCAGCCTCTGGAAGCCCTCATCATTTTCCTTTTGGTGCAGCCTGATCCAATGCTTGCTAAGAAGCTATTCAAACATTTTATATGCCTCAGTTTACCTTCTAACATAACCATATAGATCAGCTTAAAAAATCAAACGTATTACAGAATTAAATGCAAGTATCAATGGTTCAGAGTATAAGTGGTATTATTTCCTTAGAGGCTGATTAAGTAAGTGGTTAAGGTACGACAATAAGATAATGCACACACTGGACCGGGCATACTGGGCAACAAAGGGAGAGGTGTTCAGACCAGGGCACAGGGACCCTTTGCTGTAGCTTAGACTGGGTCAATGCGCCGCCTAGGGCAGAGTCCAGACTTTTGCCCCAGGCATGTTTATGCTGCTATTTGGACACAGTTGGCTCAAACAGACCCTGCCAAAATGAAATCATTCAGGGGTTTAATGCACAATAATGTATGAAAAAGACATTCCGATCCTTACTTCACACTGGCTTCTCACATTATACTAGACTTTTGCTTCCCACAAAAGACATTTTAATCTTTTTGCTTTTATGAGGATGTTACTTTTATGATGACAAAAGGCTCAGTTATGAAGTTTTTCATTCCTCTTTCACCTAAATTCCATTACTAATCTACCACATGAATTATTAATTAAGAGAGCATTAGCATAGCAGATTACAGCAAAGCAACAGATCAGAAAATATGGGTTATTCAATACATTCACATGCTCAGAGAAGGAGCATTTCTTTTTTAGATAATCAGTTAGAATAAGCAGGTAAGTCATGATTGCGTCTGATTACCTGACAGATATCACCAAATCTCCTCACACTGCTTAGCCTGTCATCTGCATCCCAAAGGTGACCTTTTCCTAGCTCATCTGTAGTTCATATTTTTGGTAATATTCAATAGATATCTCATAGGTCTGTAAATGAATACTGTACATATATATAATATATTTATAAATAAATAAATAATATATATTTATATAAATACTATATACATTTTATGTATTATACATGCATAATATATATATCATATATATATATATATATATCTTACAAAAAGATTTTTAAAATATACCACATGTACTATTAAGCTTCTTACTAAGTGGTAAGTTATAAGGCAAATTGTCTATCATTAACTCTTAAGTCATTTAGTAACTTTTTTAAAAATTGTGAATGCAATCTTTTGAATGACATGGCTGTCGCTAGAAAAATATGGTCCTGAGGTATAGGCTGGTGTAGGATGGCACATGAAATTTTTCCAAAGACTTTCTCATTGCATTTATAATGATTAGAAAACATAAAGTCTTAATGCATAGGACAATTTCCTCATCATCTGTGATATTATATTTTTATTATAGAATTATTACATATTCTATAATAAAAATATATCTTATACACATATAAGATACCTACATTATTATGGAATTACTTATTATGTAAATTATTGTATTTTATTATATTTTTAAGAGCGGAGTCTGCCCTCTGATTTGGTTGAAATAAAAGCAAAAACACACAATGTGTATACTGTGTGTAAATATACTTGAGTATTTAATATCTCTATCATTTACTAAGTCACAAAAATCACATTTGTGAGAGTCTTTTGTGAATAATTGTCATAATTTTTAAATGTTTATTTATTCATCTTGAGAGAGAGAAAGCATGCATACTCTCTCAAAACAAATTAGCCAATCTAATATTGACATATTATGAGCCAATCTAATAGCTTTTTTGTTCAAAACTGTTTTGCTTTTGTTTTTCTCCAAGCATATCTTATGACCCCATTTTCACAACTTCCGTTTTTTTAAATTAGTTATATATATAACCAATCACTTATTGGGTCAAACTGATTTTGAATAACTGAAACATAACTTTTTTAAGTACAATATATAACTGACTTTTTTTGAGTGACAGTTGTTTATATATAATATTTTATATATGATATTAGAAATTAAACTCTTAACCATATATATGTATTTATAATATATATGCAAATATTTCTGCCTAGTTTATTCCTCTGATTTCTCATTTTCTATTAAAATATAAGGTAAGAGAATGTTTTTAAACTGTTTTGGCATCTCTTCATTACATAACTCTATTTGAGATATAAATAATCTTCAAATTTGTCAGTTCAGTTCTCAACTCTTTAGATTTATTATTTAATAATCTCTGATATTTACTTGATGTGTCATCAAAAACTGTACAAATTTTTCGTGGTAGGCTTTTCTGTAATTTTTTTGATTTATATCTTTTACTGAATCATCCATAATTGATCATGGTATGGGAATTCATGCCAAACTAAAAGATCCATTTTTTCCCTAAAATGTTGGCTAATACTAGAAACTTTCTTCTCTCATTACATCAACACAATCGATAAGAATGTAATAAGAGTTTTACATGAATATTTCATGTTGGAACATTTCTTTCCAGTACTAACAATATGGTTTCACATATTATTTTAGTTATTCTTTTGTGAGCACAGGAATTAAATAAAAATAAATACAGTTTCTGTTCTTCCATAGATTCAAAAGATTAATTTTTATGATGCTTTAAAGAAATGCTAATAATCTTATCCAAACTTCAGTATCTTTTTACTCTGTGTTTTGGGGGGGGGTTTAGAAATTATTTTTTCTTTGTTTTTAATTTTTAAAATTTATTTATTTATTTTTGAGAGAGACAGAGACAGCACGCAAGGGGGATGGGCAGAGAAGGAGAGAGAGAATCCCTAGCAGGCTCTACACTGTCAGCACCAAGCCTGATGTGGGGCTTGAACTCATGAAACCACGAGATCATGACCTGAACTAAAACCAAGAGTCAGAGGCTTGACCGACGGAGTCACCCAGGCGTTCCCCTTCTGTGTTTTAGTTTTTAATCCTTTATTAGAATTCTTGAATTTATACATTCACAATGATGCAGAAGTTGTATTTATATAAGAAGTACCTCATTGTATCAGAAAAAAAATAAAATTTCAACAATTTGGAAGTGGGAACAGTGAACTTTTTTGTGAATAGCACTACACTGAGAGTTCCCCTAAAGCAATGTTCATAAAGAATGAGCACCAAATGACACTGCCCATAGTGCCCCCCCAAAATCTCTTGTGCTGTAGAGCAGAGCTCACAATGTGATGTAGCTATGACAGAGAACTTTGATGGGGCTCCTATAGGATTCACATCTGTTACCATAAAATTTGTGTTCATCTGAGAGTTTATTTCATTAATTTTTCTGCTTACTACAGGTCAATGCTATTGTTTTTAACCATAGGCATCGATTTATTTCAGCACTTTAACAGTGAAAAGAGCCATGTCAATGGTTACTGTTTATCCAGTGTATCCCTAAAGGGGGTAGGATAGTGTATAAGGTTCAGGGTGTATTTGAGGACAGTGACAATGTGTCTTTTGCTCCTGGTAACTTAAAGGGATAGAAAAGAATATAAATATAGTTATTTATTCTCTGGCAAAACCAAATTATCTCTTCATGATAATAGCAACAGCAAACTGAATATGTCGAAATGTGCTTGGTATTAAAATGTCTGGGTCAGAATATCAAATGCCCACAGGGACTGTGAAGAGATAAGATCTACCAGGTAGGTCATAATCAAGTAACGTAAGTCCTTAGAGCACATTGTAATTAATGCTATAGGACAAGGATAATTACTGAGATTTTTGTCAGGGGGATATGATGGTGGAAATGGCGTTTCAGAAAGATTAACTTAATCCATAGCCAAGACAGTTTAAAATAGAGAGTACAAAAAAAAAAAAGCTTTGGTTAATAACTGATTATCCAGAGTAAAAATTTAAAGTCACACAGCAGTGGAAATGAGAAAAGCCATTTCCAAGATTGAAAACATTGAGTTAGGAGAATCATCATACATTGGAGATGAAGAATAGAAGGAAATACTAAAGATAAAGTTCCAGTTTGTATTTTGTCATATAAAAATTTCAAATGTAGTCAACCTGGGGCTGGTTGTTCCTGCCAGGAACCTTGGTTCCCAACTGCTCTCGAAACAGGAAGAAGAGGGAAGGGGAAAGAGTTTGGAACAAGGAGCATTGGTACCATTTATCAAGAAAGGAAAATAATTACACAAACATTTTTCTTCCCCCTGATTTTCTCCTTAGATTTCTCGTTCATTCATTAGGACTATATCACCTGACCATTGACTGCTGACCTCTGTGACCACAATGACCATATTGACAAGCTCCCTTGTTTCTTGGCATGTGTCAGATGAGGTAATGTCAAGAACCACCGGAGACTGAGACACTTTGGAACACTCATTTCCCTGACTCTCCTGGGTGTGCCCCAGTCTGGCAGTGCTGAATCCTGCCTGCAGAGGCCACAGCTCATGTCAGGTGGCTTTCTCCTACAGTTTTAGGTCTCACGGACATTTGTGGCAATCACTATCTCTTCTTGTCCCCTTTGGCTTCTCTCATCAGTTTCCCTAAAACCTTTGTAAACAGTTCCTTTATTTCTCCAGTTATTCCTTGGGTAAGGGATACTTGTTTCCTGCAGAAACCCAGGCCAATATATGGGAAAAGCAAATAATTTTGAATACAAAACTGTCTCAATAAATTTCGGGAAAAAGAAGTCAATAGATGTTGGGTAAGAAGTTAGCACACAAGAAATCAGTTGGTTGATATTAAATTAAGAAAACTCTTGAGTTTGCATAAAAAATATGACCTAAGAAAAATTTTAAGCAGCCAATAAATTATTCTTATGTGAAAGTGAATGACAGGTTTTATGATCTTAAGGATTTAAAATAATCACAAAATACACCATCAAAGTGCTCATCATCCTTTATAAAATACTGAAAAATGTGTTCTTATCAAATGGATGTATGGTGACCTTTGAAATCAATTAAAATAGGTTTAATTGAAAATATCTCCAGGAAAATAGGATTTCTAAAGGTGATAAAGTTTCGATTTTTTCTTTCTGTAAAAACACACACTATTCAAATAATTCAAAAACAATAATAGGGATTTCATATTTGAAATTATAATTACAGGATGGAGACATGAGAAGAATGTTGCTTTTGAAGAAATTTGCAGAAGTTACATACCCGCTCTACTATTTATCACAGACGGCTGGAACTATAACCTCACTTTTGAATCAGAGAGTTGATAAACAAATAAAAAAGAATCACTTTGAAAAAGTAAAAGATAACCACAGTAGAATTTAAAACAGAATATACACCCTCCAAAACATTGGGGGGAAAGGAGTAATGGAAAGAAAGCGTCCACATCCAAAGACAAAAACAAAGGAAACGTAAAAAAAAAGAAATGGTAGGGGACAGAACTGTGACAAAAGTTCCAGCTATAATAATGGTTGCAAAAACCATAAACCTTCTAATCAAACAACAAGCAAAGAAACAAAGAAGAAACTCTAACTCTGATGGGGTCAAACAAAACCCTAGATCATGAGACCCTTATGAGACATGCCTTAAACAGAGTGACAGAAGTGACATTATATCAGGTTATTTGCACTTAAAGTTCAAGGCAGACATCGTGAAGCAGTACGAAGTTAGCAATTCCCAGTAAGTAGAAGGAGGTTTCATAATATAATCAAATTTATACTGGAACTCTGTGAAAAATGAAACCAAAAGAAATATACAAATTCAAAGCTGTTAATAATTCAGAGTCAGGCTTGACATAAATTCCGAAGTTGGAGGGGAAAAATTGACCCTGCCATGTAAGTTAAAAATGTAACACAGTAGGCTGATGGCTCAGAGCCTGGAGCCTCTTTCCAATTCTGTGTCTCCCTCTCTCTCTGCCCTTCCCCCGTTCATGCTCTGTCTCTCTCTGTCCCAAAAATAAATAAACGTTTAAAAAAAAATTTAAAAAAAATGTAACACAGTATACAAGCCTGAATATTAATTGTATGCTACATGGAATGTGTCTGTAACATATAAGAATATATTTGTGTTAATAAAATGCATTTTGAGCTTTTTATAATATTTGTTAACAGGAGACTAAAAGAAAATGCTTGTACTAACTGACCTCTAGTTCTCTTAGAGTTCCACAGATTGAATCAATTTTTTTTTTTTCCTGCCGTGTTCCCAAACGAATGCGCCACTCAGCAAGTTACTCCCTGGATGCACATGAGTATTTTTCTTTTTTTCCTTTCTTCTGAGCCTACATCATGTCTTTAAGGTCATTTAGAAGCATGTGAAAAATGATCACTTCAGTGACTCCTCACAGAATGTACTTTTGAGTCTTACTTCCTGTATTATCTTCTGGGCAACTGCCAGAAAATAACAAGACTGTTTCCTTGTAGTATTTTGTCATTTTAGGCATCCAGCCTTGGCTGAAAATCCAAAGAGAAAATCAGATATAGGTCAAATCTCTTAACATTGAGGATTTATAAAACTCCAGGTGAAAGTTAACTCCCAAAGCTCTCATAAGAGAGCACGCACAACAGTTATGTCTTGATATCCAGGTTGCACAAGGATCAACGGAAGAGGAAAGAGAGCCCAGAAATAAATCCACACTTACATGGCCAGTTAAGTTGAGTTTATTTTTAATTAGCCGACAGGTTTTGTTGACCCGAACTGTCTACTAAATAAGATGCATTAGAAAAACTGTTGAAACCTTAACAAAAATTGCTTTGTAAAAACAGACATTTTTCTTATCGGCAACACTTCCCTCACCACCAGAATTTCCTATTTCTTACCTTTGTTTGCAATATTAGGATGAAAATATGCTAGAACAATGTATCTCTGTGTGGCAGTTACTGTGATCCATTGGAATAGTGTACTCTCCTATAAGAAAATCCAATAAAATAATAATTCAAATATTTATACATTTAAATTTGTGTGATTATGGCTATTAAAATATGTTACTTATTATATTATATCATTAATTTTCTCTTCTGATTCCCCCCCCTTCTGTTTGTATCGGTTTCTAAGATACTGAAATATACGATAGGTTAGTATTTTTTATACAAAACACAGTAAGTACAAACAAGAACGACAATTCGACTGTATCGAAATTTAAAATTTTGTACTAATGAAATATCACCATAAAGAGTAGGACAACGCTAGACGAAAACTCAGATAAGTTTCTTGCAACCCTTAAACTGACACAAGATTTATATACACGAACTGGCACAAAATTTATATACACAATACATAAGGCATTTCCACGCTCCAATAAGGCAACAAAATTGTCCAAAGTCTTAAAGAGGTTCTTCACAAAAGAGAAAAAACAAACCACCCATGAACATCTCATCAGGCAAGTCCAAATTAAACACACAGAAAAAGGTACTTTAATACCTTTCAGTGTGGCCAATACGAAAAAGTCTGGCAATATCAAGAATTATGAGGGAACGGAACAAGACGTGTTTTGTTTTGTTTTTTAATACACACTTGCACTTAGCGCAAGTACTTTGGGTAAGCAGTTTTGTATTAGATGGTATAGTTGAGGGGCGCCTGGGTGGCGCAGTCGGTTAAGCGTCCGACTTCAGCCAGGTCACGATCTCGCGGTCCGGGAGTTCGAGCCCCGCGTCGGGCTCTGGGCTGATGGCTCAGAGCCTGGAGCTTGTTTCCGATTCTGTGTCTCCCTCTCTCTCTGCCCCTCCCCCGTTCATGCTCTGTCTCTCTCTGTCCCAAAAATAAATAAACGTTGAAAAAAAAATTTAAAAAAAAAAAAAAAAAAAAAAAAAAAAAAAAAAAAAAAGATGGTATAGTTGAATGCGTTTGAATGTCCTACAGTCCGGATATTCTATGCCTATATATATGCCTAGAGTAACTCTACACAGTGCACAGGGAGATGTGCTAAATAATAGTAATAATAAGATCAACAACCACAACAAAGTCACAAATACTACTTGTATGAGGCTTATATATGTGGAACCTAATTTTAAGTGCACGGTAAAGGTCATGTGGTCCTCAAAGTAATCTAATGAAATAGCAAGTGATATAGTCCTCGTTAATTAATCACGGAGGCCGGGTGCCTCAGTTTAACATCTGACATCTTGGCTTAGGCTCAGGTCATGATCTCACAACTTGAGTTTGAGACCCTCGTCGGGCTCCGCGCTGACAGTGCAGAGCCTGCTTGAGATTCTCTGTCTCCCTCTTTCTCTGCCCCTCCCCAACTTGTGCCGTCTCTGTATCTCTCAGTACAAATAAATAATCTTTAAAAAAATAAATAAGCACACATGCATGTATGGGAAATGCAGAAAAATAAAATGAGATAAAGGAAAATAATGAAGGAAAATAAAAGAAAAACATTAACACAAATGAAGATAATGGTTATATCTTTATTTTTTTTTAACGTTTATTTATTTTTGAGACAGAGAGAGAGCATGAACGGGGGAGGGTCAGAGAGAGGGAGACACAGAATCTGAAACAGGCTCCAGGCTCTGAGCTGCCGGCACAGAGCCTGACGCAGGGCTCGAACTCACGGGCCGCGAGATCATGACCTGAGCTGAAGTCGGCTGAGCCACCCAGGCGCCCCAATGGTTATATCTTTAAAGGTCAATATGTGTGTGTTTTAGAGTGGTGGTTAATGAGGTCTCCAACATATGGCAATCTTCTACATTTTATTCTAGGCAGTGGCTGCACATATTCGCTATTTTGTGGTTTAAAATATATAATACATATTAATTTTACACACGTTTTGATATAAAACACATATCGCATTTTTAAAGTATATTCCATTAACTGGCATTTTCATTTCTGGTATATACCTTAAAAAAACACATGCATAAATAAAGACATGTTTCCTTGTGGTATCTTCGTTGTGAAACTGACCCTCAAAAACAAACAAAAACACTGGAAATATTTAACATGCTCAACAACATGGAAATGTATCGGTAAATTATGGTATAGACAAGTAAAACCATACAGTTGGTAAATACGGATACACAGAGCTCTAGTAATAAACCACGTCTTCAGGTATCAATATAAATAAACATCTTTGATGTTGTGATTCATATATGTGGTCTTCATCTCAGGTGACTGGCTAAGAGCTCTTAAACTCTGGGAATTTCCTGGGCCACAGCAGCAATGGGAACATATTTTGACATAATAGTCTCTTGTCCTTATTTCCTAAAGACACTTCAGAGTTTTAAAGCTGGAATGGGTATCTTGTTATTCATAGCAAGCCCCTTTCCTTCACAACTGAGTTTGTGTTAAATGAGAGGACTTGTGGAAGGGGTAGAGGAATCAGCAGTGACTAGAGGGTTGGACCTTTTGGGAAGGGGAGGAGGGCTGGAGGTTGAATCCATCACCAATGGCCTATGTGTTCTCTATTATGTCCAGGCAGTAGAGCCTCCATAAAAACCCAAAAGAAGGGGTTTAGAGAACTTCAATATTGGGGAAACATGCTCCCACACGCCACCATGCCAGGTCCTAAACTTTACGAAGACACAAACTCCTTTATTCAGGACCTCATACTATGTATCTCTTCATTTGGTTGTTGATATGAATCCTCTAATACCCTTCGTAATAAATCCATAATCTGGCCAGTAAGTGGGTGTTCTGAGTTCTGTGAGCCACTCTAGAAAATTAATCTAACCCAAGTGGGGGGCTGTTTTAGGAACTTCTGATTTATAGCTAATCTGTCAACAGTATAGGTAACAACCTGGGCTTATGATTGAGGACAGAAGTGGAAAGCAGTCTTGTGGAACTAGCCCTTCAAGTAAATAGTATCATTATTGAGCTGAATGGAGCTGCTTGGTTTTGTGAAGGCAGTCTCCTCCACACACCTTGAAAAATGGGTCCAGAACCTAAAGAATATCAGAAACATAATGTTGCCTTAAAAAAGAACAAAAAAGGGATATATCAATTCACGGTAATAATTGCCTCTCAGAAGTTGGAGAAGAGTCGGTCAGAAAATGAAACCGGTGAAAAGTCTAAGAAAGATATGTACTTTGTAAAAGTTTATCTTAAAAATCAGAAAAGGATATAACAAAAGTTTCAGTTTTTAAATTTTAGGTGGGGAGAATATGAATTTTCGTTTAAAGATTACATATATATATATATATATATGTAATTTTATACTTTTACATGGATAGCTTTTCTTTATATATATAAAGAATGTATATAGTATATTCTATATAACTATATATATGGTTTTTCTTTTACCTATATAAAACTATATATATGTGTAGTTTTTCTATTACATGGATAGCTTTTCTCCATATATATATATATATATATTCTATATATAGCTATATATATAGTTTTTCTTTTACCTATATAAAACTATATATGTATATATATCTTCTATATGGATAACCTTTCTTTATATATATATATAAAGAATGTATATATAGAGAGAGTTTTTCTTTCTATACACTTGGCTTAAATGCAATCCTGTGCCATCATGGGACTAGGAAAAAGCAAACCCCTAACTGGGTTGCAAATAAATAGAACAAATAAATTTACCTCTTTCTATATCCCATGTTCCAGGGATAAATGGAGACACCTTCGGCTGAAAGGCAGGTGTAAATCCTATCAGCAAGTATTAAGTGCTGGGAAGGCACTTACAATTTGCTTTAACGACACAGTGAAGAGAGCACACAGCGCTGCTTAGAGGAAGCAGGAGTGCTTCATGCCGAAGAGTGTAGTTACTTTAGGACTTGGGGGATAATTAGAAAACCTCCAAGTGGTAAAAGAGGGGACGGAACACTTATCCTCTTAACAAAATTCAAGAAGAAAAAATGAAGAAACAAGCAACTTGGAAATCCCAAGTATGACTTAAAGATCGAAAATGTGTGCCATGGAAGAATTCATCTTTTATCAGGATTGAACTACCTTAGTTGCCAGGGAGGGACTCAACTTCTTTTAGGCTTGGACAACCTCTAATGATAGCCTGACTTTTTATTTGATGAACAGCATTTTAATCATATTTACTTTTTGATTATGTCACGACTGTGTTGTTAAATCTATCTGCAATCACCTGAAACTCTGGAATATTGGGTCTAGAGTTTGTAGGGAGAGATTTTTACCTCCTTCTATAATTTAAAAAGAATCTGTCTAATCGTGACTGTTACCAAGTTATTTAAGAGAGTTCCCTGCCTACTTGTTAAGTTGTAACCTCCTGAGGAGTCCCTTAGAAAGCCATTAATTATGTCATAAGGAGTGGGGTTCAATTTTCATCACATCAGCAGATATATCTTCTCTGTCATTTTGCTGATAATAATCATTGAACAACAAGCAATCGCCCAGTTATCTCGACATTAGGAGAGACCGAACCTAAGAACGTGCCTGTTCTACTAAACAGCATAAGTCACACTGGCTGTTGTAACAAACACTCCCCCAGATCAGTGTTTTTTTCCGTCTCATGCCACAGACGATACCAAGTGTGCAGCTCAAGAGTTTTTTGTCCATTCTGTACCTCTACCATTTTGAAGTTCTTCACTCATAGTTACAAGGATAAGAGAGAAAACGTGAGGATAACACTTGTTAGGGGTCGGGTCATTATTTCTCTGCACAATTCATAGTCCAAACCCAGTCACATGTCACATTGCTCACACTTTATTCTCATGGAAGTTGGGAATGTTGGGAGATGTGGTCTGATCAGAGAAAGAAAAGAGGATTGGTGAATATCTAGCCACCAACTAATTATACATATATAATATATTATATATTATATATATATATGTGTGTATGTGTGTGTGTTTGTATATATATATATATATATATATATATATAGTATATTACTAGCCCCAAACTATTACAAATAAGTTTAACGTCTCTAGAGTAGATACAGATATACAGATATGCATCCCTCCAGCTCTAGATTTTTAATCGTCCTAGATTCTCAAAAATATACCATTACAAAAAAATCTAATCTTTCATCCTTCACGAATTGTTTCTATGATGTTTGATTTTTATTTGATTCCCTCAACCCCAAAGGTGGAAAAATTAAGGATGAACCCAGAGAAGCAATGGTTAAACTTTAAGAGAGTTACCTGACAAGAGTTCAATAAAGAGAATGACAATGTATTTATTTCATTGTAAAAAGGTCAGCACTTGCACTTGTGGCTATGTACTACTAGGTACTTGATGATGTATGTGACTACCCATGCCAACGAGTATTTTTATTCAGAAAAAACAAATATATTCCAATAGCTCAGAAGACTCGACTTCTTCAGAAATGTAACGCAGTACAAACCTTGGCCAGCCAAAATTTAACTCGATACTACCAGTAAACAAGAGACACTGAGCTAGTGAAAACAAAAAAATGATTTTCAAGAACTATATAAATTCAGTGCCTACGATGTAGAATTTTAACATAAGCAAACACTGATTATACTGGTGATTTGAAACCCTCGTTACAGATGCCTTCATCGGGCATCAAAATTGCTTAACCTAGTTCAAATCGCTACTATGGTTTCCACTTTTCCCTTCAAAATGTCACTCCAAACAGCAGAGGAAAGCAGATGTTGGCTGGGAGGAGGGAGCATGAGGGAGTGTTTTCTGCGGGTGCTCCACAGGGTTTGATTTTACTGCTGTGTGTTACCAGACGGTACTCCTTTATAGATAAAAAGAAGTGTGGAGGACAAAGGAAACCATGACCGATGAGTGAATTAGGTGGGAAAAGTGGACCAAAAGCTTCTCTAAAGCATGTTTACACGAATACAGCTGGCATGAAAGAAGTTACTTTCTGCGTGGCACTCAAAACTGTCTTGCTCCACAACGATCATTATTCTAGAGGAAAATCACCATGCTTTCAAACCCTTGAAGAGGGGGAAATAAAATCAACACACATTAAAAAACAAAATACGAATGTGTTGTGGTACCTAAATGTGCATTTGATCAAGAACTTGAATACGAGCTACACTAAATTTTTAGACATGCAGAAATGGAGAGAACCAATAAGAAAAAAATTCATGGAAGAGAAAGAGAGAACGGGTATATTGGATGTTCAAAAGTGACTTGGTCCTTGAATAAAACGAAGTCTTGAAAAGACGTAAGAATTCTGTACTTGAAATTAATAATATTAAGCTTAATTTAACATATTTTGTGTTTTTACTTTCTAAGTGACTTAGACTGGCCTTGCTTCATAATTTCCCCCAAATGTGTGTACAGGGAACCTGTCACTTTTTTCTGAGAGGACTAGAACTGGCAAAGTCATGTTTAAAAATAGATAAAGTGGCAATTGTTTTATTGAACTGCATAGAAAGAAAAAAAAACTCAACGTTGAAAAAGATAATTTTCAGACTCCATTAAATAGATAATTTTGGACTCCATTAAAATAGATTATAAAAGTACATACTTTCAAACACATGAGAACACACACCCACATTATTTAACGTGTCTTTGTGTCAATCATGCTCACAATAAAACTGCGTAGTAGGTATTAATATTCTCACTTCAGAGATGAGGAAGCTATGGCTCAAAATAGTTAAGTAACTCTCCCAAGTCATTTTACAAATAAATAGACCAACTATTACATTTTAGAAATGCCCGACTCCTAAGATCCAGATCTTTCCTCTACACGGTGCCGCTTAAATATTACCCACGCTGATGGGAACTCCTTCGATTCCTCTGCTGAACCATAGCATTTCTGCACTGAGCGCCATCATCATATTATAACTACCACTGTATTCATGTAGTTCCCACCAGACAATGCATTCTTTCTCTTCCTGAAAATCTGGGCCTTGGCTAAAGCATCTCAATCAATATTTCAATGATGTCTATTAAAGAACAAATCCCCATGTTGTCCTGGAGAGGACTGTGGCTTTGCACCAGATCAACCCAGGCTTCTATTCCTGCCTACCATCCATTGGCTTTATGATGAGGTATAAGTTGTTTAGATTTGAGGGGACACTTTCCTAGTTTTTGAAAATGGAATAAAAATATATGCCTTACTGAATGTACAGAGCTTAATCATCCAATGTACGCAAAACACCATGTACATAACTGTGCCACGAGCATCAACTTTAACTCTGTGATCCAGAGCCAGAAAGAGAACTGAGGCATGAAAAACTACTTAGACTACATGAAATATCTGTAAGAATTTTTTTCTGGCTACACCTAAATACTATTATATCCACACACAATTCCATGCAATTGTTACATATATTATGTCTGAGAATGTAATTTAAAGTACTTGAGGGAATATAATTACTACATTATAAATGAAATGAAGAGAATGAGGTTTTTGAGTTGAATTTAAAGCAAAATTAAAACATATTTATGATGTCACTTTAATATCAGAATGGTAATCTATATCTCAAATAACTTCAGGTAGTTTTTTTCTGTACATAAAAGTTTCTCAGAAGGAAAATCACACTGCTGAGAAACTAAGTTTGACAAATATTAGTTTCTTTTTTTTTTTTTTTTAAGTTTACTAATTTAGTTTGAGAGAGAGAGCGAGCGAGCATGAGCATGGGGAGGGGGGCAGAGAGAAAGAGAGAATTAAAATCCCATGCAGGCTCTCTGCTGTCAGTGTGGAGCCTGACTCAGGGCTTGAACTCACAAACCTTGAGATCATGACCTGAGCCAAAATCAAGAGCTGGGTACTTAACTGACTGAGCCACCCAGGGACCCCAATATTAGTTTCTTTTTATCTGTGTTCCTATCACACTAGGAAGATCTGACTGTTTTATATTATTCAGAAACTAGATAGATAAATGGTCAATAGCTAAAAAAATCCATCAACAGTAAAAATAATATAAATTTCAATATTTGCTTCCTAGGGGATACTGTTTGTATCATGATTATATTCATGGCCCCAATATCTAATTTAATTAATTAATATAAAATGATGTTAGAAATTATTTCCTCTGTGGACCCTGATGTAAAGTGGCAGTTCTGAAGTTAGCTGACGTTGCCCCCTGTTTGACACTCAGAAGAGACGAGAATTTTGAGTTCTGTAACACCCGAGGAGAGGAAATGGAAAGAAGTTTTCTGTAAGGAGACAGCAGCTAGGGGCCAAAAAAAGAATCTCTAATTCAATTTTTTTCAAGTTTTTAGTTAATACCTGCACCATGCTAAAATTCTCTGGAAATAGGCCCAAAAAGTGAAGAAAATATTACATTATATTATGATCTTTCATTAATGATATACTAGAAAATTGAGGGAAGATTCTGTCCGAGTGTAGGACGAATCAACCAGAAAAAGTATCAAGCTGCAGTCATGCAGATAAGATTAGCAACTGTTATTATGAGAAGGCAGGAGAGGTGACATATCACAACCCCAAAACAGAAATAAATTCAGTGGAATCCTGTGGAAATCCTGAGGAAATCACCTGAAATTCTGGGACATCACTGAGATCATCGATGTTGTATGTTTTTGGTAGTTAAATTGTGGTTTTGTTCTTTAAAAAAATAGATAACCCAAGAAACTGGATGTCATAAAAACACTTCAGTATAGGAGCATGCTCATGCATCCCAAATACGGAGTTTTAAAAGTGGAATGCTCGGGGTGCCTGGGTGGCTCAGTCGGTTGAGTATCCGACTTTGGCTCAGGTCATGGTCTCATGGTTGATGAGTTCAAGCCCCACATCGGGGTTCCCTGCTGTCAGCTTGTCAGTGCACAGTCTGCTTTGGATCCTCTGTCCCCCTCTGTCCTACCCCCCTTGCCCTCTCCCCCAAATAAATAAATAAAAAAGTGGAATTCTCAAATCCTAGGAATATATCTATATCTATATCTAATCTATTTCTATATCTATCTTGAAGATAATTCTGGCATTTTAGACACAGAGTAAAGAATGAATACTAGGCTCAAGTCCTATATTTTTCCAGTTTTGTAACATGGAATAAATCTTTCAGCTTCTATCTCTTTTACTATGAACGTATATAATAGTTTAAAACATGACAGATGCTGTTCTAAGAGCTTCACATATTCAACTCAAAGGGCATTTGAGTTGAGGTAAGTTCATGGAAGGTTCTTGCCATTATAATCCTTTTACAGCTTGAGGAAACTGAGGTACAGAGATATTAAGTAACTGGCCCGAAGCCATGCATTGCAGAGGCTGGATTTGAACTCAGAAAATTGGGCTCCAACCAGATGGAAATGACTCCCCGCTTATCCCATTGTAGATATTAATTTATTCTTTTTTTAAAGTGTATTTATTTATTTTGAGAGAGACAGAGACAGTACAAGTGGGGGAGGGACAGAGAGAAATGGAGAGAGAGAGAGAGAGAATACCAAACAGGCTCTGCACAGCCAGCGCGGAGCCCAGTGCAGGGCTCGAAACCATGAAGCAGCAAGATTATGACCTGAGCTGAAGCCAAGAGTCAGACGCTTAACCAACTGAGCCACCCAGGTGCCCTATATTCATTTATTCTTTATCTCAATTTACCTCTTTACCTTTGCTAAGTTCCTGAGACATGCACGGCAAAGGTTAGCACATTCCCATACCAAAGTGTGTCATTCCAGGCGAGAAATCTTTCCTAACACACACCTTATACATAGATGCCATGTTTTATTTACAACATATTTTGCAATTTATAGATTCTGGTATAAAGGAAAACAAGAATATATATAAACATATTCAGATAATTATTTTTAATTGTTCCTCTCATTATTTTGCATAGTTTAGACCAATGTCCTATTTAGTTATTCTCTCTTTCTCTCATATATATATTTATAAAAAAAATATATATAAATATTTATATATATTTATATTTATATGTAAGGCAGCTTTTATCAAAATAAATAGTTTGAAACTAAATGCTTGTTGAACGAGGAGTGGAGCAGATTATTTGGAAAATGCCTTCTTATAAATCAATGTACTAGTATATGCCCCATTTCCAAAAGAGTTCAAAATAGTTAAAATACTATATAATATTGTCAAGTTTTGTAACTGACTTTAATAGATTTCTAAGAATTCATATTTATATTCAAACATAAATTCTGGTTTGTCTTTATTCATAACCTGTTTCAATATTTTTAATAAATTGACTGACTTGTGTGTCTAATGACCGGTTCATTGGGCGGCAGAGGGAAACGTTTCCAACCCACTGTGATGGCTTCCGTGTGGAGGGGCACTGATCACGTGTGTGCTCTACTCTTCTCCCCATGAAGGTGAGGTTACCCAGTGATGAATCTGAGGGGGAACTGGGCTTAGTCCACACTCTACTGCCTCCAAGAGTAAATACTCTATCCATTTCTTGGCTTTCAAAATACTCTATCCATATTCTTGGCCTTCATGCCAAGAATAATATAAGGGCAGATTCCCATGTGAGATTTCCAGCACCACCTGGGACTGAATGGGAGGGACATCTGCATATATCTGGTCATAACTATAAGGGAGTCCATTTGTAGCCACACCCCTCCAATCTAGCTGTTCTCACTAATAAAGATTCCATTTCAATTTCTTTTTCTGCTCTCATGATCTCTCTCTCTCTCTCTCTCTCTCTCTCTCTCTCTGTCTCTCTCTCTCTCTCGTTGTCAGCAGAATCAGAATTTAAGCAGGGAAGTAGAAGTACAATGTGTTTCCCTCCTCAAAATTTACCAGTCCGGTGCTTGTATGCAGATTAAAAACACACAATAAGAAACATTCAAAACATTTATTAAGCCACAAGTTGTGCTGTCAGAACAAAATGATGGAGGAGTCCCTACTATCAAGAACCTAATAATTCATCAGCAACAAAAATAATCATGTAATGTGTAGCATGCAAGATGAAATGCACGGTGATAGGCAGGATACTGTGCACCTAAGATGTCCATGCATAACTACAGAACCTGTAAATATGCTAAACTACATAGCAAGGGAGAACTAACGAGAACTATTGCTAATGAGCTGCCTTTGAAGTGGGAGGATTATTCTGGATTACGTGGGTGGGCCCAGTGTAATCACTAGGATACTTAAAAGTGAAAAAGGCTAGGGGCACCTGGGTAGCTCAGTCGGTTGAGCATCTGACTTCTGTTCAGGTCACCATCTTGCAGTCTGTGAGTTCAAGACCCTCACAGGGCTCTCTGCTGTCAGCACAGGGCCCACTTTGGATCCTCTGTCCCCCTCTCTCTCCACACCTCCCCTGCTCATGTTCTCTCTTTCAAAAATAAATAAACATTTTTTTTAAAGTGGAAAAGGCCAACAGAGATGAGAGAATTAAAGAGATGGCAGTATGAGAAAGCCATAACTCAACGCTGACGGCTTTGAAGATGCGTTAATGGGGATATGAACCAAAGAATATGGGTGGCCTCTAAAAATACAAGGAAACAGATTCTCCCCTAGACCCTCTAGGAAGAAATAGAGGCCTACTAACACCTTTATTTTAGCCCAGTGGGACTCATTTCAAACCTCTCTATAATTGAAGGACCATAAGTTTGTGGGGTTTTTTAGGACACCAAGTTTATGGTCATATGTTACAGCAGCAATAATGACCTTATACATACATGTATGATCAAAATTCTATGAAAGCATAGAAAAGGAAGTATGCAGTTCTGCTTGGATGCTTAATGCATATTGATCAAAAAAAAAAGGCATTCATGAGCAGAAATTTTCAATTATTGGGGTTTAATTTTATTTTGCTTTCCATAATCATAAGACCCATTTCTCATGACCTATTAAAATATTTAAATTCAAGTGGCAACAATTTATAGATGGGTAATTTGTACAGCTCATGTAGCCTCTGGTTTTCTGCACGGGATGTTGTTATGAATAAACTACATGACAATAAAAGCAATTTGAGCACATCTTTAAAAAAATGTTTAAATAAACATTATGATTTAACAACCTCTGCCAAGCACTGTCAACAGAAGCAAGAAACATGAATACTTTTTAATAGCAGATGTGTAGTAGTTTGTCCTAGTGTGAAGTCTAAATCAACACCCTGAGAAAATTAATGATGTGTTTGTCAGACATTTGGCTTAAATGTCTGTATATAAATACGACAATCCTTGCTAATATGTATTCATATTTTCAAATTTGTTAATATGGTAAGGAATGCCATTTTACTTTTGAATACCCTGTTCAATATTGTAAATTTATCAGGGCCCAAAATACAGTGTTGCTTGTTCCCAGAATGTTTGCATTTTTAAAATCACCTTAATATTTCCACACATGCACACACACACACACTTACTTCAATAAATCTTGATTCTGCCCACTTGTGAAAAATTATCACCCAACACAAATTTAATATTTTGAATTTTATTTTCCCAACAACCATCCACACCAGGAAAGCTTGAAATCCGTTTCTTTCATCCAAGTATAATTTTAAGTCTACAAGATTAATATTTGGAACTCACTACTGATGAAGAACTGAAGACAAATTTTTAAACTAAAAAATCACTTTATGTTAGATGAAAATGAATCCTGGAAGGTTTTTGAATTTACTTCAAATTATTTTCTTTTCTTTCAGTCTTGTCTGGGTACCTCTCTAAGACTAGATTTTCTACTATGAGTGTTATGGAATCAAGACACAGAGGTTTAAGATAGACATTAACCTCTAGGCAAGGCACTGTCATTTATTCAACCCAAATTAGATGGGTTGACAAAGAAAATGCAAGTTCTTCTGTAACATGAAGAATATTATCGATATACATGAAACTGACTTAAAATGTGCTCATGGGAGTTTAGAATAGGGATTGTAACTTGACTCAGGGTCTTTGGTCAAGGTGGGCGAGCAACAAAAAGTTATAACTGTAATCATATTTCCAATACTAATTACCTTCACTCATACTTTCAATGGATAATATGCATAGTTTTGGCAATCCTTTTTTCTTTTCCTATTGTGTGTTTGATATGATTATCAGAATGTGATTTTATGTCTGTTGGCCCTAATAATAAAATTGTTTTGTTTCTCTTTTATAAGTCCTTTTCTAGCAACTTTATTTTTCATATTTCATATTTTATTGTATTTTACAAAAGCATAGACCACTGATGATTTGCAATTAAAAAGCAAACTGTCCCAAACCACAGATGGCTGGAAAATTACTAGTATACAATCCCTTCCATTTTAAAGATAAGGAAAAGAAGCCATAGCAAGATTAATAGTTTTTCACAGAAAAAAATCAAGTTGTATTGTAGCTCGAAGCCCAAGGAATGTTAATAAATATCAAAGTACAGAGTGGAGTCATTTTCAGCGAAGACCCACAGTATGTTGGCGCTGAGCCCTGTCTTGTTAAAAATTTAATTAATGACCAGAAGGAAGACAGATAAGGGCATGGCTTTAAGATTTATAGATGGCAGCAAGCTGGGAGTGATAACTAAAGCATTAGAAACAAAATTAAGAGAAAAAAAAATGGTGTTGACCATCTGGTATGCTGTGTAGGAACCCAGACAAAACTTTGTAGAAATCTAACGGGAGTCTGGTACTTTGGAAAACTCAGCAGTGTAATTTCAGATAAAAAGGAAACCTTGAAAACAACAACAACAACAACTGCTACTACAGAATTGAGTTGGACTTACATGTACATTGCGATAAGCAGCATAAGGTCCTGAAAATTCCAACACAAAGACATGCAGTTTGCAAAATCGGGTTAACATGGCCTTCCTGGCTCAAAGAAAAATTTCAAACTATATTTTTATTTTTGCCTTTGTCACCTGTAAAGGGGATTTCTTCCCATCACAAACAGCTCTCAATTAGTCCAGATCCTAAACCTAATGACCTGGGGCCGTAGCTGCGTCCCACACGCTCACCGGGCCTTCCTCCAGTCCAGAAGGGCTATGCGATTGCAGGTGAAAGAGGAGAGAGCCGGGCAGCATGTTTGGGGCACAGACCGTTGCCTGTCTGTGCAAACGTGATGGTCCACAGACGACACACTGCTCTCCAGCAGGACAGACAGAGTGACAGCTTTGTGCCCAATCCGCTTCCACACCTCCCCCCTGGACTTGACTGAAGGTCGGTTGGCCTTCACCACACTGGAGTTCAGTTTTCTCTCGGGTGCTCCACCTTTTCCCTTTTCCCCTCTCTGTCTGCACACATAACAAATAATACTGAATATACCCGCGGAGGTTTGAAGCCGCCTGAGTGTGAGTTGGAAGAGGAAGGGACGGCCCAGGAGGTCATAATGTACACACTACATTTCTTGGCTTCTTAACATTAACTGATTGTTTTTAGGGGAATGACTCATGACTATGTGAATGTTAACAATAATGCATAATCTCACTATTAAGACATCTGCTTTATTATGGAATATATATGTATATGGAATATATATGTATATATTCCATATACATATATATTCCATATACATATATATTCCTATACATACACACACACACACACACACACACACACACACATATATATATATATATATATAAAACATTTACTTATTTTATGGAGCTTTAAAGAAATTTGGGGTATAATAGAGTAATTAAGTAATCTTCTCCCATGCCTCCATTTCCCCATTTTTCAAATGTGGATAGTATTATCACACCTAGTTTTTGTATCCATATTATTGGCTTTATTAGGATATGATGGTTCCATTGCCCTAAATTAACCTCCACCTCCAAGAGATGGCCAGCAAATTCAGAGAGGTCCACAGGGTTCCTCTGCTCACCTTCTTCCTGCCCCTGCCACCTCTGCTGTGCCCCCCTTAAGGACAGCACTTTGTGGTGGGGACCCTGTCTGAGACGTGTGACCTCTGGGTGCCCAAGCTCCATGCCCAGATAAATCACCTGGAACCCGGGCGGCCGGCCTAGTCACCCCAAGTGCTGGGAGGGCTGGGAAAGAACTGAACAGAGGACACTGAGGCCTGGGGGAGAACGCGAAACCAGCCTCAGACTGCCTGAGGGACACCTTCCTTATAGACGGCCTGGCTCAAAGTGACACTCCCTCTCCTTTCTGCTTAGGGAACGTTCACACATTCTCCAAACCACTTTATGGCCAACCCGATGGAGAAGTCTTTTCTGCCACCCCTAGGGACCCAGGATTAACCTTGTCTCAGGATGATAAAAATGGAAACAAACACACCCTCAAGCAGAGAGCTTCGTTGGACACCCGGGAAGAACTGGGAAGCCCCAGGCCTTGACAACCACACACGTATCTGACACAAACGCACTGTAATGGAGGCCAGTAAAATCCTCATGCGTGCCTTTTACCGGAGTTCCAAACTGCACATCACCTATAAAGAACTGTATGAAAATAAGGAAAAGTAAGTAGAAGCAGAGATGAGAAAGTGAAGTTTCAGAAAAAGGGATTTCTAAAAGAAAATTATTTCTTTTAATGTTAATTTATTTATTGTTGAGAGAGAGAGAGACAGCGCACGAGCATGGGGGCACAGAGACCAAAACGGGCCTCGAACTCACGAACCGTGAGATCATGACAGGAGCCCAAATCAAGAGTCTGACGTTTAACCGACTGAGCCACCGAGATGTCCCAAAAAACACACGGGTATTTTCTACATGAGATTTATCTCAAGGGTAAATTCCTGAAGTTTGGTTTCCTGGATCAAAAGGTTAACGTATGTCTAGTTTGGTTAGAAATTTTGAAATTCTCCTCAGTAAGGATTTTACAAGAGGCAGTCCTACTAGATTGTAGGACTTCATATTTTGCTATACTCCTGCTAGCAGAGAGTGTTATTAGAGTTCTTAATTTTTGCCATTCTGATACATATGCTAGTTTTTGTGTGCAACTTTTGATTGAGAGTGATTTGTACATATTTCCATATTGTCAAATTACTTCCATGTTTTTGGTAAATTATCTACGTGTTTATCCATTGTTATGGAGGGTTTTTTTGTGCATTTTTCTCACCCTTTTAGGAGTTCCCTATTAGTGGGGTATTAGTCTTTATCAATGATATTGATTTATATTCTCATTTTGCATTTTTCCTTTTCTCTTGTTTTGGTGGGTTTTCCTATGAAATTATTATCATCTTTTCCTTTTACGCAGTTAAGTATATAAAATTTTTGTTTTATTACGAATTCCAGTAGGTCAAGAAGGCAAATGCAATAGCAGTTTCTTTATTTATATTTTGTTTTAAGAAAGCCCCAGTACAATACAGCTTTTATTGCATCTTTAAAATATCACAAATAAGTCTGAAAAATCATCTGACATCTTGCTGTTTCTGGAGCAGGACGGCTTAGATCTTATTCATTAGCCTGTCGAACTGGTCCTTTTTCAGAAGCATACGTACCATCCTCAAATTTTCTGATATCCTTGCTGGTAACTGTTGTGGCTTGCTGGATCAAAGCAGCTAAGTTTGAGACAAGTTCAATGTGTTCTGGGCTTGAGATACTGAACAAGCAACATCTGGCCTCATTCAAACCCTTCCGGTGTATTTTTCACCCAAGAAATTTCAGATTTCAACAAGACCACCATTCTCCTTAATAACAACATTGATGGGGAAGTGAGTATACACGGACCTCATCTTGTAACAAAAGCCCAGATTAACGCCCTTGACCATGTTCTGTACATGATTACAGATAGTGGAAACAGTAGCCAGTTCCTTCCTATTTCCCACCATTTGTCAACTTGGAGCCCTTTTTTTTTTTTTTTCCAGTAGGCTCCACACTCAGCATGGAGCCCAATGTGGGGCTTGAACTCACAGCCCTGAGATCAAGACCCAAGCTGAGATCAAGAGCTGGAGGCTTAACTGACCAAGCCATCCAAGTACCCCTCTTTCTTTTCTTTCCAAGGAAACTGAGTTCTACATTGATGTGATGAAGTCCCTCCGAAGTCCCTTTGGGGCTCTTCACAGTAACAGTGAGTCCTGCAGAGTGATGTTGACGTTTTCTGAAATGACAGTCTGGTTGCCGAGACTGGTTTTCATTCTTGCAGTAGATGGGGCAAAAGGCAATAGCATTTTTGATGGTTCTCATACCTTCTTAAATATATGTTTCCATCCATTTCATTGATTTTCAATCTAAAGTGCATCGTTTAGAATTTCTTTAGCTCAAATAAGTTGATAAATATTTTCTCAGGTTTTGTTGATAACACAGTATCTTTGTCTCTTTTTTCTTGAGACAACTGTTTTCTTTCTCCTGAAACAACCCTCAGGCTAGAAGTGGTTTATAGAATTCTGGGTTGACAGCTTGGGTTTTTGGGGGGTTGTGTGTGTGTATGTGTGTGTGTGTGTTTCATTCACCACTGTAAAGATCTTGGTTCAATATCCTCTAAAATCCATTATTTTTGAAACCATGAATCCTTTGAAATATTGTTCCATTTATATGTAGTGCCATTCTCCTTTCACTGCTTTTACATCTTCTCTTTATTTTGGATTTACAGTGTTTTGACTATGGTGGTCTAGTCACAGTTTCCTTCCTACTTAACCTGCTTGATTGAGGTTTGCTAAAGTCATTGAATAAAAATTTAACTTACAGTAAACTTGAGAAAATTTTAGTTACTATTTTTCTAATATCTTTCCGGTCTCATTCATCTTTTCTTTTCCTCTGGGATTCCAAATGAGTGTATGTCATTGCGCCCAAATATCACTAACACTGTCTAGTTTTCCAATCATTTCTAGATATCTGTCTTCAGGTTCACATTATTTTGCTGTCTCTCTTCTGCTTTAATGACATCAAACAATTTTGTTTGATCTTTTTAAATTTCAAATACTGCTTTTTTTTTTGTTTTTATGTATTGATTGAAATTTTCTACTTTTTAGATATTGCAGAATAATTTTTCCTTATGTCACGAAGCATGATGATAATAGCTGCTTTAAAATCCTGCTCTCGTAATTCCAAAACCTGGATCTTCTCATAATCATTCTCAAATAATTGTCTTTAATACTGAATATAGGTTCCATCTCCCTATTTCTTCATGTATTATGCAATTTTAGATTGTGCCCTGCACTCAGGGAAAACTATTTTGTGGGAACCTGGATCCCTTTATGTTACCCCAATGAGACTTTCTATTTTGTTTAGTTTTTAGGAGGTGATTAATTTAGTTGTTCTCATATTGAAAAGTGAGACTTTTGAGGAGCAGGTCAGCTTTATTCAGCTATTGTATCTTTGTGTATACTGCTAGGACTCTGTCCTTAGGATTTGTGTTTAGGGTTGACCAGATATCTAGGCAGAGTTAATGCATAGAATTTGTGGCCCAATCTCTTACACTCCCTTTTGCCAGTTTCCTTGTTTGCTTTCCAGTGAATTGTTCTCTTGGCCTTGTATCTGCCACGTGAGGTGCAGGCAAGGCCTGCCCTCAGTTTCGAAGTGGTAGGAACAATCAACTCACTGGGGCCATTCTCTTCGTCCAATGAGGAACTCAAGGTTCTGCTGATTTTGGATCATTTTCTAGTGTCTTTCAGCAGTTGTGTGTTTGTTTACTTATCATTGAGTTTTTTAGTTTTTTCTGGGCTTTATAGTTACTATCTGTGAATGGGTTTATAAGACCCGGGCTTACTTGACTTTTACCAGAAGTGAACTCAAGCATCGGTACCCAGGATAATGACAGGATTTCAAAGTAATCAGATCATTCTCACTAGATTTATCCTAATGCTCTGTCATATATTTATTTTCTCCAAGCTTTCATTGCCTTTTTCATTTTTTAATAATTTAAACTTTATGCTTTTATTTTTTCCCCAGATTTATTGAGATATAACTGACATTGGTTAGCATGGACATTTTAACGGTATTAATTCTTTCACCCCATGAACATGATAAATCTTACCATTCATGTATGTCTCCTTCAATTTCTTTCATAAGTGTTTTATAGTTTTTGGTGTACAAATCTTTCACCTCTTTGGTTAAATTTATTCCTAAGTTTTTATAATTTCCAATGCTATTGGGAGGGAATTGTTTTCTTTATTTCTTTTTCAGAAATTTTATAGTTAGTGTACAGAAATGCAATGGATTTCTGTATGTTGATTTTGTATCCTGCAACTTTACTGAATTCATTGATTATTTCCAACAGTTTTTGCTGGAGTCTTTAAGGTTTTCTATATGTAAGGTCATGTCACCTACAACAGAGACAATTTTACTCCTTCCTTTCACTTATTTTCGCCTGATTGTTTCTGACTACTACTATGATGAATAAGGAGCGGTGACAAAGAGCAACCTTGTCTTGTTCCCGGACTTGGAAGTAAAGCTTTCAATTGTTCACCACTGAGTTTGATCTTAGCTGTGGGCTCATCATTTACAGACTTGATTAGTTGATGTACATTCCTTCCACACCTAATTTGTTCAGAGTTTTCATTTATCATGAAAGAAATTGAATTTTGTCAAATGTTTTTTCTGCATCTATTGAGGTAATCATATGATTTTTATTCAGTCTATTAAGGTAGTCTATCAATTTATTGATTTTTGCATATTTGACCATCCTTGTCTCCCAAGGGTGAATCCAATCAATCATGGTGTGTGAACCTTTTAATATGTTGCTGAATTTGGTTTGCCAGTACTTTGTTGAGAATTTTTGCATCTATATTAAGAATATTGGCCTATAGTTTTCTTACAGTATCCTTATCTGACTTTGGTAACAGGGTTATTCTGGTCTGGTAAAATGAGTTTGGGAGTGTTGCCTCTTTCTCTGTTGTTTGTTTGTTTGTTTGTTTGTTTGTTTTGCTTTGGTTTGGTTTGTTTTTTTTTTGGAAGAGCTTGAGAAGGACTGGTGTTAATTCTTTAAATGTTAGTGGAATTCACCAGTGAAACCATCTGGTCTCAGGCTTTTCCTTATTGGGAGGTTTTTGATAACGACTTCAATCTTCTCACTTATTATTGGTCTATTCAGATTTTACTTTTCTTCATGAGGTAAGTTGTATATTTTTAGAAATATATCTGCTTTTTTCTAGGTTGACCAAGTTGTTGGTATATCATTGTTTTGACAGTAGCCTCTCTTACAACCCTTTGTATTTCTGTGGGATCGATTGTGATTTCATTCATATCTGCTTTTATTTATTTGAGTCTTCTTTTTTCTAAAAATATTTAATTAATTTATTTATTTAGAGAGAAGGATAGAAAAGGAGAGACAGACAGTCCCAAGAAGGTTCCATGCTGTCAGCATAGAGCCCAATGAGGGGCTCAATCTCACCAATTGCAAGATCATGACCTGAGCTGAGATCAAGAGTCTGGATGCTTACGTGACTGAGCTAAACCGGTGCCTCAAGCTCTCTCCTTTTTCTTGGTAAGTTAAGCTAAAGGTTTGTCAATTTTGTTTATCTTTCAAAGAAAGCATTAGTGTTAGTATACTAGTATCTTAGCATTGTTAACCTTTTCTATTGTTTCCTAATCTCTCACTTATTTCTATACAAATCTTTATTATTTGCTTCCTTCTACTAAATCGGGGCGTGATTTGTTCTTCATTTTCTGGTTCCTCGAGATGTAATGTTAGGCTGTTGACTTGAGATCTTTCTTTTTTTCTTAATGTAGTCGCTTATAGCTCTAACTTTTCCCCTTACAACTGCTTTGGATGCATCTCCTGTTTTTGTATGTCGTATTCCACTTCATTCGTCTCAAGATATATTTTATTTCCTTTTTTCTCTTGTTTGATCAATTGGCATTTTCGAATTGTGTTAACTTCCATATATTTGTGAATTTCCCAGCTTTCCTTCTCTTACAGATTTCTATTGAAATCAACATATGGCAGAGCCATTGGCTGGTACTACCCAGGAGAAATGTGGTCCACCGTGATTTGAATACTGGTTTAAGTCCCACCCTTTTTCTCTGTCTCTCACTGATTCCCACTTAGTGAGCTCCAGAGATTCTTCTGTGGTCTCTATATAGTGAGATCCAACTGAGCCTCCTGGGAAGCATCCCACAATGATGGGGAAGCTGGATATGTATCTTGGGTTGTCTTTTCCCACTAGACATCCCACAGGCCTAAGGAGCCCCCCTAAGTGTGGCAGTGTGCCAGCCTTGGGGATGGCGATGTGGCCAGACTATAGTCTCTCTTGTTACACTTCTCTTTTTAAAAGAAAATTTTTGGGGCACCTGGGTAGCTCAGTCGCTTGAGCAACCAACTTCGGCTCAGGTCATGATCTCACAGTCCGTGAGTTCAAGCCCTGCGTTGAGTTCTGTGCTGACAGCTCAGACCCTGGAGCCTGCTTCTGATTCTGCGTCTCCCTCTCTTTCTGTCCCTCCCCCACGCATGCTCTGTCTCTCTCTGGCTCAGAAATAAATAAACACAAAAAAAATTAAAAAAAATAATAAAAGAAAATCTTTAAATATTTATTTATTTTTGAGAGAAAAAGAGAGAGTGGCACAGAGAGAGAGAGAGAGAGAGATAAAGCAAGCAGGGGGGAATACAGAGAGGGAGAAACACAATCTGAATCAGGCTCCAGGCTCTGAACTGTCAGCACAGAGCCAGATGCAGGGTTGAAACTCACAAACCATGAGATCATGAGCTGATCTGAAAGTGGACGCTCAACTGACTGAGCCCCCCAGGAGCCCCTCCTCTAATACTTCTAATGCTTTTCTTCTCGGTCTCTGAAGTCCAGAGAGGCCTTCAGCTTCCTCTCCAGGCTCTGATATTTTCGTAATGGTATCTTGTCTATGAGTCATTGCTAGTTGTTCTTCTTGTGACAGGGACTGAAATCAAGAATGACCTATGTCACCATGTGTCTTGAGGGCTGATATTCCGGACACAAATCCGGGTGATGCTCTTCCTGTCCTGGGCAGCCTGCTGTCTTGCAGGCTGAAGCTGCCCAGTGTAAAAAGAAGCTGAATTCCCTGAGGGAGAAGCTGTGTCGGCAAAGCCAAGGCTGAGGCTAGAGCCAGAACCTGGCAGCCACCACCAAAGGTTACCATGGTCTCTTACAAACTTTGAGTACAAAACCAATTTTATTCCATTAAAAAAAAAAAAAAAATGGAGCGCCTGGATGGCTCAGGCAGTTAAGCGTTCGCTCTTAGTTTTGGCTCAAGTCATGATCTCATGGTTCATGAGATTGAGCCACGTGTTGGGCTCTGTGCTGACGGCATGGAGATTGCTTGGGATTCTCTCTCTCTCTCTCCCTCTCTCTCTGCCCCTCTCCCACTTGTGCGCGCACGCGCACACACACACACTCCTGGCTCACTGTTTCTCTCTCAAAATAAATAAATAAATATTAAAAAAAAAAAAAAAGCCCTGAATACTTTTACTGCCAGCTGCAGTTCAGTCTGGTTTTAACAGCCTTATGTTAATATTTGAAGGTAAGTTACCTACAGCAACACCTTATAAAATAATATTTCAGTGACTGTAAGAGATATCATAATCACAATAAGCAAGTAACCTAGGTCCACCTTTACTCAAAAATGTGGGTAAAATAATATTTGGCCAGTAATGACCTGTGCTCAGGAGAGGATGCATACATCATGAATCCTCTAAATTATTCAATTTGGAAGTTACTCTTTCATTTCTATGAAAGATAATCAAGAACTAGGAACAAAAGTGGCAAAATTAACAATAAGACCTGGGATTTATGCTCTTTTTGTGTTAAAGGTCCCAGTCCTTTACTGAAAGAGAGAGAATAACTCTCAAGGATGCTTGTGTAAGTGTGTTTGAATAGGTATGAGTCTCCATGCTGAGTGATTCCTAAGAACTGTATGTACCATTAGGATATCAAAATCTTCCAAATTTTTTGGAAGATTTTTTTTTCTTTTATTGAAGGTTTTCTCTGGAAGAGACTAGTAAGGAGTATATCCTGGGATAGGCGAGTTTTATTTCAAGGTTATTGAAGAATCACAGGAGTGCTCTCAAATGGGAAACTAATGAATAATATCCAGAGGGCACTGTTAGCAAGATAACCCCATAGTTTCAAGACACTTGAAAAATGAGAAGGAAACATTTTAAGTCTAGTTTGTTGTTAGTGAGAATAAAAATATATTTTGACAGGCGACCAACTCTTTTGTCCAAGTTTAATTATAAATTGTAGATTTGTAACCTTCCAGTTCCCAAAGAATACCTATCATTTTGCTGTAATAAACTCATGTTCAAGAGATACTTAGTCTTTAAAACACACATTTGTTGCCTACAATAATATAAAATACATGTTAGACTTTTTAGGATATTCATGTATTTTGTTTAATAATAAATATTTGGGTAATTTTCAGGATCTTTTAACATACAATTTTACAAATGGCAATGTACCATTTGGAAAGATCACCTACGTAACTTAGGTATTATTTTTTGTATAACTAGGTGATCGCAAAGATTCTTTCCAACTCTAACATTATTTCCTTCTGGTTGAACACTGTCTATTGTTCACTGTTGTTTAGTAAATTAAAAACTCCCAACCTGATAAAGTAGACTTAAGATACACTAATGAATAAATATACACAAAATAATATAAATGAAAAAGTGAACCAACATGTATTCACCAACCAACTAAAGAAAGTAAATAGGGGCCCCTGGGTGGCTCAGTCAGTTAAGCGTCTCACTTCAGCTCAGGTCGTGATCTCTCGGTTTGTGAGTTCAAGCCCCGCATCGGGCTCTGTGCTGACAGCTCGGAGCCTGGAGCCTGCTTCAGATTCTGTGTCTCCCCATCTCTCGGACCCTCCCATGGCTCATGCTCATGCTCTGTCTCTCAATAATAAATAAATGTTAAAAAAATAAGTAAATATTATTTTATCTTTGGAAACCCCTGTGTAGCTCTAAGATAGTTAGCCTTACATTCAGTGTCTAAAACTTAGCCAGAAAACTGCATTCTTACTCTTTTGATGAGTGAGAGAACAGATGACACGCCTAAAACTGAATTTAGAAAACTAGAGAGAAAGAGACAGAGACAGAGAGAGAGAGAGAAGTACATAAAAAGGAAACCACAGGAGAGCAGGACCAAATTCTGCATATAAACTTCGGCCCCATTTCTGGCAGATCCAGAAACTAAGACGTCACTTAACAGACTTCAGGCAGAGGCAAAAAGGCTAAAAGAACCAGAGGCATATTTCAGCTTCTGTTGACGAGGAAGCAGAATTTGTGGTTTCAGTTTCACCAACTTAACTTTATAAAACAAAGGGTGAAGCACCCCTATAAATCTAATAAGAGAAATAGGAGGTAGAATATATGTGAAGTATCAGTGGACAAAATTTTTTCTCACTTTGATGAAAGACATACATTACAGATTTAAGAAGTTCATCAATGTCAGAATAAATACAATGAAAATAACCCACAGGCAAAACATAACAAACTGGTCACAATCAAGCTCAAAGAAAATTTAAAGTAGAGATTTAAAAAGAGATTTAAAGTAGAGATTTAAAAAGAGCACTTTAAAAGTACATGGGGGCAATGATATGAATGACTGATGACCTTTCATCAGATTCAGTAGAAACCGGAGATGGTATAATAACATTTCAAAATATCTTTCAAATATTAAAGGAAAATGACAATAGACAATATTTTCCAATGAGAGAGAAAAAGAAAGAGATGCTTCGTCAGCAGACCCGTATTACAAGAAGTTTCAAGACAGTCCTCCTGACTGAAGGAAATAGTAACAATATATGTTACATGAGCAGACTTGACCTCATTGACAATAACAAACTATTTCACCCAACAGTATCAACACATTCATTCTTCCCAAGTGCACAAAGTGCATTTATCAAGACAGACCACATTCTAAACTTGAAATGATACCAGACATCTTATCTACCTACAATGAAATAAAACTATAAAAGAAATAACAGAAACTTCTAAATATTTGAAAATTAAATGCACACATAACTATCCCATGATTAAATAATAAGTAATGAGGAAAGGATACAATTTCTTCTATTCCTAGCCATGTATGGGTCTGCTGCAGTGTACCCCCTCCCTCTTGAAAGCAAGAGTGACATAAAACACCCAGAATTAAAAAGTGTATCTGAAGAGATTTCACCACCATCACAGTCATTGTCATCACCATCCAGTATGAAAGGAAAGCAAAGACACTAGGAGAATCCTACCCTAAGAACAGAATATGAAATACCAAATCAGGAGTGACAATGGTTGACCACTATGTTTTTGGTCTATTCCTTTCTTTTTTATTCACAAAACCTTGAAACAACAACAGCCACTGAGTTCATTTTCAAAGGTTGGTGCTGACTGCTTACTCTGCTTACTACTGACCATTAGATGGGCTAGAAATTGGGTTGGGTTGTTCTCTGGCCATTTTACTTTTATAACTATTTCTTGGAGTAATCTGGATTGTGTCCTTAGGAATCTTTCACTCTATCTAGCCATAGTTGTCATTTCATAAATGGTCATTAAGGATGAGAGGAAGAAAAAGGAAAGAAAAAAAAATTAAAAGAAGGAAAGAAGAAATTACATGTGTTCCTATTTCTATAAATTATAAAAAGGGAACTTCACAAAATAAGTCTAATTAAGCTTTAAATTATGTCCTCCAAAATGTACGTTTTAAATTAATAAAGAAGATCTATTTGGAACTGAATTTGAGCTGGAAGTGTTGAATGAAAGGCTACTCACATTTTTTAGGCCTTTAATATCTATTGCCATTTATTATTCATGAAAATTCTGTGAACAGCAGCAATATGTAAAAGACTTTGTTATTAAAAAATAAAGTCATCTATTTTTAAAATAGATAATTTATTGTTTGGGGGAAAGAACATCTGATTTCAAGTTGTTTGCATAATTTTTGAGATCAAACAGTTATTCAGTGGCTTGATGGCCATTTTAACTCAGTTTCTAAATTTTGCATTTAATCCTCTAAGAATACTTTTTTTGTTCAGAATGTCTTGCTGTGTTTTTCCTAAGTTCTCAACCAGTTTATTTTGAGATTTTTAGAACAATTATTCTAATAATAGCACAGATAAGCATTAGAAAAAAAAAAACTCGTCTGAAATTTCAAAACCGCTGCTAACATTTGACCCATAATAATCCAAAAGTGCATGCATATAAAATATGACTATATAAGTAGATAATTCATGCACAGATGGATATAAACATCAAATTGAATAATTTGAAATTACTGATCCTTGATCCCTGTTGACTTATTAAAATGACCACTTAACAGTTTAGCCTAATAGGTAGATATAAATGTATCCAATATTAAAATAAGATTGCTTTAAGTTGTTTTGCAATTAATTAATAGACAATGACCACAAAGACTTTTCCAATAAGCTACTATACATCTCCATCGATTTTTCAGGCCCCTTTAGGAAGTTTCCATGTCTTGATATGATAAAGGAATGCTTGAAATAGATATCCTTATATATGCATCTTTTATATTTTTTTTTCCGATGGAATAAGAGGCCTGAAATGGGAATTCTGGGCCAAAAGGCACGGTGTGGTGGCGGAAGAAAGGATCTTTAAAATATCTGGTGAGCAGCCAAATTGCTTTCACTACAGAATATATGCTTATATTACCAAACCAGTAGCCAATAATTTACTTTTTGCTATATCCACCCAAATTGGTCTTCCTTCTGTTGGTTTATAAACTAACATATGATATTGATTCTTCTTAATTTGATTTTATATGATTAATAATGGTATTGATGATGTTAATATTTCTTGGTCAGTTGTAGTTTTTGACTTTCCAAGTTCTTTATTCAGGCAGAAGATGCAGTCCATTCTCATACTGTGTAAATCAAGAAATAAACAAAAGAAATACAGTTTTAACCTAACCATAGTGTTAACATAAATTAGTGCCTCTTGGCGTGAGACAAGGAAATTTCTGTGGGCTGAGAAAAGTACGTCCCTCACCTATGATATGGGACACCAAGCTAGTCACTCTGATGGCTGCTGATTTTTTTATTGTACGACCCAGGACATTTGTGAAACCAAAGTGCCCTACACCAATCCTTCTTTTTCCAAACCTGAAAGTACAGAGACCTTGAAATTTGGTTCAGCATGACCCCCAAAACTACAGTGTGTGCAGAAAAGGACAAGAAAATACCTGAAATAAGATTACCTTGAGAGAGGATTTAGGCTGATAATTCAGGCTCAACAGAAGTGCCTAGAATTTTTTTTTCCCCCCCGAGGGGTTGGGGAGGGATGGATGGGTGGTTTCTGCATAATATGTACCTAACATAGGCATTTTTTCTAGACCCAATAACAATGGTCCAGTAGGTTGTGTTTGTAAGAATAAAATTAAGAAAAGAGAGAGAGAGTGGTAGAGAGGAAGGCTAAAATACACTGTCCTTTTGTGCTGGGGCCAGCAATGTGAGCTGCACAGAAACAGTACAAGCATGTGATTCTAGCCCCTGTCAACAAATATCATTTGTTGAGTTAGGCAGGACCAGTCATCTATAATGACACTATATACCAGTGAGAAGCAGGGAAAGTTTGTCCACATGCGATTATAGCCCTTTCTCCATTTTATGTTTGGAAAGTCTTGAAACCTTTTGATTAAATCCCAAGAAACTTTAAGACATTTTTCCTGTAATTCTTCTTTTCCCTGTATTTCTTTTTTCCTCCATTTGTTTAGTAGTGGGAGGACAGGACTTAAGGAGAAATAATTTGAAATTTAAGACATGAATTGTAAAATAAAAAGAAAGTAAGAGTATTTATACTTGGAATTGGTGAAACCATTTATTTGCCTTATGCATGTCTTATCACTGTTAACGTCTCTGTCTTTTAAAGTTGCAATACTCATTTTTTGCCTACAGATAAACACATCTTTTTTCTACATTAAAGAGTTTAAATCTTTA
Source organism: Lynx canadensis (assembly GCF_007474595.2). NCBI lineage: Eukaryota > Metazoa > Chordata > Mammalia > Carnivora > Felidae > Lynx > Lynx canadensis. The sequence continues at coordinate 10,032,811 of NC_044314.2, read as the reverse complement.
CTTGTCTATAGTGAAATCATGTTTTCTAATTTGGTGCTCTTTAATGTGCTTACTGTTACTGGTTTGTTTTTTGACACAGAGAAGATTTAAAAATACTCAAGCTGGGGCACCTGGGTGGCTCAGTCGGGTGAGCAGCTGACTTTGGCTCAGGTCACTATCTCAAGGTCAGTGGGTTCCAGCCCTGCATCAGGCTCTGTGCTGACAGCTCAGAGCCTGGAGCCTGCTGTGGCTTCTGTTTCCCTCTCTCTCTCTCTCTCTCTGCCCCTCCCCTGCTCACACTCTGTTCTGTCTCTCAAAAATAAATAAACATAAGTTTTTAAATAAATAAATAAAAATACTCAAGCAAATCTCTCAGTCTTATCTGGTTTCTGGCTTTGGCATCGGGATTAGTTAGTCCTGTGCTCTTCAGGCAAATGTTATATGAACGATTATTTCCTCTTTGTCGTCTGAAACGTCTGTGTTGCCACTTCTATCATTAATGCATCCGAAACATCTTTTAGGGATTTGTTCCTATTATGCACAGCTTGCCTCATCCTCTAATTACTGACTTGGACACACTGACGATAAGGACTTTAGAAAGCCACTGTGCATGATAAACCTGAAATATACCGAAGAAATTAGCAACCAAGTCAATAGTTGGAATTAACATTACTGGGTCTACCTTTACCTTTATTAATTGAAAATGTAATTCCAGTTTGATCCCAGTTCAGATCACTTTACCTTTATAAACCTGAAAGTATAAGGACACAGTTAAATGTTAATAGCAGCTGTTTCCAGATATATATTCGTGGGTGTTCTTTAAATTTTTCTGTTCTCAAAACTTTCTTTAAAAAATGTATTCTGCTTTATCAGAACTCCTCCTCTGTGATCATACTTTGTTAAGAATAAGGAATATCACTCTTAAAAGGTGCTGAAAATGAAGGCAAGGGTGAGATAAAGACAAACATTTTTCATAAATTATAGAAAGACAGAACCAGGCAGAAAAACTCTGATATGTAAAGGTGGGACAGACAGCATCAGGTGGAACAGAAGCGGGGTGGCCGTGGAAGCTACTCAGGGCAGAGATCCCTGAAGGATCAGAGTCAGATGAGAAGGAGAAAGGAAATTGAGATACAGGTGATCCTCGGTATTAGAAGATTCGGTCTTTGCAAACTTGCCTCTCTTAAAACTTACTTGTTACCCCTCTCCCCAATCAATGATCATGACACATGTCATTTGCAGATATGCACAGAGTGGCAAAAAATCCGAGTTGCCTGCCTCAAGTGTGCCCAGTGGGGGTTCAACAACGTGGGGGTGGGGGGGTTCTGCCTTGTTTCAGCTCCCTTACTGTAAACAAGTGTGCTCTTCAGGGTCAGTTTCATGACATAGTTTTCACATCTGTGGGGCTGTGGGTTGGTGACCTTTAAAGAATAGTGAAAGAAGTGCCCTCTCGTGTTTCGAGACACAAAAAGGCTGCGTCGTACCTCTCAGAGAAAGTGAGTTCAGATAAACTTTGTTATAGAGCTGTTGACTGTGACTTCAATGTTGATAATGAATTATTGATGTGTATTAAATAAGGTATCTTTAAACAGAAATACACATAACACAAGGTTATGGATTGATTGGTTAGTAAAAACATAGGGACCAGAAGACCAAAGGAACATAAATAACCTTGTATTTTCCTGTAGGAGCAACGGGGCCGTATTCACTAATTCAGTGTTTGTGTTGAGTTTAGAAAATAAAACATATAAAATAAACAAGAAACTACTGTAATTATAATGGTGATTGTCTGCTTAATACAATAGATCTCAATCTGGGCTACCCAATGAAATCCCCTGGAGGGAGAACATTTTTTCAATACAGATACCTTGAACCATTCCAGGCCGAGGGAAAAAGAATCTGGGATGTGAAAGCCTCTGCACGGATATGTTTCTAAGTGTTCTCAAGTAATTCCAGAAATTTGTATTTTCTACCAAAGTTATAGCTCGTAAAAGTGGAAGGCGTTGGATGGAAGGCCCCTCATTTCTGAACTGAGCTCTCCTGGCCTTCGTGGCTCATGACACCATCTTGGAAACGGCATGCACCCACTAAGGATGGTGAACTGGCATGCTACGAGCGGAAGAAACTGTGTCCCTTATTACCTCAGGGTTGCATTCACCGGCTGTTGGATTCTCTATCTATGGACCTTTCTTCCACAGGAGAAAAAGAAAGATGTGCGTTGTAAGCCCATTTTCTGTTATCTACAGCAAGACTCTCCCCAGCCTTCTACCTCATAGCTTCCTTACCGTCACCTGCCTTCAGACCAGGATAACTGATCTCACGCGGTCAACCTCATTATGCCCGTTATGAACTGCCGCTCACTCCCCAAATACCAAGACAATGACATCACTCCTCTTGGCTACACTCTAAAAGCAAGCGACATTGTTCAGAACTATTTCCAACCTTTCTCCAGCTCCCGATATCTCAGGACCTCAGCCAGTCAAAGCCTCCACATCCTCCACAACCCCAAGGCACATGCCTTTTCCTCTCTTGTCCCCACTCTAAGTCGGCTGACCCCAGAGGGTGTTTCTTCTTTTGAACTTGATTCAACTGTTGCCCATGCTTTCTTCTGGTCTCCTCCCACCTGGTTGGAAGATACCTTAGATTTTACTATAAGCAGTAATTTCAATGTCTCAAGAATCTCGGTTCCAAAGATCTATCTCTTAAAGCCTTGCTTCCTACCTTATGGTGAGTGGGTCCCTGACAAAAGTCTATGGCACCACCAGAACCTAGGGTCCTCTGTAATGCTGTGTCCTAAGTCTCATATCCCCCTAAGCCTCTCTCCCTACAATCTATCCCCTGCACACAACCTCACCTCACATTCTTTTATCGTGTCACCTCATGGTGCAATGGCCACATTCTGGTCAATCCAGTTTTCCAGTGTTTTCCACACTTGCAGGGGTGCAGCTGAACAAGGTTGGGAGAAACTATGTGTCTAAATGCAGAGTCATTCCCACCACGGGGGTCCTGAGGGCTACTGACGATATTGCAACCCTGCCCACCCCCCACTCTCTTTACCCTCTCATCTCCTGGATGACTACTCTATGGCTTCTTCTCTCACCTCCAGCCTCCAATACTTGCCCCTGCCATGCATTCTCAGCCATCGATACCTATTTCACAAAGAAAACAGAAGGAGCTACAGATAACTGGTATCATGGGTTCCAAGTGCTGTTCACCTAGGACTGTACGCACAGCAAACTTACAAGAGTTAGTGTCAAAAAGAGACAAATTTTAGGCCAACAGAAATTGGGAAAATATTAAGGTAAACTTAAATAGAAAAAAAACATAGACACAAAGAAACCTTTGACAGCTTGATGGAATAGAAAGGAAGAACAAAAAAAGCAAATACGTGGATAAGTGTAAATAAATGTTGGGTATGGGAAAGAGTAATATTTACTTTTCATTTTTCTATAAGCCTCAAAATAATACAAATAAGATGCATTGCTTCTAAACCAGTAAAAAGTAGGGAAGGAAAAAATTTTCAAAATAATTTAAGAAGGAAGAAAATGAAGGGGCACCTGGGTGGCTCGGTCAGTTAAGCTTTGGACTCCTGATTTCGGCTCAGGTCACGATCTCACGGGTGGTGAGGCTGATCCCCACTTTGAGCTCTGCACTAACAGTGAGGAGCCTGCTTAGGATTCTCTCTCTGTTTCTCTCTCTCTCTGCCCCTCCCCTGCTCTCTCTCTCTCTCTCTCTCTCCAAATAAATAAATTATAATCTGTTTACAATGTATTTTGAAAACATGAGGCCAAAAATGTTTTAAAACATCAAGGCGAAAATTACATGATAGGCTAATACTTTGAGAGGAAGTTTGTTATCTACCAAAAAGAGATGCTTTTTTTTTTTGTTATCTAGCCAAAAGCGATGCTCAAAAAAAGACAGTCACTACATGAAGGCTCTATTCATGAAATTTACAACAAGTACTGTATATAACATGCATATATCCCTTTAATGACATAAAGCTTTTACAGGAATTGAAGGATTAGGAAAAACTCATATGGATACACATGTTTTGAATAAGGGAATTATCAGGTTAGAGCCAGCAGATTTTCAGAACCTCATACCCAACAAGTGAAGAGTATCTACTGTTTATACAACACACAGAGCATTTATAAACATGTCCCAGACGCCAGCCCATATCCATCCAGAGGGCCTTACGTTTGACAAAATTGCCGCCATATAGCTCGCAGCTTTAGTTTCTGACTTCAACATACAGAAGATAAAAACTGACAGCAAGATATAACTTAGAGAAGCCCTGTAAATACAGGAATACTCATGGTCATATAAGAGATCACACTGGAATTCAGAAAATACTTAGAGGGCATAAGGGGGAAACTACATATTAAACTGCGTGCATACGATGAATATGATTTTACAGTTAACTTGGTGGCCTTAAATTAACATAATAAAAAGAATAAATATTTTTAAATGAGCGTAAAAAACAAAACAACAACACCTCCTGACATCCAGAAGTTGGCCGGTTGCCATCAGTGAGGTGCGGTGTCCTCCTGTTGACCATAGATCATTTCAAAGAACAAAGCAACGCTGTGACTACAATGGGTCAAGACAAAAACAGGACAGCTCCACAACTGTGTCTGGACACAGAAAAAAACACGAATATTTTCCAGCTACGGAATCCTACACGCATCCCTCTCATTGTATAGGGGTGATGGCCACTCCTTTATCAATTACAGATTTAGCCTCTCTCTAATTTTCCCTCCTACTAGATAAGATTTCTCCAGATACCCAATCATAGAATTACCCTATTTCCTGACAGCAGCTAATTTAGAGCCAAGTAACACTATTTCTATCCTTTTTACTGTAATAAACACGAAATCTTGTTTGTTCCTGATGGTTTTTGGGTGGCGGGCATTGACCAAAAAATAACAGGCCATACGATTAAAGATACAAAACACAACAACAGCAAATTAGAGAAAAAAAAATAAAATAGGATAAAGGAAATATGTAAATCAAAAGCCAATATACAATATCAAATAAACAGAAAATAGTCAGAAGAACAATAACAACCAAAAGTTAGTCTTTTAAAAGACTTTTATGAAAGGAAAACCCTGATCAAGGAACACGCACTAGGCATGGGAAAAATTTGTGTGAGGGGTGGATGATTAGAGAGAGGCAGTAGAATACATTTTGAGCAAATTTAGGTCAATACATGTGAAGGTTTAAAAGAAAAGGACAAAGTCTTTTGTCCAAAATAGGCTTTAAAATAAACACATGACCTAAATAGAATAAGCCAATAACATCAAATACAATTGTATACATAGCTAAAATGTTTCTAGAAAGAAAGCACAATGACCAGTTGGTTTTACAAATGAGTTTTAACAAATATGCTTAGTATTAGATCATTTGAATCTTATGCAAACTCTTCTGGAGAATATAAAAATAGAACATCCTCAATTTATTTTCTGTGACAAGTAAGTTGACTTCAAAATTAGACAAGTACACTATAAGGAAATCACAATTACAAGTGTTGATGTCAACATCTTAAATTCAATATTATCCAACTCAATTCAGCAACATATAGAAATAAAATGAATCATTCCTAGGCTGGTTTTATTCCAGCAAGTCAAGTGTGGTTTAATCTCAAAAGGAAACAAAAAACAAAAAACATGTTCACATATGTGTCCTACATTAAAAGATAAAGGCAAAATAACATGTGGCTATCACAATAAATGGTGAGAAAGCATTGAATAAATCTCATCAGGCATTAGTGATAAAAAGTCGTTTCTCAAACCAGGAACAGAAGGGAATACCACATAGTGATAAGGTGAATCTATCGGAAGACACACAGCATCCATTTGCTCAGTGGTGAACTGTAAAAGCACTCCATTTACATTAGAACAGTACAAGAACACTCACTACTAAAGCCATTCGATATTTTCTAGGAGGCCCTAACATGTGCAGTAAGGACATTAAAAAGTCGTAAGATTAGAAGGAAGGGAATATAATTCTCAGTTACACATTATACAACCTCCTATGTAAGTACAATTAACAGGTAAATCATTAAATTAATAGGAGGATTTGATAAGTTCCCTGATACAATATAAATACACAAAAATCAACTGCTTTTCTATATACTGGCCTCAGTTAGAATTTATAATTAAAATATATATATCACCTGCTCTAATAATAATATATAAAGTGCTCAGACTTAAATCTATCAAAAGATTAACAAATGTATTATATAAAGGAGAAATATCATGCTCCGGAAAGAGACTAATTAACATAAAGAGGTGAATTTTCCAATATTGACATAACGCACTGACAATTAACGTGTATTGTTCTTTGTTTGTTTGCTTTGAGGAACTGTGCGAGTTAATTCTAAAATGCACATGGAGGGGAAAGAGAATAAAAAGACTTGTCTTGCCAGACTTCAAGGCTAACAAAAAGACAACAGTAATTAAGACAGTGTGGTATTATCATTGGCGTAATCAAATTTGCCAGCAGAACAAAGAAGAGAGCTCAGATATAGACTCAAACAAAACACAAGGACCTGGTATGTGGCAGAGGGGCATCGAAAGTTGGTGGGAAAGAAAAGGTTATTCAATCTTTTCCGTCTGGGACAGCAGATTATTTACACAGGGGGAAAAAAAACACAATTCTTGGAATAAGACAAAATCTGTGACAAATGGACTCTAAAATGAAGCCCAATTATCACAACTCCTGGTGTCCACGTTCCCTGCAATCCCTTTCCTTTGGCTGTGGGTGGGGCCTGCGACTTGCTTCTAACCACAACTGATTAGGTGTCTCTTGTTTGATTAGGCTACATTGCTAGCACTTTTCCTATTAATTCTGTCTCATCTTGTCCTTTCTGAGGTGAACTCACATAAGGATAACTCCATCTGGCACATGATTGAGGATGGGCTCTGGCCAACAGGCAGAAAAGAACTGAGGCTTTTAGTCTGACTCTTGCTCAGAAGCACAGGAGCTCAGGTGAGCCTCAGATGAGAGCCCAGTCCTAGGCAGCCCCCCCGGATGGCAACTTTGTGAAAAACCCCGATTCCTGGATTCCTGACCCAGTAAAGCCACGCCTGGATTCCTGACCCACAGAAACCGTGAGATGAAAATGTGTTGTCTTAAGCCATTATGTTTGTGAGAGTATTGTTTTACAGCAATAGATCGTGACAAAAAAAATGTAAAATGCTCAAAATAAAATAGAGAACATTTTCTGTGCTAAGGCCTTGGAGAAGATTCTTTAACACGATGCAGAGACAGTATAAATAACAAAGGAAAAAACAACAACGTATTCGCTCACATTCAAATGAGGAACACCTGGGTATCAAAATACATCACAAAAGTGACAGTCCAAGGACCACGAAAATATACACTGAAAAGTTATTGACAACACATACGACCAAAAAAGGGTTAGTATTATTAATATATGGTAAACTTCAATGAATCAATAGGAAAAAAAGAAAGAACTCAATAGAAAAATGGATGAAAGAGAGGAATATGGATTTCACTTCACAAAAGAAACACAAATGGAAATAGTAAAGAGTACTACGTGTGTGTGTGTGTGTGTGTGTGTGTGTGCGCACATACACACCAGGGTGTATATGCTGTATGTCCTTAATATTCGAAAGCCTGTAGATAAAGACAAAAATGTGACACCCTTCACTTCCATCTTTGTCTTTCCACATCCAGGAAAAAAAAAAAACAAATGTGACTCCCTTACCCCAGCAGAGAGGAAAATATTTTAAAAGTCTGAAAATGTCATGTCTAGGGGAAAATTTGGAGCGACAGAAACTTTTCCATAATGGCTAGAGGGTTAATTTGTACAATCTAGAAAATAGTAACTTGGCATCATCTTGATGTTGAGGATATGCTTTCAGTCTTACACACACACACACACACACACACACACCAGAAAGGAGGTTGGAATGGGGGTGTGGAAAGGTTCTAGGTACAAACAAAACACAGTAACAAAATTCTTACGATGGGGACTTTAAAGAACATATCCAACTTTTACATGCGATGTCTGAATTTTCACAAATTAGGTAGATTTCCCAAATCCATCAGGATAAAAGATAAAACATGGCAAGTTCAGATACTAATATCCTCATACGATGGGACACTACCACGTTGAAAATAAGTGATCTCCACCTACAAACATCCATAGGCATTAGATAAACAAAATTTTGAGTAAAGAAAAGCAAGTTGCACAAAAATATACACAGTATGTCATTGTTTAGATAATGTTTGAAACCATGCAAAAATATACATGATGTTGAAGGATAAACACATGTGTGGAGCTGTAAAGAAAAGCAAGGAAATAGTAAACACAAACCCAGGATAGATGTTCCCTCCGGGATCATTGTTGGGAGCGGGAGGATGTAATAATGGAAGGTTAGATGGAAGGCTTAACTACCAGTAGTAATTATGGATGATGGGTACACTCTTGCTCATTTTATTAATTTCTTTTTTTTAAGTTTACTTATTTTGAGAGAGACAGCAAAAGAGAGCATGCACGTACACGGGCAAGGGAGGGAAGAGAGAGAGGGAGGGAGAGAACCCCAAGCAGGTTCCACACTGTCAGTGCAGAGCCTGACACAGGACTCCATCTCACCAACGATGGGATCATGACCTGAGCTGAAATCCAGAATTGGATGCTTAACCACCTGAGCTACCCAGGTGCCCGTTATTAAATTTTCTTGTATCACATATGCTTTGTAGAGTATGTGAATATAGAATTCCTCACTCTTAAGCTCCAACTCTGGCCACAGAAACTTATCAATATCATAGAGGACAGCTCTGACTTCCACATAGGGTCATCACAACTTTTCAGTGTCAACAGATTAGTGTAACCTAATTTGCATATCCGCAATACCTACAATTTGAGTCTTGGGAGAAATGGAGCCATCATACGCAGGGATCAACACAACAGTGTCTTCTAATTTGCATAGAGTGAACCATATCACAAAACCAGATTTCCTGTCTATCAGTGGTATGAACCCTACTATCATAGGTCACCCAGGGCTCTTGGATCCAACCCAGAGGTACTTTCTTTTTTGCACTCATTGCTGAGGAAGGTGGAGTTTCTGGCTGGAGGTGCTGGAATTTGTTCCTGGGTCTTTAATACACAGTCATGGAAGAGAGAAAGCATCCAAACCTACAGAGCAGAAACCAAAGGCTAAGACAGTATAGAATTTTACTCCAACTCAAAGAATATGTGTGAATGACACATGATTTCACAGAAAAGAAAAGATTCTATACAGATCTGATCGTTGTATATTGATGTCATCTTTGCTACGTCTGGTGTTATGGTGAGTAATCATCACATATGCAATTTGGATATGCTATACCTCCAACTGGTTTCCATTTCTTCCACCGTAGCTAGTGGGGTAAATGCAGTGTTCACACATAGTCTTGCACACCGCAGCTTTCACGTCCATCTCATAATAAACAAGTGGAAAAAAACAAAATAGAAAAACTACAATGGTTACAATATAGAATTAACACGCCAATTGTAGAGTTGTGACTGTACACGTCTGTGCGACTCGATTGATCTATTAACTACCACACTAAAATAGATGACACCTTAAATACTAAACCACAATGTAAAAGACCAGAGAATTGTAGGAGATCCCAAAGAGGAAATGAGTACCGCTCTATTATGCTTTCACATGTGATTTTATTTAATCCATGCATCGATGCTGGGGGAGGTTTACAGAGAGGGAAATGGAGACTTAAAATGAAGAAAGGCGCCCAAGCCCTCACAGCTGTTCAGCATCTACTGACCTAGCGCTTTGTGTTCAGTTTTGTTTTCATTTCAAAGCTCGTCTAATACATAAAAGTGTTATAGAAATGTAACATGGTAACAGAAATGGCTCCCTTCAAACGAAGCCAGGAAATGGCGGGAGTAAGGTACAAAGAAGGCCGGTGAAAGTCCCGCAGGGGTCTTCTGTTAGTTTTTCCCAGAAAACCTCATGCCTCTTGTAGGGAGGAAACTCGGCCAAGTTGTGTGTGTATTCAAGCACGCACTTTCTACTCATGTGTTCCACAGTGGGCGATTTTTGATAGCTTTAGGGATCGTTCTATAAACAGTGTTGGGTAGAAGATAAGAGTAATAACTGAATGTATGTACAATTCGGTTTATTTTGGGAAGTGTGAAGAAAGAACCTCCTGCGTTGGTACTCATAAGCCCCCTGTAAGCGTGCTGTGCACGGTTAGCACTGAATTAGCCACAGGGAACAGGCTGATGTCTTAAAATGAGGATTAACACCACCTATTTTGTGTAGGCCTGACTTCTGTTAACTGTATCCTTTACATGCATGTATCTTTTTCTGGGTATCTTATGAAAGCAATTCCATCACGTCTTGGTTGGAGTATCACGTGCCTCTACCTCCAAATAACCACTCCCCCCTTCAAAGTTTTTTTTTGTGAAACAACACGTTAAGGCATCAAATTAAAAAGGCTTCATATGGTTAAAATAGCCATATTTTAAAATCTCATGTACTTTAAACAAATCTACAACAAAACTAATCTTTCGGAAGAAGGTGAAGGAATAAATGAATACATAATTACAACAATAAATAAATGCGAGAAAAACCAGGCTGTAGTCTTTCACCGTAGTGCAATAAGGGTTTAGAGCGTATCTGCATCCTGCAATAAATAAGGTAAGGAGCGTGTTATGCATTGTTCGTAGAGGGAGGCCAGATTTTATGCAGAGACTAGAGTGTTTATACTGCTCATGTTCTAAATGAGACCAGTGACAGTGATTGGGAGCTAAACTAGTTTCCAAAAAAAAAAAAAAAAAAAAAAAAAAAAAAAAAGAATGTAGAGCATCGCAGATGTCACATGTGTGTGAAAGTCTGCTCCCTGAAACCACTAAGAACAATGCATAATCCCAAGTTTGGAAATAGAGAGGAAGACAACATATGGGAGAACATCATATATCTCAGACATTTGAAAACCCGAAACACATAAGTAAAATTCAACGTCAGTGTTAATACACTTCCAAGAAAAATTGCATTGGATCTTAAGAAAGTGCAATACAAAAATAGTTTAAACAAAACAGAAAGCACAATTGCAATGTACTACAGAAAAGATCTGCTCAAATTACAATTTATTTTTTTTTTTTCTCAAGTTTTAACCACAATAAGATTTCAAAGAGAGTTTTCAATCGTTCAGAGAATGATTAATGCAATTGTTACAGGAGCCACTCTCCTTGGGCACCTTGCTTTCTGTGCTCCAACTTCCTCCCACCCCTCCCTCCCTCTTTGGCTCCCTCCCTCCCTTCTTCCCTCCCTTCCTTCCCCTCTTTCCCTCCCTTCCTGCTGGTATTATTTACACGGTGGAGAAAAGACCAGATTTTTTTTTTTCTTTTTCCTAAAATGAATTCTACTTGAATACATTTGACTGTTAGTCACAGATTTGACAAGAGGTTTCACTTCCACTTGGTGCAGGCGCCTTTGAACTGGAATCGCTGTGAAATGCAAAATAAGAATGTGTTTCTTTCTAGTCCCCGCTAGACTGCCAGCTCCATAGGTTTCGTTCACCACCGCATTCCCAGTACTGAGAGCTGTGCCTGGTAGCGTGGGTCTGGTGGTTCTCAAGAGGAGGGAGAGGAAAAATGCTACTGGCCAGCGGGACTCTGCATGGAACACACAGCCCTATCTTTCTTCCTGTCATGACTAGCAAAGATCTGCAGGAGCGCGTGTGCACACACACACACACACACACACACAACCGGTCAGACCACACTCCCACATCCTTTCCCCTTCAGAGTTGCTCGTGATATTCACCTGTAGACCAAACTACTTTGTCCTAAACGTGTTGGGGTAGTTGAGCGCGTGAGAGCAGAGAGAGCACAAGTGTTGGTTTTCTTTTATTTGTGCTACTTTTTTGGAAAAGGCTGCTCTTTAATGGGATTTATGACACCTAGAGCCAAAACCTAGTTCGGAAAAAAACGGGGGGTGATCTCTCTCCAAGTTTACCAACCACAACTTCCTCTGACTGAGTAAACGGCTCCCTTTCCTCACATCCACCACTGAAGAAATAAACCAATCGTGTCCATGCCAGGACAGACAACACTGTTTGGTGTCTTTCCTCCGGTGACAATCCCTACCTGGCACATGCCCCTCTACCGCTTTTTCTTCCCGATGAATTCCTATCAGCTTTGCAGCCTGGAAACACTGCTCATTCCTCACACAGCAGGGCGATTGCCAACCGAGTTTTGTATTCTTACCTCACGCTAGTCAATATCTCGACAGTAGATACCCAAAAATAGGGTGAATAAATGAACTGATGAATCGTTAAGTCCACTGAAAACTCCTTTACAAAAATGTATTTCCCACGGAGATAATAGGGGTTTCGAATTTACCTGTAAAATAAGTACCATATACAGTTGCGAGGATTTTAACAAGACATGTGAAAACCTTACGGTCCAATGTGTAGCACATCAGAGACTAATTCACCATAGAGCCTTCTCTTCCGTGCCAATTCTGTGCACCACAGACTCGAGGATGTCTCAAGCAACCTTCTTATGAGCGGTATCACAAAGCACGAAGATCTCAGCGACGGCAGTGGGGGCGGATGCAGGGCACAGGTGCATAGCACCAAGATATGCTTGCCATTCCGCAAGTGGGATGACGTATGCAGCCGAGTGACAGGAGTCCAAGCCAGAGACAGGGCCGGGATTGAGTTAGGGGAGAGGGGACAAGCATGTCAGTGAAGGGGGCAAGTTTCGCAGCTGAAATAATGAGGATGCGGGTCCCTATTCAATGCGTCTCCCGTTTCCCAGCCCCTGCCTTCTCAGCCCCACATAAAATCCTCACGGTTCCCCAAAGATCTCAAGAGAGCTATTGCAAAATTATCCCAACCAGAGCCAAGTTGCTTTTAGCTTTTTATTTATTAACAGTGGAGTCCTGTTATACATACTGTTTCAGTAATTCTGTTTATGATCTTCAGTCTATCTTTTCTTCACCGAGGAACTGGGTAAGTGTGAAAGAAAAACAAAACAAAACCAAACAAAAGGTCTGGAAGCCTTAGCTCAATCTGTCTTTGGAAACAGAATTAAACATGTATACGTTACTTGGACTCCATAGAACCTAAACTCCTATAAATTACAGCTCAAGCATCTACACGTGACGTAGCGAATGTTAGGATCTGCTGTGTCAAGTTCCTATCATCCTTGGTGCAAACATCAGTCATTTAGTTCTTGCAATATTATTTGGAGTTTTCTGCCAACGTGAAGGGAAATCAAGACACTAGTGACGTAATGGAAAAAAACTGCCACGGCAGCCATTTTTTGATGTCTTAGACATACTTTAGTCAACATTTACATAAGCAGTAAACGGCCCACATATGAAATTCCTTGATGTATCCTGTTAGGCATCCTTACCTCTGAACATGGTATTACATACTGCCTCCTATTTACGTTTCTGCTGAAGAAATCAGTGAATATTTTACTAATTATCATCAGTTAATCGAGCCAGTGGAATGTAGTGATGTTAAAACCGTTGCTAACATCTACTCCCAGATAATTGGAGAGACTTCACATTATCGAGAATGGCTAGGATCTTTGACGAGGCACCCGAAAGGGCTGGTAAAGAACGCTAATCCAGTAAGTGGTACAGGGGTAACATGTTTAAGATGCGCTGGTGTGTGTGGAGGGGAGGTTCTACAAATACGCTTGCTGAGGGCTCTGTGGCAAGTCCCCGGCCGTGACTCAGAGTTTAACACACTGTTCTCCCCAGGCATTTACTAATTCCCTGTTGGTTTAAAGAGACAGCCGATCAAGTGTCTAATATTTGGGGTCTAGACCTAATGTGCATGCATTCTTGTCATTTGCTTTCAACTTGCACCTCTCTAGGTTTCTATCAATTAATTTTAAGCATAGTCACAAATTTATCTTCCTTTTCTTGAAGAGTCTCCCAGTTCCTAGCCTCTCCAGACTCTGATTACAAGAAGCTCAATTCTGGACATGGCCTTTTTCATCCTAAGTGACTAATCTGCATTTCAAACTCTCCAGAACCCTATTACTACCACTGGGTTTGTTACTTTTGCCAGCAAAATTCTTTTTTTTTTTTTTAATTTCAAGACTTAAATTTCATTTTAATAACAGCTTTTATCCCAATTAGGCCTATGTTTGCAGAAGTTAACAAAGAAAGGGGTTAATCTTACCGAGAGGACAGGTATTTCCTTTAGAAGTGTCACGTAGTGACAATCATCCCCGTAATTATTTTCCAGATGGTAACAATAAAACTAGATGTGGAGGCTATCCGGATTTATCTGAGGCTAACACCCTAAGGATGCAAGACCAGCACGTCCTGGGAGTTAACCACCTTAGGAATTGCGATTATGCGGCGGGGGGGCCCCAAGCACGAACACATGTGTGCACGTCCAATGGCCGGGTGGTCCCTCACCCCTCACACTCCTCACAGGGGAATCTGCAAATAGAAATCTCCTCCGGCAAATTCTCCCTTGGGGTGGGAGTGGGTGAGGACAGTGACAGGAAAAGTTCACCTTGGCATTGCTATGTGGCGGTGAAAGTTAGGACACTGTAAAGATCATTGTAGTAAGTATGTCCCTTTCTGGGGCGCCTGGGTGGCTCAGTCAGCCAAGTGTCGGACTTTGGCTCAGGTCACGATCTCTGATCTCACAGTCCGTGAGTTCGAGCCCTGCATCGGGCTCTGTGCTGACAGCTCGGAGCCTGGAGCCTGCTTCGGATTCTGTCTCCTTCTTCTCTCTGCCCCTCCCCCACACGCACTCTGTCTCCCTGAAATATAAACAAACACTGGGGGAAAAAAATAAAATATGTCCCTTTCTTTAGCTATCAAGAACACGTTCCCATATTCATTCACAGAACCAGTCTTTTTCATTTTCCCCACCTCTCCTGATTCCCCCCACATCTTCAACCTGGTTCTTCAACCTGGTTCCCCCTGCTGCCCAAGGGGGTGTTTCCACCAAGTTCAGAGGCAGTGGTACAGCTTCTGCTTTCTTCTGTGACCTGCACCCATTTGTAATTCTTACCCTGATCAGACCTGCTATTACTGGCCACCCAAAGCCTTTTCCCTGGATCTGATCTGACATCACACGTCCCGGGAACTGACAGGAGACACACAGACTACGACCAACGATGGAACGAGTGCTGTCACCCGCGCGGCAGTGTTACGTGCTTGTTGCTGGTCCTGAGATAGGAAGAGTAATCTCCCTGGAGAATACCTGTGCAGACTCAGGTCTTTGGCTGCCCTCTCCACTTATATTAATATGATATTCGTTCACTTTGACATTGGAGCGAGAAAGCAGCGAGCGATGGGAAAGAAGTACATGGGGAGGGGGGAGGAGCGGTCTGTGTTCACACTCTAATGGAAGAAAACTGACAGGCCACTTAGGGTTGGCCGGGCTGTAACATATCCACAGCCTCATCACTCTGGAGGCACATTCTGACATAATAACAAACGACTGAGAAGGAACCGCTTTTATCTAGGTCAGAATGACAGACCCCCGAGTGCTCGAGAGCTTGGGGGAACCACAGTCTGAAACGTCAGGAAGACAGCAATCTGCACAGAGATTTTCTTTCATCAGGGCTGGGCGCTGCCTAATGGTTTTCATCCAACGCGTTGTAATCACTCCACGGGCTTATAATGGCATGGCGTTTTGATTTCGGGGCCTACCAAAATAAAATGAACCACATCTCATGACGACTACATTTATAATAAGATGCAGATGGTAAAGGAAACAGATGCCTCTGACATCATCTCCCATTTGCCTTCAACTTTTGCAGACACTGGCAGTCTGTAAACTCATTCAAAGGGATGCAAGAGAGTCAGGCAGGTTTCCAACTCATTTCCAGCCTAAAAAAAAAACACTGGCAGCATGGGCATGGTTTTGAGTCGTACAGTGATCATTCCACAAAAAGAAATCTGATTCTAAGTCTGTGTCGGGCTTTAACGCAAAATGAATCGTCAGGGGGTGGGGGTGGGGGGAATCCCCACAAACGTCCGGACTTCCACAATTAATAACCATCGACTGGCTTGCATGATAGTGACAGAAAGGACAGTGGGAGTGGTGGGATGGGAACAGCTGTAGCTCCAAGGAGGCAAAGAAGAGAAAAGAGAGTTTTAAACAGACAAGCAAGTCTAAAATACTCTCCCAGCCCTTGGTACCCAGGTTGTTCAAAGACTGACTCCTTATTACTTCTGAATAAAAAACTTAAAGGAGGCTTTTCAGGTCACTGTTTCTGACCTCCAAAAAGAAAAAAAAAAAAAAATGCTCATTCTGTATTTCCATCTGTATTTTCCAGAAGGAATCCTACAGTTATGATAGGAGGTTTCACCATTTCCCCAGTGATAGCACTAAACATTATACACAGTTAATTTTTTTTTTTTTTTTTTTTTTTTTGGTGCAAGATAAATGTGTTAGAAGATCTTTTAAAAAACATAAGGAACTTTTGTAGTCCATCTTGAAAGCAAGAGATGCTTGGGCAAAGCAGCAATTGAAAGGCCTTTTGCAGTGTTTGAGGTTCCCATATAGATCAGCACAGTTACAGGTGAGGGAGAGAGTTCGACGAAAGCCCGGAAAATCTTCCTACCTCCCCTGCCCACCATCCCGTAACTTCCTCTGTGCCGCCGTAGCGGGAACATTGCAACAGGAAAAAAAAAAAAAAAAAAAGAAAAAGAAAACTTCAGAAACACAGGCAAGGAAAGCAGTGACGTAAAAATAAATCCCGCGAGGCCAAACATGGTGCCTATTTTTAAAATAATCTTTGTGCAAGTAACGAACGGAACACGCGCGCGCACGCACACACGTAGTACAAGAATAAACAAACTCTTCTAGTTCACGTCCACAAACCGCGTTGGCAAGTGTTAGTGCAAATGTCTGCTGACCTGCAGCGTTCAGTCCGTAAACTTTGGATATCCTAGACGCTCCATCAGTGTCCAGCAGATGTTCTCAATCAGTCTAATTTCATCTCTAGGCAAGTTTTGTTTCCAAACATTGGTGTTAGTTGGTGATATTTCCCCTTCATAGGGAAGATAGAAAAGGTTTGTGGAGGTGGCGAACAATATTTGGTTTAAACTAGCAGGAGACAAAGGTATTCCAAGAAAGGCAAAAATCCTTTCTGTGGTTTTCTGAGGAAAATGTACAATATCTTCAAACTTGATCAGCTGGTAGCTGGCGGGCAGCAAATCCGTATTTATTCTCAGCGCTGCTGCTGTGTTTGCGAACCACAAATGAGACAACAGGGAGACTGCATTTGACTGGGATTTTGATAATTCTTTCCTCAATGATTCGTATTCGAGAGCGTAGCCTGAATTCAAGTTACATTTGCCTTTACCTCTCTCTATCTTAAACAGTTTAGCTAAGTGCTCTGGTACATTCTTCAAAGAGTAGAGACTGGGTTTGCTACTGTACAACATTGAATAGATCCATGCCCGGGGGTCCCTCACTATGTACAATGCCCTCATAGAAGCTCCTAAGACTTCTTGAAAAAAATGGAGCTTTAAGGTCCAGCTCCCGCTGCTTAAGCTGAGCACAGGACGTGCACTTGGGTAATAGACCAGGTGTCTCCTTAAAGCTCTAATATATTCAGCATCTCTATCAAAGGTGCCTTTCATTCTACTTCTTTGTTCGGGCAGAGACTCCCTCCTTTTCAGTTTTCTTTTTTTGTCCTTATTTGCTGTGAAGTATGGGGCCAGTTTACCCCGACTGGGTTCATGCAGATGGATGTTTTGCAAATGCAGTTTTGTGTCTTGAACTAAGGACTGCAACCAGCCGCGGAGTAAACGGAAATGCACACTGTGGATATCTGATGCCTTCCATTCACAGGCATCTACAAACGAGTCGATTTCAAATTCAGTTTCAGGAATATCAATGTAGGTTGTAGGAACTCTGATGTAGAGAAAATCACTACTGTTGAAAAAAAGTTGTTTGAGGATTTCAGCTCCTGAACCAGGAAGTGAGGTAACGACAACACTGGGAAGGTCAGTGTGGGGCCCTTCTGAAGACACAGGCTTCGGGCTGGCCTCGGCCTCCGTCCTTGCCCATTTTGCACAGATGGGCTGCGTGCAGGTGCTCCACACGTCCAGCAGCTCAATAAACCACAAGGCAACAACAAGGACTAGGATCCACCGCATTAGCTTTCTAAAAGAAAGGTAAAACCGCCACTGAAAGGTTAAAATCACCAAGCTAATGCACAAAATCAACCCAACTGCTATATTAAATTTAAATCCAAAGGGGAAAATAACCCTATCTTGTTTTATGGGCTTTGCTATCGCTTGGGTGCCCAAACCAAATCGGGTTATTTGGCCCTGCTCAGCCACATTGGCAAAGCCACCAAAACCCAGGTAATCAAATCTTGTCTTCAGGTTGTGGTAGTCGGTTACAATGGACACAACATGTTCGGTATTATTGACATTGAGAGAGATCTGAAGTCCAGAATTGGAATTATCAACAAATCTGCAGCTGGAAACATTGACATATGGCCCATAAAAGACATACGCGATTCTTGTGATTGTGGATTCCATCTGAAACGTCACATTAACAAACTGCGTCCACCGTTTCTTAAATTCAGCAGCTTGCTCTGCTTCTTGTATACTAGCAATGGGACTATTGCCATGATGATCAAACCAGAACATTCTGTAGTGTGCATCCCATACATCCATCATGGCGCCATTATACCTGTTCATAAACCTATAGGGGATGTACTTAAAATCAATGTCCAGATTATGAAAGAAGGCACTGACAGATTTTATTGGGGAACCGTCCTGCCTCTCAACGTGATCAACGACGAGCAACGTTTGAGAATTTAAGAGAAGCAGAGCACGATACACGCTCTTCAGCTTCATTGCTGAAGAGTAAGCAGACACCGCTTCCCCACTCACAAACAGCATTTCTCCATGTTGGGAGGCAGTAATGATTTCCCCCGCTGCGTCACCAACCTCCTCGCCGGTCCACCTGAGCCACTGGCCACACTCTCCCAGCTGACCCTCCCAGGGCTGGTTACACTGGCTCGTAGGTGATGGAGCAAATACCAGCACATTGTTGAGGTGGCTCAGCTTGGGTCCGTAGAGAGCTTCCGAAACAAACACTTGTCCATTTGGGGCAAAGGTGAATGAGTTCTGATCTGGATGTTCATGCCCTGGGTTAAAGCTTCTCCACCCGTCAATCCAGGAGTATGGCTGAAAGTGAACTATGTCGTACACGGCTCGGCCCCCCAGCTTCCCGGACTTAAAGGACACAAAGGTATTGGCCTGTGTGTTTGGCAAGCCAGCCCCATAAGTGACAACACCCCAGTTAGGGAACGTGTGCATTTTCGCAGTACCATACTCAGCAGGAGGCTGTGGGGTGAGCTGGGGATCGTACCAGATGTATTCGGTGTGAAGAGTACTCCACCTCTGGGCAGTGGAGGGGACCATTGGTCCATCTTTAGGCCGGTGCCTTCTAATTTGCTGAGCTAACCAATTTCCAGCTCCATTCTTTAAGATAAACTTATCCAAAAAAACTAACTGGCTCTCTGGACCATAAAACCAATTATAATTGGAATCTGCAATACCCACAGTTCTTTGGAAGCCTGGTAAGAGGGTGGCATAATAGAACCAAAAGTGCATCTTCAACCAGTTATTATCCAAGTTGTTGATACTGAAATGGCGCTGGGCTAGAAAAACGTACTGCGTGACTGATTTAGCCGTGTAGCTTCCATAGGCCACACCTTCATCCAAAGAACCATCGACAATATGATTCAAAAGGAACATCGTCTTTTCCATCACGTCTACGACGACCTGTTTCCATATGTTTGCTTTAGATCCTTTCTCTACCCCGGTCACCAAAGCCCCGGTGAGTAATGCTATCATATTAGTAGCTTGGTGATTATGGAGAAGTTGTTTGCCCCACGAACGGACCTTGGAATACTCATACATCTCCTCGGTAACAGCCCCTATTTTTTCCAGGTATTTTTGTCTTCGGTGGCCATCCAATAAGTTATATAAAAAGTCAAAGGCAGTGGCAAAACCCGTTAAGGAATGGCCGACAGGCACCTCATCCCCTGGTGCATTCTCCACTAGCCAGTCTTTGTAGCCAACCATCCTGTCCATGTATTCCAAGGCAAACTCAAAGGCAACTTTGTCTTCTGGGCACAACAAACAGTACAATGCTAAAGGAGGCAGATTGTTACCATAAATTTCATTCCACTTGGCAGCAAAATCGGCATGCTTGGGTGGAGGTAGGTAGTATGTGGGGTTGGACAGCATAACTGTTACTGCACTTCTGATAGCTCTAAACAGATGCAAATGGCTTGTACGAGACTTCTGTCTCATGGCCTGGATTTCTCCAGCATCGAAATACAAACTTGGATGAAGCATACTTTTCTTCAGCTTTTGATTGGGCTTGAAATCTTGTACTTTCTGTGTCTTAAACTGATCTACATCATCTGCAAAAACTGCCCAGTCAGAGTAATTGCTCACAGATTCCTCAAAAGTAGAGAAAGCAAACATCACTAATGCTAAAAACAAGACATGTCCTGTAAACATCAACGCCATGATCCATCGGGGAGCTCCCTTCCTTAGGCATACAGGTCACACACAGTGCTCAATGTGTTTCCCATCTGCTCAGTATAAAACATACATTTAAGGCCCCGAAAAAACAAAGACTGTAAATCATATATGCTGTGAGATCCAGCTGACATTCGGTTCATTCAAAGCAAGCAGGGTTGCCAAGAAGAGAAAACATACACTATCTGTCTGCCTGGCAGAGCTCTGCTTCCAATACAACTTCAAGGAATGTTACAACCTCTAATGTTTCCATATCGCACACCAAGCAGTGGTATAGTCAAACATACCATGAATTCAGGATTTACTTCCTTTCCGTAAATCTAACATGAGGAGTCAAAACACACATTGTAGGGGGAAAAAAAAAAAAAAAGAATAATCACTCCGAAATCCAAATCAAGAAGTCGTTCCTAGGATGGGAAACCAACACTAGTGATCACATCACCCACGCGTACGATGCGGGTGAGGGGTGTTTGCCCAAAGGAGTCGATGAACTACTGAAATTCTCGGAGTCGACTTGGTTGTTATTCCCTTCCGCTTTTTACACTTTTGCTTTGAGATTTTTTTCTTCTTCCATTTTTGGGAAAAGAACATCCTCAACAAGTGTGCAAAGTCCCACTTGGCTTTGAAAAACTCAAACTTTCTGCCCTCATTTCAAATCTGTCCTGTTCAGGCTTGCTCATCGCCTATTATGACCCAGAGAAAGTATTCTCATATCTTCTTTTATCAGCTTCATCCGTACGATTATAAAAATCTAACCGCTTCAGCCACCTAGGTGCTTCTTTTCCAATCATGAAGTAACCACCAACTGGGAAAGAAAACTCCCCTTTCACCGAGAGTGACGGTTCTTTTCTGCTCCTTTCTCATGACACTCCTTTCTGGGGGAAAAACACAAAAAAATGCTCTGAGGCTACAGATAGGCTAGGAGGGGACATGAACTGATGATTTAAATGTTCTACAACCCCTTGACAGAAATTGTAGCAAAGCCATAAAATCTGTCCTTGAATACAATCTCAGCTCAAGTGACTCTTTTCTCCCCCCCCCCTTATACTTTTAAATGCACGTATTAGGCTAACAATGAATGGTGGCAGGTGACAAGCACCTACGGGATGTAACTTTCCTGCAGTATTTTAGCCGTGGCTTGCTGTACTCATTGAACACGTTTTAATTCAAGTGCAGTTAACACAAAGATGAGTCCTGCAATCATTCTTGTCCTTTGGGTCACAAGGGACTTTGTCCCTGGACAAAAAGCGAAAGTTGAAAGGACCTTTTTGGTTCCGGTTGAGGGGGTAGCTTTGACGGGATCAAAAGGTGCCTTTGTATGGGAAACTACCAAGATGATCACGTTTCTCCAAGGAGAAATCATATGCCCGTGAGTGGGAGCAAGAACGGCAGTCCTGCTCCAATCGCACCTGTAGCCTCGCCTTCCATCCTTTCAAGAGGCCACGAGAGGGAGCTCGCACCCAGACTTAAGGTGCAGCTTCGCCTCTGCCCGGCTCGGCTTCGGAAGAACCGAAGCAAGTTTCAGTCTTGGACAAGTCTCCTCTCCGTAGGAAACATTAACGCTAGAGTTTCCTGAACCGCCCCGCCTGTTGCATATTTTTCATTCGCCTCCTACCAACGTGCCGCCCGCCCCCACCCTCCGCTCCCCACCCTCGACCTCTGGCTGTGGTTTGGGGATAAGCGACCCTTAAATGGCCAAGTCCGCTTACCTTCGGCAGATGTGGACGGGGTCTCCCGGCAGCGCTGGGCCCCAACGAGGAGGTGGAGAGTTCGAGAAAACTGCTCCGCACAGGGGGCCCGGCCGCGCCGTCCCCCGCAGGGCTCCCCGCGCCCCGGGCACGGGGCCCCCCGCGCTCCAACAGGCTGCGGCCCCGCGCTGGTCCCCCGCCCAGCGCCGCGAGGACACGCCCGCCCTCGGGGAACGCCGGACGCTCCGGGCAGCCCCGCACCGCGGAAGGCAGATCCACGCGCGACGGGCACTCTCGCGGATCCCGAGTTCAGCGGAGCGCCGGCGTCCCCAGGCCGCGATGCAGCCGCGGCCGCCGTTCCTCCGTGCCAGCTCCGGCCGCGCGGCCCGGGGAAGGCGAGAGACGGCGACGCGGGCCGGGGGCGGGGCGGGAGCGAGACGGGGGCGGGGTCGGGGCGGGGCCTCAGGCCCGGGGAGGGCGTGCGATGGGGAAGCGAGCGCTGGGCGGGGCGGGAGCGAGACGGGGGCGGGGCCGGAGGCGGGGCCTCGGGACGGGGGTGGGCGAGGGACTGCGACGGGAGCCGGGGGCGGGGCGGGAACGGGACGGGGCGGGGCCTTAGAGCCAGTGGAGCCGTAGGGAGGACATGGCGACCGAGTCTGCGGGGCGGGGGGCGTGGCGGGAACAAGGCTGGGGCGGGGGCGGGGGCGGGGCCTGGGCGGAGCTGAACGCCCCATCCCCGGTACCCTTCGCCGAGTTGGTGGGTTCTCGGGGCACGAGAATTCCCGGCTGCGGCGGGCAATCTGAGCCGAGGAGGGGGACATTTAGAAGCGCAAGTGTCTGAAGACCTCGCCGTGCTGACTGGGTCCTGCTGATATTCACCCTCTGGTTTTCGGGGGGAGGACTGCTGTAACCGGGCTGCGGGTGGGAGGGAGACAGGACTTTCCGGGCAGGATTACAAATGACCTAGGAGAAGCGGGACCGGCGGGACAACGCTGTAGGATGTCAGGAATTAGCCTTAGGAAGAGCAGTGACTGAGGAGGGAAGGAATGAGAGGCAGCCAGCCTGAGGGTGCTGTCATTTAGAAAAGCAAAATCAATACGCCAGATTAATACGAGAATGACTTCGGGAGCACAGATGCTAAAGATCGGAGGAAAACAAAAAGGCTAATCGGTTTTATCGATTGAAATCATTTATCCGGCAGTATAAAAATGAGACGGTGTGGGACAAACAAGTGGAACGAATCTCTTTCTCATTAAAGAAATGAAAACCGAAAATCAAGCAGAAGAGAGTGTGCCTCATTTCGTATGACACCTGTGTGCGATTCCAGGACGTCCTAGAGCTGCGAATTCTGTTGCACTTGACATACAGAATTTCTCACAGCTATCTGAGGTTACACCTGGGCCTGAGCCAACCCAGGGTCTGACCTAAACTGTACAAATAACATAGTAATCATCGGAATCCGGTGAAGGACCAAGCCTCACAAATGAACAAGCCCAACCCCCAGCTGGGGGTTGATGATACCTTCACTTTCCTCCAACTCCATTCCATTTTGGTAAAACGGACAGACGTGTCCATTTAAAAATGTGTCCCTTGCTTAGATCACTTCTTGGTACAACTAAATGGTAGACCATTACTAGCAGAATAAATTTCAAAAATAATTTATCTTGAAGATGAAATGTGCCTTTACCTCATCACTCTCCAATTTTGCCTCTTGGGAACTCTACCCCACTCCAAAAGGCCAAATTTGCTTTGGCTTTAGCAACCCCCTAACTATGCTTACCTCATTCCTTTCTCCGTGGTGTCCTCTTGCCCAGCTAACCCCAGAGACCAGTTGACATTTTTCTGACTACTGGAGTTCTTTTATTATCCTTGTCTTAGCTCAGATGCTTAAATTCCTCTGTGAACACCTCTTAGGTTTCCCTAGTTAGAATAAATTACTCCGGCACTCTATGATTTGTATCTATTTCCCGCCCTTAGATCATTTGTTTTGTGCCTAATATTTCACCGGACTCCTGTGCTGTATTCAAAGTTCTTCAGGTCATCAGCAATCTCTCAATTCCTTCTGTGAGCACTGCATCTGTGCCTGAAATGAGTCGAGCCTTTAAAAGCTGGGCTCCCATAGAGCATTGTCTCTGCCACTGAGGTTCATTCGGAAACAAGGATTCTCCTCTAAACTCTAAGAACAGAACTTCCTGCAAAGGTCGGGATGGTCCCCTATGTGACCCACAGTGGCTTCCAGCCTCATTTATGGGAGAGAGTAAGAGATGGGGGAAAGAGGATCCCAAATGCAGAGATCCCTGTAATTGGCCGTGAAAGGGAGCTTTGGAAACTGCCTGGGAGTTAGCGTTGCCAGATGCGATGTAGTGCATAAAACTGCAGACCATTTCCTAGGGCAAAATGTGTGGATGGGGTTCTTTCGTTCTGCAGATCCAAAGTCCCCCCGTGATGCTAGGGCACAGTGACTCATGGAGAATCATCATTATGAGCTCTAAAATCTGCCAGGCAAACGTTCTAACGTTCTAACTTCCATCCGGTGCTTTTTCAGGTTTATCCACCTTAATGTGATCATTTTCATTTTACAGAAGAAAGCATTCAGGTACAGTGTGGTCTTTCGGTTCCCCCCCCACCCCCCCCCCACGCATCTGCAGTGAAGCAGGATGCACCTAACTTCTCAGTATTTTCCGGCGAACTTTCAGGCTAATTCGCTTTGAACAGGCATCATCCCCCATGTTGTGCGTGCGTCGCAATAAATAAGAGCTACTGCGAAACAATTCAAATCATTGGCAGAAAGGGGGGTAGGTAAGTGGCACTATGAAAAATAAATAGAGTCTTATTTCCTGGGAACTAAAAATGGATAACTATTGCTGCTTCTTCCACATGTGGAGAAGGTACAAAGTTAGTTAATTATAAATAATGCATTCAACCATACAAGGGATGAGCTATATGTTATGTTATTGCACATTAAAAACTTTTGTGAGTGTGGCAAGAGACACATATGCCAACAGCTGTTAAATTCAGAATCCTAGAGCCGTATCTTATTTTAATATAAGTGGAGAACAGTACAATCTATCGCTTGAATTTCCCCCTATATACAAGGTTCTTAAATCTACACGAGCTTTCGCTTGGGATTTCAAAGAATTTATGAAAATGTGTTTGCTTTATTTGAATATTTTCCAGCCCTATCCCCAGCCACCCTACTTACAGAGAGATGATGCTTTCTGAACTAGAATCCTCAAGGCGGGAGCCTGCCTGCCCACCTACCCTCCTTCCTTCTTTTCCTTCTTTTCTTTTCTTTCTTTTCTTTTCTTTTTTTTTTTTTTTTTAATTCTCATCACCTAACCCAGAGCCCAGCACTTTATCTTGAGTGTGTGTTGAACGTCGAACATGAATTATCACCCTCATTTTATGGCAGAAGAGGAAAAAGTCATAAATGTCTAAGGTGGGCTGCTGAATGCTGAGCAGAATCAGAAACTCTTTTTCTCCAGCTGTGCTGAGAAGCTTGTTACCGCACAATCATAGTTGGAGCTTTGTCTTGGGGTGACTTAATTCAAATGAAAACTACAACTGGGAAGTTGGCCAACATTTTAAGGAGAATTTCTGCAAGAATTTCATGTCTTAAGATAGGTAAATTCCAAGTTCTGAGCCTTAGAACGTAAGGTAAATACTGCATCGCCTTACAGATAGATAAAACGCAAGCCATAAAACAAGCCAAGACACTACATAAAGTCCCTCGGCTGAAATCTTATTTGTTCATCATCTATTATTCTGGTGGACTCTTAATAATTGGGGCAAAGATACGTAAGAACTAATTGCTGTGCGTTCAGCAACTGGCCACACCCAGATCCCCAGTGTATGGTCTTGTGCAGAGAGCAGACTTTTGAATCTGGGGGTGACTTTGTTAATTTTCTTTAGCATAACCCTTCCTTGAGATGGTTTTGGCTGTGAGAGCTCAGATGCAGATTTCCTGAACCACTTACCAAGGCCAGATGTATATTATATTGATCCATGAACACTGTGAGAACGAGCGTTTTCCCCAGAGTTTGGGGAGATAGCAGCTGCGATTGTGCAGAAACAGACACCAAACTTCAGCTGCAAATTTTATTGCACAATTGGCCAGCGGTAATAGGCCGCACCAATAATAAAGACAAAACCACAGATTTAAAGCAGGCAGTAGAATCTAGAAACAATCTTTCTGCAATCGCTTTGAATACAAAACGTCTCAAAATGACAGGGAATTTGCCTGCAGAGTTGCTAATGAAGATGTGGCTGAGTGTGCCCTGAGTTTGTTTATCCGGCTGTACAAGGGTCTGCATGACAGTAACTGGATTTATAAAAATTTAAAAATACCACAGCCAAATTCTGAGGAAAGAAGTTTCCCCATAAGTCCACTAAAACCCCGTATTCAGAAATGGGAAGCTTCCTTGCTACTGCATCTGCGAACATGCACTTTCTCTTTCACTGTGAAAAGAAAAATTTTAAGCAAGGTGAAACTTACAAGGGGAGCCCAAAATGGGGCTATTCCTCTCTCCCTGCATCCCCTGCCCCCGGACCCCCACCCTCTTCACCTCCCCCACCCCCCCCACCCCTCCGCACCCCAGTCTCATACTGGTGGTTCTCACTTGGGCTAATTTGGCAACGTCTGGAGAAATTTTTGATGTCCCTGCTGGGGGATGCGGGACTGCTGGCATCCAGAGCGTAGAGGCCAGGGATGCTGTTAGACATCCTACAATGCACAGAACACCCCTGCACCTAACCCCGAAGCGTTAGCCAGCCCGGAATGTCGATACTGCTGAATTTGAGAAAGCTCGTCCTGGCCTACTGACTCTAAAAAGTATGTGCGTGTTTTGGGTGGTTGTTCAAATCGAGTCTTGAAGTATCCCCTGGACTTTCTATCACCTTTTGGCAGTGGTTCCAAAGCCAGCTGTTACCCAGTTGGTTCACACATGCCTTTCTGTTTACCAGATACGCGTCTGTTTCTCTCTGTTTGACCAAAAACACCCTAAGCCCAGCTACGTCACCTCGAATAAAAGCCTGGGCGGACTTCCAGGCACAACTGGCAATTAGTCAGTTGCTACTAAACAATAAGGGGAAGATGTGACTTTATGGTTAGGAGAAATGCTCTTCTGATGAAAACTCCCATCCCTTCACACACAGGCATACCTACACATGTACGTGCATACCCCAGGCACCTTTATTATTATCTGAACTTTGTCCTCTAAGATAGTGACTGCAGATTAAAATTCTTGAACCTCCCAAGATCAGAAAGATCAGGGTGTTGTTTAAAACGCCAATCTTTCGGGGCGCCTGGGTGGCTCAGTCGGTTAAGCGTCTGACTTCGGCTCAGGTCATGATCTCACGGTCCGTGAGTTCGAGCCCCGCATCGGGCTCTGGGCTGACGGCTCGGAGCCTGGAGCCTGCTTCAGATTCTGTGCCTCCCTCTCTCTCTGACCCTCCCCCGTTCATGCTCTGTCTCTGTCTCAAAAATAAATAAACATTAAAATTTTTTTTTTTTTTTAAATAAAATGCCAATCTTTCAAATCTGTCCCAGCCTATGGGTTAAAAATCTCTGGGGGTGTGACCCTGTGATCTGCACTTTTCAAATGCTCCCGAGGCGCGCCCCAAATCTGAGTCACCGTTCTGAGACGAGGCTTCTCCTTCTTTTCCTCTCCGCACACCTGGGGGCCATGTCTCTGAGGCTTTAGTTGGGTTGTGACAGCCACATCCCCAGGCTGACAGAAGCACAGGGCCTAACTAGGGGTAGGAGTTGGTGTTGTGTAACAGCCAGGAGACATGTGGGAAGCTGTTCTGCACCTCGCTTGATTTTTTAGCTTGCTAATTGTTTGTTCACGCCCGAGAGTGTGAGGTAAATAAAATGCAGAAGATGGAGAAGAGAGAAAAAAATTAAGACAACCTGGGAAGAGTGAAACTCGTGTTGCCCCTTTGGGGGGCACACTGATTAAATGAAAAGTAGCAGAGAAGTTTGTCCGGGGTCCTTGGGTGGCCAACTTGTAATTCTTTACAAATTCCCCAGAAAAGAGTGAGAGTTTAGCTGTGGGCAGAAGACAGTCTGTTCTTCTGTAATGTCATCCAGTAACCTTCCCTCCTAGCTGTCACCTTGTCAGATCCAGCCCCCATATTCCCCAGTAGGCGTTCTCACTGGAAAGCCACTAGAAAGGACATCTCCACGCTCCACCCATCCAAGGCCAGGAGAGTCCTCTCTTCGCTTTTGACCCTTTGCTTCATTCTTCAACTTTTGAAGATCAGCCTTACCAGGTCTGTCATGGGGATTGGACTAAATGCGGCCACCCCTTAGCACCAGTTTATATTGCCTTGATTCCGCCATCAGGCAGAAAGAAATCATCCGTTTTGAAACCCGAGTTCAACGTCTCCGGGAAGAAAAGCTGATTGCACGGCATGGTTATGGTTATTGTGGGTTTGGGGTATCAATCATCATCAGAGAACAGAGTCGGCTCATATCTGAGAAGTAGCTACAGTAGAACGGTGTGTCAGAGGGCCATGCTTTCCCCAAGAGGCATAAGGAATGCAGTGGGTTTAATGGTGGGTAAGAGAGGTGCTAGAAGTTGAGGTGGGGGTGGGAATAGCAGAAGGTAGGGTAGGAGGTTGGCATATACGCGCTTCAAAAATGTCCACACACTGCATAATGCAGGCTGACTCCTCTTTCTTAGCACTCTTTGAAAATTATTTCTTTGGTAGGATTTATTAAATCTGTCTGGTCATAAAAATCACCTAGGAATGCTCCCTAAAAATACACAATGTGAAATCCCACCTTCAAATTACGGTGGGGAAGGGGGATGCGAGGGATTCATATTTTTAAATGTCATTTTGATCATGCAAAACGGGCAAATTACCCTTAGAGAGATAACCTTTTTAAAATATTGCCAGCCACTCATAATAGAGCATAAATTGGTTTCAGAGCCAGAGAGCAGTTTGACTGAGGATAAAAGGCAAATGGGAGTGAAGTTAGAGAGGCGCGTTGTCCTCGGTAGCCAGTCACCCCCTGTGTTACTTACATTAAAATTCATTAAGGCTAAATAAAACGAAAAATTCGGTTTCTTAATTCAGCAACACTTGTGATTAGTGGCTGTAATGCTGAATAGCACAGATTAGAGCACTCCCTTTGCTGCAGAAAGTTCTATTGGACAACACTACAGAGAAAGGAGCGAGGAGGGAGAATGATATTATAGTATTTACGGCAGAAGTCCCCAGCCATACGCCTATGCAGAGTGGATACGTGCTTATCATAACAGGGAAGATGATGTTGACGTGCTGATGTTAACGAGAACAATGGCACTTCTTGAGCGTGTATTGTATCACCCTCTAAACAACCTAAACACTGACGGTGGTACCACAGGGTCTCGCTGGGTAATGTACGTGGGTGCAGAGAGCAAGTGACTGCTGTCGTGTGGAATTTGGGGCCCCATATAGCCAGATAGTCTGATTTTTGCAAAGAAAGCCAGAAATCTGGGTTATGACATGAAATAAACTGATTTTTTAATGGCTTCATTTTTTTTTTTTTTTGGAAAACACCACGAAGGCCAAATAAAATACGACTGCAAGATGAATTCAGATCATAAAATGGAAGGTTTTGACTTTTGATTTAGAAGCTGGACGCACTGAAAATTAATTTCCTGATTTTTATCTTTGTTAGACCAATTCTATCCCAGGAATTCCACTTTCATTTTAGTACTGGAGAGAAAAGTGCCGTTCTTTCTATTAAATTATCTACTATTACAACCTCTCTCGGTCTGGAACAAAGATTCACGATGTATTCAAATAAGAATACTTATATCTGCAGAAATGCGTGATACTTCTTTCTTCACCTATTCAATAAACATTCACTAAGTGCTCCAAAATGTACCATGCCAGGAACTCGTTGGGAAACCTCTATGGGAAAAAAAAAAAAAAAAAAAAATTACCAGCCAAATGGAGCTTATCTAATCTTATGGACACAAAAGGCATAATGAAAAGGCATCGTACTTACGAATTATTGCTTCAGTTGTTTTCTGTATTTGGAGCATTACTTCATAAGGTTTAAATATCTTTGAAGGATACTCCTTATCTCACTGCCTGTTATTTTCGAAAGCACATTTGCACTGATGAGGATGGAAGGATTAGGAGTGACTCGGGAACTGAGAAAATGGATAAAAATCTAAACGTCGTGAGAAATCTCTAGGATGTTTGCATTTTTTTCAGAGCTGCACCCCTTCTGTTAGAATACCTGGAGTCCAGCCAGGCACCAGGCAAGCTGGCTGACTACCGCAGAAAGGAATTCTGGATCCTCTCTTGCTGA
Organism: Lynx canadensis; assembly: GCF_007474595.2. Taxonomy (NCBI): domain Eukaryota; kingdom Metazoa; phylum Chordata; class Mammalia; order Carnivora; family Felidae; genus Lynx; species Lynx canadensis. The sequence goes on along the minus strand of NC_044314.2, from coordinate 10,002,287 downwards.
CCTGTTTCCAGACTTTCCAGCACAGCTAGCCAGAGATTTCCTATAGACAATGAGGGAATTCAAAAACCACGAATCTGGCAGCTCAGCTGTTTATCTGGGGACCTTTGGGGATGAGACCGAGCCGTTTTCCGGCAGCTGGCCGCAACACAGGCCACTGAGAAGGCTCTGGGCCAGACCTTTTCATCAGAGGATTCGGTCCAACCCAAAAAAGCAAGATAAAAATCATGTCTCTTATTAGTAATCATTTTAAACATAAAAAAAAAAGAGAGAGAGAGAGATGGACAGAACAGTGTTTTCCTCTAAGTCCTTGATGACAAGAAGTACCAAAGGCACTCGAAAATTCCCTGTGCTGGAAATGCAGATTCAGAGGCTGAGAGGAAATCAGAAATCCGGTGTTCCTCGTCCGTACAGCGAGTGATTATTATCACCGAAAAACTGGGGTAAAGAGTGATTCTCTCCCGGTCACAGCCTTCCTCCCAAACCAACTAGTTGTGTGTTAGCTAGCTGGTTTACATGCCTCGACTTTTGAGTGATGTGGTCCTGGGTTTGAATCCACGCTCCAAGTCTCTGTTGTAAATTGTTGTGAGACGTTGGGCTGGTTATGTAGCTTCTCTGAATATGGATGCCCTCACCTTTAAAAATGGGGTGGGAAATTTTCTAACTGCAAAGGACAGTTGGGAAGCTTAACTGAGAAGAAACAGGCAGCCCTTAGTACAGAGCTCTGGGGATGAGGCAGGGAAAGCTCTTTGCGGCTAAAAAGCAATCATACGTAATGCGTCTCATTTAATTCTTCTAATGCTCCTGTGAATGATGTACGGTTAACTCGCTTTTGTAGACAAGCATACCTAATTTCGTTACTCTTGGCTTTATTGTGCTTCACGAATACTGCATTTGGTGCAAACTTAAGGGTCACGACTTGGCAGAGAAAGTAACTTCGGATGTGTTGGAAACAGCAAGAGAATCCAGGGAGGAGCCTGCCGATGGGACCGAATTGCTGTGAGCTCAGGACGAAGCTTGGACAGATGAGGACGTTGCTTCTCATGGATGAACAGCAAAAGTCGTTTCTTGGGATGGAATCGGCTCCGACTGTGTGAAGATTGTTGAAATGGCAACAGAGGATTTAGAATATTCTAAAAACTTAGTTGATGAAGCAGAGCCAGGGTTCGAGAGGGTCGACCCCAATTGTCTAAGTCCTACTGGGGGTAAAATGCTCTCAGCATCGCAGGTGGCAGAGACATTCTTCATAAAAGGGAGGGCCAGTCGATGGGGCAAAAGCCGCTGTCGTCTTATTTTAAGAAATTGCCACGGCCATCCCCAACTTCCGCCACCGCTACCCTGAGTCAGCAGCCGTGAGGGGCTGGACCCTCCATCAGTGAAAAGATTACGACTCTCTGAAAGCACAGGTGATGTTTAGCATTTGGTAGTAATGCAGTATTTTTTACTTAAGGCATGCACGCAATTTTTTAGACACCATGCTTTGCACACTGGGTAGACTACAGTATAATGGAAGCTTATATGCACTGAGACACCAAACAAATTCACTTGATTCACTTTACCAAGATACTTGCTTTCTCGAGGTGGTCTGGACTCAAACCCTCCGTATGTCTGAGGTAATGCCTGTATTAAAAAAACTGAGCGTCCAACTTCGGCTCAGGTCATGATCTCACGGTCCGTGAGTTCGAGCCCCGCGTCGGGCTCTGTGCTGACAGCTCAGAGCCTGGAGCCTGTTTCAGATTCTGTGTCTCCCTCTCTCTCTGACCCTCCCCCGTTCATGCTCTGCCTCTCTCTGTCTCAAAAATAAATAAACGTTAAAAAAATAAAATAAAATAAAATAAAATAAAATAAAATAAAAACTGAGGAAGAAAAATTCAGGATAGAAAATCATCGTATCTTAGGATAATGGGACAAAAATAGTACCCGGTTTCTGGCAACTTGCTGTCTGGATTTATCTAATTTTAAAGACTGAGGAGATTTTAAGGACACAGCTAATCCACTCCCCTCATTTCACAGGTAAAGCAGCTGAGGGCCTGTGAAGGAAAATAATCCGTTCAGTGTGAGAGGGAGACAGAGCAACCACAACCGGATCGGAATTCGGGCTTCTTCGTGCTCGTCTGCAGCCTTGTCATGGCTTCGTTGAAGATGTGATTTCTCTTCAAGTAAATCCTATGATACATATTTTAGATTTGTTCCTGCTGATATTAACTCCCCAAAAAAGAAAAAAAAAAACTATCCTAATATGCTTCTTAAAATAAAGCGGTATTTCAAGGAATTATGTGGTCTACATTTGTACCAAAATTCTTTCAGAAACCTTTTAAAAACCTAGATTTCTGTATCCATTAGAGATTCTTTTTGAATCAGAATCTTGGTGGGGTGTGAGAATTTGCATTTTTATCAAGTTTCCCAATAAAGTTTGAGAACTAGCTGATTAAACTATAATGTCCTTGAGACCAGAAATTGTGTATTTTTTCTTTCTCCTTCTTCTTCTCCTGCTTTTTTTTTTTTTTTTTTTTTTTTTTTTTTATTCCCATCTGTTCCAGCCAGAATTTTAGGCAGGCACTTTTCACTCAGTTAACTCTTATTGAATTGCACTATGGTGAAATCAAATTATGGCAAAATGTTTTGATTATATAAAAATCTGTGAAGCACATGTATGGATGAATCATTTCCAAAGATATCATTTATAAAATTTTATCTGAATTAGAAGCATAATTCTCTTGCCAGATATATTTCTCTTTCTGGAGAACACATATGAGATAGAGAGAGATTGGGGAAAATTTGCCTTTAGGGAAATGGAATCCGGTTTAACAGAGACGGGGGTAAAGCCCAAATATCAGGCCAATTTTGAAAAACGTTAGCTTGGATATTGTTATCCACTGCTGCCTAACAAATTATCCCAAAACTTGGCAGCTGAAAACAAACGATTCTTTTCTCAGACAATTTCTGAGGATTAATAACTGGGAACAGTTTGACAAAATGGTTCCAGCCAGGCTTTCTCAAGAGGTGCAGTCACCATGGCTGTGTTTTAACTGCATTATGTTGCATGAGGCATGGTGGGGCCCAGCTCAGATCAAGAGAGAGGAACTGGAAAGGGTTTTGGATTTTTGTTACTCCCAGCTCCCTGGGGAGAACACAGTGTGCCGTGCAGGGCCACTCAGGGAAGGTGAGTCCCAGGGCTGAAGGAGAAAGAACTGAGGGTGAGGGCCTTCACTGTGCTTTTCGAGGGAAGGGATGAGTGAGGCAGGTTTAGCAAGTTTAAGATTGGCCAGTTTAAGTTATTTCACTGGGTTGCAGGCATCGGGGCTGTCCCTGGTTTTCTGGTACCTGGTTCTGGTGTATTTAAGGTGGGTGTATAGTGTTCCAGTGAGTGAGATTTAGATAGGGGGGTAGTTGAGATGTAGACGTAATGGGCTGCTCGAGAAAGGAACAGATTGGCTTCTAGCCAGGACCCCAAAACTTGCTCAAGACAGCGTTTTTACAATGCTATTACGGTGGGCCAGGGCTGATAGTCTTCTGAGGACTTGAAGAGGGCCAGAGGGGCCGCTTTTAGGCAGGCTCACCCACATGGCCATTGGCCATGTCAAGTTTCAGTCCCTAAAATGGATAATGGCAGGAGGTCTCAGCTCCCCATTGCATGGACTTCTCCACAAGGCAGCTTGATTTTCTTAACAACATGGCAGCTGAAGTTCCCCGGGAGAAGCGATTCAAGAATGAGAGGGGCAAGGAGTTCTGCGTTTGATGAGTATTGCAATTCCTTTTTTTGGGGGGATATAAAAGTCATGGTTGCAGAAAAGAAAAAAAGGTCATCTCCTTTTATAATTTTCTTATGCAATCATAAAGTAAACTCTAGAATGACACTATGGATGCTGATTATATAAAATCATTATGTAAAATGATTTTCCTAAGCATATCTTCATGTTTATTCATTCATTCAGCAGATCTTAATAGACCTCCTATTACGTGCCAGGCCCTGTGGTAAGCATTCGGTACATACGAGTTAACAAGAGTACCAGTACTCACGGAGTTTATGTTCTGGTTCAGGAGAAAAAGTTCCACTGAAAGATTAGGATTAATGTGTATCAAATTTAAAGTTGAATTACAATGAAAAGTTTCCTGCTAAGGTGAAAGTGGACAACAAATATAGAACAATCCTTACAGAAGTCTTTCTGGAGAAAATGGCAACCGGCCTTTGAGCAAGAATCCGAACAATGAGCTGTGAAAGCGATGAGGAAATCAGACCCCCCATAACTGGTTGAACTTTACATCATGTATTTTGATAGTTAAGTAATCTCAACGAACAAACACATCCTCAGTGGTTTACTGTCTCAGAAAAATAATATCACCCTTTTGAAGATCTCCAGTATTTTATTCCCTTGTCCCATTTATAACTTTGATAAATTAAAGATTTTAGGAGACAAACACGATGGCTTTTTCAGTATATTATCAGAATTTCTCACTTTTGCTTACTGAGCGTTATGGGGCGTGTGCTCCCCTGCTGGCCACAGAGAAAATGTGGGAAATCCTGTTAAGCTTACACGTTCCGGAAAGCCTGTCATTTCTATGGGCTCAGTGTACTAAGCACTGGCAGGCCGATCCCCGGACAGGGACTCATTTGTACCTTCCATCACTGCAACTACAGGACAAAGTCTTTTTTAAAAAAACACTGACTCTGTGGTGTGTTTCCACAGCAATAAATGGGGAAAAGGTTGTGTTTCTTGTGGATGAAACAGCAAGCGTGAATGCCTGTAGTAGGAAGGAAGCGGGCATATAAGAAAAACAAAAAGAATCATTTATCTGGATAGGAGAAAGCTTAGGACAATGTGATAGGAAGGAAGCATGGAGATGTATAAAGCAGAAAAACCAACTAAGATCTAATGCATAGGGTGATACTGGGGCGCCTGGGTGGCTCAGTTGGTTAAGTGTCTGACTTTGGCTCAGGTCATGATCTCGAGCTCCATGAGTTTGAACCCCACGTTGGGCTCTGTGCTGACAGCTCAGAGCCTGGAGCCTGTTTCAGATTCGGTGTCTCCCTCTCTCTCTGACCCTCCCCCCCCCCCCCCCCCCCGTTCATGCTCTGTCTCTCTCTGTCTCAAAAATAAACGTTAAAAATTAATGTATAGGGTGATACTCAATCCCATTTTGCCCAGGGCTATCCTGGTTTACACTAACTTCCTCAGCATAATTATGAATAGTGCTCGCTATCAATCTTGAAAGGGTCCTCATTGGGTGATACGTTTTATGATCACACTATGTGTGTTAAAGATTTTGGTCTGTATCTGAATAATGATAGGAAGCCACTGAGATTTTCGAACATAGAGTAACATGAATATCAGATTTGTGTTTTGCACATATGTCTCTGACCATACCGAGTAGAATAAGTTAGCAAGGGGTCATAGAGTGAACAGGGAGACAGTGAGTCTCTTGCTGTAGTTCGGGCTACCTACGGAAGCTCGAGCTAGACTAGTGGCAGTGAAGATGGACAGAAGACATGGGCTGTCACCTCTGCCTTGCAGTCCTTCTTGAAGCTCTGGTCAACTGGTCTTTTCTCTTTCTATGACCAATACACGACTTGCTTATTCCTCCTAGATGGGGACCCCACTGCCAGTTTCAGGCATCTTCCTCCTTACCCTCAGCAGAAGTGACTCCCTTTTCCTTGAAAATTAAAACCAGTGCACCAGAACTCCATTGTTTAGCGAGAAGATCTGCAAGTCTCCTTAGAGCTGTACGAAGCCTCTCTTCCCAGATTATACTACGGGAGGTATCACTCCTTTTACTCAAAGCCAATAAATCCACTTCTGATTGGGATCCTGTAAATTAGCCTTTCTCCTGACACGGCACTTAATGTCTTGGTTTTGGCACCTGTCGCTCGCTGGCTACCCAATCCATTCTGGTTTCTTCTCTTGCCCTTTCCTGAAAGGGCTCCTTTCTGAGGACACTAATAATACTTATGTCACTAAATCCAACAGACCTTTTCCAGGCCACATCTGACTTGACCTCTCAGCAGCTTTTGTTGTTGTTCACTCTCTCTTCTTGGAATCATCACTGACACCGACATCTTTCCTCTTTTTCCCTTCTACCTCTTTAGCAGCTGTTACATGCTGATGACCTTCAAGCTCCTGGACCACCCACTCTTCTTACTCTTTCCTTCCCACCCATACGATCTTGTACATGATTCTGTCTTTAAAAGAAATCTGTAGATTGTTTCTTTCCCACATTTATGCAGCCAGGTCAAGGTAATCAAATGTTTTTTGTGCCTTGAACACAGGACAAGGAGACTATACAAGTATTTATGGCAACGCCACCGAATGATTCGTACATCATTAACTGAGCTGCATACGAAAGGAACTATGACTGTGACAGACTTCTATACTGATGATCTGGTGTGGATTAAAAAAAAAATGGCCTTGGAGAAATAGCTATACACCCAAGCTGGAAGAAGAGGAAGTGTTTCCAGAAAACAATATTCTTTCCTTTTCTCTTCTCCTCCTCGTCCTCCACCACCTCCGCCTCTTTCTCCTCTTTCTTCCTTTTCTTTTTGGATTGACATTTTTTATTCATTCTAGCTAGGTTCATTGCTCAAGGTAGACGAGGGAACCAAACAAATAAGGCCCTTGTCCCCATGGAGGCTTATTGTACCTTCAAATGGTACAAGAAACACACATACAAATAAGCATACAATGTTATGTAGGAAGAAATGCTAAGAAGAAAATAAAGCCGATTAAGGAGAGGAGTAGCAGGAGCCCTGGAATGCTAATTTAGAGACCTCTCTAAGGGGTGATATTTGAGCAGAGACCAAAAGAAACTACAGAACAAAGCAAGAGAATTTCAGGCCAAGGGATCAGCGAGTGCACTGGCCCAGGGACAGAGGAATGCTGAGTGTCATGAGAGACAGCAAGCAAGCCTGTGCTGCTAGCGTCCTACACTGGGAAATGTGAGACATGGAGATCTGCAGACGTAGCCAAGCACTACCCAACATGGCTTGTGGTCCCTGGGAAGGACACGGGATTATATTCTTGGTGTGATGGGAAGCCATGAGGGTATTTTGAGCAGAAATGGAAAAGACCTGAACTGTGTTTCCAAAGAATTTCTCTGACAGAGAATAAGCTATGGTGAAACAAGATCGACACCAGGAAAACCACAGCAGGATATAGAAGTTAGTACCTTCGTTGTGATGGAAAGGTCCCAAGCATGACGATAGGTAGAGATCAGAAGGGGATTTCACTGGAATGTGGCGTGCAAGGAGCAGAGAGACCATGGAAGTTTCACTCATGTGGTTGTGTGCAGGGATTGGGCTTGACTATTCCACAGATGAGAGGTCCTTGAAGACAAGAGGAAGGAAAGAATGCAATAGAACTGAATAGCACGATTTCACAGGAAAAGGTGTTTTTCAAGAACAGGAGGTATAATCATAGAACCAATGATAGATTTTATGTGAAATTGTGCCAAGAGATCAGAGGCATACTCAGCAATGGCATTTCAAAAGTGAGCAAAATTGAGGAGAGATTTAAATGATGCATGATGTTGAGATATGAGTAGCGCTGGCTGTTTATAACATACACTTCCCTGGGAGGAAGAAGAGACAGAGTTGGGACCATTTACTTAGATGCTAAGAGCTGAGTCACAGGTTAAAAATAATTCCAGTTATGTTACTGTTTTATTAAGTACATTTGCTAATCTTTTTTTCACGTAGTATATTTAAATTAGATTAAATTTTAGGGTTCTTTTTTCTTGAAAAAGGAAAAAAAATCCTATGGAACAGAATCTTTCTTTTTTTTTTAAGTTTTATTTATTTTTGAGACACAGAGAGAGACAGAGCATGAGCGGGGGAGGGGCAGAGAGAGGGAGAGACAGAATCCCGAGCAGGCTCTGTGCTATCAGCCATGAACCGTGAGATCATGACCTGAGCTGAAGTTGGACACTTAACCCTCTGAACCACCCAGGTGCCCCTATGTAAAAGAATCCTGGATAAAGAATGTTACAAACATTAGCCAAACATTAGACTTAGAACATCAAAAAGTGAATTCAACTCTGTTTTCTCTAAAGAAGAGATAAACATTAGGTTTAGTAACTGTTTTTGTTCCATAAATAATGCTACTTATAAGAAATGAAGTTCAACTTCATGTGGATTAGCTTTTATTGTTTTCCTTAAAATCAATTTTAATACTATCTTTAACATCATTTAAAGTCAGCATTTATAGGGGCGCCTGGGTGGCGCAGTCGGTTAAGCGTCCGACTTCAGCCAGGTCACGATCTCGCGGTCCGTGAGTTCGAGCCCCCCGCGTCAGGCTCTGGGCTGATGGCTCGGAGCCTGGAGCCTGTTTCCGATTCTGTGTCTCCCTCTCTCTCTGCCCCTCCCCCGTTCATGCTCTGTCTCTCTCTGTCCCAAAAAATAAATAAATGTTGAAAAAAAAAATTAAAAAAAAATAAATAAATAAAGTCAGCATTTATAGTATTTGTGCATATGTTATTGACTCTTCTGTCATTAGTAAGTATACCACACCAAGGGATAGGAATACCAATTTAACAGAAAGATTTGAAGACCACCAAAGTTCTCTTAACTTGTGGAAAAGTATCGGCCTTGCTCTGCAGTAAGTTATCATTAGAGTCACTGCCAGAACCTAGTAACTCATGTTCTGAGAGCCGGTCAGGATCCTGATTTAGAGAGCGTGCTAAGGAGAGCATCTCCGTGCCAAGGTCAACAGGAGAAACGAAAGGTCATGTGTCAACTCTAAATTTTGAAATCATTTTTCACTTACCTCTTGTTTGTATTCTCCTTTTGGAAAGTGACAAACCTTCTCTTATTTATTTACTTATTTACTTATTTATTTATTTTTGTGGAAGTACAAAGAACATTTACCATGGCAAGAACTTTACACTAATGGGGAACCATTTCTTTTGAACTCTGATGTTAGTTACAGAATTCCTACGTCTCATGAAAAGCAATGAGCTTCTTGAAGATGTGTGCTTGTCCTTCTACCTTTGAATTGTTCTTCTGTGTTACAAAGTAATTAAATTCAGTAATTCAAAACTTCTCAAATATACAATTTAAAGTGCAAGTCTTAGAGAATTTAAAAGTGGATGCAAAGGGTTTCTTTTTTTTTTTATTCGTTTAATTAATTTCTATTATTCTTTCCCAATTCCGTTATCTTTGCATTTCATACTTGTGCTATGAATAGTATTATGCAATGCCCATTTAATTCGGACTCATTTTTGCCACCTAAGTGTGTATTATTTTTTAAAGCATGAAACCCGGTATAGTTCAATGGCTTCACATATTTCATCCCAGTTTTTTTAAGTTACCATTTAAAATTTTAAAGCCTTTGCATTGTATAATCAAAGTAAAGAAAGAAACAACCATAATTTCCTCATTTCTAAACATATATTCTTGTGTTTCTATATAAAATACTAGTTAATTTGTACTCTAACTGAATACATGGTCTATACATTGTTGATTTAATTACAAACACTTTTTGTGAAGATCTTAGAGTTTGGGATATCAATGGAATTAAATATATTGAAAAAAGTCAGGTGTATTAGCAACAAATCAAATAGTTCTTCAGACACCCTTGAAGAAAACCGCACCCATACATATATATTTTCTTTTTAAATTTTTTTTTTCAACGTTTATTTTTATTTTTATATTTTCTTTTTAAAATTAAATATAACTCTTTACTTTTAAGACTATTAGCTTATGCCAAAACTGCATAGATTACTTAGAGGTAAAGGAAAGAACTTCCTGAAATAGATTTAGTTTTTAAAAAGTGCTTCCCGGGGTGCTTGGGTGGCTCAGTAGGTTAAGTGTCTGACTTCGCCTCAGGTCATGATCTCACCATCCTTGAGTCTGAGACCCGCATCAGGCTCTAAACCTGGAGCTTGCTTCAGATTCTGTCTCTCTCCTTCTGTCCCTCCCCAACCCACACTCTGTCTCTTCTGTCTGTGTCTCTCTCAACAATAAATAAACATTATTTTTTTCAAGTTCTTTCATATAACTTCACCAGTTGGCTGACATTCTGTGACTATGGTCCTCAACTTTGCCCACATAAAGAACTTAAAAAGAAAATAATCTAAAATTAAATTTACAAAATAAGAATCATGTAGGGGCCCCTGGATGGCTCAGCAGGTTAAACATCCAACTCTTGATTTCAGCTCAGGTCATGATGTCATGTTCTTTTGAGATCAAGCCTCGTTTTGAGCTCTGTGTTGACAGCTAGGAGCCTGGAGCCTGCTTCGGATTCTGTGTCTCCCTCTCTCTCTGCCCCTCCCCTGATTGCACTCTGTCTCTCTCTCAAAAAAAAAGAAAGTAAACATTAAAAAAATTTTTAAAAAGAATCACGTATATACATATATATATATATATATATATATATATATCATGCTCGTTCAAATATTTCTGTAATTTCAAAGAATACATAAAATATCTAGATTTGCTATCTATATTTATATTAAAAAAAGCATTCATTCTCTTTGTCTATTTTTTTTTTTTTTACTTTGGGAATTTTTTTTAACATCTTGAGTATATTTGTGTGTAAGATAATTAAAATAGATAAAATGCATTCTTGAGAAGAATGTACTGCATTGCACCCAGGAACTTTGTGGAACCCTTAGGTGGAGGCCTGGGAGAGAAAACTCCCTTGGGAGGACTAATTCAGTACCATCGGTGTGCGAATTCATGTACATCGGCGGCAAATTCCTGGAAATTCCTCAATAGCGGATCTGAACAGGATGGTAAATATTGCCGAAAGCTGCTTGGTTTGTTTGTTTGTTTACTCAGTTATTGGGCAGCCGCTCTGTTACTTGTTCCCTACAAAATGCATCAAGCTGTGGAAACATGAAGGTCATCAGTCCCCTGTTGACATTGGCAGAAAAAGAGATTCTTGTTCAGGAATCTGTTTTTCTGTCTTGTGTCTCTTTCTTTCCACGGCCTCAATCCCCACCCCTCTCCTACTGTGTGCTAAAGACAGATAAGAAGTTATGGATTCTCAAGCATTTAAATATATGTATTTAATGTCGTTGCTTATAAAATGTTAATAAATTAGTTTTTATGCCTCAAATATCTGGCCTTTAAAAATTAAATTAACGTAGCTATTGCTGAATAAATTGTCAGGGTGGAGTACATTCCGTGCGCCTGTGTGTGTGTGTGTGTGTGTGTGTGTGTGCGCCTGCGTGTATCTTACCAAAATTCCTGAAAGAGTGTATAATTCAATTTTCCTGAATTCTGTCTTCTGGTACATTGGTTCTCTGGATCTGCAAAGCTGAGAACAGGACTCAGGACCACAGCCAGCTGCTGTCCCTAGATAACATTTCTACCTTGTCTCTCTTTAACTATAACACAGTTTACAATTTTAATCTTCCTGGCAGAGGGTTTTCTGCATTCAGTTTCCACAGAAATTTAAAATAGAAGGAAACAGTAAAATTTTAATATTTATTCTTAATTTATATCTTCAAGATAAGTGTTAAATGCTTTTGTTCGTACATAAATCTTTCAGATTCATTGTCATTCATCATGTCTAAGAGTAAACGACAATGCATATATTAGAAAAGCCTGTTTTCCTAGAGAATCTTCCTTATATCTGTTTTAAAGTTTTATAATGCGTTTAAAAAATATGGACTTTCTCTACCTATAAAAAATATAGCCAAATGTTATTGGATGCTCTGTGAAATTTCTTCGTCTATGGAATATTAAAGTAAGAGGTAGATTTATTAGCCATCATTTCGATCAGTATCTATTGTGCATTTGCCTCATGTGCCTGGCATCAGGCTGAAGTATAAAATGACCCATGTTTGAAGTTACAGGACGTGAAGTGCTGAATCACTTGATAAAAAACACCTATAAAGTTTCATGGGAAACTGAATATTCTAATTTTATTCTAGATAAGCCTCACTAACTTTGACTAAATTGACTCATTAATTTAAACTAACAATCTGACTGAATATTTTTCACTGTTAAACGGAACAGACTTTGGATTAAATAGTTCTAATCATTCAATCACGGATACCAAACAATATAAATTAGGTTATATATTATGATATATATATATTACATATTATATTATGAGATGTATATATATTATATTATATATTATTATTGAAATGTCCATTATAACACTACCCAACCTTGAACATGGAATTACTGACTGTTTTCTGATGTTTCAATACTGCCAAATGGCTTTTATATTGCATTAGCAATATTTCAATAAGAATTAAATGGATTGAATAAGAAAATATGGCCAGTTTTGAATTCCATAACAGATTTATTTTGAAAACTATCTTTGGAAAGCAGATTAGCCAGTTTTATGTTTAAAATACATAATTTTATTGCATACAAATTGTTTATTTAATCAACTGTACTTTTTAATAATGGTTCACTGTTATAATCCTAATTGTTCAATTATGAATATCAAAATTAAGTGGAGCATGGACTATTTAAATACACAATACATAGTTTATAGAATTTGAACGGAAGGTAGAATTTACAAAAAACTAATCTTGCAATAATAATATGGAGAGCATCGATCTAAAATGTTTTTGATGAAAACATTTTTTACAGCTCTTTTGATCTGCCATATTCTTATCTGGAAAAAAAAAGAGAATGAGTTTTGAAAATATGAAAACCCAATAGCTAAAACTGATCATCAGTTTCAAAATGCTTGTTGATACTCTGATGTCTTGAGTAAAGAAATAACATGTTCCTTAGGTCAGTTTGGTAGCGATTTTGCTCCTGTAGAAAGCGGACGTGCCTCGCTGGCCATGCTGTAATTGAGTCTGCAGGGATTCTGATTTTCTCAGCACCCTACAGGATCTTACACTGATCCACTATAGTATACCATCTTGGCCCAGAGTGCATAAAACCTGAAGTTTCAGGAACCTGTTCGAGTCTACCCTCCACAGTTAAAGACAGGATGCAAATTCTCATAATCCTTACCGTTTATAATGATGCATGAAGATTGGCAGATCTCACTAAATCTTGGAGAAACATTGTATCACCATTGAGACGTGCTGCTTCAAGCCATCTATCAAGGCATTTGGAAAGGCTTACCTCTGAGTGATGGCAAGAGAAAGAGAAGGCTGTTTAGCTAGTCCAGACTGTTTTGCAAGTAGTTTGGACACGTGGTCTGCTTATTCCAGATCCACTGTTTCTTGGGGTGTCTGTAGCTGTTCACCATGCTATATGCAACCCGTGACAAAGTAATAGTTTGCTGCTATGCAGTAGGTCTAGAAAGGATTATGTCCTGAAATCAGAGATTCCTAGGAATGCCTCTTATTTTTGCCATCTTTGATGCTAGTAGTTCATGTAAGAGCTCAGCAACCATTGCAGACAGGAAAATAGTGCACTCAGATACAGTAGGGATAGTTGGCAGTTGAGCTTCCGACTTCAGCTCAGGTTATGATCTCACGGTTCATGGGTTTGAGCCCCGCATTGGGCTCTGTGCTGATGGCTCAGAGCCTGGAGCTGCTTTGGATTCTGTGTCTCTCCTCTCTCTGCCCCTCTCCTGCTCACACTCTGCTCTCTCTCTCTCTCTAAAACAAATAATACAACATTTAACAAATTAAAAAAAAAAAAAAAGAGTCCAGGAAGTGGAAACATGGGATGGTTGGTGGAAGAATTAAATTACTAATAACAAATATGATTTTCTGATCAACCTATGGGAGAAATACCAGTGGCACTTCCTGCCCATTTTTCTTCTCATTTCTTTGCTGTGTGTTATATGTGTAGATGCATGTCAGCTAATATCCTCCCACTCTCGTCTCCTAATTATTATATGAAGGACATTGTGGAGTGGTTCAATCCCAAATTTCTTTCGTGTTATAGAGTATCAAAGTGCTAATATGACTGAACTAGGTGAAGGAGAAATAATTACTAGAGATCAGAACTTGAAGCAGATCCAGAGACTGAAGAGATGTGAGGTTCTTCATTTTGGTAATAAAATGCACTTGTTTTCATTCTTGTAAAGGAAATTATATTTTCCTAGGATGGGGGACTGGAGCCTGTTATTTCCATTGTTTGAGTAGGAAAGGATGTTTGTTTATAGCGGAAAATTTATGGTGGACTATCGCAAACATTTTCAAATGTGGGCTGCCTAACGTATGTTGAAATCCTTCCTTGGGTTTTGAGGTTTCCATACACGTCTTGCAGAGAACTTGGGAAACCACATATTCTAGAGCTTACACAAGTGACTCAGGAAATGCCAAACGTTCGCTAGGAACGTTCTATTTCCTAGCAAGTTTATGAGGAAATACGGCGTGAGGCATCCTTCTGGTGTGAGTGGGTTCAGGGGCAGCGGGGTCCTGTGAGAAGGCGGTAGCACCACATTCCCCTCTGTGCTCCCTTCCCATAGACTGTGCTTTCACTGGCCCTTCCAGAAGCACTCAGGAGTAAGAGAAACTAAGCTTAATTTCCTTTCTTTTCTTTTTTAAATTTTTATTTACTTATACTGAGAGAGAGGGCACACAGGAGTGGGGCAGGGATGAGGGGCAGAGAGAAAAGGCAGAGAATCCCAAGCAGGCTCCACACTGCCAGCACAGAGCCGGAAGTGGGGCTCGAACCCACAAACCATGAGTTCACAACCTGGGCTGGGAAATCAAGAGTCGGACCCTCAACCAACTGAGCCACTACTCAGGTGCCCCTAAACTGAGTTTCTTTTTAACAGTTACATTAGGACTACTGTATGTAGTCCACACTATCCAAATCAAAGGTTAAAATTTCTGGAACCATGCTGATATTATTTAAGAGTGAAAAAAAATATCTGAGGTCTCACAGGGAAAAAGAACATTGAGATACTTAAAAGATACAAACATTCTGGTATTTCACAGTGCAGTCAGGGGAAAATGACCATCTATGACCCAGAGTGAGTTATTACCCTCTCTCAGCTAGTTTTGTCAACCATGAAAATAAATGGATCTATCAATAAATACTTAAGGTAATTATGTAAGGTAAAGTACAAATAGAAGTGCTTAGCAATGATCTTGGCAAACTGGGCGCATTTTGTAAATGTCCGTCCTTTATCACACACCCCTTAGAATCAATGCATAGTTTATACATCTATGTCAGTAGATTAAGAATATATGAGTAAAAGAGAATATGAGATAACGTTTCTTCTGACCATATTCAAAAGAGATATTGTACCCTGAATACAAAAGGGATACTGGAAATTGAAGTCCCGGCTTTCTCAGTGGACTGTATCAATTTTGTCAAGTCATATACTTCATAGGATCTTAAGTTTTTCTCTTCTGAGAAGTGAACCATTTGGGTCACCTGACGCCAAAGTCCCTTTCAGTTTTATGGAATTATATTTATTAGTAATAAATATATATTTCTCGGTAGTTACTTATATTTGCTTCTTAGAATATGAAGGTGTAATTTAATTCTTATTTTTTTGTATTCTTTAAAACATGATTTTTGTTTTATGAAATTTAAAAAATCAGATTTACATAATGTAGCTCAGAAGTAGGTAATCCATCCATTCGGTGTTATTTGGAGCTAGCCTGAATAATAATAATAATAACAATAATAAATCAGCGTCCTCCTTTTTCCTACTTTTTATATAGAGTCATGCTATCATATGGTCATTTGGTAATGATTTCCTCAGGTTTCTTGCAAAATGAAATCAGTAGAAATATGATGATAGTCTCTGTTCTGTCCTCAGAGATCGAGTAGCTTATTTTTTTAAGTCTTTATTGAGAGAGAGAGAGAAAGAGAGAGAGAGAGAGAGAGAGAGAATACAGGAGTAAGCGGGATAGGGGGAGAGATAAGGAGAGAAAGAATCCCAAGCAGATTCTGCACTGCCAGCATGAAGCCTGACTCAGGGCTTGAACCCACTAACCACGAGATCATGACCTGAGTTGAAATCAAGATTCAGACATGCTTAACCGACTGAGCCACCCAGGTTCCCCTCAAGTAGTTTATTTCTTCAGCACGTGTTTTAAGAGTATCCTCTCAGGGTGCCTGGGTGGCTCAGTCCATTAAGCATCAGTCTTCCAGCAGGTCATGATCTCATGGTTCATGGGTTCGAGCCCTGCATCGGGCTCTGTGCTGACAGCTCTGAGCCTGGAGCCTGCTTCGGATTCTGTGTCTCCCTCTCTCTCCGCCCCTCCCCTGCTCATACTCTGTCTCTCTATCTTAAAAAGAAATAAACATTTAAAAAAAAGAGTATCTCCTCAATATTTACCCTGACTCAGAATTGCGGGACAGCTTTCCTGTCTCCTTTATCAAGTAAAAGAAAGCTAGCAGCAAAGTACTTTAGCTTCCTGTCTAACCTCTCTTAAGACCCTACCTGCATCTGTCCTATCTTTGCACTGCTTCCTCTGGTCCCAGAGCATCTTCCTTTCGGGACAAATCATTATCTGTGCTCTTGCTCAATTACATCTCTAGGACTTCATCGGTTATTTCCTCTTTCTCTAGTGGGACACAGTAGTGAGTTTGTTAAGAATCCAGATCAAATTCCGTCACCACGACTAGCTGTGTGAACTTGGGCATGTTATTTGCAATTCGGCTTCTTCAGTTGTAACATATGATAAAAATATAACTTCACTGATACGGCATTTGGTGAACATTAAATGAGAGACTTATAAAGCACTTAGAAAGATATTCGATAAATACTGGCCATCACTCTGTCCTTGACCTTTCCCTCTCTAACAGATCCATAACCTGAACATGTAAACATAGAGTTTCTTCCACCGTAAAAAATGGTATCACTTTGTTTTTTCTTTCTCATTTGGACACTGCCATTGTTGTTGTTGTTGTTGTTGTAGTTTTTATTCCCATCTAAGTTTATGAAGACTTTGCATTTACTGGCTTCACCTAATCGACCACAAAGTCCTACCAATTTTATCACCAATTTCTTTCCTTTAAAAATAATAATAATAATAATAATAATAATTTCTATGTATTTCTGAGAGATAGAGAGACACAGCGTGAGCAGAGAAGGGGCAGAGAGAGAGGGAGACATAGAATCCAAAGCAAACTCCAGGCCCAGAGCTGTCAGCACAGAGATGGACGCAAGACGTGAACTCACAAACTGTGAGATCATGACCTGAGCTGAAGTCGGGTGCTTAACCAACTGAGCCACCCAGGGGCCCCTGCCACCTCTTTCTAAAAGTAATCTCTGCTCTCTATGTCACTGCTCTAGCTCATGCTTCTATTATCCCTTATCTAGTCTAGGCCAAGAGCCTCATACCTGCTTTGAAAATGTGCAATTTTATCCTAAAGAAATACATAATTTAGTAAAAGAAAAAAGAGTCCTAAGAAAAGGAAGATACGGCCACATGCATCTACAATGATGTAGAGTTAATTAATAATTAACGTTGGCACCTTAGGGGGTCCTGGGTGGCTCAGTCGGTTGAGCATCTGTCTCTCGACTTTGGCTCAGGTCATGATCTCACCTTTCATGGGATCGAGCCCTGTACCGGGCTCTGTGCTGACAGCATGGGATTTTCTCTCTCTCCCTCTGCCTCTCTTTTCCCCTCTTTCCCAAAACAAATAAATAAATAAACTTTAAAAAAGTTAGCACTTTATAAGGTTTGGTGACCTTCTATTACTTGGCAATTTTGAAAAAAGAAGTATGACAGATTCAACTACTGGAAATCATTCCATATTAATTGTTTATTTAGTAAGTCAGGAGGCAAGCTTGGCTGGTCGGATAGCATTCTTCATTAAGGAGACACAGGGCTTCCAAAATTTTTAATGCAATATTCCCTTAGAACTAGCAACATTTATTTTGTTTTTATTTTTCTACATTAAATAATATTTATTTATTTAGTAAATAGAGCATTTTTTTTTTGGTAAAAAGCAAGCTTTCATAACTCTTTACCATAGCATACAGTAGTGAAGACAAGAAATGGTTAGCCTTCACCACAGGAAGATTAATGGATGGTAAATAAATTATGGTTTATTTGTTGCATTTTGTTGTATTTGTTGTATTTTGGTTGTGATTTGTTGTAAAGAGTAATTTCAACTGACTTTGAAGATGGATCTTTTATAATATTAATGGCTGCCTCAATGTCAGATGTATATTTAGATTTTTAGGTCTTGCATTTTACTCAAATGCCTTAAGATCATCATTCTATTTCTATTTATTGGTTCACACATACTCACAAAAATTCTTAAAGTCGGTGTTGTATATCCACTGACCGTCTTTTTCTGCATCTATGCAGTAAGACTTTGAAATATAAATTTATCTTCCAACACTCTTGTAAAATGGCTGTGTTGTATTAAATCAAGTCATTTTAATTCTCCTGTCTTTCTTGCGTAATGTGAAACCACCTCTCCCTGATCTTGTCCTATCCATCCCTTTATTATTTTGTTTGATTGCTTAATGTTTTCATCCTCAAGTTCTCAAAATCTGGGTCAAAAAAGAAGACTAGGCAATTATTTTCTAACACAAAATTTAACATTTCTAAACTTTAAATCATAACACATCCTTCCAACTGCCACATCTTTCTGTTTTTTCAATAGATCCAGGGATCGCACATTATCACAGAATGGATGTCAAATGAGCAAACAATACATTCCCAGTACCTTCAGGCAAGGATGGAGGGGGGTGGGGGCTGAGCCATTTAGATAGGTAGGAAAGAATCCAGAGTGCATGGACTTCATGCAGAGTCAAGGTCAGGCCCATTTTAGAAGCTGTTCCTGACAGAAAACCAGGAACCATAAAACCATCCCACCAAGGAAGTACCACTCAAGGACAATTGGGAGGTAACTGAAGCGAAGACAATAAACAATGCGAAGAAACAAATCGTGGTGTTCAGGGAGATGACAGACTGCTGAGGAAGATAAAGAGCAGAAATTCAAAGTGCACTCCAAGTACACAGAAGCTATTCCTTGGTTATGAGCAACTGACGGCAATCACTACAGTGTGAGAATGCCACTTACGTTGTGCTTTAGAGAAGAGAAGCGCTCAGAACTTAAAAATACAGGGGATGTTGAATCACTATGCTGTACACCTGAAACTAATATTTGACGTCCATTACTCCTCAATAAAAAACAGAAAAGAAAAAAAGAAACAAAACAGCTGATACCAGTTGTAAAGCGAACCCGCCACTTAAAGCCAAAGACAGAATTTTCTATAAATGACAGCAAATATTCTCCTCATTTGGTATTCTTAGTAGGAACAACAAAATCTACTCTAGCAAGATTGAAAGGCGAGTTTTTGCCAAAGGCAATTGGTGAGCTTGCAGAATTTCCAGAAAAGGCAAGGAACCAGGCTTATTGCTACTCAGTCCAGAACAGTGGAGTCAAAATCTGTGCCCAAGCACATTGTGAGGCTGTTCTAACAAAACGCTGTCACTATCACTCGGCATTGACAAGGCTACAGACTAGCTCCCAAAGAACCAGGCATTGTACCATTGTGCTTGTGCACCTATCAATTGACCTGTCTGTGGCCATCACCTCCTGCCACCCTTCCTCATACCCAGTTCCCATTTGAGTGAATCTAATCAGTATAACTAGGTAACGTACCTTCTCACTACCAATAAGGAAGTGTGGAAATTTAGTATTTGGGTGTCCACTTTGAGAGGGTGGCACATACAATGTATGAAACAAAATATTGAGTGAAGGTTCAACAAATGTTGGGCATAAGTGGAGAGTCAAGTATAACACATGGCTTCCTTGTTCCTGAAACAGGGAAACGTTCGTTCTTGTGAAAGGTGTCCATAAAGGGGCACCAAGTGGACAGAAGTCAACCTAGCTGTGAGCAAGAGAGAAGTCAACGTAAACTAGACTAGCGGTCCTCAGACTTCACTGTGCATGGAAATCCCATGAGGGCTTGTGAAAACACACATTGCTCATGGGGCACCTCAGTGGCTCAGTTGGTTAAGCATTTGACTCCTGATTTTGGCTCAGGTCATGATCTCACTGTGGGATCCGGTCCCATGTCAGTCTCCACACTGATAGTGCAAAGCCTGCTCGGGATTCTCTCTCTCCCTCTCTCTCTGCCCCTCCTCACTCGTGTTGTCTCTCTCTATCTTAAAATAAATAAATAAACTTAAAGATAAAAACACAGATTGCTCAACCCCAACCCACAGCTTCTGCTTCAGAGGATGGGGAAGTGAGAGAGATTCTACAGTTCCAACAAACTCCCTGGGACCTTGATGATAATAATCCCAGGACAATATTCTGAGAACCACTGGACTTCTAGATCACAGGTATGTCCTTCAGTTCTAGCTGGCTAACATTTACACAAATTCAGTCTTAAAGTTGAATTGAAAGTCCATAACAAAAAAGCACAATATGAGTTATTGGTAATTTTATATTTGTAAAATGAATATACTTAAAAGTATGCATTTTTTTTTCAGGACAATTTTTAGAGCAGTTCTAGACTCACAGCAAAATTGAGAGAAAAGTACAGAGATTTTCCAGCTACCCATTCCTCCATACATGCAAACCCCTGCCCCCCCGGATCCCCATTATCAACATCTGTCACCATACTGGCATGTTTGTTACAGTGGATAAACCCGCATGGATACATCATTGTCACCCAAAGGCAGTAGTTTACCTTAAGGTTCACTCTTGGTGTTGCATATTCTATGGGTTTTGACAAATGTATAATGACATGTATCCATCATTATAGTATTGCGCATAGCAGTTTCACTGCCCTAAAAATCCCCTGTGCTCCACCTGTTTATTTCCCCCCAATCCTACCACAACAACCAATGATCTTTTTACAGTCATACAGTATGCAGCCTTTCCAGATGGACTCATTTCACTTAGTAACATGCATTTAAATTTCCTCCATATCTTTTCGTGACTTGCCAGCTCACATATTTTAGTGCTGAATAATATTCCACCGTCTGGTGGTACCAAAGTTTACTTATCCATTCACCTACTGAAAGACATCTTCAGTTTGACAATGATGAATAAAGTTGCAATAAACATCCACGCGCAGGCTTCTGTATGACTTACGTGTTCACCTTTGAGTAAATGCCATTTACTCAAATGCCAACATCATTGTTGTTTTAATTTGCACCTCCTGGATGGCATGATGTGGATCATGCATCATTTTTCACTTAAACCTATTATCATCTGTGTGCACTCTGGGGTTAGAGAAGTCCTTCAAGGAATGCTGACGGTGTCTACCTGAACCAAATGGGTCCGATTGGACAGCGGCTTTCAGAATTCAGGAGGAAAAAAAGCACACCAGGCTCCTACTGGGTACATTAAATTCCACAATATAAAACTTTAGAATAATTTGTTATTTAGGGTAGGTTTCAGTAACTTGTAAGAGAAGTTGGAGCCAGCATGCTCAAGTGTTAATTTTACAGATCTTATGAATTTTGGACACTGCATTATTGGGGGAGCAGGAATATTTAAAGACAATGCACCAGATGGAAATATATATGCTGTTATTATCACTTTTATATTTTGTAAATAAAAGCTCGTATATCTATCTGAGATTCCCTAATGAAAATAACATTTATATCGACACATAATCTGCTTAAAAGCACAGAAATCTGTGTCTAGGAACTAAAATCAGGGCACGATATAACAGAATATATCCTCAGTAGTTAACTATTATCTTTATTATTTTTTCTTCCCTCCAGCTTATGCAGTTCAGAAAGAGAAAAAAGAAAACTATTGTGGTGAGGATTGCTGCCTATGTTTTGATTGGCATTGGCACATATTATTATAATTTCCCTTTCTATTTTCCAGACAGTAATGAAGCTTCAAAGTCACATGTGACTACTTGCCCATGAATATAATATTTCCTCTTTTTTCACAGACATTATTTTCCCGTTGTTAATTATTCTGAAATGAGTGCAACTGTTTCAAAGCCAAAAAATTCGCCATTTAAAAAAAAAATCTCAGTAAATTTTGAGGTTTAAAAGTTGTTTTGTTCACAGGTTTGAGAGAAACATGCCATTTCTCAAGGCAGAGAATTCTCGATCAAATATAATTCTTACTGGATACATTTGAGTTTTCAATTAGGTACCTAGGCATAATAAATTATGCATTCATATTACCTATAGTGCTGAATTTCTGCACCTTGAGATAATGGTTAGCCCCTGGTGATAATTACACAACAGATGGTTCTTCATGAAGCAGAACAACACATATCATACAATTTAACCATGAAGAAAATGAAGAGAAGGGTTATAACAATAAATGGTAAAAGGCATCTGATTAAGGGACAGTGCCGTGCTGCATGTTGAGTCAGACACAAGTAAACATCCCCCTCGCCCCCAAACTTGGCTGATTTTCTAATTTTTTTTTTTTTTTAATGTTTATCCATTTTGGAGAGAAAGGGACAGAGTGTGAGTCAGGGAGGGGCAGAGAGAGAGGGAAACACAGAATCCGAAGCAGTCTCCAGGCTCTGAGCTGTCAGCACAGAGCCCGATGCGGGGCTTGCACTCCTGAACCGTGAGATCATGACCCGAGCTGAAGTCAGACACCCAACAGACTGAGCCACCCAGATGCCCCGAGTTGGCTGATTTTCATAGCAGCCTCACAGGTAACAGCTTAAACAAACCTCTCCTGAGCGTGTTGATCACCGTATGCAGTATGTGCTCTGAAACTCCAATATTTTGTTTTAATCTGCTTCTTTCACAGTTTCAAAATACGATCTTAGCTATTTTAGGTTACAAAAGCAGGAACCATACCATTTTTGACGTAAGGGATGCAAACGGTATTTGTTTTGTTTGAGAGGCAAAGTCAAATGCCCTCTTTTTAACAGCATTGTTGAGGTAGGAGTCATTTACTGTAAAATTCACTATTTAAGGTGCCCAGCATTTTTTAGTGGTTTTATATCCACGGTGTTATAAAACATCATTATCGTCTGTCCACACCCCAAAAGAAACCTTGTTCCCGTTAGTAGTACATGCCCCTATGGCCACTCAACACTTCTCCCTTCCCACCTTTAAATTTTTTTTTAAGTTTATTTATTTATTTTGAGAGACAGAGAGAGAGAGAAATCAGGGGAGGGTCAGAGAGAGTGGGGGGAAAGAGAGAATCCCAAGCAGGCTCTGTGCTGTCAGCACAGAGCCCTACGCGGGGCTCGAACTCATGAACTGTGAGATCATGACCTGAGTCTAAACCAAGAGTCCCACGCTTAACTGACTGAGTCCCCCAGGTGCCCCTCCCCTCCCTGCTTCAGAGGAGCAACCGTATAGTTTCTGGTCTATAGATGTGTCTATTTTAGATACTGCATATAGATGGAATCATACAATGTTGCTGTGTTTTTGACTAACTTTTATCATTTGGCATACTTTTAAGGTTTATCCATGTTAGAGCATGTATCAATGCCTCACTTGTTTTTGTGGCTGAATAATGTTCCATTGTAGGGATAAATCAAATTGTATCTATTCCTTAGCTGATAGGCAGTTTTGGCTATTATAATAGTACAGCTATGAACATTAGGGTACAAGCGTTTCTGTGGACATACGTTTCAAGTTTATTTATTTATTTTGAGAGAGAGAGAGACAGAAAGAGATATAGCATGCACACAAGTGAGGGAGGGGCAGAGAGAGAGGGAGAGAGAGAATCCCAGGCAGGCTCCTCACCAGCAACTCCAGGCTCAAACTCACAAACTGTGAGATCATGACCTGAGCTGAGGTCAGACTTTTAACTGACCACCTAGCCACTCCTGGACATACGTTCCCAATTGTCCTGGGTGTATAACTAGGAGTTGAACTGGTAGATCTTATGGTGACTCTAGTTTAAAACTTTGAGGAAATGCCTTTTTTTTTTTTTTTTTTTTGCAGAAGTCTCTGCACCATTTTATATTTTCAACAGCAACATGGGAGGGATCCCATTTTTCCACATCCTCGCCAACATTAGTTATTGACGGTCTTGGATTTTAGCCATCCTAGTGGGTATGAAGTGGTATCTCCTTGTGGCTTTAACGTGAATTTCCCGAATGACTAATAATATTGAGCATCTTTCCATGTACTTCCTATATACCATGCTTATACATTGTATATTGTGTTTATTTGTATAATTTCTTCAGGTGACTACATCTTCAAATGTTTTGCCCATTTTTTGTCTTTCTGTTTCTGAGTTGTAAGAGCCCCTTATATATTCTAAATATGAGTCCCTTTTCAGATATACAAATATTTTCTCTCGTTCCATGGGCCTTTACTAGGCTCTCTTGATGGTATTCTTTGAAGCAAAAAAGTATTTGATTTTGATGAAGCCAAATTATCTACTTTTTTCTTTTGTTGCCTCTGCTTTTTGGTATTGTTTCTAAGAAATCCACATCCAACTCAAGGCCTCAAAGATTTACTCCTCCACTTTTTTTCAAAAATGGTACAACTTTAGAGCTTATCTTCAAATCAGTGATCCATTCGGAGTTAATTTTCATGTGCATATGAAATAGGGGTCCATATTAATTATTTTGCTTGTGACTATCCCATTGTCTCAGCCCCATTTGTTCAAAGGCTGTTCACATTCCCTGTTGAATTGATAACTGTATCATGAGAGATGAAGTATCAGGCTCTTATATAAGAGTTATACGTAGAGAAGAGTGAGAAGAGAAGCTAAGGAGAAAATATGAAATGGCCGTGCACAATCTTGGCTTTTGTGTTCCCAGATGTAATCTTTTCCTTTTCCCTATTTTTAAAAATGTATTATTATTTTTTAATTTTTTAATGTTTATTTATTTTTGACAGAGAGAGAGAGAGAGAGAGAGACAGACGGAGCATGAGTGGGGGAGGGGCAGAGAGCTAGGGAGACACAGAATCCAAAGCAGGCTATAGGCTATGAGCCATCAGCACAGAGCCCGATGCAGGGCTCAAACCCACAAACCATGAGGTAATGACCTGAACCAAATTCGGATGCTTAATCAACTGAGCCACCCAGGTGCCCCAAAATTATTTTTAACAGTTATTTATTATTGAGAGACAGAGCATGAGCAAGGGAGGGACGGAGAGATGGAGAGACACAGAATCCGAAACAGGCTCCAGGCTCTAAGCTGTCAGCACAGAGCCCGACACGGGGCTTGAACTCACAGACTGCGAGATCATGAGCTGAGCTGAAGTTGGACGCTCCACCGACTGAGCCACCCAGGCACCCCAAAAATGTATTATCATTATCATTATCATTATCATTATCATTATCATTATCATTGGATTGCAGGAGGGCTGAAGCTTAGCAGCTGTGCTTCCCAGGTTTCCAAAGCGAGGTACAGTCAAAGGCAACAACGGAAGGCTATAAGAAAGCAGAAAAAGACCAGCTCCCACTTGGTTCTGGATGACATCTCTGCCAGCTGTCATATCTCCTTTAGGTTCCAGGTCCTGATGAACAGAAGTGCCCTGATTCCATTTCTTGGTTCTAGTAATGCTGGAACTACTCCCTTAGTTCCAGTCATTGTGTTTTTTCAGCCCAGAATCAGCAGCAGCTTTTTGCGTTGGTTAATCTTTAGGTTACCTCGCCCTTAATTTGGAGTTTTAGCTCGCCCATGACTGATCTAAGCCATACCTTTTACTGAAATCCTTCTGCTTGAAAATTTAGAGTAGTTTCCTTTTCCTTGTTTTATTATTTTTAATTTTTCCATGTTTATTTTATTTTTGAGAGAGAGAAAGAGAGAGAGAGAGAGAGAGAATTTGAAGCAGGCTCCAGGCTCTGGGCTGTCAGCTCAGAGCCTGCCTGACACGGGGCTCAAACTCACAAAGAGTGAGATCATGACCTGGTGCTTAACCAACGGAATCACCCAGGTGCCCCAAGAGGAGTTTTCTTTTCTTGTTTATTGTCTGATCATGTTGACCTCCCAGAAGTGAAATCAAAGGGCTAAGCTAGAAAGACATGTTTCCTCCTATGTTCATCAGACTTTTTTATCCCACTTTGTGTCCTACAGCAAGACGGAGCCATATAAATTTTAACTCAGGCTCAATGGATCTACAGAGTTGGGTATCGATACTGTCCAGGGTTCAGGGATTGAAATAGTCTACTTTAAGACTAAGGACACTTACTTCTGTGTCAAGTCCTAGTTCGATTTCAACTTCATCTCTACTTCTTTCATGTTTCTGATACAAATCTTCTCCTAACCCCACACAGTTTTCTACTTTGTATGCCAGTTCTGATACCCAACTCCTTTTTTATATTCATTCTCTGTCCCTCGTCCTAGAGCTTCACGCAGTTTTCTGTTAGGGTAATACTTTTAAAGTTACCAGTACCTCTAATTCAACTCAATTTAATTTGATTTCATTTGACTCAATTCAATTTAATTTAATACACATTTTAATGCATCCAACATATGCCAGGTTTTGTGCTTAGCTCTGGGAGGCAGACAATTACTGCTTAAAAAGGACCCACAGAATATTGGGAGAGGTAAAGTAAAAATTATAAAAATATTATATACTCATAGCACGGATAAATACATGATCTGATGTATAGAATATCCCAAGACTTAGTGAAAGCTAGTTGTCTCTTTTTTTTAATTTTTTTTTTTTACGTTTATTTATTTTTGAGACAGAGAGAGACAGAGCATGAACAGGGGAGGGTCAGAGAAAGAGGGAGACACAGAATCTGAAACAGGCTCCAGGCTCTGAGCTGTCAGCACAGAGCCCGACGCGGGGCTCGAACTCATGGACCGCGAGATCGTGACCTGAGCTGAAGTCAGCCGCTCAACCGACTGAGCCACTCAGGCGCCCCGAAAGCTATTTGTCTCTTAAGAAATAATTATCAATACAGATTTTTATCTTAGACACACTTCATCCTTTCTAGTTGGGTAACACTTTAAATCCTGCAAATCCTCTCCTTTCATATACATACATGTATATGTATATGTATGTTTATGTGTATGTAACAGTTGTACATATGCTATACATATACAGAGAGAGAGAGAGAGAGAGATTGTCAAGGCCAGACTGATTTAAGAAAGAAATTAAGTGATATGGAGCCAAGTTTATGATAAAATTCTAAAATCAAGCCCACTTTCAGGACTTACATTTATTATATTTAACACACATCTTGCTATGTAGTAATTATGAGTGCGTTAAACATATGCAGAGATCACAGGACTTTCAAACCTGCTTCATTTGACAGTTTTACTGGAGGTTGTCTGTTTTTACACATTACATTGAATGAATATCTTATGCAAATGATTTATTCTTTTTAATTACTGAATTGAAGTCTCCTTCTCTAAGGATAAATCTCTTCAGTTTAACATACTTCGTTCTGATTTAATAGGGGGTGTATGTTATCAACCTTGGTGTGCACATTTTTCATGTCAAAATGTACCAGCTTTAAACCTTAAGTTGCAACTATATGTGTATATGTCACTTATAATATGCATGCTGTCCATGTGAGCTTACACAAGAATTAGCAACTTCGTGTGCTGGCTCTGCAACGTTTGGCTTTTCATTGCAAATAAAATATAAGGTACACAAAATGAGTTTTTAAATTTTTACTAATTTAATATATTTATTTCTCATCTGTTTTTAATTTTTATTTTCTGCATTTCATTGTTTTTAATTTTTATTTTCTGAATATTTGCTTCATATATTTATTCATATATTTATTATCTTAGATTTATTTATTGATTGATTTATATTTTTGATTTAAATTTATTGATTCATATATTTATTATCTTAGAAACATAAAAATAAAAATACCATAATAAAAATACCATAACTTAATTTTTCATAAAAGTTATGAAAAAACATAGCAATTATTACCGTTATCATAAAATCTGTGATCACAGTTTGAGATTATAGTTCAAATCATAAAATTATACATTTTCTCCTAAGACTATACATTTAAAAAAAAATTTTTAATGTTTATTTATTTTTGACAGACAGAGACAGAGCATGAGCTGGGGAGTGTCAGAGAGAGAGGGAGACACAGAATCTGAAACAGGCTCCAGGCTCTGAGCGGTCAGCACAGTGCCCGATACGGGGCTTGAACTCACAGACTGCGAGATCATGACCTGAGCTGAAGTCGGACACTCAACTGACTGAGCCACCCAGGCGCCCCAGGACTATACATTTTAATACAGAAACCCTACTATTATATTTTATTTTTTTCTTTTGATACTTTTAATTCTTCATAATTTATGCTAATTACAGCTTTAAATTTGGTCGATATTCTCTTTCTTTCTTTCTTTCTTTCTTTCTTTTTCTTTGTTTCTTTCTTCTTTCTTTCAGTGATTTCTTTGTAGATAACAGCAGGCAGCCTCAAAAAAATTGACGGTTGACCTTTTGAAATTATTCTTAGAAACTTCTTTATTATAAGTATTCTCATACCCTTCTCTACATTTACTGCAGAATGGGTATAATGACTAACTTACTATTCAACGCTCCTTCCAAATTATGTCTCTGGAAATATATTAAGAAAAAAAAAACTAATTTAGAAAAAGTGAAGTTTGTCTTTAATCTTCCCATCAACCTGACCTGATAAGATTTAGAGAAACTATTATTCTTTTTCAAAGAGCTCCGTGAAACATACAAACATATTTGACTTTATACCTTTAAATACAACCATCAAAAATATAAGCAAAGGAGACTGAATAACGAGTGTTACTAGTATTTTCCTCCCTGGAATCTGAGTGTAACAATAAGGATGCAATTGGAAAGCCTGCTACTTTTTTTCTTTTTTTTTTTTTTTTTTTAATGAACCAAATGATCATTTCACATTTGAATTCGTAGTTGATTAGAAATGCATTCAACTGTTCCTTTGGTGAATAAGCTCAGAAGAGATCAGGAAATAACTGCTTTAAATGTGCTAGTAGATGTTTCATTTAACTCAATAATAGGTTTATAAACCATTAATTTTATATTTCAATCAAGTCTTACAAGATGCTCAAAGATTTTAAAGAGGTGTTAACAGCACATTTATGCTGCATCTGGTCCTGCCTCTGTTACTTTCCTTCATGTCAGTTGTTTAGTTCTCAATTCTTTACCTTGAATGAAAGAAATTTATTATTTTTGTTTGTATTTTGAGTCCTTTTGAATTTCACTAGAATCGGCTGTGCTAATAAAAAATGAAATCTCTGGAGAGAGTAAGATTTCTTTCTTTAGGTGATTTTCCAAGATGGAGAACTCAAAGCCACATTTCTGTGCATTGACAATCCTGAGTAAAATTCATACTTCCTGACCTTTTTTTCCTTCACTATACTCTTCGGAGCACACTTTCCCACTGTGTGATATCTCTGTGTATGAGCAACATTTCTCCTTTTGTTATTTTTAACTAGAGTTATTGACTTCACACTTAAGCTTCAACTGACAGTTCCTTCTCTGACTAGAAATGGTTTACTTATCTATCAACTTGGAAAGGCTTTAATTATCCTTTAAGCTATTCAGTCATCCAAAAAAAATATTTACCAATCATTGAATAATGGAGCCTACGGTCTAAGATTTGTGTAATTACTTAAACCATTCATGACACAATAGATTTATTTAAGTGCAGTCATCAATAATGCTACGAATGAGAGATAAAAGGTACTCTGAGGCTATGTATTCTCCTCTGGGGAGGTCAAGGACTAGATCCCTGAGGAGAGATAATTTAACTGAATTATAAAAGAAGAAGAGGCATTTATTAGAGAAAGAGGGGGGAAAGTCATTCCAGGAAGAGGAAGCAGGGCCAGAAGGGCAAGGACTTGAAAACATCTTCTGTGGTTGGAGCACAGAGAGTGAGGACAATTTTGCACATCATGACGCCACTAATGTAGGTCAGGGTCAGATTCTTGAGGGCCAGGCAGGATGTGTTCAACATTTGGGTCTTTAAGAGCAAAGGAAGTGATTAAGCAAGGAGGCATTTGATAAGATTTGAACTTGCAGAAGCTTAGACTGACAGGACCGAAAATGGATGTGTGAGTGTTTTCCACTCTCCAGAGGTAAATATGGCAATTTGACGAGCATAGTGGAAGTTCACATGCATGCATGCAGAGAACTTCTAGAAATGAAGAGTAAGTGACTTTTACAGGACTTGGTCTGAGAGTAGATATCAGAAGACAGTAAGTGGTGGAACTGAGTCCTCCCCGGTCTTCATCATGACGAATGTCATTCATTACTACAGGGCATGGGGAGGGAGGATGGGAGCAGAGGTAAATTAGTTCCTCCTTTGTGCTTCAGGGCATGTGTGCCCATCCAGTCGGTGATCATTGAAATCCAATTTTATTAAGGTTGTGCCTCTGTGTATATTGAGATTAGGGTCATTCACCTGTGTGCTGCACGATGCCTTACAATCTGTCATAGTTCAAGAAATACCAGTTACATCAAAGAGGTGATTAGAAATAAAAGGTGGGAACTCTAGCTTTGGAATTTGATATGTATACCGGTGACTTCTTACAGGTAATGCAACTAGTAAGTGGTCTAAATGGGATTTAAATATAATATATGTTTCTATTTAATCACAAGCAGAAAGTAAACATTTTCCTGCATTTTCTTCTATAGGCTGCAACTTTAACTCTTTCTAGCATTTCTTGGAGCTACATGTTCTGTTTTGTTTTTTTTCAGCCAGTACCGTTTTTTTTCCTCCTTTGAGTCTCATGCTTAGAATGATCTACTGGGCTCTGTGGTAGGCTGAATAATGGTCCCCCAAATGTCCATATCCCAATCCCTGGCACCTGTGAGCATATTACCTTCCATGATAAAAGAGACTTTGGAGATGTGATTAAGTTAAAGACCTTAGGATCATAGGATTCATCTAGTTCATCAAGTGCGCCCAATATAATCACAAGTCTCCTTATAAGAGATTTCAGTCAGTAGTTGAGATGTGCTTTGACATAGAAGCAAAAGATTGGAGTGATGCCAGGAAAGGTCAAGGGCCATGGAACACAAGTGTCCTTTAGCAGCTGACAGGGACACGAGGCAGATTCTCTCCCAAAAGCCTCCAAAAGGAGGCTTGGTTTTCCCCATAAGACTCATTAAGACTTCTGACCTTCAGACCTGGAACAGCATAAATGTGTGTTGTTTTAATCTACTAAATTAGTGGTAATTTGTAAGCAGCCATGGGAACCTGATATAGGCTCCTTTACACCTTTAACTTGTTAGTTCATGCACTCGACCATGTAAAACTAAATTTAGCACCTGCCCTTTCATTTACCACACTTTAAAGCAACAACCTTCTCAGAGGTCCCATTGATAATTCTTGGCCTTATGAATGGCACTACTCTTTCAGAGTTATATTCGTGTTTTCTCTTTCATTTGTGTTTCTAGTGACAGACTCTGGAGATTCTTTTTCTTTAATTATGTTAGCATTGTTCACTTCATATTCCCTACTCCAATATTTTGGAACAAAGAACACAAATGACTATATTTGCTAAAATGTCCTTCTTGTTTTCTTACTTCTGATTTTGTATTCAAGGCCAATAGCAACTTGTTACATTCAAAAATTCCCTTCCAGAACCTTCTATTGTAATTGTGTTGGGTTTTATATTGCTCTCATTAGCTGTATTATTTGTCCTGTATCCAATTTTTACTTCATGCTGAATTTGCCTTGTCTGCTCTGTAGCCGTGTTTAGCTTTATATGACACAGAAAGAACAAATAAATAATCTGCTAAAACATAAACAAATGAAACTTCTTCTGTACAAGGTTGAAGATTAATTAACTTCCACGATGCTTCCTCTGACCCAACATGCTATTTGATAAAATAATTATTAGCATTATCACATATATTTCGCTATCTCATCTTCACTTTGTTTACATATGTCAGCGTTTTCAGGAAACCTTCTCTTTTCTCTACCACTTAGCTATTATAGAAGGAATATACAGAACAGATATGCACAGTTTTCTCCCTAAATACCTTTATTTAGCATAGATTGTATGACAGGTGTGAAGAATAGCAATAAACAAGGTAGATACCATTCTTTTCCTCATGGAATTTGGGGTGTTTAGTTTTCCTTTGTTCTATAACTTTAGAATTTAGATAGTGCTGAATTGGTTTTCCAAAGCTGCCTCAACAGATTACCACAAACAGGGTAACTTAAAACAACAGAAGTGTATTTTCTCCCAGCGCAGGAGGGTAGAAATCCAAAATCAAGTCATTAGCACAGCTGGGTCCTTCTTGATCTCTGCCTCTGTCATAATAAAACATTTCTCTGTCCTCACACAGTGCTCTCTCCTTATAAGGACACCAGTCACATTGGACTAGGCTAAGCCTCTTCTTAACTTGAATACATCTGCGAAGACCATATTTCCAAAAGAGGTCACCTTCATGTGATTCGAACATTTCTTTTGGGGAGATACAATGCAACCCATACCATGCGGGTAAAAGTTTTCGGAAACAAAGCATATGAAGGTTTATTAAGTTTGGCCCAACAGGAACAGGTAAGAGCCTGAAAATACACCACTGGCATGAACTGGTCTGAACCCCACTGATTCAACGACATGTTCTCAGGCATAAGGACAAAGTCAGTGAAAAATAAGGTATTGCCAGCAATGACAAAGGCCACCATTTAGCCAAAATGGAAATTGAGGTGTCGAGACCAAAAGTGAGCTGAGGTATAGGAGTCATGTAATACCATACTTAGACAAAACTGGATGGAAAAGTCTTTGTTCCAGTGGCCTACAACTTAAAGCAATTTTGTGATTTTTCTCAATTCTTAAGTTGCTAACTTATTTCATATCTTATGCTTCTTTTTAAATTTGAGTATTTCTGGGGCGCCTGGGTGGCGCAGTCGGTTAAGCGTCCGACTTCAGCCAGGTCACGATCTCGCGCTCCGTGAGTTCGAGCCCCGCGTCGGGCTCTGGGCTGACGGCTCAGAGCCTGGAGCCTGTTTCCGATTCTGTGTCTCCCTCTCTCTCTGCCCCTCCCCCGTTCATGCTCTGTCTCTCTCTGTCCCAAAAATAAATAAACGTTGAAAAAAAAAAAATTTAAATTTGAGTATTTCTGACACGCAATGTTACATTAGTTTTAAGTGAATGCCATAGTGATTCAACAACTCTATACATAATGCTGTGCTCCCCACAGATGTAGCTACAGTCTACCCCCGTGCAACACTATTACCAATTTTAAATTAAACTTATTTTTAAGGCACTGTCTTCCCATACCTTTTACTTCTTTCTCCTTTTCAACTCCCCTAATGGGACTTAATTCAGGTTACCATTATTTGTCATGTGGAGAGTGTGCTAAATGGTCCCTCACCTTTAGTTTCTTCCCAATACATGCTTCCACTATGGACGGGGAGGTATTTATATATCTACATTTAAAAATGCATATATAGGGACACCTGGGTGGCTCAGTGGGTTAAGTGTCTGACTCTCGATTTGGGTTAAGGTCACAATCTCACAAACTGTGAAACTGAGCCCAACATCAGGCTCTGTGCTGAGAGCTCAGCGCCTGCTTGGGATTCTCACTCTCCCTCCCTTTCTCTGTTCTTTTGCTCGTGCTGTCTCTCTCTCTTTCAAAATAAATAAATAAACATTTAAAAACTAAAAAAAGTGCATTTATGGTTAGTAGTTATTGTTTCTCTATGGTTTTGAAAGAATACATCTTAATTATAAAGAATCACAAAGAAAAATAAAAGAAGTTAATTTTTTTTAGAGTTTTTATTTATTTATTTTGAGACAGTGGGAGAGAGAGTGTGTGAGTAAACAGGGGAGGGGCAGAGAGACGAAGATTGAGAGAATCCCAAGCAGACTCCACACTGTCAAAGCAGGGCCCAAACGCTCTGAGCTAAATCTCAGGAACCGTGAGATCATAACCTGAGCCGGAACCAAGAGTCAGACACTTAACCCACTGAGCCGCTCAGGCACCCCTGAAAAGAAGTTAATTTGATGTGTATCTTTCCAGGTTTTTCTCTATAATATCATATAAATATAATGTATACATGTATATAAGTATATATAATATATAGAGGTAAATATATATACCTGGACACAAATGAATACATGTGTACAAGTACAGATGCATATATATGTTATATATATATATATATATATATATATATATATATTTATTTCACTTAGGTTTATATTTTAAATGTTAATGCTAAAATGTTTGTGAACTCATTTCCCACTTTACAGTATATTACATTTATTTTATACAATTGAATCTTGTATAACACTATTTAAACCACCGAATATTCCATTATTTGAGTTCACCATAATTTATTTTACCACTTCACCGTTTTGAGATGTTTGGTTTGCTCGTATTTTTTTATTATTTAAAAAAAGTGACAATCTAGAGCTAAATCTTTACATACAGCTGTAATTATTTAATTAAGTCACATTCCTGGAAGGAGAATTACTGACTGAAAGAGTTTGTGGTTTTCAGGCGATTGGTATAAATGGCTAATTTGCATTATAGAAAGATAGTGACTCATTTTCTAACAGCAGGAAATTCATTGCTTTGCTATACTTTTACAATGTATTATCCATGGGAAACAGAAACTGTGTTCCTGGTGTACTCTCCATTTCTTTGACAACTGATAAGAACATTTAGTTTGGGTTTCTTCTTTTGGGAAATGTTTGTTGAAATGAGAACCTAATCTTCATAAAACAAAAGTCACATCGTGTGTTTCATTTCCTTTTTGCAGCAGCAGAAGGTCCAAATTCCTTACCTTTCTACTCAACACAATCAGCATATCAACCCAACAAAATCTGTCTATTTGTGTCTTTCACTTACTCCCACTCTCATGAGCTACTAGTCGTGCCCCAAATATACAAGTCTCCCGTCTTTCTTCATGTTGCTCTTATTGCCTGACTTTTCCTTTGTCTTCCAGTTGAGTATCACCACTGTTCTGACCAAGCTAGAATAGCATAAGGGTCTACTTCTCTCTCTGTCTCTGTTCACATTTCTTCTCCTGAAACTGACCACTACTTACCTTACAAAGGTCTCCTCCTTTACCTTGTGTATCTACCAGGTTATCCAAAATACTTTTCCATAAAACTCTCCCTTGAAGTTTGAACACATTTTCCTGAAGCACTCCTTTTATAAGAATGTTTATCACAGCATTGCTAATAGAGGCAAAATATTCAAAACGATGAGAGTCCATTAATAAATCTGTTGAATAAATACGGTCCATTCAGACAATGGAAGATTAATCAGTCATTGCAAACAATGCATTGAAATATACCAGCGGACCCAGGGGAAAACTACAGACAGTAATGTGTATGCACAGTACACTCTCACTGTTACAAAACAAGGGGGAAAAACTACCTTACATGCAAGTCAGGTCATGTGTTTATGAGTTTGAACGCGCATTGGGAAAAAAATGAGGAAGTCCATAGAGAACAGGTTCTTGGGATTGATTGGATCTTTGGCAGGAAGCAGGGCAGCTAGAGAGGCGGGTGGTGATGGGGCAGTGTGAAAAGAAGAAAGTTCAGACTTTAGCCTTTCTTGTGGTTCCCACAGCATCGAACATACAGAAAAATGGACAAAGTATCCATGGCATAGTATTTAGGCTAACTGCAGAGTGGAAAATTTTATCTACAATATTACAAATGTATGCATATTTCGTATGCCCATGACATGTGTTGGGTGATGACAAAGATATGTGCAGACCAGTAGGGTTTTACAACATAAACTGTATACAACATAGTTTTATATCTTGGTTATTTCAAATGAGCATGCATAATGAGTTATTTTCTAAATAAAAATAAGTACCACAGCACTCGGACAAATTATTTAGTTGTGGAAAAGAAATCCCTTAGGAGCCAATTAGCTCTGCTCTGTTCTGGAGTGGAAAATTTTACCAAAAAATTGGGACAGTTCTGACTATCTCACTACCATCTGGCACAGGTGAGAATTCGTGGGAGCAAATAACTCAAAACTAGTTCTTCACCATGAGACAAAGAAGAGAAGAAATGTCAAAGCAATCCACCACGATAAAGATAAAAGCTAATGACATGTCTATCGTCCAATTTAATCATCCTCCCAAAAGAAAATGGGAATTCATGCTGTTTATCTAACTAATGTTGTAGAGAGCAAAACAAACTATTCAGTTTAAGTAACATGCTACACTTCACAGATTCAGTGAGATCTAGAACAGGGTTGCCCCACTTCTGAATCTCAAGCCTGTGAATTTACCCACATGCTCTACCGATACTGCCTCTGTCCCCTTCCTCTGTTTCTTAAGCTGCTTT
This sequence comes from Lynx canadensis, assembly GCF_007474595.2. Taxonomy (NCBI): domain Eukaryota; kingdom Metazoa; phylum Chordata; class Mammalia; order Carnivora; family Felidae; genus Lynx; species Lynx canadensis. The sequence continues at coordinate 9,966,333 of NC_044314.2, read as the reverse complement.
TGAATGTTCTTACACGAGCTTATTTTTGAGCTTTATGCCTTCACATCTCCCTGTAGCTCCCACAGTGCACATGCACGTGCACACACACACATCCTATCTTGCACACCCTCTTTTTCTCACCCCCAGCAGTAACTGGTCTGAATGTTTTGGGATATGTTCTTTCAGTCTCCTTTTTTTTTTTTTTTTTTTTAAATCGGTAGGTGGTTAGAGTTGGTTGGCCACCTTGTAATTAATTCTCACAGCACAGGAAGCCGGACCCTAGTAGCCTGCAAGAACAGTAGATACTTGGAGGAGACGTGTACCTAGGAAGCGTCCAGAGTATTAGGTGCTAGGGGAACACAGGGCCTGCCAGAGCCCTGTAGAGAAGGGAGCTGGGTGGTCAAAGACTGCATGAAAGCACATGGTATTGGTGGGCAAGCAATATGTGAGAGAAAAGGGATCGTGGATAAGCAAATTCCAGACAATAATTCGGCATGCCTTCCAAAGATCAGCATTCACTTTGCTCAGACTGAATCTTCACCAGTTATGCAACCAAATGGACAGACCTAAATAGGAACAACAAAACTCATGAAACTGGCTGGAATCTTTGCCCAGGAGTACTTTTGATGCATCTATCCATTCTTGAAGTTGAGAATTTCTACCTGAAGAAGAAGGGAAATCAAACTTGCTATTGCCTACTGATTCCATCCAATCTTAAGGACAATTCATACAAAATAAGGTCTATTTTTCAACGTCAGAAAGCCAATGACAACAGTGTTGCAAATAGGGCTCTTAATTCCTTGATCAAAAGCAATAATTAATTTCAAACAAATCAAATGGAACCCCCTTTTGGAGTTTTTCTGCGGCGTGACAGATCTCTATCTCTCAGGAACATCACACTTCTTTTGACAGAATCTGTTGCTTCTCAAAACATTCTTTTTGGACCATCATTTAGCTGTTTGTCATCATTTTGACTATTTTCTCTTTCGGTTCCACCCCTGTTGACTTGCAGGATATCGTTTGTTTTCTCTCCCAAAGGCCTCTCATTCATCAGCCTGCCACTCTCCCTGCTTCCTTCCAGAAACCCTGGGGGCTACGGTCTCTCCCCGACTGTTGTCTTCCTCTCTCATTGTTCCCTATGCTGAGCATACGTTCCCAGAGATGGTTGCCAGACGTATTTCCTGAAAATCACTGTCTTGTTCACATTATTTAATGACTCCACATTGCCTATGGAATGATGCCCATATATATTCGTCATTTTTCCATGCTCTGAACCCAACAACCCATGTAAGTGGTTTTCTCATAATTTGTCATTATCTTAAGCGCAGACACTCGTCGTCCTGAACTACAGGCTATTTTGAATCCAAAGTGGAAAGTTTTCTGTGTGCTTTTTCTCCTGCTGTTCTCTGTGTCAAAGGTGTCTTTTCCCCCTTAAACTCTAAGGCAGACACCTCGTTCTAACTCAAATTTCATCTTTACCACAAACTTCATTTTCTATTTCTAAACTGAAAACTAGCGAATCCTTGTTTGAGTTCCCATGTGCCTTAATCGTGACTCACTATAGTAACGTAGATCTAGCTTCCGTTATGGTTAGTATCTATTTCTGTGTATATTAGTTAGAAATATACTATCATTTCTTATGTCACAAGCTTGAAGGCAATATAATTTATAAGTGTGCTTTACTGTGTATCCTTTAGAATCGCCAGCAAAATTTCTTGTGCAAATAATCTGCCAATATTTGGTGAGAAACTGAACCATCAAGCAGGTGAACATACCTCCCTGTAACTAGACTGGCCACAGTATATCACATAGTTTCATTACTATGCAAAGGAGACTGATGTGCACAAGCTTTTCTATAACAGACAAAAACTCAGAAGTCTACTCTTCGACAATTGTTCTCCAAGTTTTCCTGATCCTTGGCCCTGAAAGGATAATCATATCCCACAGAGACCCACAAATTTTTACCTCAGCCCTTTGCCGCTGTGGCTGCCTGGAAAAAGCACACAACCACGTTCCCAGGTCGACTGGAATCCCTCCTGACAGGTCAGCACACCCACGCTGGCGGCTGCGATGCCTGTGATGTCTGATGCTCCTGAGTCTAATCCACGGTTTCACTAGGGCTTAATCCGGGTTGTCTCTAAGTCCGCTGACCCATATTGCTGCTTGGGGTTGGTCCCTGCAAGCCTATTTTCTGGGTTTTTTTTTTTTTTTTTTTTCTTTGCTTGCTTGTTTTTAGAGTGTTGTTGCTGCTGTTGTTGTTGTTTTTCAAATAGAATGGTAAGTGATTACTCTTGAACAAGGCAAGTATGAACGCATCCGGAGAGGACATTTTCTCCCGAACAGGGAACTAGAGAAGGTGAGGCTTTGTTTTAGAGTTTTCAGTGGATGTTTACCCCATCAATTCCCAAACATCAGCGTGAGAAGAAAACTACAAGTAAGGGAGATGAGGATTTGGAAGATTCATATGTGAAATAGGGACATATGGGTTGTGGCATAGGGATGTAACCTTGCAGAGAGATTCTTTTTTTTCTCCCCTAAACAGCTTAGGTTATTATTTATTTATTTATTTATTTATTTTTAAATGTTTATTTATTTTTGAGACACAGAGAGAGACAGCGTGAGCAGGGGAGGGGCCGAGAGAGAGGGAGACACAGAATCGGAAGCAGGCTCCAGGCTCTGAGCTGCCAGCCCAGAGCCTGACGGGGGGCTCGAACCTATGAACTGTGAGATCATGACCTGAGCCGAAGTCGGACGCTCAGCCGACTGAGCCACCCAGGCGCCCCGCCTAGGTTATGTTTTAATCAATGAGGAAATTATTGGCTCTGATACTCTGTTGTCTTTCTCCTTCCTCTGTGTCATGAGAGACTGAACACTATTATTCTGAGATTCCTAGAAACTTCACCAAGTATTCCTACTCTTCCTCAGTTTTATTCTAGTCTAGGGACTAGCGAAGATTGGTATCTCGCAGGCCCTAGAGAGTAGAGACAGATCCCCGAAAGCCTCCTACCCTGCCTTTGTCTCCCTTCCTCTTATGCCTCCTTCTTTCTATCAGTTCAGATTTGTGTTCTCGTATGCACTTAGTGCTTTACTGGTTGTGTGGAACATAAAAGGAAAAAGATACCCTTTGGTTTAAAAAAATACACAGCCTGGAAGGGAAACATAACTTGCCAGGTAATCCCCTGGTAAAAATAAGTTACAATTAGGCTGTTGGCGTCTCAGATGAAGGTGTTGTCTCAGAAACAATCCCTAAGGGCTTGTTTACCAAGTGAAAACAATAGGAGAATATAAAAGCCACAATTTCTTTCTAGTTGAGATTACATTAGGATCAGTTTGGAGATCTATCTATCTATCTATCTATCTATTATCTTTCTATCTATGTATATGACACTTGGAATATATTCATGCATATAATATATAATCATTTAAATATATAAATATATATTGATATGAAGTCACACAATGCTATATGTAATGTGGTTTCTTATATGTGTATATTATGCGTCATGTGTTGGGGGTGGGAGTGTGTGTGTACAAGGTATATACAAGCTGAGTAGAAGGTCTGGCTAATAAAATCAGCAGATAAGTGCTAGATTTGCAATTGATACCCTCATGGCCAACAGTCTTTAAATATGACATGCATGTCTTTGCAAAGCGTGTTATTATCATAACTCAGCTACGGTGATAACTGGGTCCTCATCTAGAAAGGGGAGTTGCTGTTGATAACATCAATTCCTTTACTCTATTTCAAAGTACAGAGGATCCTGGGTAGAATTATGCCATTAAAAATGTATGTCAGAATCCTGTATTTTGATATCTGCAATGGTCAGATGCTGACATTAGTATTGAGTTTGAAGAAATTTTGCCCTATAATGGATAAGACTTCTGAGCAGTCTCTGCTACTTTGTTAGCTTCTACAATTTTTTAAAAAAGAGATTGATTACCTATGTGCTAGCTTTTAAGTTGGACTTTCTGTTCAAAATTAAACATATTCTCAGCTTCCTGTTCTAACTCAACTTTGTCTTTTGTTTTTTAGTAAAAAAAAAATAGGCCCTGAATCCACAGGTCACATCAGAGGGAATTGGGACTATCCTCCTTGAATCCTAGACCACCCACTGTTACCATTGATTAGACCACATGAACTGGTCTTTCTCCGGCTGTCACTGTGGCTTCTCCCCCCCGGGATGTATCTGAAGTACAATGACCTTCTCAGTTGGAAGAGGACTACTGTTTAATCTAGGGTCTATCACTGCATTATCCATACTGAACTTGATTTTGTTTTCCCTCATTCTTATTTATATTTGATCATAAACTCATAACTCTTGACAATGCCTAATATTTTATCCTGTTACTCATAATAACCTATTTTCTTATATTTTGTTTAAGTTTTTGTTATTCTTATCAAACACTAATTACACCGCATTTCCTGATTCAATTCGTTTCAATTCCAAATCCTTTTCTAGCTCTTGAAAACATAAGCCAGGAGGCTCTAAGGCTCACATATGTAACCAAATGATGTTACGATTGCCAAAAGGAATGCATCATCATGCTGGAATTTGGCTGCTACAGCCAAGATCTTTACTCTCTTTTTATAACACAATTTCCTTTTATGGTTTCATATTCATTTTTCCATTTTTTTCTTAAATTATCGAAGCAGTTTTTGTTTTAATTGTCAGGAAAAAAAAGATTTAATTCTTCCCCTAATTGAGCTCAAGGTTTTGCTACAGATTTAGCATATTGCTTTCTAAAAAGGAGTAGGCTTGGTTAATTCAATTTATATTTTGTTTGTTATAGAACAGGTGTTCCCATGATTACTGGTACAGAGACAAAAATTTCTATCAAAAGGAAAAATTATTTAATTTGTTCTCATATTTTTGGGGGGGGGATCTTAGTGAAATGTTCCTGAAACCGAATGTACAGTATCCCTCATTCTAAAAATGTCCTCAAAGTTTTGAATGCAATAAAACATTACATTCACATAAGCCTAAGTTACCAATAGAAGTTGCCCTATTGAGATACATTTATTGTTCAAAATTACATACACTTTACAGTAAACTTTGTAAAAGTTTCCCTTGACATAACCGAATTTTTGGTAATTATCACGTTTAAAATTTTCATCCAAAACAAAATAATGATTTTTGAATATAAACCTCTTTTTATATATAATAAAGAATGTGTGTGTGTGTGTGGATTTAAAGCCAGTTGCATTAGAAGCATACTTCTCCCATGTTAATGTCTGTGGCTAACCGTCCTCAATAAATTTTCACTTTAGTAATTTTGTAATAGTACTGAAATTTTGCAAATACTCAGAAAGAAATCATGATTTGATTGATCCAGCCAATTTTTCAAAAGTCTTTGACCAAGAATCAGGTAACTCACAATTTGTTTTGATCCCCAACTAGAATTAAATGGCACTGACATCATATTAGTTTGTTACTTGGAGTGTTTGAAAGTGTATTCATTTTTGCATGTATGAACATGGGTACATACATACAAAAATACACGTACATGTATCTAAATAGGTCCGTGTACTCATCTAACTGTCTTATCAATGTGTATGATAAACAACAGAGCATAAAAAACTCCCTGGTTTAAAGTATGTGTCATAACCAATTCATTTCAGTTACTTTCTTTGAGATACACCACATATTCAAAAAACTTAATTCCTTCCTAAGGACAAATAAATTTAAATTATCTACTTAGGACCGTGTATTGTAAAACCTAAAATGTTAAATGATGCCTTGACATCTTTGAGCCTCAGAGAGCTCCAAAGATCTAGGATGTGCCCTCCAGCCAATAGAAAAATCTCCCCACCCTGCTACTTTCCCTAAAGCACGGACACTGCACCCACCTTAAGCCTGGATAGATGACCATCTTTTTCTTTTTTTAAGTTTTTAAAATGTATTTATTGTGAGACAGAGACAGAGTGAGTGAGAGGCAGAGAGTGAGAATTCCAAGCAGGCTCCACGCTGTGAGCACAGAGCCCGATGTGTGGCTTGATCTCACAGACTGTGAGATCATTCCCTAAGCCGAAATCGAGAGTCAGACACAACTAACTGAGCCACCCAGGTGCCCCTAGATGGCCATCTTACCTTCACAAAAAAGTGAAACAAATGCTCACAGACAATTCTAAGATTTTTTTTTTCCCCTCCTGGCACTACTATGAGACTAGACCAGTACATGTGAATTGAGTGGTCAATGTCACCCTTATATTTCTATACTCTGAAACGTAAGCACCAAATATTTCATCTGGAAAAATATAATGCAGGTTGATACTAATTATCTGTCATAACCACAAGAATCGTGTCGCTGAAGTACACAGTGACTTTTTAAATGGAACCTAAGCAAATAGTCTGAGAGATCTCTCAAGGCAGTCTCCGGGTACCATCAAGCCTTATGTGATTAAGTGTGATCACTTGATATATGGGGTCGGTGGCTATCCCAGTTAGATTTTGGAAGATGTGCAAAACAAAGACTTGGAGTCAGGTGCTTAAGTGAAATCCCCACAGAGACAAGAGGAACGGGGTGTTGTTTTCCTTGATGTTTACAATTCAAAGAGATGGCCTCAAAGGCCCTCACTCAAAATCACTCCTGGTTTATAAAACAGGCAAGAGGGACATTAAACTATTTGAAAAAGGTTACATGCATCTCCGAGGGACAGAGAAAATATTTACAATTGCAAATTTTCTGCAGAAAATTCTCAAAGCAAGAGGAGAGTTGGAAAGTCTCTTCCCTTTTGGCACCAGGGAAAATTGTATTTTACAAGTTGTATTTCCCCTTATATGGGACACCATAATGATATGGTTTGTGCTTATCATGTCTTCAGTATAGTAGAGGAAAATGCTTTATTTTTTTAAAGTAGATGGCAGAGTTGGGGTATCCAAAGCGGTGTCCAATAAGAGATAAGAGAAGTGAAAATTCCCCCTTTGTAATCTGGGGATTATTATCTCCTTTCCCAAGATAGCATTTCTACAAACTTAAACTTACTCAGAGCCTTGAGGTGTATTTTCAGTCAAATCGTAAATATCACACCAGGTAATACCAATGCAATGCGATTTACTGTATAACTGAAATCTGGTCATTGTTTTAATGAGGTTAGTCTAGATAATACTGAAATCCCAGTAGCTTGAAACCCGTTAGCTTTTTCTTGCTTGTGTTACATTTCTGTTGCAGGTTGGCTCAGGGTATTGGTTCTAGGTCAACATTCAGGAACCCAGTGTCATGGAGATCCAACAATATTGCAGCCGGACTCTGGAATGTGTAGCCTCCTATTTGTGGATCACAAGAGATAGCTGAAGGATGACGGGCCTGCTCTCCAATTATCTAGCTTAAAAATGAATACATCTGGGGCGCCTGGGTGGCGCAGTCGGTTAAGCGTCCGACTTCAGCCAGGTCACGATCTCGCGGTCTGTGGGTTCGAGCCCCGCGTCAGGCTCTGGGCTGATGGCTCAGAGCCTGGAGCCTGTTTCCGATTCTGTGTCTCCCTCTCTCTCTGCCCCTCCCCCGTTCATGCTCTGTCTCTCTCTGTCCCAAAAATAAATAAACGTTGAAAAAAAAAATTAAAAAAAAAAAAAATGAATACATCTCCTGTGACCACAGTCCCTGATTCAGCATTTGCTGCGTGGCCCCGCCCAAGTGCTGGCTGGGCAATGTGATGTCGGTCTCTGTCCAGGCCCCCTCTAAGAGCCACCTAGCCCTGTATAGTGTCAGCCCTTCTCTACAGCAACTTGTAAAGAATGACTGCTTGATGGCGGAGGGAGAAAAGGGTCCCAGACTTGTATTGTGATCGTAGCATCTCTGAGGAACCATCACAAACCCACAGCTTCAGAGGATGGAGAGGCCACTGGGCATCTTCCTTCTCTGCTCACTTGTTCTTTCACCACGGGAACTGATCCTGAGAGCATTTTGCAACAAGTGTCCTGCAAGCAAATCTTTGACGCAGAGCTGGCGTCTCAGGGAGCTGGACCTCTGGGTCACCAACCATATCGCAATCATCAGCGTGCTTGTTAAAAATGCAAATGACTGGTTTTTATCCCAGGCCTGTGGACTCCCAATATCCATGGGTGGAGGTGGGATTCTGTATTATTAAAAAGCACCCCGGAAAATTATTTTTTTTCTCATGAAAGTGGCACTAAAAATGACAGCTGTGATTACTTCGATTATATGCAAAATTGAATAATTGGAAGAGGGGTGTCCAGAGAATTTAAAAACCTTATGCAGGATCTTCTATCAAAATCATTTATGCTAAAGTGGAAAAATATCTAAATGTCAACTGCATAAGGAATAAGCCAACCACTCACAGAAACAAAGGTTTTAAATCTACAGACCATGTTGGGCTACGTGAGCCAAATTAACATATTGTAAAATAATTTTGTAGCTCCCATCCCTGGTGTCTAAAATGTTTTACCTTCACCACTCCTTTTCTCCAGCGAGCTTCAGGAACCATGAGCCTGAGAGGCCAAATTGCCACCGCTGAGCTCAGAAGTCAAATCAGCTTTCAAAGCCATTCCTTTACCCTGCGACTGACATTATTGTAGTGGATAGGTAGCTGAAGTCTTTCCTTCACATTAGAGATGATCTCTTTGCTATTCAGATATAAGTACAAACTCCAAAGTTCTCCATGGACCAAGAATTAACCCGTGAATCACTGCTTTGCTGAGACACATTATAGCAGAAAGCAAAAGGAAAAATGTCCCCCCCCACCGATACATTTACCAAAATATCCTCCCATATCTTAAACCCAGTAGGAAAGGATGATATAAGCACCACGATCGACAGACATGACTGTCTATAAAGACTCACATATTGTCAAATCTGTTTGTACATCATGGCTGAGACTCCTACCCCGGCCTGACTGGGTCCAGGGACCAGGGGCTGATTGGAAATCTCCCTGTCACACAATAACACCAAGGTCAAGTGACTGTTTCCACTGCACCATTATGCCAACTGTAAAACAAACACCTGACTTGCTTTGATTTAAAATTTTTATATTTATTCATCATTGAGGTTTTGGCTTTAATTAATTTTGATGTTAACAACATTAAATTATTATTTTCTTGATTACCATGTTTTCTGATGTCTGCTAAAGTGTTGTGTCCGAGAGGAGGGTCTCACAACTCTCACCTCAATCTCAGCCCATCTACAAGGAATCATTGCTTTTATATACCGACATTTGCTGAGTTCATGTATAAGTAGCCCACGACTTCTGATGTTGGCCCTATTTAAAAGCCAAAGGGACGGGGTAAAAAGAGCACAGAAGTGGGAGTGCAAAAATCTGAGTGATGGTTCCGTCTCTGAAAATGACTAGCCATGTGGCCTGGGAAAACCATAGACTCATTTATCTTCATTTCTTTAAAATTTGTGAAATGGAAATAGTTGTAACTTGTTATTAACCTCACAGTATCCTTGGAGAGCTAAAGGGTGTGAAAGCACTCTGGAAAAAAAAAGTATATATATGAATATCTATATCTGTATATGTATATGTATATGTATATCTATATCTATATCTATATCTGAATCTTTAACAAGAACACCCAAACTGATTACCATGAAGCCATTTCTGTACCACAGTCTGAGTCTCACAGTTAATAGAGTAAGGTTTTCAAAAGTACAAGTCTACAGATACAGCTTAAGCAGCTTGTATTCATCAATGCTTAATCAAATTCTAGTTTTACTTAATATGTTTGTTCCATGAGTGTTTCAATTCTCAGTGACAAGAGTAGCCGGTTAAACCCTGGCGAATGAACAAAGCTACTGTCTTCCTTCCTCCTCAAACCCCAGTGAAACAGAAGGAAGTGAATGACAGAGACATGATCCCCTATAACAAGGGGAAGGAAAAAGTAGACTGTTTGGGGGTCAGAGTACCGATGACAGGCACACCTCTTTTATTGCACTTAGCTTTATGGTGTTTCTCAGATATTATGGGTTTTTTTTGTTGCTGTTGTTCGCAAATCGAAGTTTCAAGACTTAGTGACGTAGTTTAGAGACGTAGTGGAGGGAGCCTGCAGACGGGGCCGATTCGCTGCAATCTCGTGGTAAAACCTGGAAAGTTGAGGAGTTGCTTCATACGGATGAGCAAAGAAAGTGGTTTCTTGGGATAGAATCTACTCTTGGTGAAGATGCTGTGAAGACCGTTGGAATGACAACAAAGGGTTTAGAACATTCCATAAACTTAGCTGATACAGCAGCGGCAAAGTTTGAGAGGATTGACTTCAATTTTGAAAGAAGTTCTACTCCGAGGAAAATTTTGGCAAACGGTATCACATGCTACAGAGAAATCACTCGTGAGAGGATGCGTCAATCTATGCTGCAAGAAATTGCCTTCTTTTAAGAAATTGCCACAGCCCCCCAGCCTTCAGCAACCACCACCCTGAGCAGTCAGCAGCCATGAATATCGAGGCAAGACCCTCCACCAGGAAAAAGATTATGACTTGCTGAAGGCTCACACGATGTTGTTTAGCATTTTTTAGCAATAATTTTTTTTTTTTTTTTTTTAGTGTTTATTATTCTCGACACACACACAGAGAGAGAGACAGAGCAGGGGAGGGGCAGAGAGAGAGAGAGACACAGAATCTGGAACAGGTGCCAGGCTCCGAGCTGTCAGCACAAAGCCGGACACGGGGGGTCTCGAACCCACGAACTGCAAGATCATGACCCAAGCTGTAATCAGACGCTTAACCGACTGAACCACCCAGGTGCCCCTCAATAAAGCATTTTTAAACTAAGGTATATATATATATATATATATATATATATATATATATATATTTTAGACATCATGTTATTGCACACTTAATAGACTACAGTATAACATGGGGTGCCTGGGTGGCTCAGTTGGTTAAGCATCTGACTTCAGCTCAGGTCGTGAACTTGGCAGGTTCTCGAGTTTGAGCCGGGCATCAGGTTCTCTGCTGTCAGCATGGAGCCCACTTTGGATCCTCTGATCCCCTCTCTCTCTGCCCCTCCCCTTCTGTGCTCTCTCTCTCTCTCTCTCTCTCTCCCTAAAAAATAAATAAACATTAAAAAAGAAAGGAAGAAAGAAAGACGACAGTACACGGAAACATAACTTTTATATGCACCGGGAAACCCAAAAAATTCATATGGCTTGCTTTATGGTGGTATTCACTTTATCGGGGTGTTCTGGAACAGACCCCACAGTATCTCTACGGTATGCCTTATCTCTCCCTCTTGACAACTGGAGTTCAGAACCACTGAGAGAGTGGCAGGATGGGGTTCAGCTCTCTTGTGGAGAAAAAAAAAAAGAAAAGTAAAGAAAAAAGCCATGTTGGAGGAGAGGGCTTCGGAGCACACATAAAAACGCTCGCTCCGTCTCGGTTGAGCTGCCGGGGCTCCCAGATCGCAGGCTTTACGCAGAGGCAGAGGACAGACTCTGCCCCAGGACACTTACACCCCATCTGGAGAGCACGCCATCTGTGCAGCCCGGAAGAAGGGGCCCGAACCAGACACTCCCATCAGATAAGTCTCATCTCTTTCTGATGGGAAACTTGAGGTCACCCTCCAGGGGACGGTGCTGCAACTCTACTGGACGTGTTCTTCCCTGGTGGCTGCACGTCCGTGTAAAAGACCTGAGAGCAGGAGCCCCCTGAGAAAGCACGTGCACCAGCAAGGTGTTGTCTTGGCTTTAAACCACTGGGTTGAACCAACGATCTAACGTCTCCCGGGAGATGACTGTGTCCCTCGTGGTAGGAACTTGTTGGCGGGTCAAAAACAGTCCTCCTTTTATCTCTCCCGAGGCAGATCCATTAAAGCCTATCTTTCTAAGGTAAGGGGTGGATGATGAGATTTTGCTCACAGAAGGATCTGGAATGGGTCAGAAGGGTACCTTAAGCATACAAAATGCATATTGACTCAAAGGCTGCTCTACCTTCAGGCGGAAATTTCACTCACTCTTCTGCCTCCAAGAGATAGCTGTCTATGTTGCCAAGATCGTCAAGTATTAAAGTCATTTCTGTGTGAAAAAGCCAACAACAGAAAGATGTTCTTCCCTGTTTGAACATCAATTTCGTACCATATCTAAAGGAATAAAGTCCGAAGATTAAATTCCCATGTCGTAATCACTTGTCTCTTGATCTAACATGGTCCTGAATTGCACTGCAAAAATAACAAATACGTTTGGGTTCCTGTCTTTCACATTTCATTGAAACTGGTAGAGTGCCAACTAGTTCAGGCTCGTAGACACTGCCCTCCTAGTTCCGCATTCAGTGGCAATACACTGATCAAGTCACCCAAAGTGGGAATGTGCAGCATGGAAGTGGTCAAATGCTATAAATAGTGGTTCTTTTTCTAATGTTTATTTATTTATTTTTGAGAGTGAGAGAGCGCACAAGCCGGGGAGGGGCAGAGAGAGGGGAAGACGCAGAATCTGAAGCAGGATCCAGGCTCCGAGCCGTCAGCACAGAACCCGACGTGGGACTTGAACTCACAATCTGTGAGACCTTGACCTGAGCCGAAGTCGGATGCTTAACCGACTGAGCCAACTAGGTGCCCTTAAATATTCTTTTTTTTTTCTCCCTGACAGCAAGTTTACCAGAACACAAGTAGTTTCTATCAACAAATAAATTTTCCGGCTGAAAAGCATGCCTCTTTCTGTGGATAGGATGGACTACATACTAGTCTGTACATGGTAAAGCACGATATAATTACAAGCTTTGAAAAAATCATTTTACAGTTGTTTCTTGTGGTTAGTAGATCCAAGTAAAAAAATATATATATATACACGAAGTTGTTCTCTTCCATAATGGTGTAGTGGAGAGAGTATGTCTGTTGTGAGGCAATAGCTGTAGCCTGAGAAAAATGCATCCAGCAGGCATCCCCACAGGCGGCAGTGAACAATGAATATGGATGGTAACCATGAGGGTGGCCAAGGTGAAGGTCGCATTCCCGATAGTACTCCATTTTTACAGACTCCCAGGGTTCGACTACTCTCCTCACCTTGAATCGGTCCTTTCTTCTATAACTTCATCTTTTTTATTTCCCACAGGCTGAAGTGCTTGCCTCAGACCATGAGAGAGCCGCACAAAAAAAGGGATTTTTTCTGCTGCCCTAGGAAACGTGTCGGGAACACAGCAACAAGCGCAAACATGGGCATTGGGAGCCTGATCTAGAGATTTAACTGACTGTCATCTTGAGTCTTACGAGAAAACGTTTCTGAATCAAATCTGACTACCAGGAGATTAAATACTGGGGACATCTTGAACCCCAGGAGGAAATATCTAGTGCATTCATCACAATGTACGTTCCACAGAAAGTACGTTTGGGGGAAGGTTGAAAGGAGGAGGAGATGCCGAGTTAAACTAAATTAATTATTCGAGAACGTATTTTGCGGTAAAAAAAAAGCCACAATGAATAAAACTTTGGAATATAAATGAATTTAAATTAGAAGAGATCATGAATCATGCCACCCTTCCCTTCGTATGTTATAAATCAAAGTCTTAGTGTATCAGGATCTGGCAAATAATGTTTTTGTATCACTCATTAGCCGCTGCCACTATGCAGAATGTTCTGGTGCATTTCATGTATGGGAGAAATGTACTTAAAACACTATACAGACAAAAGCCATCTCCTATGGCTCTGTGCCTGATTTTTAGATTAATGGTTAGCACACCCTGGTGTATACAGGCACGTTCATTTGTGTGGAGGTAGGGATAGGGTAGCATTAGGTGAGTAATGCTTTCTTATTACACATCGGATTGAGAATAGATCGTGTCTTCATGAATTGTTTATGACTATGTAGTGGCCATATATTTATACAGAATGTTTTTTTTTTCTATAAAGGAGAATAAAGAGCTCATTTTTTCTTCTTAGTCCTTGGAATTTTTTGATCTTTGGATGTTCTGAAATTTCTGCTGGTCTAGAGAATTCTAGAGAATTATAATAGGTTATACATCTAACACATGTGAAATATGATCTTACCTAGCAGTAATCACACTTTATCTTCCCAAGACAATCCCCTTCCCTGTTTTTATTTCTAAATGAAGCCTTAAGCAGAAGTCCATTTCGCAAAACTGATACACAGATCTGTCCTTGAAGCAAGGGCCCTGTGAGATATACCTGCCCATCTCTGAACTTCTTCACCAGTCATGGACACCTCTTAACTCCTTAACCTTTCTCCCGCATCCCTCCCTCCAGGGTCTTACAAGGTATGGTTTAAGATCTAAATATCTACCAAAATCTCATTCTAGGAATGGGGAAACTAAAACTCAATGAAGTAAAGGGATAAGTAGGGAGTTTAAAAACATTTTTTTTGGTGGGTTGTTTTTGTTTGTTTTCCCTGCTACAGATTCTCATACACGCAGAGATGGGGATCTTGAGGGAAGGAATAAATTTGACTCGGATCACTGACTAAGATAGCCTTAAAGTTCCCCTCAGTTGGACTGAACTTTAGGCAGACTTCTTCCTGATTCTACACCTCTGACCTCCTTTTCCGGGGAGCGGTTACTTTAGAAAACCCGTAATTATAAATCCTTTCTGTGTCCCCTTTGGGATGTAAATCTTTTTAAAGCCTCTTGCCAGTTTTACAACCAGAATGTCTTTCTCAAGAACCTGGAAACCACTGCTTTGAAATGTCGTCATCAAAGAAGGTTGTGCCCCAACCTCTTAAGTCTCTGTGTGGTTTGAAAGTGGGGGAAGAAGCTTAATTTCAGAGAATCCTCTGCTCCAAACTCTAAAACTATTTCTTGTCACGAAGTTATAAAAAAAGGTGACCGTCCCTTTGGAAAGAGCTAAGTAGCAAACACACTGGACTAAGATCTGTTTCTAACCCCAACTCTTAAAAGCCCCCCAGCCCTTTTATTTTAGTGGAATTGAGTTTAGACTGTGTTTTACCTCTCTCTCCTATTGCAATAGCTTTGAATAAAGTCTTCTTTGTTCAACTTCGGTGCAAATTTAAAACTTGATGCTGCTACTGAGCTTGAAATTGTTGTAGCTCTATAAAATTAAGGTCCAAAATATGGTGATTAAAATAGTACCTAATTTCAAGTTGTTCTGATAATCAAATGAGGTAATACATGAAATTTTTTTAGCATGGTGCCTGGCTCATACTAGTAATAATAATTAATAATAGTATAATAATAATAATTAATAGCAGTATGTTTTTGCAGCATTTCGCAGTGAGGACATTGACTTGGCATTTTGTTCTGTCTTGACATAGCCCGTAGAGTTACTATAATAATGCTATCATCATAATTCTCTCTCTTCGTTTCGGTGCTACCAACTGAGGTGCAGTAAGCAAGTCAGTGAGTTCCTACCTACCTAGGAGCATCTGGCTGTCTCACAAATCTTTTCGCCTCTCATGGTAGACTTTGCCCGCCAATGGCTTTTTCACTGGCAATTCGCACTTCCTCTGTTTGGACCACCATTGCCAGTTTTTTAACACCTCTCTAAAGGAGACAAGGGAAAGGGAGGGAGATAAAACCCCAAACTCAGTTGCCAGCACTTTTTCTGAAGCATTGGAATAAAGTGATTCTGAGCAATGCAGATGATTGCGGTTTATTCTCTTGATACAACACCTGGTTTTGTGTTGGGTCGTGACCAGTCCAGTGGCCTGTTAGCTCTGGATCACAGATCAGTAAACATTTTAAATTTTATTTTATTTTATTTTATTTTATTTTATTTTATTTTATTTATTTATTTTTAATTTTACCGTGGTATATGTGTGTGAGCTATTTTGACTGCTGCTTACTTGAAGCTCAGGTCGTTTCTGAAACCAGGTGCTTTAAGAATTGCCTCGTCCATCTCTAAGGTAAACTAAGCTCCAGAGGTTGAATAACTATGCCTATTTAATGAGACCATTTCAACTGGGCCTAATGGAACACAAATAAAGAGCTGTTTTTCAACTTTGCCACAGTTTAAACTGATTATTTCCAGGTTGAAAAAACCTTAAGGATGCAGAGATAGGCTTTCTCAGGCTTGATTAAAACTGAATTGTAACAGTAACATGTCACAGTTTTTGAAATTAAAAAAAAAAGTAGCTGCTTAGAAATCCATGTACACGTTGTTGGTTTTTATTGTTTGAAGGTCTGTGAGACAATTCTTCTAGCCAGCACCTGTTGAGAGCAGGTGAATTCGGTCTCCTGACATCAGTGGAGAAGACAAAAGATCCTGAAAACTATTACAATGCTCTCTGCACCCCATCTTTGTTTTAACTCCATATTTGAGTTTTATTGAAAAAGACTGCCTGTCAGAGACTAAGGCTGAAGAATAAGTAACCTATTTCAGCTGCACGACTTTTTGCCTTCAGAAATATAAAAAATACATCGAAGAAGTATTTTGGTTCACTGTTTTGCCTTTTACCGCTTTATAGTCATAGACATAGAGTAAAGTGCATTTCACCTGGTTGTACCGATAAGGTAAAAAAAAAAAAAAAAAGAAAAAGAAAAATCACATAATGTACGGGATAAGGGTGGGGGATAGAAAATAGTGTTGGAAACAATATACTAACACACTGAACACAGTTCAGAGCAAGCAGCCCGGGTCCTCAGGTGGCATTTCACTGAAGAGATTTAGATCCTTGGGGCGGGGGTGTCGAGTAAACCAGCAGAAGTGGCTTTTCCTTTCTTTTGGGAATTCTTAAAGCTGATCTCCACTTCCTAAAGCAAAAAATTACTTCATGAAGGCTCTTAGGGCCTGCCATTTTTTTTTTTTTTTTTTTTTTTGGAGGATCTTAGTGTTCTAAGGGAGTTTGAGGAAAAAGCTGGGGTGACTGAGTTTCAGTTCTTTATATTAGCATGGGCATAACAGTGGAGCAAACTGAAGCGTAGCAAACCAGATACCCTTCTGGTTCAAAATAAGGTAAAAGCTGTCCACTGCAACTCCTTACACAAAAGCCTCATCGACGTCTGTGAGGTCCTAAGCGTGTCCTTGTGGGATGAAAGAACATATTCGTCTTGAGTTGTGGTCATAGAACCACTCGGGCTTAGAAAGGTGTAATTAAAGCTTTTCAATCATTCGTGTCAGTCAGAGCTGGGCTGCCGGTAGAAACGTGTACTATACAGAGGCACCCCAGGAACCGGCCAACGCTTGTGACGTGTAAAACCTAGTTTAAAGAATTGTTAGAAGTTGCCGTGATGGAAAATCGTAATTGGTCACTTCTAACAATCGGCCCATGTTTATAGATCACAGACACATGTATTTTGAACAAGGCCATAAATATATCAATGTATTATGTAATATATACTGGTGCTGTTTTAGTCTTTGCAACCTTGCTTTTTCTGATTGCATGTCTAAGTTTGATTATAAATAAAGTCTAATATTTCTTTTACAAGGTTTGTAGTATAATCTCTATATTACTGAAATTATTTTAAAATCACATCCAGTGATTTCGTTTATTTAGAACAATCTATATACCTGTTTTCTATATTCTGAATCAGGTATTGTACGCATAGAACTATATTCATAATATATTCACTAAAAGTATCCAAAGGGATAGGATTGAATGAATTAAGGAAAGGTAGATGGGCAGCCTTATTAAAAATATCATATTCCTTTTTCTAAAAATACAGTAATAAAAAGGTCTCCCTTTGTTTTACTTATATTTCCTTACTTCTTGACCTGATTTGGGCAGCAAACATTTTGGGGAAAAAAAAAAAAAGACTCTTCTGTTTTGTTCTTATCATACGGATATATTCGCTTGTTTATTTGCTTTATTCTATTGTTGGGAAGGAAAATTATCCCTCTGCCACTGAAGCGTTTCCAGCAGGACTAGCCTTAAATGTACATGAGAGAGATTAATAGGAGAAAAACACAAAAATTTTATTATGTGCACATGGAGTCTCAGTAGTGAAAGTGAGACCTAAAGAAACAGCCCCACCAGGCAGTTTTTACGTTTTTTAGACAAAGAGACAATAAATCTATGAGGAACTGACAGGACGGACAACTTAACTTAGGGAGCATTAATTAGTAAGGAATTCTAAGCAGCGCTGGGGGTGTGGTAGTAAATTAGTAAAAGTAACAAGGGTTATTTATACAGCCTTCTTACTTTTCAGGTTCTTAACTTTGGTGATAAGGATGTGTCTTTACCTCCAGGTCCAAGGAGGGAGGTTTATTTTCTGTTTTCAGGGGAGCAGAAGAGGGTTTGATTGTCCTTTTTGCAAAGACCGTCTCTTAAGTGACCTTTTTATACAATATATATTTTTAAGCTTATTTATTTTGAGAGAGGGGAGGGACAGAGAGAGAAGCAGAGAGGGAGAATACAAGCAACTTCCTTACTGCTGGTGTGGAGCCTGATGAGGGGCTCAAACCCATGAAACGTGAAATAATGCCCTGACCCAAAACCAAGAGTTGAATGCTTAACTGAGCCACCCAGGCGCCCCTCGCTTAAGTGACTTTTGTTTAAAACAATCAAAATGCCCAAGTGGCACATTTGGGGGCAGCCTGCCTCTGCACAATGGACACTCACCGGATGTCTATTTGCCACACGTTATGCTAGACGTCAGATATAACAAAGTATTGAAATCCTGCAGGGTTCTTTACCTGATATTATAATTCCTTCTTTGTCAAAAGAGCTCATGTTCCAGCTTTCAAAAATCATTTTTATAAACCTCTCAAGTCCATGTTCTTCACCTTAATCTCTATCAAATTTTCAAATCTGTACTTGTAAGAATTAACACAGCTTTCTCCAAGTACAAAGATCTCTACGAAGCGTTTTTCTCACTTCATTTAGCGTCTCACCTAGGACTTCTTCCGTTAACGTACAATAAAGGGTCCACCATTCTTCTATCCCAGAGAGTATTGAAGGGATTTGTGATTCTCCTTCTTCATCACCCACAAAATCTACCTCCTAACGGTGGTTGGGTCCCTTGCTCCGTGTTTACTTCTTCTGTCCCATTCACATGAGCTATGTGATAATTCTCCACGGAATTTCTGACTTGGACCAAAATGTCCCTTACTGCCTGCCATCCACCACTGTTCCTACATTTCCCTATTCTGTGCTCTTTTACCATCTCCTAGATAGGTATTTAATAATTTCTTCTCTCTTCTCATGTCTCTAAGCATTTACCCCCTCGTCATTGTGACAAATAAGCCCACTGCGCCAATCAAAGGAGGGTGGCGGGGACTTGGAGCCCAGCGAGGTGAGACCTGAATCAACATTCTTGGGAGAGCAGGTGTCTGAAGGACAGCCACACTCAGGACTGGTTATGGCAGGCAATGTGTCTCCTAGCGGGAAGTCCCTCCCCGATTCCTCATTGGCTGAGTACTACAGAGGCTATAGCCTTACCCGGAAGTCGCCTCTGCCCATGTGAGGCCAAAAAGCAGTCTGACTGGAACAAATGTACATTCCTTGGGGTGACACAGAGACTTAAGCTCTTTGGCACATGCTCATTGCAAAGCCCAGGAAAAATAAGCTCCGGAAATGGAGAGGGGAAGAACCAGGAAGTGAAGTGTCTCAGGGTTTGGCACTCCATTGTGTGGTGGGGGAGGAGTTGTAAACCTGCTAACTAGACAGCACAGCTTTTACTTGATATTTCTAAAAATGAGTCATCTCACTTACTTCTCATATTCACTTTTAGGTCTGGGTTGTATTTCCTATGTCAGCTCATAAATTTTCTCTGCCCTCTATCCTGCTGCTAAAAACCAGAAATGCACCTGCATGAGCCTGAGCCTCCCTCCCTGCACAGGATCCTCTCCTTTCTCAAAGACATTGCTCTAGAATTCTCTCTAATATTGCCACATCACTAATTTTTTTTTTTAATTTTTTTTTCAACGTTTATTTATTTATTTTTGGGACAGAGAGAGACAGAGCATGAACGGGGGAGGAGCAGAGAGAGAGGGAGACACAGAATCGGAAACAGGCTCCAGGCTCTGAGCCATCAGCCCAGAGCCTGACGCGGGGCTCGAACTCCCGGACCGCGAGATCGTGACCTGGCTGAAGTCGGACGCTTAACCGACTGCGCCACCCAGGCGCCCCACTAATTTTTTTTTTTAATGGAAATGTTCATCAACGTCAAACACTTCAGGAAATTCTACCTCCCTAGACAATTAAACAAAAAATCCTTGAGTTCAGTCCTCTCTAGCTACTTCCCCGTTTTCTTTCCAGCAAAACTTTTTTAGAAACTTGTGTAAGGTTGCTGTCTCCTATTTATTTCCTCCCATTCTTTTTTTTTTCCTCCCATTCTTTTTTTAAGTAAGGTGATGATTTCATTCAATGGGTAGCAGAAAGAAGCAAAATCTAGCACTCTGAAAGATGCCTTTTTGGCATAAGGTTTATCTTGAGCCAATTTCTTAAGAAACAGCAGACACAGGAGAAGTTCTGAAAATCAGAGAAGAATTTACCTTTTTGTAAGAGACATGAACTCACCATCTCTAAAGGTGTCTCCCTCTGGATACTAGCAAAAGAGGAAGACTGAGTCTATAGAAACTTATCGATGGAGAAGACTAGAACATAAATTGGCACGTAAATAGGAACATAAAAACAATCCCACACTTGTTTCTGTGCTTTTCTGGGTCAACTTCTGTAACACCTCCCTCTCCCACCCAACATCCTTTGTCTTTAGCTGGAGATGGTATTTAAGGTGGTGGCTTATGTCATTTCAGAAAGTTATTCACTTTCCTGGGTATCTTCCATGTATACAGGAGGCATGCAAGCTATTAAATTTTGTTAGTTTTCTCTTGTTAATCTTTTATCATGGGAGAGGGATCTTAGTCAAGAACCTAAACGGGTAGAGGGAAAATTATTTTTCTTCCCCTATGGTAACTAGAATGTTATTGAGAATAAAAAGAAATGCTATTAATAATAATTAAAATTTAGCGCAAGCCTGGATTGTTTCAAGGAAACAGGAAATACTGAGTTCTTTGTTTTTTACATTTATGTATTTATTTTGAGAGAAAGAGAGACACAACATGAGTGCGGGAGGACATGAGAGAGAATCCCAATCAGCTCCACATTGTCATCGCAGAGCCCAAAGTGGGGCTCGAACTTACAAAGTGTGAAACCATGACCTGAGCCGAAATCTAGAGCTGGATGCTGAACCAACTAAGCCGCCCAGGCACCTCTACTGGATCCTTTCTTTAATCCACTTCAGGGATGCTTAATCACCATTACTCCCCCAAACTGCTCAAAGTGAACAGAAAACTCTGTTTTGCTAAATATGATGATTGGTTCTCACTTGTCACCTTACTTCACCTATCAGCAACATTTGACACGTTGGATCACGCTTCCCTCCTGAAAACAGTTCCTTCACTATACTCTCAGGACAGCGACATACTTGGTTTCCCCCCTCACCAGTTGGTCACTGCTTCTCCTTCTCTCTCACTGCCTTTGCCTTCATATTCCCGATCACTTTAGTTTGGGAGTACATCATAGAGCAGTGCTTGAAACTTTTCTCATTTCTATCTACATTCATTCCCCTAGTGATTTCGTCTGGTCCCAAGGCTTTAAATGACATAATTAAGTTAATATTAAATGTAAATCTCCAGACTATTCTTCTCCTCTGAAGTCCAGACTCATTTGTCAAACTGCTAACTCAACATTTCAACTTGAAATTCCAATAGACATATATAACATAGCATTGCCAAAAACAAGCCCTGATCTCTGTTCCCCAAATCTACACTAACTGTAGACCTTTCCATTTCAAGCTAATGACAATTCCATCCTTCTAACTGCTCAGGCTAAATTATGTATTTGTCTCTGACACCATTTTTTATATCCTAAATTTGCCCAGTCCATCCTGGAACTCAATTTTCTTCTTGACTTATTTTTCAATAGTAGTTTTAACATTCTAATGTAATGTATTCCTTTATTATTATTATTGTTTTTTTACATGTTATACTAACATCTTATATATGTGTTATTATATGTTATTGTTATATAAATTACTAATATATAACAACTCTTTTAGAAATATTTTATTGGCTATCTCCACCGACATATAAGATCTCTGAGAATATTTTGTTGATTTTGTTCTGTGCTATATTACCACAGCTTAGAACATTCCCTGACGTGTAGTTGGCACTCAACAAGTAATTTTTTTTTTTTTAATTTTTATTTTCAACGTTTATTTATTTTTGGGACAGAGAGAGACAGAGCATGAACGGGGGAGGGGCAGAGAGAGAGGGAGACACAGAATCGGAAACCAGGCTCCAGGCTCTGAGCCATCAGCCCAGAGCCCGACGCGGGGCTCGAACTCACGGACCGCGAGATCGTGACCTGGCTGAAGTCGGACGCTTAACCGACTGCGCCACCCAGGCGCCCCAATAAGTAATTTTTTAAAAAATGAGTAAGTAGATTAATAAAATCATTTCCCGTCACTATAATTCCTAGAACCCAAATTATCCTTTTTCTTCTACCAGACATTTGTTTAAATCAACAATCCTGATCACATTGTTGATTTGGCCAACTAAGAACTCAGCCTAAGGAAAGAATAATTTTATAGATATCTAAGCACCCATTTAATTTTCCAGTTTTGCCTCTGTTTCTGAATTCAGCACATGCACAGTTTTACACATCTGTGCACAAACATATCCAGTCTTTTTCAGGCTTTGGTTATTTTTTTTTTTTTCCATATTAGGACTTCTCTTTTCTTCTTGTCAGACAGTCTCCACAATTCCTCATATTTCCTCCCCCAATCATTTTTTAGAAATATTCTCACCTTCCCCTTTATTTCCATGGTAATTGTTTTGTATCCATTATGTAACATATGTGACAGTAAACTTTGAATTAGAATCATTCATACATATGCCTCTCTGTGTTAGATTGCACAAAGTCTATTCTTTAATTTCGTTGTCGCCACCTTTATTTTAAATCTCACAATTTACTTACTATGGTGTTTCATACACAGTACTTGCCCCAGAAACATTTGTGATATGTAGATATACCATGATCTGGAATAAGAAATCCAAATAAAAAACAATTTTAAAATTGTTTCTGCTATGCTCAAGATTTAACTAATAACTATTCAAACCTCTTTCTCCCCCCCCCCCCCATAAATCCCAGCAGTACTGAACTACAGGTTAAAATGCATAAAGCTAGAATAGTCTTACATTTCCATGTCAGGAGACTGTGTTTCCCATAAATAATTTAAAAAGTAGAATATTTTCAAATCCAGTTACATAAAAAGGGCCCTGATTTGTCTTGTTTGTTTGTTTCTTGTTTTTTAATATTTAGGTATTTGGGTCAACAAAATTATTTCGAGAATATTTTCTTACGGGAAGTAGCTGCAAATAGATGGTGTCATGAGATTCAATTTGTCACGTCTCAGGACAGAAATTTATCGGTGCTCAACAACTCTGCAATATTCACCAGGAAACTGTGCCTGTCGAGCACACGTGCTTTAGGGCATCCGATTAGTCAGTGTGGTCAGATGCACAGCCTTGAATACAGCGCTGGTCAAAGTCTCCACTTTGACCCGGAGGACAGGAGACACCTTGCTAGATTCTTGCAGGAGACCTTCCGTGTGGCCTTAGGCCACCGCCGACTTTTCGGGGAGCGCTGCTTATCTTCGTTTCCTTGGGCTGCCATAACAACGTACCACAGACTGGGGGTGACTTCAATGACAGGCATTTATTTCTCACAGTTCTGGAGGCTGGAAGGCTGAGATCAGGATGCCAACAGCGAGGGTTTTGTTCCTGGCTTACGAATGGCCGTTTTCTTGGCCCCGTCCTCCCACAGCGGACAGAGGAAGCCCTGTGTCTCTTCCTCATCTCAGAAGGGCACTAATTCCTTCCTGTCGTCTTCTAAACTTAATTATCCTCCAAAGGCTCCACCTTCTAATGTCATTACATTGGGCTTCAAAGTATGAACTTGGGGAAACACAATCATTCAGTTCACTTTTATTATCTCTTGACTCCAAATTTACTGTAGAACCTTTAACCCTTACTAGGTTGAGCGAAAGTTGTCGTTCGTAGTGTGTTAGGGCTAAGTGGCCTCAGAGGCAGGAAGGATGGGCATAAAAGCTAGTATCTGAGGTTTTAAGTTTGGTTCTAACATTTCTTTCTCTGCTGTGTGATGTGAGTGAGTCATTTGCCCCTTTGACCTCAGCTTCCTTAGATTGGAAAAACGGGGTTAGGCTGGATAAGCCTAGGGCTTCTCTCCAGCTCTGAAATATCAATATTACCTGATAAAGATAACCGTCCTTCTTTTATTAAGAAAACGTCTGGATTAGTCCATCATTAGACCCTGGGCTGTCTTCTATCTTATTGCTTTGACATTGAACATTTCTGTGAAAAATGCCTATAAAATAAATTCTCAGGTTCCCTCTAGCACAAAGTTAGCAGAGAGCAAAACTTTTGCCAGTTTGCCTCATAGACGATCGAGGTGAATTTCATACCATTTCATTCTGAGGATTTAGTAAAAGTCGAATTTCAGCAGATACGCTCTTTTACTCGTGGTTTCCTCACTGGTTTCTGGTATGAATCTGTGATGCACTTGAGCTACGTTTATCTCTAGGTTTGGATCAACTTCAATGTGGGCTGCACAACCGATCCTGGTCCCCAGAGTTCCCAGTTGTAACCACTGACGCAAGTCTTTCTAGATGTTAATGACGCTTGCCTGGGCACTTTCAGCTGGGAGCACGGTTCAAATGTTCTCAGTTGTCTGCTTTGGCACACAGAGCACTGTCCCCATCACATGAAAGAATGTTACTGTTTGAACACCTTAGAATAGGATAAATCCTTGGGTTCTGGAACTTGTCAGATGTATAATATTTATGAACAATAATACATTTAATTCATTATTTATATTAGTGAATAATACTGTAAAGTAATACTCAAAATTGTATAGCATCATTGGAGTCATGTATTTTTAGGGAAACAAGCGTGAGTTGGGATCCCTCTCTTCAGTTTTGTTTTTTTTTTTTGTGTGTGTGTGTTTCATTTTTTATATTTGAGAGAGAGAGAGAGAGAGAGAGAGAGAGACAGAGCACGAGCAGGGGAGAGGCAGAGAGATGGAGACAGAATCCGAAGCAGGCTCCAGTCTCCAACCTGTTAGCGCAGGGCTTAAACTCACGAGCAGTGAGATCATGACCTGAGCCGAAGTTGGACGCCTAACCAACTGAGCCACCCAGGCGCCCCTCTGATCCCTCTTTCTATGGCTATCATCTGGGGGAAGGAGGTGAACCAGTTACCTTATCAATCTTGGTTCTATCTGCCTATAGCTGAGCTTGGGTTGACTTGCTGAGAAATGCACAGTCTTTTTATTTTGCATTTTCAAATCAAACAGTCTTTGATACAAAGCATACCAATGTGTGAAAATCAGTAATAAGCATATTATACGTAAATGGTTTTGACTGTGGGCTTATCACACATTGAGGACCCAAAACACTGCCGTCTTGAGACATCGAACCAACCCTATCTACAATGGGAAAGTTGATTACAAAGGTCTGAGGTGTGAAAAGCCTTAGACCAAAGTGGAACAGTTGGGACATGAATGAGTCACAGGATTGTTGTTGTCTCAGTGACAGCATTAAGTAGAAGTCCATGGAAGAGGAGGAAGCATAGTGTGACAGGAGCACAGACAGTGCTTTTATCTGCCTCTCCTCGTTCCAGAACACAAGTGTCCTCTCTCCTGCTAGAGAACCAATTATGGGTGTCAGACGGACGTGTGTGGTGATGTGAGGTACGTGAGTTATAATATACTTGGTGGGGAAGCAATTCATTTCCACACTCCTCTAACTAGAAGTTACTAATAACCAGTTAAAAGTGTTCTTTAGGCCAAATTCAAAGAGTGGTTTCAAAGACCTACTCACAAATGCCATGAAATCAGTCTCATGGCAATCTAAAAACAGCTTACACATGAGCTTCTTTTTATTTTGACACGGTGTTCCATTAAAATCTGCATGAGGAAAAAGACATAAAAACGTTTGTGGTTTTTCTGAATGGAAATACCACTGAGGAATGATCTCATCTGTGGAAGAAAGTACTCTAAAATTCTGGAAAAGTCATAAAAATCATTTTCCTTTTTTTTTTCCCTCTAGTGAAAAAAAAGGAAGAGTAGTCAAAATTTTTATAAGCATTCAATGACAAAATGTCTTTTCATTCTTGGTGAATTTAAAAATGATCTTTTCTTCCATAAAATATTTCTACAAAGGTGGCTAAGCCATATACCTCTAAGGTTTAAAAAAAAAAAAAAACAAAACACCAGGATAATCTTTTAAAAGCCTCTGATGAATTCCTAGTATTAAACTATACTCACCTAACTGTCAAAGCTTCTCTATAAATAATTTTTGATGAGTAATAATTCCCAAGAAAAATGACTCTATTTCTTGGTAATTGCTTACTCTGAATATCTCTCATTTTGAGGGATTTGTGGGGAGAGAGAGGGAGAGACAAATAGAGAGAGAAAGATTGTGTTCATGTGTTCACGTGTGTGAGAGGGAAGGAACACTGACTTTTTTCATGTAGGGACAAGAAATAGGTTTCTCTTCCATCATTTCAAGAATAGCTAAAAGTTTCACAGTAAAATGTGGGCAAAGCTTGGTCAGTCTGAGAAGATTATTTCCAACATATACTTTCTATGTCTCCTCCTGGTCAGGCAGCCATACTGGTAAATTTCTGGGGCTATGACTCACTGCAGTAGAGTTCTGGATGGCTAGATGTAACCTTTCTCCTCTCAAATTCCAAAGCTTATACAGCTTCCCCATCACCCAATGTGTAATTGCTCAAGTGATATCAACAGTGAACGAGAAATCACGCATACCCAGATACGTCAATCGCTTTCTGGAAAGCTCAGAATGCCTTCACAGGTCATGGAATTAAAGCACAATGAATCAAGAGGAAATACTTTTTCACCCAGTAGCCTACCCTGAAAGCAATAGAAATGGCCTGCTATCTCATATTAAAAAAAAAAAAAAAAAAAAAAAGCAAGGAAGAAGAGATTGAATTACCAATTAAGGCATCTAGAATGGAGTTTATTTTTAAAAACGGTCAGTGGTCCCATTCTTAGAGCCCTCAGCATTTGACTGAACCTCAGTGTTCAAAACAGTCAAGGGAGGTTTTTCCAAGAGCCGCCATGTCTGTTTGGTATTACGTGCCCAGATCTTGCCTTGCTTCTCGCAGCTCACAGAACCGTGATGTGCATACTATTGTTGATGTGATTCTCAAAAGAGGGGACTGACATATACATATGTTTGCATATGACAATATTCAGGCAACAAATTTTGACCCTCTAACAGCTTACCCCATGCCTGTGTGTCGGGGGAGGTCACCGAGAGGACATGGCCCTCGGTTGACCTGTGAACTGGACCCAAGCAACTGAAAGATCCTCACCTCATCTTCTCTCCTCAGGCTGTACATTTCACCTACGATTCCCACACCAGCAGCCATTTCAAGGATTTAGCCTTGACAGATAAGGTGTGGCTGAGACCATCTGGGCTGAATACATGATTAAACCCTGTTAACACTTCTCCAGGAACTGGGTTCTGGCACGAGGGTGCAGAGATTTACTTATCTTGTGGCCGCCCAAGACAGGCCTTGTGAATAAGTCCCCTTGCTTTTCAATCCTGCCACTTATTGTATGGAGTGGCCTGCCTCTTTCCACCTTCTCTCCCTGGCTTCCATTCATGGGGCCACTTTCAGACTTCACCCCGGGAGCTCCCAAGGTGGCAAATAATTGCCACGATTGCTGTGTCAGCCAGGAGAAGAAACAGGTGGCCCCAAGGAAGAGGCATCCACAGGGAAATCCGGGGCTGGCCACTGACCTCCATATGGGAGAGGTGTCTCATATCCCAAATGCTTGGGGACCTCTGTGTGACAGTGGGGAGACCCTGAAAATGCCAGGGGGCCTGATACATTTGTTTGAGGAACTGCACAGAGCACGCTGCAGCAGAGAAGGGAAGCTAGGGGCCACGCCGGGGGCTGGCCTTGACTGTGGGTGGTTCACAGGGCTATATCCATGACCAACTAGAGGCTGCAGCTGACGTTAGGAAGTGAGACGTGAAGCTGAGATTCGAGAAAGACGTGTGGTGCTGCGCTGGCTCCAGGACTGGCAGACAAGGTAGGGGAGCAGGATAATCGGTTGGAGAGTTGAGCATTCCATTTTGCAAAGCCAGCAGGGCGCGGACTCCGTGGATTTAGGTCCCGGCACTTGTGATAAAGCCCGATCGGGATGCTACCAGGGGGAATCCCTGGGCAAGCGAGGGACACGAGGAGGAGGATGTTGTGGCGACCGAGAGGCAGACAGATGATCAGTCCATGCTGTCTGACCCCTAATGCAAAGGAAAGCAAAGCGCAGCAACGGCAACCCCAACTAACCAGGGAAGCCCCCATTCAGGAAATGTTCATGATGAGAGAATATATGCCCCCTGAGCTGATTGATGGAGCTGGGAATTCTCAGCAAAAGGCCAGGGAAGCATCCGCGTGTGGTGAGTACGGTGGGCGATAGGCAGGAGGCAGAGAGAGGGAGTAACATCCCCACACACCCTGTCCCCTGGCAGCTCCTGTTCCATGCTTGGGGTTTCAAGTACTCATTCCTTCCTAGACGGGATTATTGTAGCCTACAAGGAGGCTCACCCTAATGACAGGGACCTCCCAGGGCATGTAGTAACTTGGAAATCTATGGAGGAGGTACAACAAATTCTTAGGAAGTTGGGAAGGAGACAGGCCATCTACACCCCTGTCTTTGAAGGACCTGCTCAGGCCACATTCACTGCAGGAGTGAAATCCAAGGTACTCCAATTCACCTCCGGCACCCGGTGCAGGGCATTGATATCCATGCTGAGCCCTGGCTATTAACTAGTTGCACTGATGGTTGGGTTGTTTTAAAGGGATTAACCCTATGTCCTGCACGCTGGAAAGCTGAAGGCTAGGTGATCATGAATGAGTCTTTGTGGGGTCAGGATATGTGAATAAACATTTAGGTTAAACTGCAAAAGCCTGAGCCAGCCCTCACTGTCTTTCATGTCCCAGCTAATGAGGTGTGGACACCCACTGGAAATCAGGAAACTGGTGCCCCAGCCCAGGTAGGAACTCTCGCAACTGACCCTTCAGTAGATGCAGCATCTTGGGTGCATCGGAGGAGCGCCTGGGTAGGTTGACATGCTGTCAGCGATGCCAGATTGCCCTTGAACTACAGTAACTTGGTTAATTCAGTGTGTTCTAAATAACAACCAAAGCAACTGCCAAAGGAGTCTGGGGCCACCCATCAAAGCTGTCAACCAATGAGGGATTGGTGAGTTAATGATATGCCCCCCCCCCCGTAAATAAGCATGTCTTGGTTTGTGGGGACATTGTGTCTGGCCTAATCCAAGACCTCACCGAACCCAGTAAAAAGCCAACTGCCATCGTTAGGGAATTAAAGAAACTGAGCGCCATGTATGGATACCCTCATCAAATAGACAGTGATTGGGGGTCACATTTCAAAGGTCATGATGTGCAAGACTGGGAAAACAACATGACATTAAATGCAGATTCCATGTCCCCAATAATCAGCAAGCAGCAGAGTTGATAAAGAGGAAAAATAGAATAGTAAAATTGTGGACTAAATTTCTACCAGGTAAAACCACCTTGGCCAGGTGAATCAAACTACTGTCTCTGGCTTTAATATATTTGGAATAATCAACTGGTAAGTAAGGCCTATTTCCTGATA
Organism: Lynx canadensis; assembly: GCF_007474595.2. Taxonomy (NCBI): domain Eukaryota; kingdom Metazoa; phylum Chordata; class Mammalia; order Carnivora; family Felidae; genus Lynx; species Lynx canadensis. Next base: position 9,936,824 of record NC_044314.2, on the reverse strand, counting down.
CACCAGACTGGGGACCCCTGGCAAGACACCCAACACCTTAAAGGTATAAAAGTCACAGAAGATAGAAGTTGTCCGGACTCTGACCATGGATCAATGTGCTGTGCTGCTACGAACACCAGGCATAATCGTGCCTGGGAAAGGTGTCATCTACTAGAATTTGCAGTGGGATGTTCCCATCGGGATGGGTGAGTTACTTCGTACTCCTGGGTGAGGGGGAGCTACTCAGTTTCCCCTGGGATCCCATTGTCCTGCTGCAGGCTGGACGTGTGGAAGTACATGGTACCTGGCATGGAACGCACACCATTGCATGATGGGAGAATGCAGGTGTCCTGATCTGGCACATCCCACCCCCACCATAGCTCCTCATGCCTGGTGGTGCTGCCTCCCTAGCCAACGTGTATAGATGCACAACCAGGGGAAGTTTCTAAAGCTGCAGCCACATTAACATCTAAGGATCAGGCCAAGGGTATAATTCTTATAGAAAGGGAAAAATTTCCCACACAAGTTCCTACTAAATATCTGTCTTTTTGACTTTGGGCTTCTACTGCTCCTGAGGTGTCCAGTCACAGGATGGTATGTGGGCAGCTGCCCCTCTCTAGCTTATCAGGGTTGTCATGGTGGGTATCCATGGAAAGCACTAGACTGGAAGGCAGTAGAACGGTATAGTAAGAAAAACAAACTGGGACTAGCACTCTTAAGTCATCTGATGTTACCAATAGTGATCCCCAAATTTGGCCCGCAGCACACACTGTTAACAGCTCTGGGCAGGAGAATTCTTTTCCTGTCAGTCAAACTTCAAAGGCAGCCGATCAAACTGCTGACCAGAAGAGTCTTAAAAATACCACCATCAGAGCCGTGGGTGGCTGCACTCAGATTTGGGAACGGTTCACGTGGCTCACGCCAGGCCGTGGACATGTGATCACGCAGGCACCCCTATGCTGGGAACAGAAAAATCACTCTAAACAGAATCAACCCAACTGGAGCAGGAATATGGCATAGGTATCACCAGAACTTCAGTCATTCTGTCACATTAAAATATAACGACTGGTTTGGCACTGACATGCCCAGATATTTTTGGGGTAGTCCTGAATGAGACCCAATGGTTGGATGGCACAGTGTTTGGCCATGGCCTCCACTTGGGTGGTTGGTTGGGCTGCTGAAACCTGGATTTTCCCTGGGCACAGAGGACAATCTTCCCCTTGGTAACAAAAGTTGACAAACTCCTTTCCTTAAGACCAGATGGATATGTTCTGTTTTTACTGGTATAATCATTTGGCCACCATTTTTTTCCCCCTCTATTTGCCTGGAGGATGTTACAGCACATGTAGGAGCGCTTACTAAATTCACCCAACAAGGCTTAAATGACAGCTGGCAAAGCCTGTCTTTACTGAACACTGAAATGTCTCTAAAGAGAAAAACTGTCCTCCAAAAATAGGATGGCTTTAGACATTATTACTGCCTTGCAAGGAGGCATCTGTGGCATTGTCTAAGCGAGACGTGTGTGTATAGCTGATGAGTCTGCTAATGTGTCATCTTTACTAAATCACATGAATATGTAAGTGATCCAACCTCTAGCCTAGGGGACTCAGTAAATCAACGGTTCAGATCATGGGACTCTAGATAGAAAAGAAATGCTCTTCCTTCTGGGAATCATTATCTTAACCTAAGTTTTCTCTTGCAGGTGACTCTATTGCTTCTGAGGTATCTGCCTCCAATGTAGCCAGGTAGCTCCTCCATGAACCACCTCCGGGCTAATGAAACATGCTGACCTTGCTGACTGCTCAGGTCTCATTGTGGAAGAGCGGGGAGGGTAAGTGTGTAAGAGTTGGTCATATGGGCTGGCGTGTTGAAGGAGGTCATCCAGAGGACAGGACTGCTGGTTAACTCATGAGCTGTACCCAGACAATCAGAGGCTTCTCATCCTCTCCCCTTCTGGGATGGACCTTTCACCCACCATTCTCAGAGTAGGAGAGCTATGGTCAAAGGCACAGCCTTGAGGAAGCAATGTGTTGTTGAGATCATCTGGACTTATTACACGATGGGTTCCATTAAGGCCTCTCTATAAATGTTAAAAAAATTTCTGCCGGCCAGGTGTTGAGGTCTACTCATCTCCCACCCAAGACAAGCCTCATAAATAGTTCCTTTTTAATTATTATTATTAAAACTACCATCTACTGATCTGGAGTGGCGGCCTCTTTTCTTGGTCCCTCCTTGCCCTCCTTGTTATGGACCTGGTTTCAGATTTTACCTAGGTAGCTCCCAAGGTTCCAGACCAACACTATCCTGACTTTTAGTAGGCAATCTATACACATTAGCATGACATGAAGGGCAATCTATAGAAATAGATGCAGAATAACTAGATGGATTTAAGGAGTGAGACAGGAGAATTTTGTCTGATTTGAAGTAGGCACCCACTAAACATACAGTTTCGTGCATTTCTCCTGAAATGTGGGAACTTTACTCTATGAAAAAAAAATCCAGAAAAATGGTTCTCAAACCATGATCTCATAGAATGTGCAATCTTTTCTTATTGAAAAGAGCTATTTTGTGAAAATTGACTCGGGTTGATTCTCACTCTCCAATGAATCAAAATAAAACAACTTTTGTGCCCAAACACTGTGAACCAAAATTCTGGCCCTACCACCAAGAACAGGTTGACCCGCGTGGCTTGTTTGTTTTTCCATAGTGAGCCCATTTCTTTATCTGTCAAATGGTAAAATTGATACGCACCCTGCAATAGCATGGTGAAGACTAAAGGAAATACATATAGCATCTCCAGCACAGTATGTAACCTAGTTGATGCTGAAAACTTAATAATCCTCTTTTTCTGGCCTGCAACATCCCTTTGTGTCTAGAATCATTCAGGTCAATCCTATTAATTAGTGCATTGCTGTGGACTGAGACCACTGTGGCAACAGTTCAGAGACATTCAAAGTGAAATAATAGTATGTGGTATTGTGTGTTGTGTGTGTGTGTGTGTTCCCCAAAGTGTAGAGGTAATAGTAAAAAGAATTTTAGATAAATTAGTAGCCGTGAGTCAGGAGGAATGTGATGATGGATCGTTAAAGGAACCACGTCAGAAGAGACAGCCAGAGATATGATAAAAGAGAAAGATGTGTTAATATAGTGCTCAAAGTATCTTACTCAGGAGCCATTCACAAAATTGCTTTCCTCTGTAGGGGTTTTATGGTGCCCTACCTTTGTAGCTATCTGCACCAGTACTTGGTGCCTGGGACAGCGGTCTTCTCTTCGTGAAAACTTTTGGATCCTTGGGAGAACTCGAAATTGCAAATTTCATTTACGTTACTGGGATACAGTATTTTATTTTATAAAATAAACAGAAGAATCCAAACTCGATGGCATTATTATATTTTACCACCCGTTCTTACTTGTTTAATACAGGGGTCAAAATATAGCTTCCCTTATAATTTAATTATTGTTTGCCATTTTGCGGTTGTGTCCATTTCTCTTTAACTGGGGGAGGCGTTACTTATTGATTTATTGGCGAGAAAACCCCGTCTGGAATCTTTAAAGGCCTTAGCAGTTATATTTCTAGTAGAAACCCTAGGTTCCACGTGTCTATCTTTTAACTATTATGAGAACCTTGTAAGAAAAAGTCTGATAAGTTGGAAAGCGAGTATTTTGTAGATGGCGGCAAGTTTCAGAATAATTTAAATGGGATAGTTTTGCTCTTTTTTTCTTGGTTCTTTCAAAATCATTGAGAAACTCACAGTGTACTGGAACTAAGACTTGGGTACCTAATTTTATTCTAATTTTTAGTTGCAATATCTTCCCTTGCACTTCACTGTAATACATTCATATCAGAATGCAATGTTTTGGATAGAGGCATAGCCTTTATTTTAAGAATCATAGACAAAATAGAGAAGGGAAAATGCCTCTAAGCTACACAGTCTCTGAGTCTATGCTTTTGTTGGATGAAGCACAATTTGCAAGCAATCCAAATGACTCATCTATTTGGACTGCTGAAACACTAAAAAAAGTGTCTCTCTCTCTCTCTCTCTCTCTCTCTCTCTCTCCCTCCCATGTCCCTGTTATGATCTTCTCTTCTTCCATTTGTTGTCCCTCCCCCTAGGTCTTTCCACACTCATAATTTATATCCACTAAAAACACAGCGCCTGTGTAAATAGACACACAGATGCATGACATCAGAGTTGGGAATCAATCAAAGAATAAACAACAATGTAAATCTTAGAAGAGGTACACTTGCAAGATCACTACATTGTCCTTTAAAGCTTTGTGTCAGATTGTTTTTATGGACAGTCTTAAATTTCTTATTCTGTTTCTGACTCTTGGAAATAATTCTTCAATCTTTCATTCAAACTATGACTTGCTAAGTTATTTTTGTATGATGTTGAAGACAGTTGTTACAACTCAAATAACTTTTGATTAAATATTATGTTTACCTTTTTGTTATTGTTTCTGTGCAACTCAGCTCTTCCTTAATTGATCTGCTATTTCCACTATGTTTAATTGCTACCACATCACTTATTATTTCTACCCCAAGCCTAGAATTACCAGCTCATGACAAACCTAGCCATAGTGAATTCATCTACCAATCCTTTTTTTTTTTTTTTAATTGCATATAAATCCAAGATCGGTTCTCCATGTAAATTACCGCTAATTACCACTGTGGCTACAGAAAATCTTTCACACGCCATTTTGACTCTGGTGAAATTTACTTTTGGACCCTCAATCCTGCCAGTACAACCAATTAAGCATATTTTTTCCCCATCAGTCTGATAATGTACTGAAGTCCAGAAGTTTTAAACTAAAATGTCAAGCATTTGTCTTTAGATTTCTACCACTGGTTGACTTTTTCTCGGCTAGAAGTGAAGTAAAATGAGCATAAAAAGCTTCAGAAATGTGCTTAAGGGTTTGATAAACTGTGAAATTCCTCAACTTTCTCAATAACAACAATTCTAGACTCAGCTTTATAAAATCTGGGAACAACCAAAATAAGTTGTGATTTTGTGTTCCTCATTTAATTCACAAACATTTGTTGAGCATCTATGTACCAGAATCTCTGCTAAAAAGATGGGGCTTTAAAGATGAAAACTATACAATTCTTACCTTCCATGAGCTTACTCATCTAGAAGATAAATTAGACACAGAGGAAGGTTCCCTACAAAGTTCAGACTGACTTAGCAGCTCAAAAAAGCACAAATGCTTCCTTGTATTGTATGCGAAGTTGTTCTACTTCCAGAAGTAAGGGTACTCAGTTCAATTTAAGTCAATTACATTTTAACACAATAAATATTAATGCAATAGTTTAAACTGTAATTGGGAACGGCAACTCTTTGGGAAATGGAATCAAATTTTTCTCGTTTTGCATCCTCAAGTATGTTTTAGATTTCCTTTCTCTTGTGAGCATGCATACCCACTTGTGCCAAAAGTACAGGGGGGCAGAGTTCAAATAGCTTTAAACTTGATACAACTGGAGATCTTATCTAGGATCACCCCTACTGAATTTGTCATTTTGGTTTTGTAAAATTGGAAATATTAATGATTTTATGTAATGTTACATATTTTTCCCACTGACCTTTTTTAGATTCAAGAATGCCCACAAGTAGATCTTCACCACTGGAATACACATTATTGAGAACCTTTAGGCTAAAATGCATTTCTAGAGCAAGAAAGGAGTCTCTATTAGTAATAGGAATATAAGGGGTCTCATGACAAGAAAGTATTAATGAAAGATGAATAATGGGACATGTTTTCAAAAAGGTGTTCTGGAAGGAAAGTCTTGCTAGGAAGAAGAAAATCGGTACAAAGTCAGAGATCTATGGTTTTAATGTGATTTTATATTGTTTCCTTTTCTCGTGTCTACAAAGAAAAAGACCTGGAAGACTATACATCAAACTTTTCATTGGTGATGAGAAAATTATAGTAGTATTATCAATATTTGAATATTTAAAAGTTCTATAATTATAACCAGAAAAAAATAAAATTTTATATTTTAATTGCTGCTTTAAATTATATCTTAAAGATTTAATCGGTAAGATCTAAGTGAAATTGGAAGCTTTATATAAGCCAACAGATGGTCAACATATAGTCATAGGTTTATTTTGTCCAAATAGCATTTATGCCAAAAAAACATTTGATGTTCATGGAAGTGAACAGGAAATGGTGTCCATGTTGAATTACTGAGAGACAAGTAGTTCTCTCTGCCTGGAAAAATACTTGACTGTCAGCCTTAAACTCAGGGTGTCACTTGAGTTCAGTCTCTTCATTTAAAAAGGCAAAAAACACAGGGGCACCTGGGTGGCCCCGTTGGTTAAGCCTCCAGCTCAGGTTATGATCTCACTGTTGGAGGGTTCGAGTCCGGCGTTGGGCTCTGTGCTGACAGCTCAGAGCCTGAAGCCTGCTTCGGATTCTGTGTCTCCCTCTCTTTCTGCCCCTGCCCCACTCACTCTCTCTCTCTCTGTCTCTCTCTGAAAAATAAATAAACATTAAACAAAACGTTTATTAAAAACAAAAGCACAAGGAAAACCATTGTGTGGTCCTGAGAGCTCTATTTGCTATAACATTCTCTGATTCTAATTTCCACAAAACCTTAGAAATATTCTGGGTAAAAAAATGTCAGATGGTATAGTGAGAAGACTATGTGATGATGAAACTTGCTGGCAAAAACAGCCTTCTCTACTCTGTCATGGGAGCTTTGCATATTTCTGCCTTCACCTGTTTTAGAATAATTGAAATATTCTAAGCAAACACTATCAGCATCTTCTGGTCTTTGAAACTTGGACTAATTTTAATATTTACTTTATATTAATATGTTTTTAAATGTTATTTCAAAACATTTAGTGTACCCACATCCATTTCTCATTTTTCCTTAAATATGATATGACAATGTTAATATCTAACTTCTTAAAGAGCAAGTATAAACCACATAAATTTATGAAAGTAATGAGATTGGATATTATCTCAAAGACCATTCACTTAACCTTAAGAGAATTGCCAAATATAATATTGAGATATTGACCAACTGGTTCTAAACACAGTTCTCTCACACAATATTATTTTTCTTTATATATGAAAAATCAAACTTGTATTCAGCTCAGGCTTGAAGAGAAAAAATAGAAAAGTCAAACATGACATTTCTCCAGTTATAAGCTAAACAATCATTATAGATTTTGAATATATTTTTTTAATTTTAAAATTTTTTTTCATGTTTATTTATTTTTGAGAGAGAGAGAGAGAGAGAGAGAGAGAGAAAGAGACAGAGAATGAGCAGGGGAGGAGCAAAGAGAGAGACACAGGCTCCAGACTCCGAGCTGTCAGCACAGAGCTCCATACGAGGCTTGAACCCATGAACTGTGAGATCATGACCTGAGTCAAAGCCGGCCACTTAATGGACTGAGCCACCCAGGAGCCCCTGAATACATTTTGTTTTCATACATTCAGTCATTTCAGATGTTTAAAATACAATGATTTGTGTATCTTTTTTGATCCTGCATTTTCACTGGATTGTAATTTTAGTACAGAGATTGTGTCTACTCTATTTATAGTCACAAGTACTGTGCTTTGCACATAATATGTGCCCAGGGGATTGATTACATATGTTTATATATATTATATATTTTATATTGATTTATTGAATATATGTGTATATATATATAATTCTAGACACTCACAAATGTATAAATATACAAATTTGCACATTTTATGTTACTGTATCCTTCTTGTTTCCTGAAAATTATTACTCAACAGAATGTTTAAACTGCTAAGGACAAAAAAATATGTGCCATGAAATTTCGATTTTACTAACCTAGAATTATTCAAAGTAAAGGAAAAAAAAAACCTTAGAACTTGGTGGTAAGCAAAAGAAGGTCCCCTCAGAGATGTCCAGATTTTAATCCCCAGAATCTATAGACGTGATATGTCACCCAGCAAATGATAATTAGGGCTGTAGATGAAATTAAGACGGGAACATGATCCCGGATTATGTGTGCAGGTGCAATTTAGTCACGAGTCCTTAAAAATGGGAGAAGAAGCAAAAGTGCAGACCGGAGGGACGCAGTTTAAGCTGGAGAGACGTTGAACAACGTGATGTGTCATGCACACTAAGTTATGCCTGAGTTCGCAGAAGATTTTCTTTGTGAGTAGGCCACCTGCGTTCACTAATTGGCACCCGCTGACTTTAGGTTTCTCTTCCAGTAAACACGTCTCCTCCTTCTCCTCCTCATCCACATCGATATGGAGATTTGCAATCCTAGGGCTAGACAGAACACTGTTGGAAAAGCACTGTTCTAAGCCATTCTTTTTTCTTTCTTGATAAAAGGACTAATATTCTTTTGAAGTCACCATAAGATTTTGAGAATATCAAATAGTCTCCAGGAAACGTGGGCAGGGAGTTTTTCAAAGTCCACAGTCTTTTGCCCTTTGCTTTGAGGACGGAGAATCTTCTACCCACTACCAACAGGCTTACTTAAATGTCAGGTATCATTTCAAAAGGACAAGTCCTTTGTATAAACACATCCCAGAGCAACAAATCAAATGCTTGCCTGATCTTTGTGCATACTTTCTATAAGTCGTAATTTTGAAATTTGTCCTCATTTCTGATTGGTATTTTCCCATGCCTCTGGTCCCTTAAAATTCTGCAATTGTATGTCAGAGTGTTTACCAGTCACCCAAAGCCAGATAGATGAGGGGGGAAAAAAAAAGCACTCTTGTAATCTAATTTTAGAAACCATGGTCAGAGAACAGCATAGAGGGAAGAAATCTGAGGGGAAAGAGTAGTACAGCTGTTCAAAAATCCAAGGGGAAAGAAAAGAAAAGAAAAAAAAACACAAAGCTTTATCTTGATCAAAACAATACTAGATCTGGATATAGGACTGAGAAAATTAAAAAAAAAAGATGTGGATATCATGCTGATAGTTATAAACATGTCAAATGAAAATCTGAGATAAGTAGCTAATGATTATAGTTGTGTATGGCTCATGGTGATCGTAACTGCCCTTATATAATAGTAGGACAAAAAATAAATATATAGGGATGGACTCACTAAAAAACATATAAAATGTCAATATGAGAAATAATTACTGCAGCAGATGAGAAAGGATACACAAAAAATTTAAATTTAACACTCTTATCTCTTGGACAGAATAATTTGGCAGGTGGACTTGATCTTGAAAGGTTTGCGTGAATTCTTGAGGATGAAAAGACCAGAATTAACATCTATTCAAAACACACCAGCAGATTAGATAATGGGTCTATCTATTAACATATAATATGTCAGATTCTGAAGTCCTTCACAATCTCATTATAGTCCATAAAAAAAAAAAAAAAACATGGAAGTAAGTCAAACTTCATACCTGTGATAATGAACTACAACAACACTTGTATCCCCCGTGGCCAGATCAGCCCACTTCGGGAAATCATGAACAGAGATCTCAGGAGAATTCTGCATGTACGAGAATAATGACGGGATATTGTGATTAAGGTTTTATTTTTTTTTTTTAATTGGAAATTTCTCATTCACTCCAGACTTATCTCAAAATCAACCCTCTATTGTGTTGAATTTCATACAGGCACACATTTACCAAAACATGCACACATAATTTAATTTGCCAGAAGCAGAAATTCCCTGATATGTCTATTAATACTTCAGTGTGAGATTAATAACTCAGCCAATTGGGTATCCCAGACTCAGAAGCATCTTGTACATTTTTTTCAAGGAATCTAGGTACTCCAACAATAATCTCCAGACACTGACATATGGTAATGATGGGGTAATTCTCTAGAAGCATATGGCATCAGCTGGCTTAGTTCAAAATAGTGTTGCTATATTAGTAAAATTTCCAAAAGTTCCTTCAAGCAGTACTAGTACAGATACCTTTTTGGCAATGACAAATTTGAAAAGACATTAATTCAAATAGAGTACAATCTCTGCAAAGGTACTCGAATACCTTATCTCTGCAACCTACTTTTTAACACTGATGTTTGCTCAAATTATAAATTCACTTTCTTCCTAATAGCTCATGGCAGGGCAGGGAGGTGCAAATGATTGAGAGGGGCAGTGACTTAACAAGCTGTTAAGACCTGTGTCATGATCTTAGGAATTGTAAGAATCACTGACATTTCTCATGTCCAAATTAAAATGTTTGTCAGGAAAAGCAAAAACAAAAACAAAAAACAAAAATCAAACAACAAAAAACTCTACCACTCAGAGCTCTTCTCCCCATCCATTTCACCTTTGATTCCTGGCCCATGAGTCGGTCACTCAACTTCTGCTTCCGGGCCTCCTGGGACAGGCACTCAGTACCTCCAGAAGATACTAGATAATTCAGATTATTTGTTGTTCTGCTTTCAACCAAAACCCGACCCTGTTCTTTCTCTGGAGTCATAAAGAATCAATCTGAACCCCCTTATCTTCATAGCTATTTAGGTATCTGCCAAAGTCCAGCTACTACTCTATGATGATAGGGTCACCCACTGCTCAGGATTTTAATGTTTTCCTTAATGTCAAGGCTCTGAATTGGATAGTGAGGGGGAGGTGAATAGGTCACCCCAGAAGGCACCACATTAGTATGGGAGTTGTTCCGAGCTGAAGGCAATTATGACCCAAGAGACTCCGGAAAAGCTTGTTACCTCTCCCTTGCCTGCCTAAAGGAGTTTAGATAGGAGACCCGTACCAGGAAGAGAGCTATTACCACAAAAAAATTAATTTATATCAGAAAGACAGATATCTACATGGCATGGTGAACATTTGCTTCCCAAACATTTGGTCTTCACGTCTTCCTGTGAATTGTCTTCTTCCCCTTTGAAACCCCATACCCCATCCCCATTTCTCCTTAGCTCAGGGTGGCATATAAGTCTCTATTACCTGACTGCCTTTGAGGCACATATTTTTTTTTTTTCAATGTTTATTTATTTTTTTGGGACAGAGAGAGACAGAGCATGAATGGGGGAGGGGCAGAGAGAGAGGGAGACACAGAATCGGAAACAGGCTCCAGGTTCTGAGCCATCAGCCCAGAGCCTGATGCGGGGCTCGAACTCACAGACTGCGAGATCGTGACCTGGCTAAAGTCGGACGCTTAACCGACTGCGCCACCCAGGCGCCCCTTGAGGCACATATTTTACGGGGCCCCTGGACGTGTGAAATAGGATTTGTTTTCTAGTGTTAATGTGTCTGATGTCAATTTAAGTATTATGTTGGCCAAAAAACCTAGGGGGGGACGAAGGGGACATTGTTTTCCCCCCACAATATGCTATTCCAAGTGTGATGAGATCTATTTACAATAAGATTGGACTAGGACGATTAACTCGGACATTGTTGGCTCAGAACACTTCTCCAGACCCTAGGCCAGCTTAGCAGGTACTGCTGTGAAAATAGTGCTCTCTATCCTTTGTTAGGACAGTTGATTTTTATATTAGATGTGCCATTGTTATCTCGAATTTTGTTGCTGTCTGCTTTTTGTTCCATTGTTTCCTCCATTAAATGGAGATGCATTTCTTGACTGCCCTCACTGAATGAGGTAGTGTAATAAGAGCCACGTCCCAGCGGTGAGCAAGAAACACACAGTCCTTGCTCTTCCAGGAACACATTCTTGTGGGTGAGCGTGACCTTTAACAAAAATCACATGAGGCACTATTCAAGTCCAGTTGGAGTATTCTTGCCACAGTGAAATGGTAGGTGGCAGCAAGAACCTGCCAGAAAGTAGAGGAGGTTCTACAGGCCCTAAAGGATGCTTGAGATGTGTTGTCAAGAATGGTTAGGAATTGAGGAGGAGAGGATGGGAGAAAATGCCGGAAAGGGAAGCGCAGCCAGACGCCCTCGGGCCATCAGGAGCCCAGGGATTTTGAGTAACAGAGAAGAGGCTGCTGTGACTTCTGTCCAGAAAGCTACTAGAAGTCAGTTCCTGTTGAGCTTTGTGGCCCCAGTGAGGACAAAGGAAGAGCAAATCCAGGAGCAGCAGAAGGCAACTGACTGATCTGAAACAGCAGAGTGAAAAGGCCTGATCTGCATCACACACACACACACACACACACCTTTGATCTCTGCATTGCCTCAGTTCACAGGTATTTAATGAAACTTGATTCATCTTCACCTCTCTCTATTGTGTTTTATCACATCTTCACCAACAATAAATCAACTGAACGCTGTGTCACAGAATAGGGTTAAATTAAGACCTCAGGCTTACTAAGAACCTGCTAATAAAAATGGCCTAAAATCAAAGAGGAAAAGAAGTTATCCAGCCGCCTTTCCTGGATTATAGGTGTGTTTTGCCAAACTTGCATTAAAACATTTACTTAAAGCCACTGTGGGTTATTTAAAGTCCTATTTCTTGGTTCAAAAAGAAAAAGAAAGCAACTTGTCCTTAGCACCTTAGGATGAAGACAGAAAGCAGTCAGTGGGGCAGAAGGGCTGGAAAGGAGCCATTGGTCCAGGCGGGCCTGAGCCCTTGCGAAATTGTTCACATCATTTCCATACATGCCTGTTGTATTTCTGTGCTGGAAAATGTTTCATAAGTCTGGTTTGTGCTGCGATGAATTTGTGAGCCTGAACAGATGCTCACAATTTTTAGTTCTCCTACTTTGTCGATTTAAAGAATTTAGGGCATTTCAGGTTAGGGCTAAATTGTTAACCCATGTTTTCAGCGAAGCCTAATGAAAAACTTCTGCCTTATGTATTTTGTCTTTCTGACTTATTACATATTTCAGGGTTATGAATGTTGACTCTCCTCAATCCAGAACCGCGGAATCAGAAATAAAATTAAGGAGCCTCATGAAACAAGAGAAAAGGGGTGTGTGTGTGTGTGTGTGTGTATGAAATAGGTAGTAATATATGAAAAGATCTAAGGAGGAGGTAACACTATAACCTTATGTTGGGGTGAAGAATTTTCTAGACCTAGATCAAATTGAAAATTCACGAAAGTTAATCTTTACCACCCGCTGCCCTTCCTTTTCTGCCTCCTCTCACTTTGATTCTACCCAGGCCAACTCACAGAGACTCTCGGTTCTTCCCTCATAATTGGCCTGACTCCAACCTCATCGAGTTCTGTTCTCCACAATCATGCTTCGTTTTTAAACACTTGCTCGTTCTTCCTGATATTCTTTCCACTCCAAACAACGTAACTACTACCCTCTAGGTTAGCAAACAGCAACTGCAGATAACTGCAGAAAATGGCATACTTTAATTAAGGGAAGTTGTAACTTCAGACAGTATAGGAGAGGTGTATGTTTTTTGTTTTCGGCAATGAAATTGCCTTTCTTGTTATATATATATGGTAGTTAGCATGCCTAACTGTGATTCTAGATTATTTAACATTGGCATCTTTTTTTTTAATTCATGTAATTTGTAAATTTCATTTATTTATTTTGAGAGAGAGAAAACATAAGCAGAGAGAGGGAGGGCAGAAAGAGAAGGAGAGAAAGCATCGCAAGCAGGCTCTGGGCTGTCAATGCAGAGCCCGACGTGGGGTTCCATCTGATTAACTCCTGAGATCAGAGCCTGAGCTGAAATCAAGAGTTGGTTGCGTGACTGACTGAGCCATCAAGGTGCCCCTGGTATCATTTTTTTAGATGACGGAATTAAAAGTTTATCACTAAAATGCCTTCCAGCACCTGTAGTTTTTCATTCTCTGTTAAGAAGTTCTGTGTGTTGCTGCTTAGTGAACTTTGTTGTCTTAGGTTTCCGCACGCACACGGTTTCCCCCTAAAAGCTGTGTGTGTGTGTCTGTATGTGTGTGCGTGTGGTTTGTGAAGTGAGGTTCTGGGTGTGGGTTGGGGAGTTTGGATTACATTATTCATCTCAAATACCTTCCAAGTTAGGGGCGTCTGGGCGACTCTGTCGATTAAGCATCCAACTCTTAATTTTGGCTCAGGTCATGACCTCACGGTTTTGTGAGTTCGAGCCCCACGACAGGCTCTGAACTGACAGCACAGGGCCTGCTTGGGATTCTCTCTTTCCTTCTTTGTCTCTACTTGTCCCCTGCTCATGCTGTCTCCATCTCCCTCAAAATAAATAAACATGAAAAAAATTTAAACTAAAATACCTTCCAAGTTAAACAGCGCATGACTTATTTGTTTAACATCGTTTTGATATTTAATATCATATTTATAGGATATTTCATTAGATATTATGTTTTGCTGGGGATTTTTTTTTTCATGGTCCTTCAGAGTATGACACTTTAGAATCTTGTTGTGTATTCTATTTCTATTTTTTCTCGGCCATTTCTCAGCTAAAATTTATGTATTAGTGCTTTCAAAACATGGTGCATGGGATTATTTTAATGCTTACTTACAATTTGTAATATTATATATTTGCTCTTTGTTTTTATCCCTGATAATATATGTGTGGGACTTATAACAGTGTTGCATTAGGGCGAATCGGCGTATAGCTTATTTTTAAAAGGGTGAAGTAAGATTGCATTTCCTTTTAAAGAACAGTAAGAGAAAAATGTCACAATTCAAGCTAAACATGATGCTGTATAACCCATTTATCTATTGTGTTTCCTGAGAAGCTTTAAAACAGGTGCACCTGCCATAATTATATCATTTGATGTCCCTGTGTGTATAAGTTGGCTTGGGCTCCCATAACAAAATACCACAGACGGGGTGGCTTAAGCAACAGAAAATTAATTTTCTCTTAGTTCTGGAGGCTAGACCTCTCCCTTCTCACCCCGCAAATGTCAGCAGGGTTGGTTTCCACTGAGGCCTCTCTCTTTGGCTTGTGGATGCCACCCACTCCTCTTCTGCTTTTCAAATAGTCCTCCCTCTGTCTCTGTGTGTGCCCAAATCCTCATTTCTTATGAGAATACCAGTCCGAATGTATTAAGGTGCAACCCTAATGGCCCCATTTAACTTAATCATATCCTCAACAGCCTTAGCTCCAAATGCAATCACATTCTGAGACACTGGGGGTTAGGGCCTTAGCATATGAATTTGGGAGACACAATTCAGTCCATAGCATCAGGCAAATAAACAAGGAGGTTCTAATATACAAGTATCCTCATTTCAGTGTCCCTAGAATAAAAACTTCAGAAAATAGTGGCTTTATGGAACTTTTAGTTGCACTTTTGAAAATATTTTTAACATTGTGATTAGATTAATTTGATTAAAAGATTCATTTGGATTACATTGATTAATAGAAAAACCATTTTTCTGTCGCCCCACTAAATCACCCCAGAATTTTTCTTTTGCGTACAATTGATAGAGCATTAACTTAGAAGAGGACCTCTGTCAATGAGTAACAGTGTTTCTTCAGCTTGGAGGGGTTTGAGTTACTTTATTTGCATTTTAGAAATATTAATATGAGAATTTGTAATAGCCACATTGTTGTTAATATGCAGTTTTCTTTGAAAATGCAAGGTAAAAATGACTACTTAAAACCTAATGTCACAATTAAATATGTTTTCAGTTAATACATTTAAATAATTTATGATGTAACTCACACAGACACATAGAAAAAATGATAAATTTTAAAGATCCTTTCATCTCTGTGTATGTCAACTTTGAGGAAAAACAACTCATTTCAGAGTAACCCACCTTTTGAACAAACCAATTTCAAATGCAAAGGATATAGAATCCAAATTGAAATTTCGGACCACCTGGTAGTCTTAGATTAAAATTCTTT
Source organism: Lynx canadensis (assembly GCF_007474595.2). Taxonomy (NCBI): domain Eukaryota; kingdom Metazoa; phylum Chordata; class Mammalia; order Carnivora; family Felidae; genus Lynx; species Lynx canadensis. The sequence goes on along the minus strand of NC_044314.2, from coordinate 9,921,226 downwards.
GATAAAAAGTATATTTATAGGTGTCATATATTTTTTGACTTTCAATAAGGTATAAATTTTCAAATAACATTAAAAATGAAAAGCTTAATAAATGAGGAATTTCAAATTATTCGATGGAAATGTGAGTTTACTACTCCTTCATTGCCGAATATCTGTGAAACGAAGTAAAATAAAATAAGTCCATCACAGCAGTGGAAATCTAGGAACAGTGCCATCAACTGAAAAAGAGAGAGAGAGAGAGAGAGAGAGAGAGAGAGAGAGAGAGGCTTCCGAAAAACACGTCTACTGGAATCAGACAGTTGGCAAAACCTGGAGACTCATAGAAGTTCTTATCTTCTGTGAGTGGAGAGAACTTTTTTTTTCGAGAAGTTTTGAAGTATGAGAGTTTCCCAGAAAATCTTGGGAATGTCCCCCAGATTAGACTCCCCAGTGGACAGTGGTCTGTCAGGTGGGAAGTTACACCATTAAATAAAGGACTCCGGGAAGCTCTATTTCTTCTTGAGACAAGATGACTCCTCTTTTTTAACTCAAGGTTAAGGAAACATAAATGCAACTGCCTAAGTGGAAGTTTGCTCAGGGGAAATCCCCAGATTAATCCCTGAAGTGTTTTCTCTTCCAAATCCTGCCCTTGCCCTGGGCCACAACCTCAGCACCTGAAGATAACTACCTGTGCTCCTGGAGGAAAACCATCCCAGGGTTCATGTTTCCCTCTCTGTTTTCATTCTCCTCTTCCTGGTAAAATGCAAGTTCATTGTCAAAGTAAAGGAATTTTTGGCTAAGGCAGTAGAGTCTGCATATTAATATTGATCGATGAGGGTGCTCATCTGTGAGGATAAACAGAAAGTCAAACCTTTCTGCAAATCCAAAGATGCTCTAAATACAACACGGATGGCAACAACAATAAACAACAGCCAACCCCACAGTTAATGCAGTGAATTCAAAAAGTGGCCGATATGTTAAAAATAAGGAGAGAAATCATAATAAAAGAGGAATAAGTGACTTCTTGGAAATGGAGAAATATGAAGAAAACAGAAGAAAACAGACAAAATAAAGGGGCAGAAAAAAGAATAGATAAGTCAATTCATGACAACAAATGTGTACTTGCTAATCTCCTTAGAGGCTCGTCCTATGGGGAATGTGGGGATAGGAGGCACAAGAAAAGTCTAAATTATGTTGTTTTTATAGACATACCTAACATAATCTGCAGAAAGTTTGAAAGCAAAAAAGATGCGCCGGGAAATGTTAATATCACACACACACATGAACAGCTGGTATAGAAATACCAATATCATTTAAAATAGATTTCAAATCAAAATCATTAATTGTAACCAGATGGTGTGTATTATATTGGTGGAAAATACAAACGACCAAAGAGATTTTAAAAAGATGTGTGCCCCAACAGTATTGCACATACACACACATACACACACAAAACGCATCAAGACAAAAGAAGAAAGAAAATGGTAATATTTAATCACTTTAGCTGGAATTATAGCTCCCCTACAAGCAGAGCCAGGGGCCAAAAGCAAGCAAAACTTTAGAACAATTGATTAATGTTAAAATCATATATTTTGTAGACAGGTAGTACATATTTTGCCCTACAACGTAAATTTTACAAAGTAAAATGAAAACCTGATAAATTCACCAATGTAAAATTAATGCCAGCCTTATATTCTGGCTGTAAAGCATTACAAATAGGTATTATCAAAAGAATAATATGTATCAAATACGCACATAAAATATGCTTAATGTTTTCTTACCTAAATTATGCTTGAGTTAAAGAAATACTAATTGAATAAGCAGACTACACGGAACACAGTGGGGAAACTGCATCCCAGAACTTATGACGTAATGGTTTTGTACTGACGAGAAGTTTCAGGTGGCTGCATCTCTGCTGAGCCACTATTGATGACCTCAGTGAGCTTTGTTAATTATCGTCTTCATTTGTAGGAAGGCATCATAACACCCATTATACTAGGAAAAGACAGCAAGGGTTCAACATGATTCTCATCTAGCACTTTTGGAATTTGGGCCCAAATTTGTCATTTGATAGGTAACCATGAATTCCCAGGTTGACACAGAAAAAAGCAGGAAACCTTCATATTCCTACTGAACATATTTAAGATGCAGATAAATTTCACCGCTATTCCCCCCAAATAAAACTGGCATCGATTGTTTTATATGGCCTCTAAGAAGATTTTTTTTTAGAAAAAGATTACACTCAGGGGATTCCAGAACATCAAAATAAATGGGAAGTTCCACAATTTCCTACACCATTCCATCAAAGCCCAATAGGGACAACATACGCACATATGTGCGTACGCACAGCAATTAAAACATAGAACAACCTGGGTCATTAACACAGATACAAACATCCAACCCCAAACCCAAAAGAAGGCCGACCAACTCTTACATCGTGAAAAGTAGAGTTCTTTTTAAGAAAAAAAAAATAATAATGCCAAGAATCAGAAAAACAATAAAAAACTTTCTGGAAACCAAAGTAATTTCAGGCTTTAATAAATAAGCAGACAGACCCCAGTTATTATTAATCTGGGAGTGGAAGTACCTTAATTTGATGAAAGGAATCTTTCAGAAAACTAAGCAGGCACTAAACCTAATACCTAAATGTCGAAAGTAATAGCTTTGCCTTTAAAGCTGAAAGTCCTTTAAGGCGTGTTAATCAGCAGCAGTTGCATTACCAATAACATGTATTGAAACTGGATCATGTTCTAGATTTCGTGAAAAGGGTGTGTATATATTATCCTATTCTGTGGCCTTCTACTATTGCACACCTTTTGTTAATAAAAATATTGAGGCTTATAAAAGTTAAAGAATTAGACCCAAATCACAAAGCTAGTAACCCGGAAAGGCAGGTTTGAACCCAGTTAAACCACAGACAGCTGTTACTAATTAGAACATTAAAAAATAAAATAAAATATTTAAGTTGTGGGGCGCCTGGGTGGCTCAGCCCGTTAAACGATGGACTCTTGGTTTCGGCTCAGGTCACGATCTCACAGTTTGTGGGTTTGAGTCCCACGGCAGGCTCTGTGCTGACAGCACAGGGCTTGCTTGCAAATCTCTTTCCCCTTCCCTCTCCACCCCTCCCCTGCTCACTCTCCTCTCTCTCTCAAAAGAAAGAAATAATTTTTTAAAAATTCAAGTTGTGGGAGAGTATCTACAGTGTGATCCCATTTCCGTCAAATATACGTGAGTGTACACACACATACTTAGATATATCTGTGTGTGTGTGCGCATGTGTGTGTGTCCCACAGTCTTGACACACATAGACAACCAACGTGGCTCCCTGGGACCAGAGTAGGACCTGAGAATGAGGGGAAGTCGGTATGATCGAAGGGTCACATTCGATGTATCCATACACTTGCAGAAGTCTGAAGGTTCACTTCTGTAGTACAAAAAAAGAAAAAAAGGAAGGGACCTTGGCGCTCTGACAAAGAGCCATTCCTCTTTGCCAGACTCCACCACTGTCGTCCTGGTCTAGACCACTATCCGTGTAGGGATCATTACTCCTGTTCGATAACCACCCCTGCTGTCCCCTGTTCTTCCAGCAGCACCGCCAGCGGTGTTCTTGTTCTGAAAGACGTCACATATGACAAGCCTTTGCAAAAACTTGTCCCCTGAGAGCCTGTCTGACACACAGGAAGAGCTAATGTCACCGCTGGCCTGCAGGAGCTGGCCCCATGCACCCTCTTGGATGTAGGCTCTCCACCCTGCTCCGTCCATCCACCACTCTGCCTTCTTTCTGTTCCCAGCTCTGCTGTTCCCAATCAAAATACACATAGATGAACTCATGAGGTTCATGGGTTTCTACTGATTTCCTTCTCTGCTCTATTTTCTATTACTTAGAAGGCATTCCATAAGATATATTGGATGAAGGAAAAGTAATCTGCTGATTTATTGCTATATTTTCAGTCTTATGAGCTCCTCCTGGGCGAGAGAACCACACATGTCTGGATCATTTTGCTATGTGATTTCTTCCTTACAACTTGCATGACGGAATATTGAGTACCTACTTCACTGCCTTTGTGGTATTTTCATTTCTTTTTCTTTCCTATCCTTGCAGTACTAAATACTAAACGAGGCTTTCTACTGAGGGTGGCATTGCTTTCCACAGAAACATTCGGAAATAAGGGAGGGCGTTTGGGGTGCCTGAGTGGGTGTGTATAGGTCGCAGTAGTGGCCCCAATGCCTCATCTCTCCCTATTTCCAAGTTTGTGGTCAGCTTCATAATGGCCCCCAGAGATATCCAGATGTTAATCCCTGAAACCTGCGAATGCTACTTTTGGGAACTATCCAGGATTATTCTAGTGGGCCTTTGATATAAACACAGGTGTCCTTACAAGAGGAAGGTAAAGGGAGGTTTGATGCAGAAGAAGCTATGTGACCACCAAAGCAGGTGCTATGCTAGCTGTGGAGATGATGTGGGGAGAAGGCATGAGCCAAGGAATGCAACGAATGCATCTCTAGAACCTGAAAAAGGCAAGAAAACAGATTCTTGCCTATAGCCGCCAGGGGGAAAATGGCCCGTCCACACCTTGATGTCCACCCGTTGCCATTCAGCCATTTTGCATTTCTGACCACCTACAATGTAGAAGAATAAATGTGCGTTGTTCTAGGCTTAAATGCATAGTGATTTGTTACAGTAGTCAAGGGAAGTTTATACAAAAGCTTTTAACTTTTGACATTTAACTTTGCATTTCCTCTACCTAAAATCATAGGGTCTATTTCCCCATCTCTGGAATCTGGGCTCAAAATTGTAACTGACTTTGGCCCACGGTGTGAGGCAGACAGTTTTGTGTGCCAGCTCCTACCAGCCTCGGATTCAAGAGCTCGCCTGGTTTTGATCACGTCAGTGCTTCTGTCATTTTCAAGACAGGGACATGCCCAGTCTTCTGGTTCTAAGAAGAGGGTGAGATAAGCATGGAACAGAGCAGGCAAAATCACCTGGAGTCGAAACTTGTGCTCTCATCAGAGAGACCAGACCCATCTGAGATCAGCAGAGCCTCCAACCTTCAAATGCCTAAGAAATGAATAGCTTTTATTACGCTCTACTGCATTTTTCAGCAATTTATTCTGCAGCAATAGCCACCTGATACAAGGGCAACTGGCGCTTAGTAGGTTGAGACCAGTTATCCTTAATGAGGCAGAATTCCCCACCTACGTACGATTTATACCCATGAGAGAGATATTGAAGGACTCCGATCTATGAAGGAGGGGCAAGAAGGAATTTAAGTCCTCCCCAATGGCAGTATACACTTGGGCTTTGTGAGATATGTAATTTGCAGTTTGCACAGAGGGATCTTTGCTTAGGAATTAGTAACTGAGATTTTTCCAACCAAAGGACACTTCAGTAACTCAATTATCCAAAAGCTCAGACCAGTCTTCAAAGAAAAAAAAAATTACACACATTTCTCTGTAGTTCTCAGGACTAACTCACTTGCCAGTAGTAATTCGGGCTTATGAAGACACATGGGTTTAGTGTTGTGCAACCGTAATGCAATAAAGAAATAGCTATGAGTTTGATCAGGGCAAAGTGCCTGGCAACGCAGTGTTCCTATGGGGTATTCTGCAGCTGTCAGGAAAGTTAATGACCCGGAGAATAGAGTGTAGATTGCCCAACAGAGGGTCAGTGGTAGAACCAGACTCAGAATCCACAACTGGCCCCCCATCTTGCTTATTGTGGGTCTTTGGTTTTAAAGAGCCTTTCAAAGAGAGTACTAACTAAGACCTCATAAGCGTTTTAATAATAGGGTAATAAAAAGAATATGAGATTCTCAGAGCCGCAAAAGAGAGGGCCAATATGCACAGTATTATCACTGCCATTGAAGGGGCCACACCTTCCAGGTTGTTCCTGCCCCACGGACACGAATCTTGTTTTTCAGCTCTGCAGGTTCAGAAATTTTATGTAGTGCAGATTGATTTGGTTTCCTCAAATGCACCATTATTCCATTCACACAAAACAGATATATGCCAGAAGAGTAAATGGATTAAAGTACAATGGAGACATAGCTGCCAAGCCAACTGGAATTAATCACATCAGTGGTCCATTCATTTTTGTCCAGCAGGGACATATATACGGGAAAGCGAAGCAAGACCAAAAGATCGCTTGATTAATATAAAATACAGCTAATAGAGTAAATGCTCACTAGTCCAATTCAGTGCTTAAAAGTTAATCTATGTCCACTTAGCCAATTGCCATATGAACACGAGGAGGTAGGGAATATTGTTATCCCTAAAAATGAGGAAGTTAAGGTATGGTCTGGTTCAACACCTTGTTAAGTCACAGAGCTAGCTCAAGTGGCAGACCTAGCGTTCGGGTCCATGAGTCAGATTCCAGAATCTGGGCTTCTAACCATTCTTTGTGGAGTTAGCTGACCCTGAGAGCTGTTCATCAGGTTGGACCAACCTGTGTGGATAAGCCCCATCTGCACAGGAAGATGCACAATGCGGCAGAGACTGCAGGCTGCTTTGTTACCATCCATTCTGTCTCATTGGAGAAACTGGTTTGCTCCGGGGTGGCCGTGGGTCAGGCAGAAGAGCTCTGGCCCAGTTTCTTTTGCAGCACATTAGCCACCCGACACACTTTGACCAGTGAGAAGGCAATCTATACACGGGGCATTTTTTCCGTCAGTTTTGCTTTCCTGATCTGGCTTCCTTGGTTTCTTCTTCTTTTCTTTCTACCTGAAATGCGAAAGTAAAACTGAACAATGAAGAGCTGTCTTAAGAAGAAGAGGTTGAAAACCACACAGAGGCTTATTCTTCTTTCTTCTTGGCTAATCGTGATGGAAATAGAAAGAGAAGGGAAGGGAAGGGAAGGGAAGGGAAGGGAAGGGAAGGGAAGGGAAGGGAAGGGAAGGGAAGGGAAGGGAAAGGAAGGGAAGGAATGATTTAGATATGTGTCTATAGGTAGATAATATCTGTCTCCTTTACTTGACTGTGAACAGTTAGAACTCTGTCTATTTGTTTTTGAGACCACAGTTTCCTCAGTCTAACACAATGCTGTGCTAATAGCCATTACTCAATAATGGTTGGAACGCATGAATAGATCCAGGAGTATGAATGGGGACCACCATAAAAAGGAACATACTCTCACAGACTCTGTCCCCTGGAAACAATCATTGACAGAGGAGGGGTACAGCTTCTGCAAATAATTGGATCTAATGTCAAGATCAACTACTGTCTTCTTTGGAAGCCACTGTCATTGAGACAACACACACACACAAAAGGTCTATTAGGAGTAAGATGTACCCAAAGGAGGAGCTGTTGATGATTGTCATTCAGAGGGAGAGCACAGATATCTCATCCTTCAATATACTTCACACTGATGTAGAGTAAAAAGGATTGCTCTTGATTTTGTATCTAGTTTGCTGCAGGCACATTTCTGGCATCCTCTCATTAAATCCTCATAAGGCAGATTGCACACTGCTCTGTTTATAGATCAGGAAATTGAAGCTTCAAGCGTTAAGGTCATACGGCCAGTAGAAGGAGTATCTCCATGTGAACCCATGCCTTTATGGGAATACCCACCATCTAACCCAGTTGGCCTCAGTCCTCACTTTCTCATGAAGTCATATGTGAAAACTGGAGGACTGCACCACCTGGACATAGACCCAGGGCAATCCAAGATTCATTTATGAGACACCTACTATGTTCTGTCTGAAGTATGGGAAAGATGACCATGTTTGTTCACTCCTGCACTGACCACAGTGCTCCATTATGTGATGAGGTATTTTCAAAGTACTGCTAGATTGAAAGGAATAATATTTTCTCCAACAAAACACTGTCTTGTATAATATAGAGACTAGTTAGCTAATTTAAAATGATTGTAATTTTTCATCAAAGAGAGTCTAGAATGCTTTCCATGTTTTAATTTGACTATGCTTTGTTCATTTTGTGATTTCATTTTGTAGTTTATCCCTGTCGATTTTGTCTCTAACTTCGGGGCTGAACTGAATGTGCCCAGGAAGTCACTTCTCCATCCTTTTCTGATTACATAAGGGGATCTTCCAGCCCATCAGAAGAGATGGACTGGCCCCAGACACTAGACCAATCCTGACCTCAGGGAAAGAGAAGATAATGAACAGTTTCACACAGAGGCCTTCACTGTTAGGACCTAAGGATGCAAAACATTGAAAATATTGGACCCAAGTTCCACACCTGAGAAAGCTTCATGTTCCTAAGACCCATTGTAACTTCTATTGTACTGGACACTGGGTTCTTCTCTTGCTTTGTTTGTTTTTGGCTTTGATTAGTTACTGCGTGTGCCTAAATGTCTGTATTAGTAGCCCATTCTGCAGGACTGTGGATCTTGTCCTTCTGTGTCCAATCCCCTAGACAGGTGCCCTGGGCCCTGTTATCTGCTGACAGCTTGCCCAGTCACAGCCATTTGCTTGCTGGCTTGTCTCTAATCCAACTGCTCTGCGACCCTCTATCGCTCTGCTCTCTCTACCTGTCAAGTCACTCCTTTCCTCGTATTGAACCTTCTCAAGATAATCAAGTACCAAAACTACAAATGTGGCAAAAATAATAAAAATGAAGACATAAAACCATAGCAGGTTCAACAATAATAGCCGTGTCTCGAAGCACAGCTCTCCTAGGAAGGTCTGCTCTTGTTTATTTCATACTCCCTGTTCCCAGATCAAAAAGACAGGGGCATAAAATAAATTGAAGACGCCATTAAAGAAACACAACACCTAAGGGAGAAACATGACTTTCAAAAGAACAGAGAAAAGGCCAGTGAGGTCTGTCTTGCTGACCCCATTTAGATTATCAGTCTTGCACTTTGTTTGAGGACCATCTTGAGGATACAAAAGAAACATCCACTTTGCACAGATGACTCTGGGAATTTGGGGGTGCAGACTCAGTCGCACAACCTCACAGCATTACCAGATGAAACCATAAACATAAAGCAAGATATGATCCAACAGGGAACCCGGGGAAAAAGGGTCTTGGAAATAATTGAGGCTAAACTGAAGGGAAACACAAACCAGTGCCTCAAGAACCATGTGTTACATTGACGCCAATAAAATCCAATCAAAAGAAAAAACTGAACACATTGCTGCAAAGAATAAGATGCTTTGGTGTCGTCAGATAGCAGAATGAGGAGGCCTTCATTCCGGGAACAAAGCAGACTCAGCTAAGCTTTCATGGCAAGGTCATTGCTGAGTCAGCACTGCACAAAATGAACAGAGCAGCACAGAAAGGAAGAAGGAGAAATGGAAGTGTTACTAGATGATAAAAGGCTGCACGTGACCTCTAAGCCATCCCTTTTTATTCTTTGTACTTCTAAATTTTTTTAATGAAAACGTATTGCTGGCCCAGTGGAAACCTACATTTCCGTGGAGATTAAACTGAAATTATACACAGGAGAACACATTTCTGTGAGGAACGCGCATCTCCCCTTGTGATACCAAAATCCATCACAACGTGAAAAACATCAGCTGAAGTCTGTGTATTTCAGGCTGCATTTGCAACAAGTCATATTTATGCAGCCTCATTTATAGAAGAATGGTATTTCTCCTCCACAAATATTATCTGGCAGAAATGGTCTCACAAGCTTATTTTAAGAGCTGTAGAAGAAAGACACAGGTTAAGTGGCAATAAGAAAAAAAATCAGGGTCCATAGGGAAATAAAATATCAAATTCTTGGCTTTTAGCCCAGTTTCTGAAGGCTAATGCTTTTTAGAAAAAAAAATTAAGAAAATAGAATTTATGTAAGTATTATAATAGAAAATATCCTTGGGCTGAGAACCAGGACTCTAATTCTGGTTTCGGCATTCACTAGGGATGTGACCTTAGGGCAAGTTATTCACCTTCCCTTCTCTGAGAGTCCTCATCTATAAAACAAGTGGAGGTCCCCTCTGGACATCCTATGAGTTGAAAAGCGTCCCTTGCCTTCTTCTATTCCCACTGGAACTGTCAACTTCATGCCTCAATTGCTATTAATATTTTTACTAATAACTTTTTCTTGGCCATTCTTTTCATCTCCACTTCTCCCGATTCAATCGCTTTCCATCCCCAACAGTGGTGCCACATTCAACTCTTCGGGACTATTTCGACTGATAGTGTCCCTATTCGGAAACATTTAATAACTTCTCATTGTCAAGCATTGAAATACAAAGGATACCAACCTTACGTTTCAAAAACCCTTTCCTGGACTATTTCATTATTCCTATACGTGATTACCCAACATCAGTTACTTCTCTTTACTCTTTGTCCCTGGAATGTACCATGGGTTTATTGAAAATCTTGATTAGGAATCTTTAATCTTAACCTGCTATCAAGTTTTCTCTTTTTTATGTGCCTGTCCAAATCTTCTGTTTTTCACTGCCTAGTTGAAAGCTCTCATAAGTGTCAACTTCTCAACACACAAGATGCTTTTCTGAGCAACTACAGCAATTTCCTACATGTTTAGTCACGTTTAACCTTGTGGCATGTTATTATTTTATTCTTTTTTGGACTCATTTTCATTGAATAAAATCTCTGCTTTTCCAAACCTTTGGGAAGTAATTTATTCCATAATTTTTCCAGTTAACTGGAGATTTACTCCTTTGACTTCACCTTTCTTTTTTTGTTTTTTAATTATTATTATTTTAACCGCCGTGTGTAGGAAATTTTTAAATAGAAAATACATTTCTATTACTTTGGAGACAAAAAAATAATAATTTGTTGATTTTCTTAAGGGCTTAGTATAATCACTACTGGTATGTTTTTCTAGTGTTTTATTATAGGGTTTCTCCAAGATATTACTCTAGTTTGCTTAAAACTACAATTATTACTGAGAACAATTTGTCTGCTTTGTAATTTTACTTGTTGTTTCCATTATAGATTTTTATTGGTGATTTCTTCTCGGACATCAATTTCTCTCCTCACCACTAATTTGCTAAGAACTTGATAGCAAGATAGCTATGGTAATTAAATGCTTACCCAAAATATGAATAAGTAGGCTCAGAACTCATACAGTGTACAAAGTCCTTGAGATTTAGTACTTAATATTTGGAACATATTTGTTTTCTTGTGAAAGATCTCTGTAAGTATATACCTCCCAATTTTTAGCTGAACTCAAGATATATATGATTTCAGGACAGCTAAATTGCAATTCATAAATTTCATATTATTATTTATAACCTGTTTTGAATCATGTCTTATATATCCAAGTCTATCATAATTAGAAATGCATTGTTCTATGGTTTTTAACTCTTCAGAGAATTAAAAAAAATTTTTAATGTTTACTCATTTTTGAGAGATGGAGGAAGACAGAGCATGAGTGGGGGAGGGGCAGACAGAGAGGGAGACACAGAATCTGAAGCAGGCTCCAGGCTCCGAGCTGTCAGCACAGAACCCAACGCGGGGCTCAACTCATGAACTGTGAGATCATAACCTGAGCTGAAATCGGACGCCTAACCACCTGAGCCACCAAGGCACTCCAAACTCTTCAAAGAATTTAATTCAGTGGTTTGTACTTGTGTTAGGGTTGTTTTTGAGAGAGAGAGAGAGAGAGAGAGAGAGAGAGAGAGAGAAAGAGGAGGAGGGGCAGAGAGAGAGAAAGAATCCCAAGCAGGCTCCACACAGCACAGATCCTGACGTGGATCTCGATCTCACAAACCATGAGTTCATGACCTGAACCAAAATTAAGAGTCAGACACTGGGGCACCTGGGTGGCTCAGTCGGTTGGGCATCAGACTTCGGCTCAGGTCATGATCTCACAGTTCGTGGGTTCCAGCCCCACGTCAGGCTCTGTGCTGATAGCCTGGACTGCTTTGGATTCTGTGTCTCCTTCTCTCTCTGCCCCTCCCCACTCACGCTTTGTCTCACTCACTCTGTTTCTCAAAAATAAATAAATGTAAAAAAAACATTTTTTTTAAAGAGTCAGACACTTATGCAACTGAGCCACCCAGGCACCCCAGTGGTTTGTACTTTTAAGTGATAATCAAATAGGAATTCAAGAAATTGAATTCAAGAAATCTCAGATTGGTATAATGATCCTTAATTGATTAATCATTGACTTTTTAACAGATTGCATATGGAAAATATTTCTTAGAAAGATTCAAGTGAGAGCAGAGAGGAGAATATGGAAAATATAAACATTTTCTCAGTGACTTTCTCCATGCTTTCTTTTGTATTGCTCTCACTTTTTTTTGTTTACTAATAAGAGCCCAAATTGCTTATAAAGTGCATGACTTTTAATCTTCAATAGTCTTCAATTTTGTATCAAAAAAAAGATGTTCCTCCAACTACAAAATTGTTTTGGTTGGTTGTTAGATTGCATTCTAGTGCATTACAAGGCAGTCTACAGTTTGTATACAGTTTTGGCTCCCATCATCCACCTCAAACTTTACATCAGATCTCTCGTTTCCTGAAAATATCACATTTTCCAACCTCCATGTCATGCTATCATTATGGAGATATGTTAAATATTATATGGAAGAGAATACACATTTAACATGTGAATTTTTCAGCCTCTTATGCTCCTTACCAATTAAGGAGAATTTTGTCTTTGCCATGTGATCCCTTGGGTCTGGTTGTGTATGGAGAGAAATGAGACATATCCAGAACCTTTGGACTGAATCCCATTCGAAGAGACAGAATCTTACCGATGATGACAATGAAAGAAATAGATCTGAATGTGACGGGGGAAGGCAGGAAGCTCCATAGACAATGCAAGTGAGGTGTAGGAGGAAGTTGAAGTCAAGGAACAAAGGCACTATAGACAACGAGAAAGAGTCAAAAGGGAAAAATAATAAGGAACATATTTTTAGGAGCAAAACCATATTTACTGGCCAATTATAATTGCTAGAGATTTGAAGTTTGAATGAAAACAGTAACCGGTCAATGTGTTATACGTATAAAGTTATCTTTGCAGAGAAGAGAAAGCTGACTCCATTACAACTAGTCATACCTGTGTTTGCCACCCAGGTAAAAAGTGAAAGCGTATGTTGCAGAAATTAGAAAGTTGGTCTGTCTTATGTGTTATTCTGGCACCGTGGAAAATAATCACAAGGAAAGAATGATTACAGTGATCTCTAAGAAAAAATATACTGGAACGAGTAATTTGATGAGAATATTATACATGAAAATGGACAGCAATCTCCTTCGTAAAAACAAAACTTGGGTAGAATGTATATGTCTAATAATATGAAATTATTTAAATAGCATAAGATTAAATAATATAAGATTAACACAGTATAACCATGTGAATAATAATAATAATGGTCTGTATTTATTTTTTTAATGTTTATTTTTGATAGAGAGAGAGAGAGAGAGAGAGAGAGAGAGACCATGCATGGTACCTGAGTGGGGAAGGAGCAGACAGAAAAGGGGACAGAGGATCCTAAATGAGCTCTGTGCTGACAGCACAGAGCCTGATGGAGGGGCTCCAACTCACGAACCCTGAGATCATGACCTGTGCCAATGTCAGATGCTTAACCGACTGAGCCACCCAGGTGCCTCAAGGTCTATATTTATTAATTAAAAACTCTGTCTCAATATAAGTCGTGTAAAGTATATAAAGTGAGGTTATTTTTGTAAACATTTATTTATACTTTTTTTTTTATAACAAATGTTCTGTAGGAAATACAGGTTACTTTGGTGTTTTTTAGCATATTTCTAAATGTTTATTTTTGAAAGAGAGAGAGAGAGAAAGAGAGGGAGCAGGGCAGTGGGAGAGAAAGAGGGAAAGAGAGAATCCCAAGCAGGCTCCTTACTGTCAGCACAGAGCCTCTCACAGGGCCTGAACCCACAAACTTTGAGATCATGACCTGAAGCTAAATCAAGAGTCAGATGCTTAATTCACTGAGTCACTCAGGCGCCCCTACTTCGGTATTTTTGAGGTTTTACAAAGATTATCTTTAGCTAATGAAATCAGAATTTTTAGTAATTATACTTTTAAAAGTTTGTTAAGTATCTTCCCAGAGGTCATGAATTATTAATGTAAAAAAAAAAAAAAAAGAAACAGGAATGCAATTCCTGTAAGCATTTGGCGCATTATGGGCATTAACAAATTCGTAAGTTACTCAGCAATAAAACCAGCTCCTTAGAGGTGGTCATTATGTCAGTTCTAGAAGTGCTCAGCCTCTGGATATACCTCCTGTTAACCAACCATTCAAACCTTGCTTTGAATAGCACCATTTTACTTAAACTTGGTATTGAAGAACTTAAGGCTCACCCAATCTTTCATCCCAGAGTCTACGCGAAGCAACTGATAGCAAACGGAGTCCCAGCAGCAGCAGTTTCAACCCAGATTACAATCCAAAAATCCACAAGGGCCGATCTCCCTGACACGTGATGGCGAGCACATTGCCTGCTGTCCCTGGGCCACAGCTATGTCATCTGCAGGACAATATTTTTTTCAAGTGGGTTGCTGAGGATTAACTTGGAAAAGTGCGTCTTGTAGCTGGCATACATTAAGAGATTAAAAGTGCTTCATATCCCTCAATTTTTAATTACAAAAGTCTCAGTTAATACAGACCATGCCCCCCCCCCAAAAAAAGAGGATATGAGAACTCTAGCTGGACCAGGCTTTTAAAACATAATCCCTACCCCTTCTTAAGGTATTTTCACAGCTTTGGCAAAGGATGGCACTGTGGCAGTATTCCAAACAGGTAGAAGGTCTTTGAGTTAAAGAAGTAAATCTTGAGGGGCAGCTGGGGGGCTCAGTCGGTTAAGCTGCCGACTCTTGGTTTTGGCTCAGGTCATGACCTCACGGTTCCAGAAATCAAGCCCTGAGTCGGGCTCTGCGCTGACATTATGGAACCTGTGTGTGATTCTCTCTCTCCCTCTCTCTGCCTCTCCCCTGCTCTGACTCTCTCTCTCTCTCCAGATAAATAAGTAAAGGTAAAAATAATAAATAAGAAGAATCAATTAAAACAAAAAAGTAAAAATCTTGAGAGTTCTTTCATCAGACAACACATGGCTTGTTTCTTTTTATCTTAAGGAACTCACATGCTATTCCCATTCCCATGCTATGTTTCAGGGAGATTTTACTAATAACCCTCATCCATCTCTCTCTCCCATTTCTCTGCCTCTTTTTCCCTTTTCAGCACTTAGCACTCACTGACAGAGTACGAACTTTATTTTTGTTATCTTTCTACAAGGTAAGCACCATGAACCTAGGGTCCTGGTATGCTTTGTTACCTATATGTCACCAGTGAACCTGTATTCGTAGGTTCACTGATGAACCTATGTTCAGTGCCTACTACCTATATGTAATAACTCTACCTATACGTACTACGTATATACATCGAATCACTAGTTGTTGAAAAAACTGCATGACTGTAGATAGAATAACGAGAGTGGATTCTTAAAAGTGATATTTAAAGCATTTAATGGCGTCTGATAGGCATGAAGTATGATACATTAGAAAAATCACTTTGCTACTATTGGAAAAATATTATACCAACTCCTTTAGGCTTTTTGGTTTGCTAACTGTGTGACTTTGTCCCTTATAACCTCTCTGAGTCATAATTTTCATATCCAGAAGGGTATTATTCTAACACCATCTGCTCTGTCTGCTTAACTCACAGGGTACAGTGATGAGCAAAAAAGTAATGTATGTGAATGTCCTCTGAAAAGATAACCATTATAGGAATGAAAGATATTTAGGAAGGGAGTTTGTAAATTTGAAATATCCAAATACTGAGCAGTTTGTATAGTCCTAGATTATGATGTTTGAAAACATAAAATGCACTTGCACTATGAACTATCAACGATCAGCAGTGCCATGGGTAAAAAAAAAAAAAAAAAAATTCAATAGGAAACATTGTATAATCTCACCAAACAACACAGAAAACTTGACAAAATGTAAATTTATTGTTCTGGATGACGTATGATCCCCCTGTTGACAGGAAAGGACACACTGGAAAGCTGACAGGGTTTAGACACGAAGTGTAGGTTGCAATCAGGTGAAACACAAAAGAGATTTATGCAAAAGAATCTCATGCTAGTGACGAGACCAATAAGAAGGAAGGAAAACCTGAACAAATAGATAAGGGCTGTGGTTTGGAATTACCCAGCTAAGTCACAGTTGATAGTCAAAATGGGAAGGACATTGTCAAAAAGCTGATTTCAGCTGAATGGCGGTGTATTTTGCAGCGATTTAGCATTAATAGGAGCCGATGCAATATCCGAAGTCATTTTTGGATGAGAGAATGGTATCGGTGTTGAAAGAGAAGGCAAGTCGTTTAAAATAAATCCAAATACACGGAACAAAAAATGCCTGTGTAATCGACTCCTTCTTAATAACCTTCTTAATAACTCCTTCTTAATAACACTTAATGACATACCCTGTATGTTCAGGCGTAACATGCAGGGATCTAAGAAGTTAATTTCAAGGACAGAGATTAATATTTCATACAGGAATTTGAAAGTGCAAATCAGCTGAGCTCTGGTCCTACAGTCTCCTGGCTTCAGACTGCTCTGCGTGGTTGCCGTGCAGTTTCCTCATCTGTGAGATGAAAGAACTCACTCAGACGACATGTATGATCTTCTTGTAAGCAGTCCAAAGAGGAAGAAGTTAAGGAAGTCAGAGACCGCTATAGTATCTGGTGAGGATCGCCTACTAACAAGGTTGATACAGAAGAGGCTAAGTGACTTGTGGAGTAGATGGTGTGTGATCTCAGCCTAGAAGATGGGTAGAGTGCACTGAGGTGAACCGGGATGTTTGTGACAAAAGGAACTCAAAATGATTTGTAAATATCCCTGGAAATTTCAGGCAAGGAGGGGGAAGAATGTGGGGAAGAGTCGTTCTCACACCATGAAAGACTGGGTGATTTGGACACTGTGTGCAGGTACCCTGGTATCAGAAGCCTAATGTTAATGGGTAACGGTTAATGGCTGTATATTTCCATCTGAGAAGCCAAGGCAAGGGGGGGGGCATACTAGAACTTTCTATTTTTCCTTAGTTGGTGGAGCTAATCTTTGCTAACTATGCTTCCAAGAAAGAGGGTCAGGAAACCCAACATGCAGAAAGAAAATATGTAACAGACTTTCTCTATGTAGCCTGGTCATGGCAGCAAGTGGGCCATTGGGATGGAATCAGCCTCTTTCTTTCCCTGTCAACCAAGGTGACATTTATGGAAACAGCAACCTGGAGTTGATAAAACAAACAACTTTCTGAAAAACATGACAAAACAAGGCACACATAATTCCATCTGATTGAAATCTTTCCTTTCAGTATTTAAAATCTGTGCCAGCCGAGGATGGATAGAGCAATAAGAAAATGGCACCAAGTCATGAATGAATCAACACAGGTTTTTACATGGAACCATTTCTTGGCCTCAGCCAGGAGCGTTTTCCTCACAGACGACTTTGAAGTCGAAAGTAAGAGTTGCTTCCTAATGTATCTGGAACTTCTCCTCCTCAAATATTCTCTCTACTATTTACAAATTTACTAAGGGAGAAGAGGAGAGAGAGGGGGCAGAGGGAGAGAAAAAGAAAACAGAGACACTATGTAGATAGATAGATAGATAGATAGATAGACAGATACAGCGAGAGACAGACAGAGACAGATAAAGAGATCTTCTATGAGAAAATCACCTGAGAAAAGATGTTTGTCATAGAAATGAGGGCATCATTAGCATGTGTTGTGAAGAAATATTACAATGTAATGCTGAGGATCACCAAGAGAATGTCAAGCTGATCGAAATAAGGCGAGATTAGTGGCAAACTCTTTCTATAATCTTTTATGCCTAGGAATTATTATCTAGAAATCATTAATTCAGGGTAGGAACATACATCACCAAATTATCGTTTGTGCATCTCTCCCAGAAACAAATATATTTTATATGCTTTAGAGGTATCTGTGAGCTATGTCTATATATCTATGTATTTGTAACTCTGCCTGTAGTTATCTATATTTTAAAACAAAGTTGGGAGTAGGAAAGATGGAGTTATATTTATGCAAACAAAATCTCCAGCCAAATAAAACCAACTATAAATGGTTCAAGCACTTTTGTTTCTTGAATATTTGTTAATATAGAAATGTAGTCTCTACAACAATTAAAATTGACCTAAGACGATTACCATGTATGGGCGCCTGGGTGACTCAGTCAGTTGAGCGTCCTACTTTGGCTCAGATCATGATCTCATGGCTCCTGAGTTCGAGCCCTGCGTTGGGCTCCGTGCTGACAGCTCAGAACCTGGATCCTGCTTCAGATTCTGTGTCTCCCTCTCTCTCTGCCCCTCCCCGTCTTGTGCTCTGTCTCTCTCTCTCTCAAAATAAATAAACATTAAATTAAAAAAAAATAAGATGAGCAAGTGAGTCATGGTGTCATAGAACTTGGTTCAAGATTCAAATGTGTGCTTGAATGTCTGAAATGCCTTATAAAATGATTTCAACTCCTTAAGCATCTGCTAATACAATTATAAAAATAGCTATAAGGATAGTTCCCAACTCATGAGTTGTTAAGATGATTTAAAGAGAAAATGAATGTTGAGCACTGCTAAAGTTTAGCTTGATTGAGGCAGAGTCCTACAGCCTGGCTTCCCAGGACACGAGACCTTCTGCAGCTCTCTGTGGAAAGCTTCTCCAACCCACTGCTTGAGGCAATCACCTTAGTTGGCTGCGTAATTGGACTCTCCATGAATTTCTGCCAGTAAATGCCAATGATCTGTTGTGATCCAGCTGATCTGGTGGGTGTGCTATTTGCCTTTGTTTGGAGGGGGTGTCTTAGTCTATTCTTGCTGCTACAACAAAATACCATAGACTGGGAGCCTGGGTGGCTTATAAATGACATACATTTATTTCTCACACTTCCGGAGGCTGGAAGTTCAAAGTCCAAGGTGCTGGCAGATTTGGCATCTGGTGAGGGCTGTTTCCTGGTTATCTGTTATCCAAATGTTGTTTGTATCACAATACATGTAATTATACCCATTTAGACCACACACACACACACACACACACACACACACACATATATAAATATACCCAATTTTTGTAGCTTATATATAATTTTAGAAGTTAATTGATTCATAGAATATACAGTTTAAATTTAGTCATATATTGATGTACAGTATGATTCTGGTTATCCTTTCTGTTTTCTTCGTTGAATCCCCAATCGTTCACATACACTAAAGTGTATAAAGCAGGCAGCGAATTAACAACTATTGCAGATTTTCATTCTTAGTGTAGGAAGATGAACACATCTTAGTGCTGAGTTCTATGTTTTAATTCTATATTATATGCTTAGTTCTGTATTTTATAGGTCTGCTGCAGGATTATACAAGCCCAGAGAATCACTTGTTTACCAAATTGGAAGCTACATCAAAAGTTTCAATCAAAAGCCATAAGGGCCAAACCAATTAAGGGTTGTGTTTTGTTTTTCATTCAGAGAGGTGTCATTTTGACCATATAGTCTTTAAGGGTACATTATAAATTCTTTTTTATTTTAAATTTATTTATTTTGAGAGAGAGAGAGAAGAGAGAGAGAGAGAGAGAGAGCACAAGCCGGGAAGGGACAGAGAGAGAGGTAGAGAATCCCAAGCAAGCTCCACATTGTTAGGGCGGAGCTCGACATGCGGCTCAGACTCAGGAACCATGAAATCATGAATCGTGATTTGAGCCCAAATCAAGAGTTGGACACTTAACCGACTGAGCCATCCAGGTGCCCCTACATGATAAATTCTTAAATATAGTCAAGTTGGGATGTCTTATTCAGCCTTTAGTAGTCTATACAGTATAATGCATAGTGTAATGTGTAGATTATTTATAATCAAGCAAAATACCTTAATGTCTACTTCTGTTTTTTTTCTTTAGGTTTCAGAATAAAAATTTAATTTTTTTTAATGTTCATTTTTGAGAGAGAAAGAGAGAGAGAGGGAGAGACAGAGTGCAAGCGGGGGATGGGCAGAGAGAGAGGGAGACACAGAATCCAAAGCAGGCTCCAGACTCCAAGCTGCCAGCACAGATCCTGATGCGGGGTTCAAACTCACGAACCGTGAGATCATGACCTGAGCTGAAGTCAGATGCTTAACTGACTGAGCCACCGAAGTGCCCCAGGGTAAACATTTTAAAATTATTTCTGTGCAGGATGAAGTTACTCTGAACAAGAATGCATTCATAATAGAACTTTTCCCTTTCTGTGTCCCATTAGATTCACAAAACAAATAAAAAGTGCTAATTAACTTCAAAGGCACTGATAACATTATCTGTGGTTTCAAGGATAATGTACTTGGACAAATGAAATAACTCCAAGTTTAGTTTACTCTATTTATATTCTGTCCAGTCAATAAGCAAGATAAGTTTGGAGAACTTATGCTACAGATAAAACCCAAATTCCTTGAGTCCAATTTAAGATACACAGTAGACAAATACTCAGCATTCTGCATTAATTCTCCAGACAGCAAATCACCTCTGTGAAACAAGGGGACAGTCAGCCAGAATGCAATAAACATGATTGTACTATGCCTGATGAAAACATAATGAAATAGAAGTGGAAGGAAATTTTCAATAAAGTGGGAATCAAGAAATCACAAGTCAAGTCGGTATAGTCATATAGTCATTAAGACATATTCAATCTTTTAACTACCAAGGCTTGAAAAGCTTATTCTGGGATGGCTTGGGGACCTTTTGTAGGAATCACTGATGGTGGACCAATACACTGAAGTTAGAAACTGTCTATTTTGGGTCACTCAAGCATATGCTGTCTTCGTGGCTCCTAGAAATAATGTTGAACAGAGAGTTCCTATTAGTCTTTTTAGCATCTATCAGGAGTAGAATAACTGAGAGCAAGCTGAAGTTAGACACTAAAAAAAAAAGCTATTGGTGGGTTAAGAAAGCCTGATGTGAAGGGAGATTCAACAATAGATTGAGGCTAGTGATTTAGCCTAAGGGAACAAATCAGATATGAGCAAGAAGCCAGGGACTAAAGATTGAAGAAAATATTTACAAGTTTTAATAAATAAAAAGTAAAAAACCAAGAGTAGTAAACACATCCTTAAATTCAGTCAAAGATTTATGAATAAGGTCTTGTTGATATGTGAACTCCATTAGGGGTCGATAATCTCATCACCAGAGATATTCATCCTCCATATCTTCTTTTTTAAGTTTTTTGTTTTATTTTATTTTATTTTTATTTAGAGAGAGAGAGAGAGAGAGAGAGGAGGAGGAAGGCAGAGAAAGAGGGAGAGAGAAAATCCCAAGCAGGCTCTGCTCTATCAGCATGCAGCCCGACCCATCAGCATGAAGACCCATGTGGAGATGGAATCTACAAACCATGAGATCATGACCTGAGCTGAAATCAAGAGACTGCTACCGAACCAACTGAGCCACCAAACACCTCCATCCTCCATATCTTAAAGGTACAATACTGTAAACCCAATTTTGACACTGTTCATAACATTGAATAAATAAGCTAAATACCTCCAGAATAAGTATCTTAAAAGGCATATGTAACACATTTCTTAGGATATTTTCAGTCACTAAAGTAAGTTTTAGGCAGTGATTCTAACTCTCAACATGTAAAATTTTTACCCCAGTTATAGGATAACTCACCGAGGAGAGGCAAGAAATAGTTCAGAGACATTATGACTTTACCACCTGGTCATATTTTGACACTTTGGACTAGAGATATTTACTCCAGAAAAATAAAATTAGCATTTTTGAAAACCTCAACCTGACTGTTGGCTTTTTTACAAGTGCCTTATTGACCTACAGTTGGAGTTAATTAAAACGTCTAACTAGGGTGCTTCCTAAAACAGAACCAGCATGATCTATTCCAAAAAAATTTGGCAATTTCTTAATTGCTTTGGGACTCAAAGACTGATTTCTAACACAAGGATGTTGTACTCGTACTAAATTTGGCTACGGGTCATGAGAAGGGGACTCTACATAAGTGTGCTGAGATTTATTTCCATAATTATGTCAGTTGAATTGGACCCGAGATGGTTCAGAAAATTGAGTCCCCCGATGGTGTGGAGTAATTTTAGTTCCCATAAGGAAACTCTTTTGATCATTCTAGGAATTACTAAAACTGGGAACCTGGCCAAATTTGATTCCTTTGGCCAATTCTGATGTCCGTACAGTGTATCCATTCGGTAAACCAAAGCAAGGTAGTGTGATGTCCTGGAAGGAACAGGGGAGACAGATGATCATAAGTATCTTTTCTCTCTTCCTCTCAGTAGCTATTAGACCTTTGGCAAGTTACTCAGCAGCAGCCCCAGTCTGCACCTGTGTGCAATGGCGCTAACACCGTTAGCCTAGAAAGTGTGTACAATGGGGCAGACACGGGGCATGTAATTGGCCCTCCGTAAGCTGGAGGCAAAATCCAAGCAAACCTATTGGAGCAGCAGGTCTCCTCCTTGGCTGTGCATTCGAGTGGCTTGTGGGGAGCACGGGGAGCACACCTCTGCCTTGGTTCTACCTCAGGCCAATGATAAACTAAGGCCATTATATGGCTCCTGGCATCCGTAACCTTAGAAAAGCATACTACACTAGCCTTTCCAAAGAGGACTAGGTATTTCTAACGTGCAGCCATGATCTACCTTGGGAAAGAATTTCATCTAGAACGTAAAGGGACCACACGGATCATCCCCCCTGGTAGCTGCCAAATGCCAGTCTGTAGACTTCTGCATCAGAATCCCTTGGGAAGCACACTAAACATACACACTCTCTCACCTCATTTCAGTTACTAAATCAGAGTCCCCATGGGTTTGCCTCAGAACATGTACTCTTAACAAGATCCCCAAGTAATTCCGCTCAGTCATAGTTAAAAACTACCCATACAAGATGAGTTTTCCTGCCATTCAGACCTTACAAATGAGAAAGTGGAGGCCCAGGGAACCGAAACGACGTGTTCAAGGTCGCCCAACAGTTCATGGCACAGTCATAAAACTCTAATTCTCCACACCCTGCGTCTAGTTCTATTGCTAATTCGCTGTTTTTGCTGCTATGTTGATCTGGATTCAAACACAGGACTGTGAAATCACTCTTGAAATCACTTAATATGATGCCTGCCAGTAAGTCCAATTGCTGAAAACAAAAGGGAGTCCTCAGTATTCCCTCAAGTTTAAAATTTTCAAAGGAAATAATATCGTTTTAGAATCACATATGGCAAATTAACACATTCTTCTGCATCGCAGCCTTCAACTGAACTGGGTCTGTGAGAAAAAATATGAAAAGACAGAATCACATTACTTGGTCCTACTGTGCTTTGCTGAACAATAATTCTCTGTAATATCTGGATTTGCCAGGTGCAGGGTTAAGATTACAATAAAGGCAGTCGTGGGTCCTCTTTCAGTGATCAAAACAAAGACTTTTGTTTCTTTGAGATCAGCCCGTCATACCCTCCAGCCAGCTCCGTGAGGGAGATTGACAGACTACATCATCCAGACACACTGTTCAAGAGATAACCTAACAGTATATATCTGATCGTCTGCAGACAAAGGGAACCGCGTGCGATTGTTCACACTATTGTGACTTGCATGCACCTCACATAGCAAAGTGCTCTGGAGACAGACACTGTAACGCGCAAAAATCAGGATGAGTAAGATCAGGAGTAACTACTGGCTGAGGTATAGGGGTAGAAAAGACTAGGAACTTTTATGTTTATATGTTATTTTACGTTATATCATCTGCTGATGAGTATTACTTTGGGATGGGATAGGCTGGCCAGTCCTAACTCGCATCACCTTCCGAAGAAATTGGAAGCTCATTTAGAGAAGATTTTTCAAACTACATGGCTCTTTTCATCTCGAAGATTTGCATTCCTCTGGGCTTTCCTTCTCTCCTACGGCATTGAATAAAAAGAAATGCTTTGATTGGTAGGCATATGTATGTGAATGTAATAGGACAGAAAATAATGATGAGTTTAACTGAGCCTTTTCTTTTTTAATGTGTATTTATTTATTTATTTTTGAAAGAGAAAGGGAACAAGAAGGAGAAAGCAGAGAGAGAGAGGGAGACAGAGAAACCCAAGCAAGCTCCACACTGTCAACACAGAGCCCCACGTGGGGCTTGAACCCACGGACCGTGAGATCATGACCTGAGCCGAAATCAAGAGTCAGACACTCAACCAACTGAGCCACCCAGGCACCCCTAACCGAACTTTTTAAAGATATTTCCCTAGGGTCTTTGGGATTTGAGAGCAGTGTCCAATCCTAGTTGGACAGTAAGTGTCTGAATAGTGTATTTCTGTTGAAACGTCAAGTGACCGGAAGTTTCTTTTATGTCCCTGCAAGAAGAGAACCTATTATGAAGCCAACGTGAAGAAGGAAGCCTGGCCGAGGGCAACCCGATTCTAGCGATACAATATCATATTGCCTTGTGCCCTAAATTTAATAAGACACCCTCGGAGTCAAAGACGTTTTCAATATTTATGACTTTTAGGTAGTCACTAAAGGATGCATTTGTGTCATTTGCCTTAGATGTTGTCATCGTCGTCATTAACATCATCACCACAGCAGCAGTAATCATAATAGTAATAGTAACTATAAAGGGAAATTGAAAACAACCTCTCAGAGGCTATAGAACTCATAAGCACCGAGACTGAGAACTTTAATAAATAACAAAACCCAAAGCTTGTGGAGGTCTGATCAGTAAGTATCTTTACAAGTTGCCAAGAAAAGAGTGAGTAAAGCAGCAAATGGCTGAAGATGAGGAAATTTTCTTTAAATCTGTTCTTTGTCTGACAATTTTGAGACTGTAAATGCAGACTATATAAGTGGTTGAGATCTGTTTATAGAAATAGGAAAACAGATACATTAGATGAGACTTGAAAGTAATTCTATATACATCTTATTACTGTGGTCTGGCCAAGAATTTATCATTGCAAAAGGAAAAAACCTGGATGTTTTACAGGATCTGTTTTTAGATGTAAAAGAAATCACCTTAGAAAAGCAACAGGGTAGTAAGTATAGTATCTACAAGTACAAGGCCAATAAAGCATCTTTTAATCTAGGACAAGGGTATTTTAATACCTGTTTACCACACTTTGTCTCAATCTTTCGTCATTCTGTATTGATTCCTATTGTACTTTACTTACCAGATGAAAGCCATCATATGTATTCCCAAAGGTTCCTTTTAGGTGGTTCATATCCAGTCCAACATCAAATGAACTCTTGTAATGTTCTGTCTTTTCCATTATTACTGATAAACAGCATGTACGTAGCCTTAGATATTTAAATCTGAATTAATTGGGCACTAATATTCTCCAGAATTATATCTTTCCAGAAATTAGGCCACAGGGTACTTCTGTGTTCATAAACTAATCATATATCCATATTAAGGGGACCTGTATCGTTGAAGCAACCTAGGATTCAAATGAGAACCTTGCTTGGGATCCTAATTCTGACACTTCCCGGATGTCGGACTTCTCGTGCTCACTTTTTTGCCTTGAACTTTAGTTTAGTTTTCAACTGAAATGGGAATTCTACCACGAACACACAAACCCATGGTTAGTGAGCCACGATTATGCACCAAACACCAAGCTAAACCCAGGGGTGCATTAAAGAGCAGAAGCTAGGACCTCTGCTTGCACAGAATCAGGATTCGAAGAAGGTTTAAACAACCAAATAAACAATATGAGGAAAGCAGAGAATGTCACATGGGAGCTTAGGGCAGAGGCTAGTGACCTAGTCTATGGAGGAAGAGGAGTATTTACACAAAATGTACATATTAAAGCTGAGACTTCCAAGGATGAAAAAAAGATAATCGGGAGATTGGAAGTCTGACTAGGAGATAATATCTCAACCCAGGAAATACAAGTGTGGGAGCTTGGAGGTAAAAGGAGCGACAATATTCATTTTAGTTGCTATAGAGATTTTTTTTTTTTTTAAAGTTGGGACTGTATTGGGATGAAGAGAAATATCTTTCTTTTACAGTTCTTATGAGGATTAGATTTAATGTATAAAAATATCTACTATAGGGGCGCCTGGGTGGCGCAGTCGGTTAAGTGTCCGACTTCAGCCAGGTCACGATCTCGCGGTCTGTGAGTTCGAGCCCCGCGTCAGGCTCTGGGCTGATGGCTCGGAGCCTGGAGCCTGTTTCCGATTCTGTGTCTCCTTCTCTCTCTGCCCCTCCCCCGTTCATGCTCTGTCTCTCTCTGTCCCAAAAATGAATAAACCTTGAAAAAAAAATCTACTATATAATAAGAACTCATTACGAATTAATTAATATGATTATTATACAATTTATTGCCATGAAATTAAGACTTAAACTAGAATTTCTAATATGATTTTGGAAAATCTATGTAACTAATAACCACTTAAACCCACTTTAATTTAGTACCATGACTGTAAACCAACATAAATCTACTTAATATCCTTTATCTATATTTAATTAAAATAACAACGTAAGCTCATTTCCAACTTGGACTCACATTCCTCAAAAAAAAATAGATGAATGATTTAAAAGCCTATGTAAAACTGGGGCGCCTGGGTGGGTCAGTCGGTTAAGCATCCGACTTCCAGCTCAGGTCATGATCTCACAGTTCTTGAGTTCGAGTCCCGCGTCAGGCTCTGTGCTGACAGCTCAGACCCTGGGGCCTGCTTCAGATTCTGTGTCTCCCTTTGTCTCTGTCCGTCCCCTGCTCTTGTTCTGTCTTTCTCTCTCTCAAAAATAAATAAACATTAAAAAATTAAAAAAAAAAAACTACATAAAACTGGATAATCCAATCGCTCATTTTACTAATACGTGAATAAAGTAATTGTTTTTGTGAATTTGTTAGAATAAATGTCATGATTTCCATTTCCATGCAAAGAGTGATTAGAGCTGTCAATCAAGGCCACTTAAGCAAACAAGCAAATGAACAAATATGCAATTGCCACTGGAACTGAATTCTGAAGATTTTAAGTGCCTGTTGTGAAAAAGCCAATGTACATGAACGGAACTACAAGGTTCTGCGGCAGACAATTGACTGCACTTTCTAATCCATTTCGGTTTTCGGTTTTCCTGGCGCAGCACACGGGGCACATCTGGAGATTGATTTGCTTATTTTCAAGAAGTGCTTCCACTGTCATTGGAAACAAATTTAACAATTCCCTTTTGCATTGTAACATCTCTTCTGTTTTTCTCTTTCCCGGCCCAACTATTAAAAAACACTCCCCACAGTTCTTCTAACATTGTGGAGGTGTTTATAAAGCTATTAACAATCCTTTCAAATTTCTCCCTCTGAAGTGATTTACTTTTACGCTTCCTTGGAAAAAAAAATGTTTTACATTCAACTTTATTGCCAACAAAGCATCATCAACACTAGCTTAGACTTTTATAATAATTAGAGCCAAGATAACTTAAAATGTTGTTAAATTGAAGAATTTTAAGGAAAAACTGGATTGGGAAGCCAGAATCTCTTTTTAAGTCCAAACCCCAAAGAATATGAGGAAATGTAAGATGCATCTAAGATAAAATTGCTGACAACAGGTGATTTGGCATCTAAAAAATTTTAGGTGCTTTATCCTTACACTGAAAATAGTATAAGAAAAAGAGAGTGATAAATGAAGCGATTTTCTTGTTTGTTATCAGGAAATATTAACGTAATAATCATTGAAAATATCAAAGATAGGCAAAATAATACTTTATAAAAGCTGTATCATAAACATAAGCCAAGTGTGACTTTAAGATATTAACCTACTTTCCAAAACATCAGCAGTAATAATTGTCAACATATCCCAGGGAAGAAAGAAATGGGGCAAAGCTATTTCTATGAGAGCAATACTGATTATAATCGTAACTAATCAGTTCCTCCCTGCATGAAATATGGCTAACAGTAAATAGAAAAATCATTTGATATATAAAACTGTTTTTACTTACCAAAAGTAAATCTAAGCATACATACATATATAGAAAGTGTATATACATATGCAAAATGTAAGCTTAATCATATACGTATGTATATATATATATATATATATATATATGAAATGGAAAATCAGATGATGAAAAAGTAATTTGAGTCAACAGAAATGGTTTTGAGTCACGTGATTATATAAATTTGTTCTTTTCCTTCTTTTCTTTTCTTTTTTTTATTTCTTTTTTTTTTTTTTTTTTTTTTCATGAGACCTTTTCTGAACGTTTTGTTTGGAAATAATCTCAAATTTACTGAAAAATTGCAAAAATAGAAAACAGTCTAAACACTTGGAATTTGCAAGAGCCAGAGGGAGTCAATAGAAAGGAATTTCATAGTAAAGAAATGTAGAGGGAAAAAGTAGGGGGCGGGAGGAATGGGGAAAGAGAGAGAACGAGCATGAGAATGAGAATCAGAAGAGAGAGATCTTGAAAGACATTTCCATAAGTGTGAGGCCCATATTTTTTCTTGAATTAGAAAACCACTAAGTAAATGAAAAAAATAATGTTTTTTCCTTTTCCACTAGGCTTCACTTTTTGAGTTTGGTTGCACCATCTATAAAGGTTTTTGTTTTGTTTTGTTTTTATCTGGATTTGAACACACTTGGAATAGGGACAGTGGATCCCCTCACTGGTTCTCTTACAAAGCTTCTAGCTACAGGAGCCTTGAGTCAATTATTTTATGACAGACCTACCCTCCCTCCCTGAGACTGAAAGCTCCCAGAGCCTTGCTACCGAAACTTCCCATGGGCATTGGCATCTCCTGGGATTTTGCTGGAATGAAGTTATCGGACTCTTTTTTGACAAAGGTAAACCGGAACCTTCTTTGTGACAAGACACTCAAGTGATTCACTTTCAAGCTATGCAAGCACCACTGCGGGAAAAACAGATACTGCTCGTGGAAAACCTGGCACTCCTCTCAGGAAATGTAAATTTTCACTTCATTCTCTACCTCGTGTTTGGTTCTGAGTAGAAAGGTTACCAGAGGTCCAGTCCTAACTGTAAGCTGATTCTCAGGTGCCTGTGTGAGGCCACAGTTGACCACAAGAAGATGAGGGGCTTTACTGAACCTTAAGAACAGTTATTATTTACCACATAATTCAAGCTAGTGATCAGTTTTCTTTTATAGCCTCTTAGCGGGAGTATAATTACACTCTTTGTATCACAAACAAAAGAGATTATGGAAGTTTCTTTTCTTCCTCTTCCGTGGAATCTTTCAGGTTTTTACTTTTATGTTATGTTTCTTTTATGTATGTATGTATGTATGTATGTATGTATCATCTATCTATCTATCTATCTATCTACCTATCTACTGGTTTATTGGCATCTACAACTAGGGGTGCGAGGAAGAATCTGGTAAGAACCGATGAACTGATTAGATACACAGACATGAACACACACACATACATTCCTAATCTAAATTTCATGCACTGGCTATTAAATCACAATTGAATCAATTACTTCTTAAACCTTCCTTTGCATGTTCAACCTTGTCACTTGTATTCTGGTCATATGGATCTACAAAGTTGAAATGCACAATTAGCAAAGCAGAAGTGGATAATATTCCCTTAAGGGGAATGAATTCTCAATTCTTTCCTTCCCTACTTTCTCTGTCAAATATGGCATATTAACCATGTTGTGCTTTTGGGTTCAGTAATCCCAACTGGACAGTGGATTTCTGGGGGCAGAGAGACTGTGCCCTGTACTTTTGTGGATATGTATGCTTTCTATAGCTAGAGTCTTCTTTACAGTGTATAGAACTTGGAAAAATTCATACTACAAGCATTCTGGTTTCTCTAGATGTATACTTCACCACTCCTGATATTTTTATAAATAGTGTACTGAACAGGTGTCAAAGACAGCTTTGAAGACAAACAAAACTAGTTAAAAAAAATTGGGAGGAGGGGCGAATATGAAAAAGCCATCTGTTAGTTTATGGGCCCCTTGCCTTTGTCAATCAGGAGGATGATATTTGTGGTGTAGAACAGATCCAAGCTTAATAGGAAGCAAGATCCACACGTAACTATTTCCTTTCCTTTCTCAAACGCCAGCAATTCAAGATCCTGCAAAACTCAGGTGACAGAACGGCAGACCTGATTTACCATAGTCCAGATTTAACACCTGCTGCCTTGAAATGAATAATTGTGTGCGTTTGTGTGTGTGTGTGTGTGTGTGCATGTGTGTTTTAGCACCTTCAGTTACTTATTTCTGTTTAACATAATGTACCTTAAGACAAAAACATGGACAAAAAGAATTGACCTAAATGTTCAGAATTAATTGTGTATTTATGAAGTAATTCTTAAGTCTCTAAAGAGCAATTCAATATACTCATTTGTACTAAAAGACAGGTAATTTTTCACTTGACGTATTTGTTGGGATATTGCATACTTGTGCGCAGGGGGTACATTTATCATTGAAGACAGTGTGAACGCTAATCCCTGGATTAGTGCAACATGGCACCCTGAAGTTTCCCATGGAGTCAATAAATAGCCTTCTTTTCTCTGAGTTATGAATGAATTGCTAAATAAGAAACAAACTAAATACTCAGTAAGTAGAGAATAAAAATGATCACTGTTCTAACTTGTAAAGGCTGAGACAGAGGATGTCACTTAGGGCAGAGTTGATATTCAAGATATTTAACAGCCACGTGGCCAATGCTTAGACCATTTAAAATGGTAACATCTAAGCAAAACAAAGGCAAGCCGCTTGGAATACCTGTTGAACATCAGCCCTGAATGAGTTGGTCAGGATGACCTTGCTCTCTCCTTCCCCCCAGAAAAGTCAACTAAAGACAAACCACTGGGGGAAGGTTACAAAGCAGCGCCTTCTGACCCAGTTACATCTTGTTTTTTGTAGAATGAGATGGAGAAACAGACAAAATCATCCCCTGGGTGATGAGGACCATGCAGAAATTGGCTCCCATCGCTCAAGGCAGAAGAACCACTGACTTCAACCAGGGAACCAGGTAACAACGCATCCACAAGAGGAATAAAGGCTGAGACACGAGTTTCCAAAGGCTTAAGAAACAGCCTTTCTCAAAAAAGAAGTATCAGGATAGGGGTAAAAATGCTCCTTCTTATAAATATCACATCTTTCATGTTATGAGATATCTGTAACGTGGATAAAATGATAGAAAAACTAGAGGAAACCTAAGACAAAGGCATGGAAGACTGACCCATAACTACACATGTTTAGTTGATTGGGCATAGATTGCAAACGAACAAAGATATTCTTAAAAAATAGGCTGTGAATTCATTACCCCCCACAAAATATGGCAGTTTTACCAATCATTACAATATTTGAAAATTGTCGTATGATATAGACATATAGATAGGAATAGGTTGATAGGTAAAGATGTACGTATACAATTTTATAGCTAACATGTAGAATAGACCGTGTCCATATATAAATAAGCTCTATTTTTGTTTTATATCAACTTTGAAAGATATGGTTGTTATTCCATTTCACAGAGGAGAAATCTAAGACACAGAATAACTCTAATAACGCTGGTTAGCAATGTTGCTTTCCACTGGGGCATGGATAGCAATTCTTAAACCACTATACATGTATTTGGTTATATTCACTATACATGAATTGAAAAATATGTAAATGGCTGAAACGTGGTAAGAGCGACATTTCTCAGTGTCGGAATGGAAGATAACAAGTAAGCCAGAAAGAAGGCTGGAAAGATTGCTATGGCTATGGAGTAGAGTTGGACACATCAGGACAAGTTCATGTTTCGCGTTATATATGAAGAGATGGTTACATATAGACACATTTGTAGATAATGACGCATACACAGGGCAGTACACACACGCATATTTCCTTTCTCTGTCAGCTGAGATCACCCAGATCTTGGTTTGTCATATCATCCTTCCAGAATAAGAATTAAGACTCTTTGGAGATATGACTGATTCCAGGACTGGGGCAAGGGATATAGAAGTCTAGAGTATATTATAGTGCCAAAAAGTAAGGAAGTGCTAAAACAGAGAAAAACAAACAACAAAAAAACACCAGCCCAAGATAGTATCAGTGGGGCGCAGGAGACAAATGAAAGCTTTACTAATGGTCAAAGCTGGAACAATTTGAACAGAAAATGAAGTCTAACTGGATTATAAGCTAGAATATACAATAAATATCTATGCGTCAGCACTGGTACTCTGAAGGAAGAAATTTTTGGTTGAAATTGTGGGAATGACAGATGCGTTGTACTTCTCTTGAATATAACTACAAAGAAAACAAAAATATAATCAGAACTCTCTCTCAGTCTCTTGTCCATACTCCCCTCCCACTCTGTAGACTTTGCATCTTAAACCAGCTTCTTTACAAGGCAGAACTTCAGGCTGCCAGGGTGTTTTCACTTTAATGACTTTTCTTTTTGAAGTAAAAGCCAGGATTATCTACTGGGAGTGAGGTGATGTAAGAAATGTAAGTGAATTAACAAGACCAGTAGTAAAAGAATAGATGCTCCAGGGAAAATAATCTAGACATGGCCAAGGTTAGAAGAAACATGTCTGAATATCACCGAGGGCTGAGCTGAGATTAGAGGCAGTTATTTATAATAAGATGCATTTTGACTGTACTGAGAATATTCGCAATTATGTTCCTGACTCGTTCGACAGTAATACGGAAAGCCTAGGCTTTAAAATGTAGGATTCGCCATATTTGCTCCATTCTGAAGGGCTCTCAGCTGTAAGATGCACCCTCATTTTACCAACTGTTTTTCATTCACTCATCCAACAAATATTCTTGGGCCTCATGGAGTTTATATTCCGTTGAGGTGGGCAGTTGCTAATGAAGTAAGTAATTACGTTAAGCTTCAGGTGATGACAGTTTCTATTGAAAAATGTAAAGTACAAAGAAGTGTAGGAAGTACATAGACCGTGTGTGCGTGTGTGTGTGTGTGTGTGTGTGTGTGTGTGTGTTAGCATTGATGTAAACAGGTTGGAAAATTAGGTTTCATTGAAATGGTAGCTTGTGGGCAAAAACCTAAAGAAGATGAAAGAGAGCAGTCATTCAGATTATCTGGGGAACAACTATCCAGGTACAAAAGAGCAAATAATTCTGTGTAGCCAGAGTGAGGTGAGAAAAGGGTGAATAATGGCAGATGAGCCAGAGAAATTCTAAAGGTTCAGCTATGTAGGGCTTTATGAGCCATCACGAAGATTTGACTTTTACTCTTAATGAGATGAAAAACCATGGGAGGGTTTTGAGCAGAGCAGCAACATAGTCTGACATGTTTTTCAAAGCTCAGTCTAGCTTCTGTATTAAGAACAGATTATAGGAAAGTAAAGAAGGAAGCAGGAATATTTGCTAGAAACCTATTAAAATAAAAGTAGGAAAGAGATATTTGTGGTTTAGTCCAGAGTAGTAGCAGTGAGGGGTTAGAAGGTGCATATTGATACAGTTTGATGGTGATAAAAGAATGCAATTACCTTTGATTTTGGACTAAGCACCTGGTATAGAGATGTTACAAAGTGGAGCGACAGAGAATTGGGATGATTAATTCAATTCAAAATTTTTTGAGATGTCTATTATGTCTTCCCAGTAGAGATGTTGAGTGCACTCTTGCGTATTTGAGCCTGAGGTTTAAAGGAGAAAGCCAGTTAGAACAGAATAATTTAGAAGTTGTTGACATATTAATTAAAACTATCGGATTGGAGAAGATAAAGAACAGACTAAGTTGGGGGGGAGGGTTGAAGTAATGGGACATCCCAATGTTTAGTGGATAGGGATAAAGGAAGAACAAGCAAAAAACACTTGGCAGGATCAGTAAAGGTAGGAGCAAAATCAGCAGAGTGCGGCATTTTGGACCAAGGTAAGAGTTTCCAAGAGGACTAATGGATTAATGGCTTCAAATGCTACTAACAGATCACTTCATGTGATGACTCAGAATGCACCCTTTGATTTTGTAAGATGTAAGTCATAAGATCTTTTAGTGACAAGTTTGGTAAAATGGTAGGATAAAATGGAGAAAATGTTGGCTATAAATGGATCAAAGAGAAAGTGGAAGGAGAGCAATTAGACACAGTCCACCCTTCTGGAAGTTTGGCAGTGAATAAGGGTGGAAAAGTGGGGAAGTTTCTCAAGGAAGATGTGGGGAGCAAAAGAGGTCTTTTCAAGACCAGAAAGTTTTTTGGAGCTGAAGATAATGATTCAGTTGCCCCGAGAAAATGTGATTATGTAGGAGATAATGGGGAGAATTTCTGGACTTTTATGCTTGGAAAAGCGGGAAGGAGTAGTATCTAATGTACAAGCCTAACTGTCCACAGTGGCAGAAAATGCATCTAGATGAACAGGGTTGAGGATCGAATTCACGGAGAGGGAGCCTCATGGGTGGTATGGCGACCTCAGGAGCCTATAGAAGTTCTCTTCTGATTGAGCCTATTGTCTCAGTGAAGCAGGAAACAGTCACATGGGAGAATAAGTTTCGGTGAGGAAGAGTTAGAGGTTTGAAGAGAGAAGAAAATATACAAAATCACCATCCAAGAGACTGAAGAATGAATGGATTTAAGAAAAAGTGGAGAGAACGATGCAAACTCTGGTTGCTTTGGAAAATAAAAAGAAAATCTCTCTCATATTACATGTGCTCCTCAAACATGAAATTGTGGAGTCGAGCGAAAAAAGGACTCAGCATCGAGTGAATATAGCAATGCATACTCTTAAATATTCAAACTTCTCTATTTTGCATCCTTTTCATCTCATGGAGGCTACACTACACTCTTCAATCAGCAGCTTGATGGAAGCACATAAATCAGGCTCTGAAAAGCCTTGACTTCAAGTTTGCTACTGCACTTCGGAGGGCCCTGTCGCATTCTTGTAACTTGATAGTATTGTTTTCTTGATTAGTTCATATTTGCAATTTAAACGTGGATCCAAGAGTTTACAAAAGCGCTGCGTTCCAAAAGGGTGAGTTGCTATTGATTCCAATTTGTGCCAGAGGGATCTTAGCTACACAGAAGTGAACAGTGGCATTTTAGTGAG
The DNA here is from genome assembly GCF_007474595.2 of Lynx canadensis. Lineage (NCBI taxonomy): Eukaryota > Metazoa > Chordata > Mammalia > Carnivora > Felidae > Lynx > Lynx canadensis. The sequence continues at coordinate 9,886,452 of NC_044314.2, read as the reverse complement.
GGTCATAGTGAAGCCCAGTGATTACGGGATCACCTGGCAGATGGACAATGACAACGTTAAGGCACGATTGATGCAGACTAATACACGTCACAAGCAAATTATTACAGCTCCAAGAAAAAGTATGTAACACACAAAGAGAGAGGGTTGGACTTGATGCCTTTTTGCATTCTTCCTCCTAATGCTAAGATTTCAGAAAAAAATATTTTAGGTTCTATATGTAATTGTAATATTTTAAAATCATTGCCAATTGTTCTGAAAGGGATATGTTCTTAAAGTCATTTTAAAATATCTTTACAAATAGTTATGTGAATTTATCATAAGATTTGTTTTCCTGGACATTTTTGATATTATTTTAGCAATTTTGTATATTTTCTGCTTAAATAGAGACGCATATCCATGACTTACCTATGTTTTCTGATTGTGCAATATATTTATCATAAGTTATTTTTAATTTGTGTTAATAGTCTTTGGGAAATTGCAATAAATTGATCTTACATCTTTTAACATTTAATACCCAAATACATAATAAAATAAAAAAAAATTAAATATACACATCTTAGTTCATTTGGGTTGCTATAACAAAAATGCTTTAGAGTGGGTGGTGGTCTATGGCGTGTATTTTTCACACTTTTGGAGACTGCGAAATCCAAGATCAAATTGGCTAATCTGGTCTGGTGAAGGTCTGCTTCTAGCTTCACAGATGGCCCTCTTCTCACTGTGTTCTCACATGATGAAAATTTGAGAGATTCTCTGAGGCCGCTTTCATAAGAGCATGAATCCCATTCATGAAGAGTACATCATCATAACCTGATCATCTCTCAACACCCCACCTCCTGCTACCATCACATTGGGAGAGGGGGTATAAATGTTGAGTCCATAACAATGTATATGCATATTGAAATACATATATACATATATTTTTCCTCAAACACATATATATTCATTATGTATATATGTATTATATATATATGTGCATGTGTATATATGTGTATATTACACATCATACATGCATACATATACAGTACATATAATATAGTATATGTATGTGTATATATAAACATATATAGTCGGCATATTACAAATATAAATATGCTAGTTTCAATAAACCTATTAATTACAAACTAAATTTTTTTTGGAGAAGCATAAACTTAATCTTACTTCCCATTTTCTTAGGGTTTCAAACACGTCCTAAGTCTGCTCAAGCACCGCCTCTGCATGGCAAGTTCAGAGGCGGTAGACGTCTGGCATCGGGACCCGCCAGTCATCTGCTCCCCCAACATCTTGTTAAGACTGCTCCATCAACACTCCACAGGGACCCCTGCAAACTCTTTTCATGCCCCCAGTGCAGGTTAACCTCTGGGGTGGTGGCTCTCTCTGTCACTCTGTGCCACTTTTGTGCACACACAGGTTATCTGGCTTCTTCTGGGCCATGGAGGTAGAGGAAATTCAGTGTAGCTGTAGACGGTCCTGTCTACCTACGTACAGTATGAAGTTTTTTCCTCTGAAATCGTTCTACCAGAAGGGACTTCTGCCTGCCTTTCTCCTTTCCTTCCTTCCTTCTGTCCTTCCTTCCTTCCTTCCTGCCTTCCTTCCTTCCTCCCTTCCTTCCTCTCTCCCTTCCTTCCTTCCTTCCTCCCTTTCTTCCTTCCTCCCTTCCTTCCTCTCTTCCTTCTTCCCTTCCTTCCTTCCTCCCTCCCTTCCTTCCTTCCTTCCTTCCTTCCTTCCTTCCTTCTTCCCTTCCTCCCTTTCTTTCTTTCCTTTCTTTCCCTTCCTTCCTTCCTTCCTTCCTTCCTTCCTTCCTTCCTCTTATTTTTAAATCTCTCGGGCAACATGAAATGTGTACTATTTAGACGTTTCTTTTAAAATAACAATTAGAAATATTGGCATCAAATCTGTAGAGAAAATATCACCCTATAGTATGGAATTTATTGTCAGTTTAATTCCTATTTTCCTGTTATATGCCAATCATGTATGTGTGCACATGTGTGTGCGTGTGTGTGTGTGAAGGAGATAGAGGAAGAGAAAGTATACAAGTGAACAAGCACTGGTAACTGTGGTTGTGACTTGTTTGCTTGTATAAGATGTAAATCTTGAGGGTTTGTTGTTAAGGGAAGATTCCAAACCTAATGATGATCTATTTTAAAATTTGAGATCTAACCCAACACCCAGTAATAATGCAAAGTAATCAAATGGCATTCAAGAATTGAAACTTTTATAATTTACCTTTTATCTTTCATAATTTATCTTTTTATGATTTATCTTTTATCACAGTTATATACGCATGTATGTTTTAAAATATTTATTTATTTTTGAGAGAGAGAAAGAGAGAGAGAGAGAACAAGTAGGGAGAGGGGCAGAGAGGCGGAGAGAGAGAATCCCAGGCAGGATCCGCCTATCAACGTAGAGCCCAATGTGGGTCTGGAACCCACAAACTGACATCATGAGCTGCACCAAAACAAAGAGTCAGACACTTAACTGACTGAGCCACCTGGGTGCCCCGTATATGTATGTATTTTAAAGAGTTAGACAAGTATGGGTTTTTGTTATACTTTTTCATATTAAAAAAAACATTTTCCCTGTGCCTCTCTTCTCATATATTTTATCATTTTTCTGACATATTTTTAAAATAGCAAGCTTGTATTAAAATATTTTAATTTCCCACTTTGAGGCAGTGCCTATTAAGTAGTTTGAAAGATGAGGACGACCCCTCCTTCACTACACACCCCTCCCATGCTCATTACACATGCCTGTTCATTCCCACATGTCCCACATTTTCCTGTATTGTACATTCAGAGCTGTTGGCCAAAATATTTAATCACAGGTGAAGCCCTCCTCTGACCAATCAGAGTGGACACAGCCTGGAACAGATGAGTTGATGAATCAATGTATATTACAACCATCGTCTCTCATTCTATCTTAAATGTTGTTTACCAGTATTCAGTGTTTATATTAATATGATTATGCAAATACTATTTTGTTGAACCATAAAGCAATCATTGATTGCTTTTTTTATCCTGCACAAGTATTTTGACTGAAACTAATTACTGTATTTTGATGGTTGTAGTATGTTTGCATGTTTAGTTTTCTTATTTATTGCTAGTTCAGGACCAATTTATTTTCACTTGTGAAAATATTTTAATTTGCTCACATAAATGAAACATTCTATTTCTTTTTTTATAAGAAAGCTTTCCCAGGTCCTTCTTGTGTACTTATTGGTTTGTTGGACCACTTCGGCTGGGAATAATTTGCTGCTAGTTTTCCGTCTTGGAAGACAGAAATATAGAAGTTTCTGTACTTGGAATATTGAATCTATTGTGATCCTTTAAACTTTTCATTAATTTTTTTTTTCTTTCCCTCCCTGAGGAAGCTTGCAAATTCTTTCCACTGCTCACAGTATTCTGAAATTGTATAATGTGATATGGTTCTATTTTCATCCATTGGGCTGAATGCTTAGAAATCCTTTGTAGAGGAGACGCTTAAGACACCAGGCCCTGTTCCCAGCAGAGAAGGCTTCAGCCATGGGCTTGGTATATTCTGAGAGAAAATATCCCATCACTTCTCATCAGTGACTCGTATACATCAAAGCCACCCACCATTCTGATAAACTGAGAATCATGTTATCATGGTGATTATTAGCTGTAGCAAAACCAGTTATAAATCTCAATATTTGTGTAGAACAGACCAGAATGATAAGGCAAACGAGAAACAGAAAATCATTGGTGAGGTTTGCAAGGAGCCACTGATAGGCAGGCTATTGACCCCAGAAGGATTACTTGCTGAACATGCAAGGATGTCCTAGGGTCATTCAGTCTTGTGTCTTGAACTTGACTTATTCTGGGAAGACTGATTTACACGATTCTCCGCAGGTGGTTGGAGAGTATGAAAGAGAATGACCTGAGTGCATGTAGCCAAAGGACTCCTTTCTTGTATAAGAATAACCAGAAAGCTTAATTAATAATAAGTCTCCTAGCAGAACAAGGTCTGAGACAAGAACGCATTACTTTGATAAATACTAAAATGTGGAAAAGTCTACATTTTCCATACCATTGGCACAAGTCAAGATGAAGAGAGCGCAGTGAATCTCCCGCCCAGGTGAGGACAGATTGCCTTCAGGAGGCACATCCTTCGGCTCAGGCGTTGCTGAGTGTTCCTGATGGGTAGCCGGAGTCTCACCCCTTTAGGGAAGAAGTGAGATTTGTTACCAGGATTTCACATACTTCAGAGTCTGGGAGGGTCCAAGATCTAAGCCTCCAGAGAACAGAGTGAGGAACCACGTCCAATGTCAGAGCACACATCAGCTCTCTTCGTGCTGCTGTGACCAAACGGCACAGTCCCAGGAGCGGGCCCTGTGCACTCGCCAGTGGGAGGAGCTTGGTGCTCCTGTGAGAACTGCCCTCCTTTGAGCCCCTGGAAGGAGCCACTACTACCCCCACCGGGCTTCCCCTGGCCAGAGTGGGTACTGCACCATTCCTCCTTCTCACCTGCTGGCTGCCTTGAAGGTGGGGGTCTGCAAACAGGAGGGGGGGCACAGAAGCCGGGTGACCGAAAATAAAACCTTTGCCTACCCAAGTGCAAGAGTTTTGACTGTGATCATTAATGTTTCATCAATTCAAATGTCTACAGTTAGCAATGTCTGAGGGATTCATTAACTGAGGAATCTTTAAAAGCTATAAAGGGTTTGTTGAAAATGACTAAGCCCACAGTGCGTATTAAGCCATTTATATTTTAGTAAGTGCTCGACGTAAACATGACTATAAACAACAAACGGTGTGCAACATATGGAACAGATTGAATAGGAATACCCAATTCATTCTCACAGAAGCCATTCTCTAATATTATACAATATCACCACGCCTGCCTGCCTAGAGAAATCCCAGGCTTACAAGTTTTAAACATGCGGCAATCGGTACAGAGAATAGGGTTTCTTAGGAAATCTTTTTCAAAATGGGGGAAATAATATCGGTTTTTGTTTTTTTTTCTTTAGAGAGATAGAACGAAGAGAGGCAGGGAGAGAGAGAATCGTAGGCAGGCTCCACGCTCAACTGGAGAGCCCGATGAAGAGCTAAGTCTTGGGATCCTGAGCTCATGACCTGAGCTGAAATCGAGAGTCGGACGCTTCACCCACTGAGCCACCCCAGCACCCCTTATTTTTTAAATATCTGGAAAAACTGATGTCCCTCTTTCCCTGTAATTAGGGACAAAAAAATACCAATTCACGTGAAAGACATTATCCGCATATTAGAGGAAGTTAGCTCAAGTGGTTTATATGACTTTATTCAAAAAAAAATCTGAGGGAAAACATAATTTGTTTTATAAGCATTTATTCAACAAACAAAAACATGATAATTTCCAAAACTGTCCCAGTGAAATTAACTACAGGAAAAAGATGAACCAGGTTATTTAATTTTAGTTTTCCAGGCATTGCTGTATTACTAGCACTAATAATTTGCGTTAATTGCTCACAAATCTAAAATCATCATGTGCCAACCTATTGTATGTCTACCATGTGCCAAACACTGTTCATAGTATCTTCTAAGTGTTAGCTCATTCTCACAACAGGTGCGTGAGATAGGTGCTATTATTCCCATTGTTTATAAATTTGGAAATTGCCACCGAGTCTTTAAGTAACTGGCTAGCAAGTTGTCCAGCTGGAGCTTACACCCGAGCAATTCTGTCTCCAGAGCTCATGTTTTTGCCTCCGTACCAAAGTGCTGAATTTATGCCGCAAGGTTGCAATTTGCCATACTGGTTTACACGTCAGCGTTTTATAAGTCTGAAATGTGTGTGTCCACAATCTCAGGGTCAGAGCACATCAGTATGGGATAACCATTGGGTTTTTGAGATTTGTGGTAGGTTACCTTCTTCTGGGAATCAAGAGAATCCACTGGAAAGCAGAAATCAAAGCCAAATTGGTAGAATCCCATATCAGCACTATTGGTGTTCAGTGACTCAGTTCTCATGTGGCAGCAAGAGTCAACACACTGGGGGTAGGACATGTAAGGAAGCCCAATCAGATGTCCCCACCTCCTCCTCCTCCTCCTTCTTCTCTTCTACTTCTTCTTCTTCTTCTCCTTCTCCTTCTTCTTTTCTTCTCCTCCTCCTCCTCCTCCTTCTTCTTCTTCCTCTTCTTCTTCTTCTTCTCCTTCTTCTTCTTTTTTAAATTTTTTTTAATGTTTGTTTTTGACACAGAGAGAGAGAGACAGAGCATGAGTGGGGGAGGGGCAGAGAGAGAGAGGGAGACATAGACTCTGAAGCAGGCTCCAGGCTCTGAGCTGTCAGCACAGAGCCCAACGCGAGGCTGGAACTCACAGATGCGAGATCGTCACCTGAGCCAAAGTCGGACCGACTGAGCCGCCCAGGCGCCCCAAACGTCCCCACCTTCTTGACTGCAATCGTTTCTTCCTGCTACACTCAAATGCAGCGATCTTCGGTCTGTCTTCTCTTTTAAACAGGACAGACATTGAATAACGTTTGGACATAGCTATAGTTTAAACACAGTACTATTCACACTTACACAATCTCCTTTGATCTGAGCCTGTGTTCTTTTTCTTTCTCATCTTACCTGTTAACATATGGTTACTTCCAAGATAGCTTTTATGTTCCTATAACCTGGATAGTACAGGATCCTTTGCAATGTTGTGATGAATTTAGCAAGGCGTTTGAACTATTGAAACGTCTCAGTGTTTCCCTGTTAAACTGTAGCCCTTATGTTTTGAGGAAAACTGGTAGACCTCGGGTTATCATAGGTCTTTTTATATAATGACCTCCTTAATTCTCTTGGGAGACTTATGTTTTCTTTTCTCTCTCTAAATACTTATCACACAACGTTATAACTTCTTTTAATATTTAAATTTGTACTACAGAATAATGATCTATAAAATTAGAAAGGAAAGGGGATTTTCCATATAGAATATCACAAGCATAATGATATGGCTTATAATTGCAAATTAAGTCTGCGAGGCATTTTGCCAGAATAGACAAAATCTGAGCTTATTTACATAGATTTAATTTGAGATTTGTTTCAAAATGGTTATTATTTAACTTCTCTTACTTTCCATTATATTTCTCATCATAGCCATATTTTCAAATGTAAGGTACACATTTCTAAATCATTAAATTGTTCTGCAAAATAGTAGAGTTTATTCAAACATGAGTTTTGTTTATGTTTTTAAATTTTTTCATGTTTATTTATTTTGAGAGAGAAAGAGAGCAGAGGAGGGGCAGAGAGAGAGGGAGAGAGACAGAATCCCAAGCGGGCTCACGGACCATGAGATCATGACCTGTACCGAAATCAAGAGCCAGATGCTTAACTGACTGAACCACCCAGGTGGCTCCAAACAGGAGTTTTAAATTGTGGGGCGCCTGGATGGCGCAGTCGGTTAAGCGTCCGACTTCAGCCAGGTCACGATCTCGCGGTCCGTGAGTTCGAGCCCCGCGTCGGGCTCTGGGCTGACGGCTCAGAGCCTGGAGCCTGTTTCCGATTCTGTGTCTCCCTCTCTCTCTGCCCCTCCCCTGTTCATGCTCTGTCTCTCTCTGTCCCAAAAATAAATAAACGTTTAAAAAAAATAAATAAATAAATTGCTTCACCAAGGTCCTTTCTTTACCTGTTAGGTGTAAGGCTGGATTGCCTTCCCACTAGAGAATCTTTAGAATAAGAGTTCCTTCCTGGGTTTCTTCTCTCTCTCCTTCTCTCCCTCTCACTTTTTCTCTCCCCGCTGTGTGTGTGTGTGTGTGTGTGTGTGTGTGTGTGTGTGTAGCTGCTATAGAAGGGAGCTGGAAGTCAGAAAAATTGTCATTACCACTGTTGTCTCCAATTTCTTTACTGACAAATTTTCTGTCATGATTCCGTTCAGTACATATGTACTGAGAAACTACTACGTCTAAAACACTATGTTAAATAACACAGGGTGTGATGGGCTGAATCTCTCCCTAAAATCCATGTGTTGAAGCCCTAACACCCAGTGTGGTGGTATTTAGAGATGGGCCTTAGGGAGGTAATTAGATTTAGGTGAGGACATGAGGGTGGGGATTTCATGATGAGAAAAATAAAATAAGGGGCGGCTGGGTGGCTCAGTCGGTTAAGCGTCCAACTTCGGCTCAGGTCATGATCTCACGGTTCATGAGTTCAAACCCCACATCGGGCTTTGTGCTGACAGCTGAGAGCCTGGAGCCTGCTTCGGATTCTGTGTCTCCCCCTGTCTCTGCTCCTCCCCCACTCACACTCTGTTTCTCTCTCAAAAATAAATAAACATTAAAAAAGAAAATAAAATAAAAAGATACAAGAGAGACCTTGCTCCCTAATATCCCCATCTTCCAGCTTTACTTCTTACTAACCTGTGTTATTGAAGTGAAGGCTAAGGTTTGATGAGAGATCCTAAGTAAAATATATTAAAGGATAAATATTCATATCTGACTCATTTACACTCTTCAAATAGCAGGCATATCACGGTTCCACATCATTGTTGAGAGATACATGTTCCTTCTGTTTTCATTCTGTCTTTTCTTTTGGTCATTACTGCCCCTCACATGGATTAATAAGAAGAAAGAGAAGATCTAAGTCAAAATGTTTCTTAAAAAAAGTAAAGCTTGGGAGAAATCACACGCATTACTCCCAGTGATATTTCAGTGCAAATAGCCACATATAGTTTCCAGGGTGATTAGAAAAGGTAGCCTGTAGCTAGGCAGCCGTGTGTGCAAAAAGAAGGTGGGAGATGGGTGTAGTGAGTAATCCAGAAACTTCTGCTACCAGGTCTCTGCTTAAATTAACTTTTTGGCTGAGTCCTTCTCTGGCCATCCTATTAAAACGTAGCCTTGTCTTCCACTCTCTCAGTTTACTCTCTCAATTGTTTGCTTGTTTGCCTACTTCTATAAGAATCTAAGTTTTGTGAAGGCAGTGATTTTGTGATTCCTAAATCTCCTGCAACAGCACCTACAATGAACAGGAGTAAGTAATCAGGAAAGATAAATAATTTTAAAATAAACAACAAAAAAATCTAAGTATTGCCTCAAAACAAAAACAAAGTTCAATGGTCCAACATTTTATATATTTTTCTATTCATAATCGAACATTTTTATTGGAAAATAGTCAACAGTTTAAAAAAATTGACATTTAGGGGTGCCTGGGTGGCTCGGTTGGTTAACCATCCAGCTTCAGCTCAGGTCATGATATCACGCTTTGTGCGTTCAAGCCCTGCGTCAGGCTCTGTGCTGACAGCTCAGAGCCTAGAGCCTTCTTCAGATTCTGTGTCTCCCTCTCTCTCTGCCCCTCCCCTGCTCATGCTCTGTCTCTCTCTCTCTCTCTCTCAAAAAGTAAATAAACGTTAAAAAATTTGAGATTTAATGAAGTCGAAAGTACACGAATTACAAACCTAACAAAGATAGCACAAATTATACAATAGATTATTTAACAGCGAACACCCATTAGGTAGGCACACTCCTTAAAGACTCCGAGAAAACAAATTATCAAGTGGGAATGAAGGCGCTTGGACCATCTCCACATTCCCAGGAACGCGGGATGTGAGTCACTGCCAAGTGTGCAGATGGCGTCTGACTGATGAGTAAGGAATGTATGAACCAGGGTAAGTTTGAAAAACTGTGGGGGACAAAATGGATTTTCTAGTAGCATGAATTCTGTATTATATAATTTTGTTAAATCATGGATACTGGTTCCCGGGGTCTTTTTTGAGGTAATACAATTTGATTCACTCTAACTTACCTTCGGATCTGGCCTGAATACCCAGACTGACTGCCCACCTTCTGAAAAAAGGGGAGCAGCTTATGAATTCGTGCCAAGTGAATTTGATTATCTCTGAGTCAGTTCAAACAAGATTTTGGATATCACTTTAATATATAATTCAGAGTACTTATCCGTGTTTGAACTATGTCATTCATTTAGGAGCACTTTCTATTGTAGTTAGAATTCATTTGGCTATTAGCCTTCTTTTTAGTGGTGTAGGTATTTTTGGTCTGAGAATTTTAACATCCTTACCTTACAGGGACAGCCTTTGTCTTTTACAGTATACTATTTTAAGTGCAAAGAGTAAGTATCAGTGAACAAATGCCTTTTAAATTAATCTTCTGATCAAAATTAAATGAATATGTTATAAACCGTGAGTGGCAGAAACAAATTAAAAATAATATCAATATTTACTTTCAGATAGAGGCAATTTATTACATCTACACTCTTAAAAGATTTTGAGCCCTCCCCAACCCTTTCAGTATTTTCAAAAGAATTCATGGTTTTCCAGCCATCACTTTATATTTCTCAATTTAGCAATGCTAATTGAATTACAAATTCTTTGGGGACATTAAACATCAAGGAAGAGTTTTTGTAACCCATTTGACAGTTACACACAATTCCAGTCCATTGTAGCTGAGTGATGTTACTGGGGAGTATTTTAGAATTTTTCAAATATCAGATGTTGAGGCTAAAAACAAGGAGCAAAATATGGTCATGGAATCCTTCTCCTCTTCATTGTCATTATATCCTATTAAACTTTTGAAAATCAGATTTCTTAAATCTAAGAGACACTCATATCGTATGCATTCATGCACAGAAGGCTGCATGTGAGGGTTGACCACAGACACATGCTTATAAAAAAGTTTACATTAACATTCCTGAAACTTGGCCATGCATGCAAATCATCAAGAGTTTTGTCTCCCGTTTGTTTCAATATAAATTCTAGGCTCCACCTCTAGATTTTCAGCCAGGAAGCGCAAGAAGGATCTGGGAAATAAAGATTTATACAAATGGCTGAGCGAATTCTGATGCACAGCTTTAGAAACCAATCAGCAAACCCTGCCTCTTCTGTGATCTGCAACTATTCTCCCCTGTAACTGATTCTAGTTACAAACCAATCATGATCATTCACACGTATGGATTTGGACACAAACAGCAAGGAATGAAAGTATATGGTCTCAACTCTAGGCCTTCAAGTCACTATCTGTGGAATCCTACTTTGTTGATTAGTGATATAGGACAGTCTTTGCTCATTTGGTCTGATGGTGTCTGCTTGGTGCTTCAATGACTAACCAGACTACTATGGATTCCGCAAATCGGCTCCCTCATCCATCTGGCCATTTGGATACCTTCAGATTTTACTTGTTCTCTGATTGATAGTCATCATGATAGAAGAAGACAGTGAGGGCGATCAACATATACTTTATTTAGAATTTCAAATGAGTGTTTAATTTCTTAATGACTACTATAGCCATAATTGCAAATAATTGTTTTTCTGTTTTAAATGGATACTAAGTGAGCTTTTATGTTTGTGCCAAATTTATAGTATTTTGTAGCATTCAGTATTGTGACAACGTCTAGGCGATATGGAGATGGAAGCCTCTATTTTGGTTATACAAGAGAAAAAAGCAAGGGGCGCCTGGGTGGCTCAGTCGGTTGAGTGTCCGACTTCAGCTCAGGTCATGATCTCACTGTCCCTGAGTTCGAGCCCCGCGTCAGGCTCTGTGCTGACAGCTCAGAGCCTGGAGCCTACTTCGGATTCTGTGTCTCCCTCTCTCTCTTCCCCTCCCCCACTCATGCTCTGTCTCTCTCTCTGTCAAAAATAAACAAGCATTAAAAAAATTTTTTAAGAGAAAAAGGCAGTCCAATCTGTTGTTCATCACATTGTAAACAAAGCAATGGTTTAGTTTTCTTAACATTTTTCTTTATTTTAGAGAAAGAGAGAGAGAGAGAGTACTCGAACATGTGAGCTGAGGAGAGAAGCAGAGGGAGAGAGAGAGAGAATCCTAAGCAGGCTCCATATTCAATGTGGAGTCCCATATGGGGCTCTATCCCAGGACCCTGGGATCATGACCTGAGCTGAAACCAAGAGTCTGACGCTCAACCAACTGAGCCACCCAAGTGCCCCTAGTTTTCTTCTTTAAAATGTTTTCAGCATTCCGGAAACATAATATGCGTCCTTTATTGTGTGTGTTTGATCTCACAACTCTTTTAGCATTTTGCATCATAGTCTATACATATAATTCAGGGTTTTTCAAATACATATACAGACGATTTTTTACATATTAACCCTAAGAATCCTATAGACTGACATAAAATATTTTAATTATCTTGACCAAATCAATATCTTTTAACAATCTTTTTGTTATTCACAGTATCCATTTGTATACTAATGCAATTGAATGAAGAGGTGTTAAATTAAAACTGACTTGTTTATTTAGTGAAATAAAAATCCAAGACAACTGATTTTGAATGTTGTACGATTCAAAATAAGAAGTATTGATTTCATTTCTACAAAGGTAACCCAGCCAGTTTTTATTTTTATAAAATGTCAACTACTGAACTATTGTCAGGCAGTGAACTATTCTGGGAGTGGAAGAGCTTTTATTTTAAAAGCATATGTAGCTGAAATGCATTTGTTTCTTAAAATTTTCTTCTAGCACAGAATATTTTGTTTCCACTTTTGTAAGATGTTGATATTATCAAGGCTGCATGTTTTATCAGTAACAACCACAATGAAAATAGAAAGTTTGTTGTCTGAATTCATTGTCCTTGACACCCCTCTCCCCCAAATTTCACTTTTGAAAAATGTATAGCTTAAGAAATTTGAATAGGGCGCCGGGGTGGTTCAGTAGGTTAAGCATCCGACTTCCACTCGGGTCATGATCTCACGGTTCGAGTCCCACGTTGGGGTCTGTGCTGACAGCTCAGAACCTGGATCCTGCTTCAGATTCTGTGTATTCCTCTCTCTCTCTCTGCCCCTCTCCTGCTCATGTTTTGTCTCTATCTCTTAAAAATAAATAAACACTAAAAAAAAAAAAAAGAAATTTGAACAAACACAAATACCTACACATTGATAGACAAACCTGATTTTGCTCAGCTTACTAACAGATGATTCTTAACTTACAGCGATTTAAGGGATTTTATGGATAATTTCTATTTCATTTTATACAAATTTTGATTTATACACTGACTTTAGAAACTGAGTCATGTCAGATGTGTCTTCACTTTAGAAACCACATCCTTCCTTGTATTAAATAATCACAGAACCACATAAATTAGCCAGAACTAATAAATGGTTCAGTCTAGCTGTACATTTCTGAGCAGAAGTATGAAAAATACTCAGGAACATGTTCTGAATGATGAGATTGAACTGTGTGAAATTATCAGACAGTTGAGAACTGGAATTTACTCTTTACTTCACAGTTGAAATGATTCTGTTACTATATTCCATGCTACATTCTAGTTTATTTATCTTGCATGGCTTAGAGATAAACAACTTAAGAATAAGCCTGTTGGATGTAAGAATCCAAGAAGACAACTGTTGGATTGTATGTCATGTAATAAATGTCAGATTTTTTAAGGTTACTTATTTATTTTTGAGAGAGAAAGAGAGACAGAGAGAGATTGGGGGAGGGGCAGAGAGAGAGGGAGAGAGAGAGAATCCCAAGCAGGTTCCACGCTGTTCCAACTCACCAATGGTAAGATCATGACCAGAGCCGAAACCAAAAGCCAGACTCTTAACTGACTGAGCCACCCAGACACCCCAAAAATGTAGGAATTTTTAATGGAAACTCATACTGTTTACACAAAGTTATGTAATTCCTCTATGTGGTTTATATACGCCATCCAAATATTTCCTTATACACAAAGTAAAAAGACTATGGAGTAATTAATTTATATTAGAATTTCAATTAGTATTGATTAATTAATATTAATATTCAAGGCTAGCTTTTCTTCAAATTTAACCATGGGGCTTAATCAAATTTAGTCACTAAGTTAAGAGTTAATCGCTAGAAAGTTCCAAATTTTAACTAGTTATATTTTGATGCCCTAAATTATTAGATATTATTTGCCACCTGTATTTCTCTTATTAAAAAAAGTAAATTTTATTGTTGAATACTTCAGAAGCAGAAGGAACTGTATCATCAACCTATACGTGAATCACCCAGCTTAAGCCCTTATCGACCTGTGTCACGGTATTTCATCCATCCTTCTACTAATTCTCCCCCATCTCCTTGCTACATTTTGAGGTAACACCACACATACACTATTTCACCATGCATGTTTTAAATGTACTTGCTATGACATTACCCAATAACTTACGTCACTTAAAATTAGCATTAATTCCTTGATGGCACCAAATATCTACTTTGTTGAAAGTTGTTTGATGGTTTGAGTTGGGATGTAAGTGAGACACACATTCTGATTCTTCCTTGTATCAGATGCTATTGAAGTTATGGCCAATCACGTCAGTGTCCAAGAGCCCAACACCTGACTCCTACCCGCTGATTTCCTGGGGGCTTTCACTTGCTACTGGACTGTTGGCTGCCCATTTGGCAAAGCGGAAATGCCAGGGAATTAAAGTCCTCCCAGGGATAGTCTCTCAACCAGTGACAGGAATTTGGTAGAAGAACAGTGAAACACTTTTTCTGCTGTCACAATTTCCCCAGTAGCATTGAGCTCCATATTGCATATGGACTTAAGTAGATGAGGACTTAAGAAAATGTAAATTACGGAATCACTCTCCTTTTAACTTTTAACTTCCCTATATGTACCTCCCTAATAAGCCACTTGCACTGGAGGCCTGGTCTCACATCTGCTTCTCAGGACAGTCAACTGAGATAGTTGCTTTGCAGAGCTCTTTTTTATTTATCTTTGTCCATTTTTTTAATCAAAGGACAACATTTGGACAGGAAAATCTTTAAAAACGGCTGGCCTTGGCATCCAGCTCAATGACTTTCACATATTACATCCGTGAAGATTAAGATACAGACACTTTCTAGCAGCCGATGAATTTTGGAAAAACCTCAGCCATTATAAGATCACCTATTGAATCTGTGCTTGTGAGACTCCAGTCAGATAAGTTTGCGACCATCTAACAGTGTCCCTCAAGTTTCTCATGTTCTTCTCCTTGTTTTTAATCATGTTTTCTTTCACGGAAGATAAATATACCATCAGATATTTCTCTTTACCCTCTCTTTTTTCTTTTTTATGTTTTGGAATATGGGGGTGGGGGAAGGGTAATTCATCAGTTTCCTTTGAGGAACAATATTGAAGTTAACTAATACATTTTCTCCACATTCTCCTCCCCATCCGTCATGTTCTCATGTGAAGCAATTTCCTTTTTCTCTCAGTTAATCCCATTGAAGCAGTCAGTACATGAATTTCCATTTATTCTCCTTTGATTCCTTTCGTTATTTTGATAGTTCTGCATCTACAGTGTCAGCACCTGTGACCTTCATGCACTCTGCCCTCTCCTTTATCGACATAATCGTACCTTAATTTTACAGGTAAACATGTGCTGAGCCATCAACAATATTCCTTAGGCTGATATCTCTGTAGCTATTTTGGAAGTTGGAAATGTATTTTCTGGTATATTCCCCAAGAAACTCTTAGAAGAATCTCACTGTCCATACTCTTTAATATTCATAACATATTTTGTCTGGCCTTTACAATTAAAAGCAAGTTTGTCTGGATATACAGTCTTTGGCTTATACTTTTGTTCCTTGAATATTTTAAATACGTGTCTGCTATTTTCTGGCATAAAACACTGCTATGGAACATTGATGACAGTCTGATTTTCTTTTCATGATAAATGAATTCTTCATTTCCCTACGGGCCCAAAGGGTATCTCAGCTCCTTTAAAGTCAAATAGTTTTACTAGACGACGTCATGGTGTCAGCCATTATTGATTAATTGTTCAGGGATGCATGTGGCCTTTCAATATATAGGCTCAGATATTCTTTAACTCCAAAACATTTTTAACGGATCATTTCTAAATTTTGCTTTGCTTCATTGCTTGCCTGCTTGCTTGCTTGCTTGACTGATTTATTTATTGATTTATTTATTTATCTATTTATTTATTTAAATTTTCTTCAGGGACTCCTACTGCCTTTTTTTAACCTATGGTTTTTCTCATTGTTTTTTATCTCTTTATTTTTTATTGCTTCTTTTTTTACACGTTTTATCTTCAATTTCATTTACTTTTATTTCTGAAATGAATGTTATATCTAAAATTATTTCTACATTTTGTCAAATCTCTATTCAATATTTATTTACTCCAAACATTTATAATTTTGTTCTAATTTATACCTCTTTCACTTTCTTAAATTCTTTTGCTTGTTTTTAGATATTAAGATAGCATTTTCATCTTCTTTGATACACTATTGTAGCATTCTTTAATTTTTAGCAGGAATATTAATCTGTTGATCATTTTTTGTCAGGTAACAGCTGTGTATAAGAGTCAACATTTTCTCGGGGCGCCTGGGTGGCGCAGTCGGTTAAGCGTCCGACTTCAGCCAGGTCACGATCTCGCGGTCCGGGAGTTCGAGCCCCGCGTCAGGCTCTGGGCTGGCAGCTCAGAGCCTGGAGCCTGTTTCCGATTCTGTGTCTCCCTCTCTCTCTGCCCCTCCCCCGTTCATGCTCTGTCTCTCTCTGTCCCCAAAATAAATAAACATTGAAAAAAAAAAATTTAAAAAAAAAAAAAAAACAAAAAAGAGTCAACATTTTCTCTCGTTCTAATTTCTGTGAATTGGGTTTTCTATACTTTTAAGAGAGGAGAGTGGGCGAGAATATTCTCTTGGGCCAGAATATTCTCAATATCCCCTTCTGACTATTCACCAAGCTGGCTGAACACAAGTTGCAAACATTCTACTCCAGAAAAAAATAAAAGACAACTTTTTCTAGTTTATTTTATAAAGCTAGTATTAGCTGGTATAATAAATCAGACAAAGACAATACAACAAATGATATTATGGAGCAGTAGCCCTCATGAATACAGACACAAATATTCGCAATGAAACAATAGGAAATATAATTTAACAATTATAAGAAAAGTGTGCACCGTGACCAAGTTAATTTTCTTCCAATGATGCAAGGCTGGTTCAACATTTGAAAACCGATCAATGTACTACACCATATTAGCAGGCTGAAAAGGGGAGGGGGCAATCACATGATCATATCAATTGATGCACAAAAAGCATTTGACAAAATTTAGCAACGATTTAATATAAAAAGTCTCAGAAAAGTAGGAAAGGAGGGGAAATTCCTGAACTTGATAAGGTGAATATATACATATACATATATATATATATATATATATACACACACACATACATATATTAGAAAAAACCTACAGCTAAGATTATATTTGATATTCTATGACTGATTGCTTTCCTCCTGCAGTGGAAAATGTGGCCAAGATTTCTGCTCTTCGTTCTGATTCAGCTTTGTGCTAGAAATTTCTAACTAGTGCAATAAATCATGAGAAGCAAATAAAAGACATATAGATTGGAAATTAAGGAATACAGTTATATTTATAGATTATCGTATGTGTAGAAAATTCCAAAGAATCTCCAAAAATCTCCTTGAACTAATAAGAGGTTTAGGAAGGTTGTAAAATATAACCCTCAAAAATCATTATATTTCTCTATACTAGCAATAAACACATGTACTGCAATTAAAGTACATCACTGATAATCACTCAAAAAAAGTTTTTAGATGTATATCTAACAAAAATGTACAGAACTCATATGTTGAAAATGACACAATATTGAAAGAAATGAAATTCTAAACTAATGGAGACTTATATCATTTTTATGAATTTTAAAACCTAACATGGTAAAGATGTCAATTCTCCCCGAACTGACATACAGGTTTAGCAGAATACCAATAGAAATCCAATCAAATTGCCTAGGTACAGAAGAGGTTCATTTAAAATCATATGGAAAAGCAAATAAAGTAGAACTGAACTAATTTTGAAAAGAACTAAGTGGGAAAAATCAGTCTAGCTAAATTCAAGATATTGTGCACAGCTATTGTAATCAAAGATGTGCGGTGTTGGTGGTGGAGGGATGGAAATATAGACTAACGGAACAGAACAGAGAACTTAGAAATAGACCCCCACCTTGACAAAGGTACAAAAACAAATTAATGGAGGGAAATAGTCCTTTCAACAAGTCATGTTGAAGCAATCAGTCATCGGTAGGCAAAACGTGAGCTTTCACCTGGACCTCATACTTCATACATAGTTTACTCAAATGGATCATGGACTTAATGGTAAAATATGAAACCAATAAAACTTGTAGGAAAAAACATAGGTGAAAATCTTTGGGACCTAAGCCTGGGAAAAGAGTTTGGAGATTTGTCACCATGTTGCAATCCGTAAAAGGAAAAACTGATCAATTGGACTTCAAAATTTAAACCGTTTGCTCAGCAAAATAGCAAAATCAAAGAGCGCAAATAAACTGGGGACTGGCCTGACATTTCTGAACTCTCGTCTCTGACGAATCTCCAGCATTTAGGTTATATACAAATCTCTCACAGCATATAATATATATTATACATATATATAAAACATCTCAAATTCAAATGTAAAAAACCCAAATATTCCAACTATAAAATGGCCATAAGACATAAAAGGACATTTCACCAAAAAGAATAAGCAGATGGCAAATAAACGCATGAAAATATTTTCACCTCCATGAACCATTCAGTAAATGCAAATTAAAACCACAATAAGATATTGCTACACACCTATTAGAATGGCTAACAGAAAAAAAAAAAAAAAAAAAAAAAAGGACAGAATCTTACACATCAGGGCAGTAGAGGAACTAGGTCATTCAGATGTTGCTGCCAGAATGGAAAATGATATAATCACTCTTTTGTTTGTCATTTCATTAAAAAAAAAAAAAAAAAAAAAAAAACTAAACTAAAATTGCAAAATTCCTAAGACCCAGCAATGTACTCTTGTGCATATCCCGGAGAAATCAAGAGTTTGGAAAATATAGCAGCTGTAAGATCCCGAGCTGGAGACATCTCAGAGGTCCTTTAACGGCTGAATGGTCATGGATCTGTACCTTCAACGATGAGAGCCATCGGTGCCCAGACCATCCAAACTACCTGTGGTTAATTATACTGAGTGGAAAAAGATAATATCATAACCTGTATGATTCCATTTAGGCAGCATCCTCGAAATGACAAAATCATAAAATGAGGAATAAGCTAGGGGTGGCTAGGAGTTAACAAGAGGAAGGAAGGTGGGTGGGAAACGGATGTCACTAGACAAAGGCCGCAGAAGGGATCCTATGTCAATGGAACCATTTTTTATTTTGACTCTATCTGGTCTTGTGATATCCGACTTTGCAAAACCTTACTATTAGGAAAAACTGGATAAGATTACAAGGAATCTCTCTGTACTATCTCGAAACTGCATGTGAATTTACAGTTACCTCCAAATAAAGATGTTAGTTTAAAAAATAAATAAATAAAATAAAATAAATAAATAAAATAAATAAAATAAAATAAAATAAAATAAAATAAAATAAAAACAAAGGCCAGGAGCAACATTGTAACTTTTTCTATTATAGGATTCCCAGGCAAATCTTGCTGGAGAAAAAAAGCGTTTCTCTTGTTATTAACGTTAACATACAAGAATGCTGAGCTGCGATGGGGGAATCAGGGAAAGCAATCAATTAAGTGTTGAAGAAATGCACTTCAGTTTCCAAGTCCGCCTCTCCTGCTTTTCGCTTCCCTTTTAAAGAGGCCATCAGTTTTCTTGGCACACGATGTATCCGGTGTGCGTCGTGGAGGTGTGGGTGTGTGAGAGCACGCTTGCTTTTCTTACAGGCTTCGCCTTGGAAGCTTGAATTCCGAGCACGCAACATTCACAGGACTCAGATGAAAGTTTCTTTCCATTTAAATTTTCCGAGGTTCTCTTTGGTCCCAGCACAAGGCGTAGTGAAACCCTCTCTCGCTTTTAGATGCTATTCCCGGAATACCCGGCTGGGCTGTCAGGCTGAGCTAGGTTCTCCTCGACTTGGGGTGTTGGCTTTGTTGGTTTTCTTGGTTCTCCACTTCGTGAATCCATGTGTCTGCTATCCACACGCTCTAACATAGTTGCCCAAATGATGTGGTCTTGCTGTACGACAATAGTCAGTGTTTGGACCCTACTGGCCTCTCCCTTCCAACCACACACACACCTCACAGTCTGAAGTCTGTGAAATATCTGGTAATGCCATTTGTGGGATATGCGGACGGTGAGGTATGCGCCATGTTGTTTTCTTGTTCTGGTTGTTCCATCTACTTTTGTGGAAGATTCAAAATGAGCCACCGCGACCACTGCCATCTTGTCTGTTTATGACACGTGGCATTTCTCTGTGATGATTCCAGGCTCGTTCTCCTCTGAGATGATCAAACAAGGAGATCAGAAGCTTTTTCAACTTTAATATTTAGCTGGAGTTCAGTTTTAAGATACAATCTGAACCTCGTATGCAGGAGATCACCCACCAGAAAATGAATATACAGAGGCAAACACCATAAAATAATTGTATTGCTTATTTGCATACAATTTTAGCTCTAAACTATCTCCAGAATTTAAAATCCTAGGCTGCATCATGGGAAAATGGCTTCAGAGTTTATCAAAAATAATTGTTTTTCAATAACAGACTTTTTAATAGCTTCCCTAATTTAATTAATTGAAATAAAGGAGTACAGCACGATTGGGTAAACCTGTAGCTTGAAATATGCTACTTGATGATATTGAGCAACTTACATTCATCAGATTTAAATGGTGGCGTCAGCAGGCATATGTTAGTCAATGTGAAGAAATGCTTACATTTTCACATCTGTCTCCATGAAATGCAGAAAATTACTTCAAGTTAGCTAAGAAGAATGAATGGATCCTTGACTCCAGGGGCATTTCTAAGGAAAGTGAAATCCCAGAACAAATTACAGTGTAGAGAGCATGGAGAGATGTGTCTCATTTTTCAGTTCACTTTTTCCTCCTTCCCTTAATAAAATAAAATAAAATATTAATATAATATAATATAATATAATATAATATAATATAATATAATATAATATGATTTAGGAAAAAAGAAAAGAAAAACAACTAAAAGAAAATCTTTAAAATTGCAACCCCAAGAAGAGATAGAAAGAACAGTAGAAGAGTGGTATGGAAACGATTTTCCAGGCTGGCCCTAATTATACTCTGGCTGCGACTGACCTCTGTTTCTTTCGATTCTGCGTGTTTCAGACTCAAATTTCCCCCATGCCTCTGAACTGTGTCTGAAAATGAATCTGCCTGAGTGTAGGCTTCTCTTTTCCTTTACCTTCCAAATTCAACAACATACTGTTGTCAACTTTAAATTTAGGACCTTTCTAAAAGGTTTGTTAACTGTGGGTCTTGTCTTCCCTCTGCATCGTGATGGCTTGGCTTATTCTATGGTACACATACCTAAGACTGATTAAGCCAATTTTACTAAAAATGTCATAAGCAAGATATGCCTCTAGTGAACATATATAATGTTTTTAGCCAACATCCAAAGGTAACTCTAGCTGTTCTGTTTTTTGTAGGGCTTTAAAGCATAAGCAAGGAAGAAAGGTAGGTGGGTCCCCTATGTTTCTATGACGGAAGGGAAAGCTGCATTTCTTTTATGGTCATCCTTATGCACTGAGGTATGAATGCCGAGAGGATTACCTGTGATGATACTAACATACCGTTCCTTCAGAATGAGTATCTTATTTTAAACTTGCTAATTTATGGGGGTTAAGGGTGTTGCTATGTAAATTTATTCCCAAAAATGTTGCCATTCCTTAGAATATTTCATCAAATATTTTTCTTAATTACCTCCTTATGTTCACTTAGCGCACTTAGTGATGGAGTGCTTTTCTAGTTAAATGTGGGTTTCATTGTTGGAAGGCAATAAGGAAAACTAATTTTTATGAAATGATTATTATGTGCCAAGTACATTCTTATTACATCAAGTCTAATATGTTCCTCATGGCAAGCCTCTAATGTACATATTATTTACTTTTTCTCAGATGATGAAACCAAAGCTCAGAGATTTTAAATAGCCTGCTCTAATTCACGAAGCAGAACAGGAATTCAAAACGTCGGCTCTCTCTAAAGTTCATGTTCTTTCTTTTATGCCATATTGTTTCATGGAAAAAAGTAATCTGATGTCAGGCAAGTGGAAATTACATTTTTGTCGAAGACCATGTTTGAATGTGATCCAATGAAATACTTTGCTTCATGGCTCTTAAATTAGCTTTGGAATAATTTCCAAAGTCAATAACTGTTAACACATTTTGAACAGCACCATCGTTGATTCTAAACTTCTTCTGAGTCACACATTCCCATTAATAAGCGGTGGCCATGGGTGCACAGAGATTTTTTTTATAGTGTCTCAGGAGGTACACGGATTCTGAATTAAGGACCCTTGAAATAAGTAAGTAAATAAATAAATAAAGAGTATCCAAAAGGATTTACTTTAAAAAAAAATTAAAGTTCATTTATTTTTGAAAGAGAGACAGAGTACACGTGGGGGAGGGACAGAGAGAGAGGGGGAGACACAGAATCTGAAGCAGGCTGCAGGATCTGAACCATCAGCACAGAGCCCGACGTGGGGCTCGAACTCACGGATCCTGAGATCATGACCGGAGTCGAAGTCAGATGCTTCACCGACTGAGCCACCCAGGCGCTCCAAAAGCATTTACTTTTAAAAGCCATTGCTATTTCATCCCCTGTCTCTTAAAAGATCATGCTGCTTCCCTAGCCACAGTTACAAAAGGTCTTAGTTTGATATAATCTGTAGAAAAAAGTTCATTATTTTCATGAGTCGTCAACAGTCTTTTGTGTATTTTTGGTTAATCTCTGTTGTTCACCTTTGGTTTCTGCTACCGTTTACTAATGAGTCAGGAAGGGAAGTGTGGTGCTTTATTGCTCCGGAATATTATTAAATATATTTTTCCATGGTTTCTGGTAAAGTATAAGGGGTGGCTGAAACTAATAGCAAATGGGCTTTGATGGTCTGACTCTGGATTTCATAAATGCAATATTTCGATGCCATTATATAGCTCGTTGAGAGCTGTATACATATATACTTTGCAAATGCATTTGAGTTTTATATTTTTAGGGGTCTCAAAAATGATGTACATCTCCCAACGCACTAGTATGTAGCCATGTCATAGAGGCGGGATAGTTCGTTGTCGCAAAATATTAAATAAGAGAAAGAAGACATGTTTTTCAGGTTTAAGGAGACGCACTATTATTGATTGTCAGCCAACTAAATTAAATGTCAACTCATCGCGATGCATAAAAATAACATCACTATTATTATAGCTTAGAAAGCTCTTCTGTCGTTCCGGGGTGGGATCAATCAATCGATCGATCAATCAAGTTCTGCTAGTGGTCTTATGGGGAGGACAAATGAGTGACGGGTAGGACAGGTGTAAGTTCTCAGGATATTGCTGTCATATTGTTACATTTTCTCTCCTCTATGGGCCTAAAAATGCGGCAGTACGCTGTTTCTTTTTACCAACATCCTACCCTTTATCACCAAACTTTAGTATTAAAGTAATACTAAAGTAATAAAGTTATTAAACAGTTAAAAAATAATGTTACTGAAGCATTTGCAGCCTCATTCTTTAATCGGCAGCTGAAAATGTTGAACCTCTCCACAATAGTTTTTAAATGGAGCCTATTATCGTATGATTTAATACTGTTTTTAAGGGGTTCGTGTGTGTGGTGGTGTAGGCAGACCCTATGATTTTTATGACTAATGGCGAGAGTGTAACTTGTCTTAGAGACATTCTTAATGAACTAGAAAAATTCTCTTCTATTTCACTCGATGGAAACACACCTACTGAGATTATAAAGCCCAACTAGCTCTGAAAGGCATTTCTACTCTTTCTTTTTTCTTACCTGTCTTTCACTTTTTTTTACACACTTAAAATATTTGAGGAAAAATAAACAGCCAAAAAATCCTAGCTTATTTTTTCTAAAAAGAAAATGTGTTCATTGGAGGTATTGTTAATTTTCTTTATCTTCACACCTTGAGTGATCAGGGCATTTACCGAGTCTCCTAATTTCCCTAGTTCAATCTGGCATCACAGATGCACACTGTGTGTGTGTGTGTTTTTTTTAACGTTTATTTTTGAGACAGAGAGAGACAGAGCATGAATGGGGGGAGGTTCAGAGAGAGAGGGAGACACAGAATCGGAAGCAGGCTCCAGGTTCTGAGCTGTCAGCACAGAGCCCGACGCGGGGCTTGAACTCATGGACTGAGAGATCACGATCTGAGCCGAAGTCAGACACTTAACCGACTGAGCCACCCAGGTGCCCATTAAGGTTTTGTTTGTTTGTTTGTTGATTTGTTTTACCCACACTGTGTTTTATGCAGATCATTTGATCTTTTATTTTTTTCCAGATTGATCCCTTCCACATAGTCTTATTTCTGAGTTATAGATATTGAATCATTAACACTTCAAGCTGTTTTTTTAAACAATAGGTGCAGTGGTTTGAACATCCTGAAAAAAAGAGAGGGGTGGCTTTTGATCTTCAGAGAGAAAAGAAAAAAGCCATCTGGAAAATATAACTGTGTCTCCAGGGCCATAGAGAGAGAGGGAATGTAAACGGTGAATTAGTGAGAGCTTCTGAATAAAAGAATAGGGGGAAAAGAAAACAATGTAAAAATGCCATTCTTTTCCTATTATGGAAACTATTTCAGTGTCCATAAAATGTATTGTATATAATGTGAATAAAATAATTTATTTTGGACCAGGTATGTTTAGCTGGTCCAATGAAGAACAAAATGTCCTTTGCCTCAAGATACCGTGCATCCAAAGTCAGAAGTGTGCTGAGTGCAAAGATTGTTCTTATTACTTTTGAAATTCAAGAAAATTAAAAGTAAAATAAAAGTAGAGTAAAAAGAAACCCTTCATTTTTCAAATGGCAATTCCAGGCTGTTTTTCTTTCCCTGGAGCTTTCCACTTCTTTTAACATGGATTTAACGTTCATTTACTTTTGAGAGAGAGAGAGAGAGAGAGAGAGAGAGAGAGAGGATGTGAGTGGCAGAAGCGAAAGGAGAGAGGGAGACAGAGTCCGAAGCAGACTCCAGGCTCTGAGCTGTCAGCACAGAGCCCGACGCGGGGCTCAAACCCGCAAGCAGCAAGATCATGACCTGAGCCGAAGTCGGACACTCAAGTGACTGAGCTACCCAGGCTCCCCTTAACATGGATTTAAAGTGATGATCATATTTGGATATGAGAAAGAAAACCAGCACTAAAGCATTAACATG
Source organism: Lynx canadensis (assembly GCF_007474595.2). Taxonomy (NCBI): domain Eukaryota; kingdom Metazoa; phylum Chordata; class Mammalia; order Carnivora; family Felidae; genus Lynx; species Lynx canadensis. Next base: position 9,861,411 of record NC_044314.2, on the reverse strand, counting down.
GTTCAACTGTAACATTAGCAAAGACATAAATCCAGCAATAGATCCATATTCTCTGGGATCTCAAACTCATACAAATCAGTTTCTCTCTTTAAGAAAAACAATACCACACATGGAGATAAAATTAAATACAAAAGTGAGTCTATGTTTAAAATACAGAAGAAATTAAGAAATAATAAACATGTCTAAAAGCAGACACCTAACTCAAGCATCACAAAATTCTGAGTATATATATATATATATATATATATATATATACATGCTTCGTTAGCTATACCTCTGTAGAACTTTTTTCTTTTATTGTTTACAGCATAAACTTTGATTGCCATTTCTTACGAATCATTCTAAAAATATAATTTACTGTAAGGAGAACAAAAAATAATCCAGTATGTTTAGCATCATGGATTAAACATGTTGGTTAATGTTGTTATTAAAATTCAAAAAATATGTAGCTTTTTAAAAAAATTTTTTTTAACGTTTATTTATTTTTGAGACAGAGAGAGACAAAGCATGAACGGGGGAGGGTCAGAGAGAGGGAGACACAGAATCCGAAACAGGCTCCAGGCTCCGAGCTGTCAGCACAGAGCCCGACGTGGGGCTCGAGCTCACGGACCGCAAGATAGTGACCTGAGCCGAAGTCAGCCTCTCAACCGACTGAGCCACCCAGGCGCCCCCAAAAATATGTAGCTTTTAAAAAAATTTAATGTTTATTTATTTATGTTGAGAGAGAGAGAGAAAGAGCTTGAGTAAGGGAGGGGCAGAGAGAGAAAGGGAGAAAGAGAATCCCAAGCTGGCTCTACACTGTCACCCCAGAGCCCAATGCTGGGCTCGATCTCAAGAACTGTGAGATTATGGCCGGAGCCGAAATCAAGAGTTGGATGCTTAATTGACTGAGCCACCTAGGGATATCATATGACTTCATTCATATGAGGAATGTAAGATACAAAACAGATGAACGTAAGGGAAGGGAAGCAAAAATAATATAAAAACAATGAAGGGGACAAAGCATAAGAGACTCCAAAATACAGAGAACAAACTGAGGGCTGCTGGAGGGGTGGTGGGGGGGGTGGACTAAATGGGTAAGGGGCATTAAAGAGGGCACTTGTCCTCTCTTTACTTATATACAAATGGTAGGCAAAATGTAAATCAGCAATCAGAGCACAGATTGCCGATCTTTGGAGAACAGGGTTTTTTGTTTTTTGTTTTTTTTTTAATTTTTTTTTGATGTTTTTATTTATTTTTGAGACAGAGAGAGACAGAGCATGAGCAGGGGAGGGGCAGAGAGAGAGGGAGACACAGAATCTGAAACAGGCTCCAGGCTCTGAGTTGTTGGCACAGAGCCTGATGCGGGGCTCGAACTCACGAGCTGTGAGATCATGACCTGAGCTGAAGTCGGACACCCAACTGACTGAGCCACCCAGGTGCCCCAACAGGGTTTTTTGTTTGCTTGTTTACCTGTGGTTTTTTTTGCCCACCTTGGCTCCCACAAACAGCACATGGGCTGCTCCAAGAACACGTGCACAACTGCCTTCCACATGGCCGGGGATGGGGAAGAGCTGTGTGCCACGGGCCGAAATTGACCAAAATTAACCCGAATTTGCCCGCCAAACCTTCCTATGGAAGTGGCAACGCTTCAGTAGATTCCAGAGTTCCAAAATAGTTACATCAGATAGATTCTGCCCGTGCGATTGTTGTCCAGGTGGAGACTTCTTCCTGCTTCTCACTTCACCGTCTTCCCTGAATCTTCCTCTCCCAGGTAATTTTATGAAGAGAACACAATCTTTACTATGAAAGTGAAAATGATAGAGGGGTTACAAAAATTACAAAAATTGAATTAACGCAGATGAAAACAGTGTAATTCACTCCTTGCAAACTTAACCTAGATGTGTAACCATATAGCTTAGCTTTTATTCCAGAATTGAAATTCGGTGAAAACTTAGACAAAGGATGACTGAAATTCTTCATGTCACATTGTCAAAGGAGTGTATGACGTTGGAAGTGCGTTTGATAGAATTCACAACTTGTTCGTTATAATTCTGTGCAAATACAAAAATACAGGAAAACGGCTCCATATTTTGAAAAGCACATCCCTGGCGTGCCTGGATGGCTCAGTCCATTAAATATCTGACTTTTGCTCTCAGATCAGGTCTTGATCCCAGGGTGGGGAGTTCAAGGCCCACACTGGACTCCACACTGGGCGTGAAGGCTACTAAAAAATAAAAATAAATTAAAAAAAACTTATCCCTTTATGTTAACAAGGAAAAAAAAGAATTAGACTGAAGCTACCACAGCATTTGAAGAAAAACTGAATCAAGGCAAGAATATTTATTTGCTTCTTACCACTGGGAGTTTTAAATGATGGGAAGAAAGCAACAGAAAATATTTACAGCTATCGGAAGGAAAGATAAACCGTTATTCGCAAAGACACGATTGTCTAACTGGAAGACAAATCAAAGGAATCAATTGAAAATTTTCCTTAAAACCAAGAAGAGGATCCAGTCAAGTGACAGATTCAAAAGCTCAGTCAGTTAAGCCTCTGACTCTTGATTTCGGCTCCGGTTATGATCTCACAATTCATGAGCTTGAGCCTTGATCCAGGCTCTGCACTGACAGCGTGGAGCCTGGCTGGGACTCTCTCTCTCCCCCTGTCTCTCTTCTCCCCCACCGTACCCTCTCAATAAAAAACAAAAAACAAAAAAACAACAACAACAAAAAAAACCTTTTAAAAAAGTACATGAAAAACATCGATAGTTCTATTAGCCAGCAAGAAGCTGATCTTGAAAAAATAAATGAGATATTAAAAGCATTTACATTTTTAGAAGCTCTATCTATTCAGTTTGAACATTTTTAGTTAAAAATGATTGCATAAATTTGGAAATGCCTTTTATAATGCAGCTATTTAAAACATTACAACACAGATGATAAGGTACATTAATAAGCATTTTGAATGAAGCGTAGTTTTAAATAGAAGTACCCACAATTACAAAGTCCTAGAATATTACGCTGATAGTTTTTTAAAACAACCTAATTTTGCTTAATATTTACCAAGCATGCATTTTATATAGATAAATGACATATGATTTCACTCATATGTGCAACTTAAGAAACAAAACAGATGAACATAAGGGAAGGAAAAATAAGATCAAAACAGAGAGGGAGGCAAACTATAAGAGACTCTTAAATACAGAGAACCAACTGAGGGTTACGGGAGGGGTGTGGGGTGGGGGGGATGGGCTAAATGGATGATGGGCATTTAGGGTACTTGTTGGGATGAGCACTGGGTGTCGTATGTAAGTGACGAATCATTAAATTCTCCTCCTGAAACCATTATTACACTACATGTTAACTAACTTGGATTTCAATAAAATAAAAAATAACAAAGCAAAACAAAAAAGTGGGACACTGAGGGCTGGGGAGGAAACCAGCCCTTCTCTAATTATTACTACTGTATGTTATTCATTCTTAAAGCTAAAAGTCACCACGCACGAGAAGCTGCCTTCAGTTTTAATCCCCTGCACAGAAATTTCAACATCTTTATAGATCTTGAATGTTGATTTCCCTGGACGCATATTGCATTTCCTATATAAGTCTTATTATTATTTTTTTTTTTCCTAGCCAAATATCATGGATGTCAATGATCCTTCAAATCTTGCTCCTCAACCCACAGGCCCCCCACCTCCGTATCAAGGCATAGAGATCCTGGCACCCAGCCCACAGCGGAAAACCAGAGAGGGGAGGGGGCGAGGGGAGGGCAAGAGCACTGACTACAGGAGGCACCAGACGCTAAAAGGTTTCCAAAAAAAGGGAGGGGAGGTGCCAAAGTGTTCTGAGCAGAAGTGGAGTATAGAGTCCGGATCATCAGAGTCCCCGCCTTCTTTTGGTAACTGAAATGAACTTGGTAAAGAGCATTTTAAAATATATCCTGATGTTCCTACAGAAGACAGAAGAGGGGAGGCTCTGACTGGTGGGGAAGGGACGGCAGAGGAAGAAGTTTCGGAGCCCCCTTTCGACTCCTGCTGACAGAGCCTGGGAGAAAGGCTTAGGCTCCTATCGCTTTATAGATCCCTGAGTATCAGGGTCTTGCTGGGATGGGAGATCAGCTCCTCCAGGGATCCTGTTGCGGACTTGAGACTGCCCCCCGCCCCCCATGATGATCGGCACAGCAGCTGCCTTACCCTGCACAGTCCCGCGAGCTCATCTAGCTAACTCTAATAATTCAACAGAACTGGATTAAGTTATCAGGTGTTTGTGTGGCTATCTAGATCATTTAGGCTTGTCTAAATAGTTAAAGTAAATAGGCCTCATTATCCCAAAGCCCAAAGAAAATAGGTTATTTCTTGCTCATATACCAGTCCCAGCTAGGTACTACTGATTGAGGGAGGGTCTTTTCCTTCCGTTCGTTCAGACACCCAGGCCCATGGTCTCTGGCATCCTCAGCTGGTTATTTCTAAGGCTTCCAGAGTCATCACAGTTCCGGCCTGTGCAAAGCAGACAGAGAACACCGTGGAAGGTGTTGGGGAGATGTACGGGTTTCGCCTGGAAGTAATGATATTCCCACTGCTGAAAACGTAGTTAAATCAACGCGGTTGCCTCACTGCAAGGAAGGCTAGATGAGACGTGGTCCAGCCAAGCCTTCAAGGAAGAGGAGAAAGTGATTTCGATACAGAGCAGTTTCCAAAGACATTTCTGAGAGGTCCTTATGAGCCTCTTTAAAGATTTTTTTTTCATAACTGAAACAAGAAACATGTTTACAGCCCCCCAAAAAAGATGCCAAATTACAGCCAATACATTTCATCTTCGCTATGCACTTTGGGGATGACTTGTTTAAAATGTTACTGAGTGAATAAAGATTGCATTTTTAATATCTACTTTTTTGGTTGTTTTACCCAAAGACAAAGTGATGTAATTATGTTTCTTGAGTTTTTGCCTTTTCTTTGTAACTCAATTATCAGGTTTTTGAAGGCAAGGAGATTTCTTCCTCTTTATATGCTTTAGGGCAAAGACTGAGGCAGTGATAATCTCTACGTGTAACTGAATTATCCAGAGATTCTTATTTTTATTTTTCCAAGAGAAAACCAGTGATTTAAGAGCTATTTATAATCCTTCGATGTGGTTATGAACTTAAATGGACTCCGGAGGTATTAGAGGTTACCTATAATCATGGGGTGGCATTGCATGATGAAAAGACGATTTATTTTCACTGATACGTTGCTGATCAAAGATCAAATCACAACGCAGCAAAACCAATTTAGTCATTAAAAGAAACAGAAATAACTACAACATAAAAAGGAAACTATGCCATTCAGCTAAACAATTTCTTTTATAGCTTGGTAACGGGTCCTGTGATCAGGTACAGGGCAGAGATTCTGTTCACTTTGCATCGTGGCACCCAGAGATGATGATATTTTCATGGCAGTCTGGTGTACAAGGCTTTCATATCCCCTGTGGGTCTCACCTAACTGCCCTGTGTTTTGCAGAGCCAACATTTCAGAAACCTAAATGGAAGCTTCTGGTACAAGGAACACCTCCAAATCTCTTACCATTGCGACGCTAAATAGACCCATTTCGAGGGTGCTTGGATGCTATTTCATAACAATAAAAAAAAAAAGCAAAATCTTATGCTGACATATATTGTCTTGTTTTTATTGAATGGACGGCCATGACGGAGAAGTATACTCAAAATTCTCTACCCATTGATACATAGTAAGCAATAATTTTAAACAGTAAATTAAAATTCTAACATAAACTTGTTCGTTTGGACTACTTGTCATCGGATGAGATGACAACCATTGCCAGCTTTTCTTCCTTCCTCAGCATGACTTGTTTCGTAGAGACCCAGGCCTTGCAGAGATTAGCAGTTTTTAAAACGTGATGGCTCTTATTGAGCTCAGCCGAGTTGGAGAGAGGATTTGTTACCATAAACCATATTGTTGGTGTTAAGACAATTTTTTTCCTTACTGAGAATATGAGTCGCCTAATGGCGGCATCTGTTGTTGGCCCAGTAGGCAGGTGACAGGCTGGTAGTGAGTGAGGCCAACTTGGCTGCGTGAGCCCCTGGCGGCTCTGGGGCGGACCACAGCCCAGGCACCCACAGGGGATTAATAGCTCAGGCTCCCCAGAACCAGAGCACATGAAAACAGTGGATTTCGGGTGTGTGAGTTGGCCTGTGGGCTGCATGGACAGAAGGCCCAGCTGTTCCACAGCAGTGAAGTGTCTGCAGCCACATAGCTCGTGATGGGCAGTAAGGAGGAGGCTCTGGAAAGATTTGGTGCGGTTCTGTTTGTCAAACCAAGGCTCAGAAAAGGACGGCATTTGCTTACTAACAATCGCACCAAAGGAAGATGATACTAACAATTCCAAAAATTCAGTAAATTATAGAAGACATACTGAAATGGATTGTGAGTTATTCCCATTAAAACTTAGACCTGGCATTCGCTAAGCAATTTTATAATAATTTTATAATATGAATATGAATAATTTTATAATATGAATTGGTTATAATATGAATATGAATATGAATTAAATTGGTTTATATTGTAAACAAGAGAACATGTTTATATATTAATTTGTTTTAACACCCTGGTTGAAAAATATTTTGAGTAATGTCCCTTTAGGTAAGTATGTGTACATCAAATAGTATTCTAATCACATAAATCTGACCATGGTTTTGTAAATCGAAATACAGCATGATGATTCCTGTGAATAAAAAGGTTAGGGGCGCCTGGGTGGTTCAGTCAGTTAAGTATCCGACTTCAGCTCAGGTCATGATCTCACTGCTTGTGAGTTCCAGCCCCCCGCGTCGGGCTCTGTGCTGACAGGTCAGAGCCTGAAGCCCGCTTCGGAATCTGTGTCTCCCTCTCTCTCCTCCCCTCCCCTGCTCACGCCCTGTCTGTCTCTCAAAAATAAATAAGCGTAAAAAAAATCCGTTTTTAAAGTTTTATTTTTCTTTTTTCTTGATCTTAGAGTTCTCTTGCACGTTCCTGTGTATTTCTCCCTGCAAATATGCGGCAGGTTAATTTGTATTTAAAGTTCTCTTTTTCCCTTTTATGACCATGGTATTCTCTGACTAGCTTAGAAACTTCCAACCTTTTAATGTTATAACAATATTCTCCTCAACAATTTTTTTTTGCTGTTTTTTACAGTTTTTATTTAAAGTTCAGTTAGTTAACATAGTGTAATATAGTTTCAGGTGTAGAATGTAGTGATTCATAACTTCCATACATCACCTGGCACTCGTCACAGGTGCCCTTCTTAATCCTCATCACCTGTTTAATCTATCCCCCCCACCCCTGGTAACCATCAGTTGTTGATTTTTTCTAGTGAACCTACAATCCTCATGAAATGTATTTTTCCTTTTTTTAACGTGAAGGAATATTTCTCTTGTTTCTCTTTGAGCAGCTACTTTTTAACCACATTCTGTAGTTAATAAATTTGTGTGTCTCACTGAATCCAAGTAAAACCTCCTCCTATGTAATATCTACGTACAGTATTTGGGTCATTTTTCAGAGTTTCATCCTGTTCAACTAACCCATCCATTTTTTCCTTAACACCATATTTATACGATCACTCATAATACACTTCAGTATCTTTTAAAGTAAGCACCGTTGCATTTTTCTTTTAGCCTAAATTATATTATAGCATTCTGATTAGAATTATAATAAATTTCTGTGGGCACTTAAACCATTAAACTCATGACTGATATTTCTGTTAAGGACCTTTAAGTCTATTACATTGAACAAGATTTGGTATCTGTCTTTGTCTTAATATATGGGCTGTACTTTTCTCATTTAATTTGTTCAGGATATTTCACATATATTTTACATTGTCATTAAAATGTGTGTTTCATTTGAAATTCAAAGCAGTTCTTGTAAAGTCTTAAAGCTTTTGATTTTTGCTCTTTCATCGAATCTTCAACCACATTAGAAGTCTCTCGTTCATCATGATGATATTTGTTGGAAAGTCTTTTCTAAATTTATAATCGTAAAATGCAGCTAAATTTACTTTGTTGAACATTAATTCCCTTCCCTAACTGGATGAGATAGAACACCCAAGATCATATTGAAAGTCTCTACTGAGTTTTATTCTTGATTTTGATGAAACTCATATTGGCAATTTATCATTTAGTATTTAGCTGATAGTTTTCATAATATTTTATTATTTTGTCTATATTCTGATGCTATGGGTTTTTAAGTTAGACATAACTTGTCTTTTTCACTTTTCGTGATGTAAAAATATAGAATGAGCATTAATAGAATAATATAGCTAATGCTGTTACCCTGAGACGTTTAGAAGTCACATGGATGGCCCGTATATACAGAATACTAACCCAAATAACCAACAGATGAGTAAGAATTTGTATACAGTTTAAACCAAAGCTGTTTTTAGTTTATCTCAGGATGATAAATCCTGAACAATTTAAGTTCCATAAAGCTTTCAGCCTTCTCAGATGGTTTATGAGTTGAGGTACAAAAGTAGTGAGCTTGCGAGTTATTTAAAACATTAAAAGCCACAATATGATTTAAAGTAAATAAAGTTTTATAACCTCATCCCACAAAATAACTCTTAGGTTTTGAGTAATTTTAAGCATTCTAGTTTCAGCGACCATCAGAAGACTCTATGATATTAGAAGATATTGGAGAATTATTTGGTTAAGATTCTTAAAAAGTATTTTAAATTTGCTTCTGTTATTATGAGAAGGTATTTTCTATCATATCTTCTTGAAAAGAATTCAATATAGCTGTCTCAATCTGTGGCAAGGTATTCTAATTTTAAGGAAAATTAATTACAAATCCAACATATTCTTAAAACTTTTAGTTTCAGGGGCGCCCGGGTGGCTCAGTCGGTTGAGCGTTCAGCTTCGGCTCATGTCGTGATCTCACAGTTTGTGGGTTCGAGCCCCGCACCGGGCTCTGCGCTGACAGCTTGGAGCCTGGAGCCTGCTTCTGATTCTGTGTCTTCCTCTCTCTCTGTTCTTCCCCCCCTCTCTGTTCCTCTTCCCTCTCTCTCCTTCAAAAATAAATAAAAACATTAAAAAAATTAAAAAAAAAAAACATTTAGTTTCAAACTTATGTACCACGGAAGAATTTTCTCAGAAGAATAGATGTTTAGGAGATTTTCTCCAATAATTAGTTATTATTTGAAACCCAGTGTTCTGTCCTGTTTCAGGAATCTTTTCTTGAAAGCTAATCTTGAATTTTTATCACTATGTCAAAACTGAAAATTCTAAAAGTGGCTACATTTTAAGTCATTCTTCAACACAACAGACATATTAAAGTGTGAGCAATTTCTCTGAAAAGAAAAAACAGACTCATCAAAAAATTTTTATGATCCAACAAGATTGATACTCAGTGAATATAACTGTGGAGAATGCTGAACAATTTTTGAGCAACGTATAAATATTTATAAATGAATTGTTAAGGGGAACTTTAGGAACAGAATGAATGTATTTCCATTAGCTAAGTACTATTTTATTTGTGAATCATAAACATTCAGGATACTGGAACTTTGTGCATGTTCTACCTAATTCCTTGGATGAACGAAACATGACAACGGTAGTTCTGAGATATTGAAAACACCGTGACATCTTTATTTTCCACTAAGGGTGAAGTGTACATCAAAACAGATAATCTTGGGGCGCCTGGGTGGCGCAGTCGGTTAAGCGTCCGACTTCAGCCAGGTCACGATCTCGCGGTCCGTGAGTTCGAGCCCCGCGTCAGGCTCTGGGCTGATGGCTCGGAGCCTGGAGCCTGTTTCCGATTCTGTGTCTCCCTCTCTCTCTGCCCCTCCCCCATTCATGCTCTGTCTCTCTCTGTCCCAAAAATAAAAAATAAAAAACGTTGAAAAAAAAATTAAAAAAAAAAAAAACAGATAATCTTAAGGACGAGAAATAAAACAATTAAGCACATACGCAATCTTTTCCTCTTCACAAATTTGAAAGTTGGAAGAAAGAAACGCAAAATCATCGTTAGTCCTGTTTTTAAGTTTTCAGTTACCCAAAGAAAACTGCCATCGACGTGAAACCTTAACCTCTGTATCCTGGTGGCCGTAGCAAAGTCAGTGAATCACAACTTTTTCCACATTATTTGATCTTTGCTCCTCAAAATCCTAAGTTTGACTATTCTGTGCTATAAACAAAACAGATAGAAAATCAGTTCAAAAACAATGAAAACAAAACACTGAAAACAAGTGGAACATTTTTTTTTTCTCAGCTAGAACAATTTAAATGCCGCAGTATGTCAACTGAATAATGTAAAAATAATAGCATATCGCTCCTCTCATTTGTTACTCTAATTGTTCCACATTTATGGAGTTCTGCCCTGGGTAGTTTTAATAGCAGTTGTTAACCATTGTCATTTATCAGCCACCTTATTACAGTTCAAAATGGAATCGTAATTGAAACATTTGAACAAGTTAAAATTGACAATAAACTCACAGTCCGATAGAATTTGCTTAATGAACTTGATGCAATAAAATTCTAATCGTCGTCAAGCATTTGTAGAATATATTGCCTCAAAGTTTTTCATTTTTAATTAACACATAACAATTCAGGGGAGTAAGTTCATATGAGAAAGCAAGAGGCAAAGGACAACTAAACGTAGCATTGTTCCTAATTCTGTGAAAATAGGACTGACCTAAGACACTCTCTCCGCTCTCTATACTCTAGAAAATAAAAACAGGCTTCACCAGGCGACTATACTTGATCTGTTATCTTTTAAACATTTACAAAAGTATTATATGAACCATTGTCTTTAAAATTGTTTGAAGCCGGGCACTTGGGTGGCTCGGTCGGTTAAGCGTCCAACTTCGGCTCAGGTCATGATCTCTCGGTTCGTGGGTTCGAGCCCCGCATCGGGCTCTGCGCCGACAGCTCGGAGCCTGGAGCTGCTTTGGATTCTGTGTCTCGCTCTCTCTCTGCCCCTCCCCCACTTGCATCTGCCTCTCTCAAAAATGAATAAACATTATTTTTTTTTAAATAAGATTGTTTGAAGCGATGTTTAGTCACCTACATACATAATTGCAATGTGTTTTCTCTGCAGAGATACAGGCACTCGTCCTATGTCCATGCCCTCGCCAGATAGAACCGCTAATAGTTTGTTCAACAGAAGACTTACATCTCTGTGTCCACTTGCGGGACCCTCGCTATCTCTGACTCTGCATATAAATAGATAATGATGTACACAAATACTGTTGTAATACATTTTGTAAACAAGTGTTCTGCGTTTGGTGGCAACTTTCGCCTTTAAATATACATCTTGGGAACTTTTATGCCAATGCCATATTTACTTTTAATGTACTATATGTGCCTGTGTGGTATATCTATTTATATAACATATACAGTTTATTCAAACACTCTCGTAAAGATGGACATGAAGTTTGCTTCCATTTTTTTGGATGCTGCTGGTTGTCTCGAGGCACGCTTCTTTGAGCACAGGTGTAAGCATGTCTGTAATACAGACTTCTAGAAATAGAAGAGCTGATCCCAATGATATTTATATTTTAATTTTAATGGAGACAGCTATATTCTCTTCAAAACGTTCATAGCAGTTCACAATCCCACAAAAGCATAAGAGTGCTCACTTCACCAATATATTTTAATATTTGACAGTCCCACAGACAGAAAATGATTTTAATGTACCCTTTGTTTCTGCCTAATTATTAGCGAAGTTAAGAAACGTTTCCAATTTGTTGGTTACTTGTATTTTGTATCTTGTGAAATACTTTCAGAACCTGTAGTTTTCTCTTCTTACTGAAATAAATCGGTGGTCTGTATATTGACATATATTCTGCAAATGTTTTTCTGTGTATGTTATGATTTTTATGTCTTTAAAAGGAAAAGTACTTCAGATCGAGAATTATGGAAATATTATGCTATAATTTTTATTTTCATCCACTTCAGCTTTCATATTTAGATAGTCAACCTGTTTTGAAATTATATTTTTGGTTGCTGGAGATAAAGAGTAACTTATTAGCCACATGTCCCAGTTCAGTTATTGAACAGTTTACCCTCTCGGCAGTAAATTGAAAACATCCCTTTATCACACACTAAATCCCATGCATTCTATAATTGTGTTATATTGACTTATTTAGATATGTCTGAGCAAAAGATTGTTTTGATTAGTAAAGATTTGTGTTATCTCATAGATAACAACTCTGAACTAATTTTGTTTTACAAAGTTTTGTATTTATTCATACTCATTATATCTCCCTCATGAATCTTAGTATAATCTTGCATAGTTACTTGCAGAAACTTGTTGGTTTTTTTCTTTTGATTACTTTACATGCAGATAATTGACCTCTTTACGGTACAAAGGCTTCCCATTGAGAAACATACATGACTCTCCATTTGTTTACACGTCTCTCATGATTTTTGATGGTATTTATATAATTCCTGTGAGTATTAAAAAGCTTTTGTGAAGTATATTGCAAGGTACTTAAGAATCATCTGTGTGTGCTCTAGTAATTCTTTAGGTGTTGATTCTTTTCACTTGGTGATATTTGCACTTCATTTTATGGCATTTGCTTTTTCTCAATAAAAGTGGCAGATTTGGGTTGCTCATCTTTTTATTGGACCGTGTACGTTGTGATGTTCTTCTAAAAGAAGCATCCATAATTTATTGACCTGGCATCAGATGTCTCTTCTGCTAGTGAAAATGTTTAGTTGGACTTTGATTCTAAATTTTCCTAAATTATCTATTTTTTAAAGGCTTCTTTAAAAAAAGTTTATTTATTTATTTTGAGAGAGAGAGCACAAACAGGGGAGGGACAGAGACAGAGGGAGAGAGAGAATCCGAAGCAGGCTCCACGCTGTCAGCACAGAGCCCTATATGGGGCTAATCGCACCAACCATGACATCATGACCTGGGCCAAAATCAAGAGTCAAATGTTTGGGGCACCTGGGTGGCTCGGTTGCTTAAGCGTCTGACTATTGGCTTTGGCTTAGGTCATTGATCTCAGGGTTTTGTGAGTTCGAGCCACGCCTTGGGCACTGCGCTGAGGGTGCAGAACCTGTTTGGGATTCTGGCTCTCCCTCTCCTGCTCACGCTCTCTCTGTCTCTCTGTAAATGAACAAATAAAGTTAATTCTTTTTTTTTAAAGAGTTAGATGCTTAACTGAGTGGGCCACCCAGGTGTCCCCTCTTAAATTATTTCTTCATGGATTGCTTCATTTTATTTTCAACTGTTTTCGGGTCATCTCAATTTTGAATCACGTGTATATAAAATGCACTTTTCATTTACTTTGGAACTCCTATAAATGTTGCATACAATGTATTTATTTTTTTCAGGAATACGTATATTTTGGGAAAGATGTACTTTACTTTTAATGCTATTTTTTCCCTTTTTTGTACTTTACAGGTTCTTTTACGCTTCATATTTTCTTTTGTTTATTCTGGACCGTGGCAAATACATCTCTGCATATATTTTTTCATAAATATTGTAGGTGGCTTCTATTTACGTTGCTTCACTTTTTACAGATGGTATAAGACTCCTACTCCTTAGTGCTGAAACCTGAAGATGGATTAAGTACATTTTTACTGCAGGTGAGACAATTAGTAGCAGGAAGACGAACCTGAATTCACGGGATATTCTGAAAACCAATTTCCTCTGTGTTGAAGCTTCTTAAGCAGAGGCAAATATTTCCACGTTTGACTATTTTTATATCTCTTCTCTATTCAAGGTATGGCCTAAGATTTTGTGATTTTATTCCTGCTTCTTTTATTGCAGATTCAGGGAAAAGACCCGTTCTCGGGCTTTGACCCTCTCACTGCGAAGGCACCTCTGGGTCAGGATGAATGTGGGACCGCCCCTGGAAATTCCGTAGATGAGAATTTCTCTGCCAGCAAGTTTAATCTTTGGGGGAGTTAGCACATCCCCACAGAGCACATCTGTTGCTGGTTTACCCATTAACACGATCACAAACGTGCCTTCTTTATCCTGAAGCTTTGTTTCCATCTGTCACACCTAAAAATAAGTTGGAATGCTCACCTATTCAGGAAGCTAGTGTCCTTAATTGGAATAAACCCAGGTGACATGACTACATTATGGAGACGCTGAGCCCTAGTATTGATTGGTTTAATATTTGTCATGTTCAGACTTAATTTTTCATCCTTGATGCAGCAGCTTATGAAGCTTTTGGGTCTGCATAAAAAAGGTCTTCAACTGAATTCAGCTTTTATGTTTTAAGATTCGCCTTTCCTCTACCCCTGACTTTCCAAATGGCAGTCATTTGAATTTCTGCATGAGTCTCTTCACTTACTTTTACAGCGCACGTAGGTATACACATGTTGTTTCTTGATTAGGTCACTCAATCTGATTCTATTTATAATGTTTTTAGATTCCATCTATCTGTGTGTGTGAGTGTGTGAGTGTGTGTGTGTGTATGCGTGTGTATTCACATAGAGAGCAAGAATAGACACAGGGAAATTGTATTAAGATGAAGGACAATCAGGTAAACATGAGATTTTAAGTAACTTTTACATGGCATGTGCACAATAAAATAAATAAAAATTAATAAAAAGCAGTTTGTAATTACATAAAGATACACAGGCAGAAAGATAGATAAGATATATGATAGATAAATACATGCCAAATAGATAGATAGATAGATAGATAGGTAGATAACTGCAAATTGGTATAAGGAATTTTTGTAGGGTGATAGAAATGCAATAAAATTGATTTTTGTGATATTTGCGCAGCTCTGTAAATTGACAAAAAGGCTTAGTATATACTTAAAACAGGTGACTTTTATGATACACACATTAGCCTTCAATAAATCTGTTTTAAAAAGATCACTCGATGGGCATCTGGATGGCTCAGTTGGTTAAACATCTGACTCGATTTCAGCTCAGGCAATGATCTCACAGTTCCTGAGATACAACCCCACGTCAGGGCTCTGCACTGACAGCACAGAGCCTGCTTGGGATTCACTCTCTCCCTCTCTCTCTGTCCCTTCTCTCTCTCCCTCTCTCTCTTTGCCCCTTCCCTGCTCACCCAAAATTTTTTTTATTGTTTTCTGTTTTTTTTTTTTTTTTTAAATTTTAGAGAGAAAAAGAGAGCATGAGTGGGGGAGAGGAGCAGACAAAGAGAAAGAGAATCTTAAGCAGGCTCTACACACAGCACAGAGCCTGACATGGGGCTGAATCCCATGACCCTGTGATCATAACCTGAGCCAAAATCAAGCATCAAATACTCAACCAAGTTAGCCACCCTGGCGCTCCCAACATTTCTTATTGATCTAAACTATTTTTAGATAGTCCTAGTATCTAGTCCAACAAGAATTTATTGATGAGCACGCCCAAGGTATTCTTCATGTGTAAGCAATTTGCTTTTTCATCTGGCACTTTCATTTATCTCTTTCCCTCTCTTTGGTGCAATTTTCCACATCTTTTCTCCTAGCATCTTTAATATATTACTCACAACTCTTCTTAACTCTCTGGCTGATAGTTCCAACATCTGGGTCAGATCTGAGTCAAATCCTCTTGATTATTTTGTCAATTGACAGCACATTTTCTTTTCATTTGCCTCCTTGTGTTTGTGTCTTTCTGAAAATTTTTGGTTGAAACAGAGTGTGTGTGTTTATGTCTGGAAACAAACATGGCTTTTCTCCTATTACACCTTTGAAGGGAGTGTAAATGGGCTTTGGGTCTTGGAAGAAGGACTTTTTCAACAATCTTAACCCTCTTCAAATGGTTGGGTATCTCTAATGGTATATGTTGTTGTTGTTGTTTTTAATGTTTATCTATTTTGGAGAGAGAGAGAGCACAAGCCAGAGAGAGGCACAGAGAGAGGGAGAAATAGAATCTGAAATAGGCTTCAGGCTCTGAGCTGTCAGCACAGAGCCCAAGGTGGGGCTCAAACTCACGAACCGTGAGATCATGACCTGAGCCGAAGTCGGACACTCAACCAACTGAGCCACCCAGGCACCTCTAATGGTATATGTTTAATATGATGTCAGTGTTCTTTTCGTCATCCAAAGGTAGAGGTAGTTCGTTGTTGTATGTTTTCCTATTCTCTTCTTTAGTTCTAGGAATGATAAGTTTGTTTCTCTTCCCCTGAAAATTAAGACTTTTGATCCATACACAAGAAGAGTGAAAATCAGATGTATTACTTTTCTCACTAAGATGTCTGCTCTTTTCTTCTAGACTTTCAACATTTAGGAAAGCTTTCTCCAGTCTTTCTCCAGTATTTTGTTGTGAGTATGTTGTGAAGGTCCATTCAGAAGAGTCAACGAATAGAAGAAAACACCATTTTCTCCTGCAGCTCCCTGAGGGTCTCTCATGCTCACTCACACTCAGCATTTTTTTTTAAGTAGCTAAATTCTACATAGTTGCCTGAATAGCAGTCTTCCTCTTGGGTTCATCCCCACGTGGATCAGTGTTGGCGCCTCTCCTTAGAGGCAGTCATTTTTACTACCTAGATAATTGGTTGCCCTGTTATCTCAGCTTTCTGAGAATACTAACAACAAAACAAATCAAAGATGGTCAGCAGTACAGATGATCTAGCTGAATTTGGAGTCCCTGAAATTAATGGACATGATGTGTCCTATTCTCAGTACTTTTCAGTAATCTGAGTGTAAAAGGAAGAAATTAGACAATAGCATTCCCCAGTAATGTAATTAAAGTCATGCTTTTGCTGGGGTGCTATTTTGGAATGATAGTCGTACAAAGGAAAAGAAAAGAAAATTAGGTAAGACCACTATAGTATACCATCCAGGGAAAAAGATGTAAGAGATAAATACAGAAAGCAAACCAGTGGTTGCTAGACAAGAGGTAGGTGGGGATAGCGAACTAGGTGAAAAGGATTAAGAGATACAAACTTCCAACTATAAAACAAATAAGTCATGGAGATGAAGAATACAGCATAAGGAATATAATTAATAATATGAAAATAATGTTGCATAGTGATAGGTGCTGACTACATTCGTTATGGTGAGCACTGAGTAAGGTATGGAATTGTCACATCACTAAGTTGTACGCTGGGACTTATGTAACATCACATGCCAACTATACTGCAATAATACATTTATTTTTTTGAAGTGTATTTTGAGAGGAAGAGAGAGAGAGAGAGAGAGAGAGAGAGAACAAGAAGGAGAGGGGAAGAGAGAAGGAGAGACCATCCCAAGCAGGCTCCGTGCCATCAATGCAGAGCCTGATGCGGGCCTTGAGATCACGATCTGAGCCGAGATCAAGAATCTGACGTCCAACCAACTGAGCCACACAGGTGTCCCTGCAATAATAAATCTTTAAAAGTAAGAGAAGGAAGAAGTTGCTTAGAGATTGGGAAGAAAATAGAACTATCAAGAGATTAGGCAAAAGACAATGTTAAAAGACAAATGAATTTGTACAGAAGACGCAAGAAAATCCAATGGACAGAAATTGTGGACATAGAGAGAAGCATGCCAGCTGAGATACTTTAGATCAAATGTCTTCTTGTGTGTGTGATTTTTAGGTCTGGAGTGGCATCTTGGGGATAAGTGGTTAGTTAAAGTCAAGTACAGATAAATGTCTTAGGGATTAAGAAGTTCCAGGCATCTGTAGCATGAATTAGAAGATAGTCTACTTAAACCATGATGTGTCTTAAATATAAACAAAACTCAGAACGAGGGAAGGACAGGCACCAAAATTCTGAAAGAATAACCATAGAGTGGCTGTGACGGCAATATCTGACGGCAGAGTCAGATAACACGAAACATGAGGTCAGGAGGGTGCTATGAAATTGGGTGTGCTGAGTCAGCAAAATTCCTTTCCTGGCTTTTATGTATGTGATGCATGAGACAGTGACTATTTCTGTCAAGGTGGGATAGGACAAGTGAGGTATGAGGGAAGACTTAGGTTTAGATAGGTTTTCTGCAACCTAGGAAAATTGACCTTTCCCTGCACATAGTACTATGTTACACGAACACGGTAAAGCCCTTTGCATTGTCTGAGAACACAGAGAGATGGGAAAAAATACATAGAAAGAAACTTAAAAAATAACAAACAATGCCAGCAAATTAAATTCTATTTAGTGAAGAATAATGAGGATAAAGAGAGAATTAAAAAAGTGAGGCAGGCACAAAATTTCATAAATTAACTGTAATGTGTCACACGTGAGAAAATCATTTCAAAAGATAAGAGAAAACTCCTGTGTGTGAAAGAATGCATTTTGCCCGTGTAGTCCAATGGAATAGAACAAAATATACAATTCGAAATTGGGAGGATATATATTTTAATTGATTATAAACAGCAGTGTTCTAAAAGTAAATGGCACAACAATTAAAAGGAATGTCTTAGAATTTCATCACTGTGTTAGTGGAGGTTTGGCAAACCCTTGTTACTGTTAACCTATGGAAAGAAAAGCAAGATTTCAATTTGCTGATGTAATTTTGAAACAAAATACGAAAGTGTTGAAGTCCTTATGACTACATTATCAATGAATGGCCTGCTTGTATATCAATGAATATACCTGAATATATGATGTAAGTGTATTAAAGATAGAGTCTTACCTCCTAAGACAAATCATCCATGAGTAAAACATTTTACCTCTCATTTTGGTATACTGGAAGCACGACGGATTCCCCACTGTGTTTTCTTACTACGCGATTTTAAGATAACCTTTGATCATTGGAACGTCCATCAAAAAGAAAGCAGACGGTAATTGCTCTCCACTCCAACTCATTAAGTCATCAGTTCTGACTAATCAGATTTAAAAAAAAAAATATTTTGCTGATGAGCGCTGAACATTATGTTATATTGACGATGATGGAATATTTATGCAATTACAATTTAATCTAACGTTGTCACTCATAATTTTCTGTAGTATCTTCTTCTCTTGAATAATGTAACACTTTGAAAACTAAACTATACGATTCAACTAAATGCCATGATTGAGCATGTTATGTACCCTTGAATCTTCTTGGTCTGTGACCAAGAGATTCCGCTCCTGTGCAACTCAGCATGCTCTCTGTGTTATAAATTCAATATTTTCTCGTTAGAATAAAAGTAGTCAATAAAGTTTAGTTTGAACAAATCCCGAAGTTATGCTAGGTAAATTTATTGATAATTTATGTAAGCATGAATATCGTATTCTTGAGTGATACAATCAACATGTCAGATATCCCTTATAAAATGAGTATAGAGGTGCCCGCGTGCCTGTATCAGTTAAGCATCTGACTCTTGATTTCTGCTGAGGTCATCGTATCAAGGATCAAGGTTTCCTGAGATCGAGCCCTTTGTCAGGCTCCACACTCTCAAAGGATTCTGGGATTACTTGGAACTCCCTCTCTCCCTCTCTCTCTGCTCCTCCCTGCTCATGCTCTCTGCATCTCTCTCTCAAAATAAATAAATAAACTTAAAAAACAAAAAAGTGAAATGGGTATAATGCATATAAAGAACAGAAATCTGGCACATTTGGGTTTAACATATATGCTCATTAAATTTTATCAAAAATTTACTAACATCCAAGGTAATTTTTTCCGTAATTAAGAACACATTCAATCTTGGCTAATGAAGGGTAGAATGATAAATAGTGCATACGCCAAATTTAGATCTTTGTTATGTCAATACATAATTGGAAGTTTTTAATGGTTTCTTGTACTAAAAGAGGAGTATCTAAAACGAATACAATCACATATTATAGTTGAACATATAAATATCAGTAAAACAATTTCATTCTAAACAATTCGCTGCATCCAGCTCCTTTAAGATTTTTTGGTGGGGCTGGTAGATTGTTCTTATATTTTAAATTTTTGTGTATGAAAACAACATGAAATTTACTATAAGGTTACTGAGATGATTCACAGAATCCAAGTAAGAGCTGAAACACCTGAATAAGGCCAAGCTGCCTTATTTTACTGGTCAGAATGCTGTCCCTCCCCTACCGGTCAGCTCTCTGGTGTCAAAAGGACTCATCTCCCAACTCACAATTCTGTGCGAATCAGCTTGGGACAATAAGCCAAAATTGAGTCGACCGCTCAAGGTCCCACCCCGTGTGGAAAGACAGCAGTTGCAAGATTCAAGGAACTAAGAAACTTGGGGGGCATCTGGGTGGCTCAGGTGGTTAAGCATCGGACTTTGGCTCAGCTAGGAAATTGGCCCGTATCATGATCTCACAGTTCGTGAGTTCGAGCCCCACGACTGTCTCTGTACTGACAGCTCAGAGTCTGGAGTCTGCTTCGGATTCAGTGTCTCCCTCTCTCTCCACCCCTCCCCAGCTTGCTCTCTCTCTCTCTCTCTCTCTCTCTCAAAAAAAAAAAAATATAAATAAATCAAAAAACTTTGCAGATGCTCCAATATATACCGAGATGGGGCATTCAGTTTCTTAATGTAAATTGTAATATAGACAGAAAAGTGTGCACACATGGTAAGTAATGTGTGTGTAAATTTATACATACTATTAATTATGATTAAAGTGAATCTTAATGATCCACTATGAAGGTAAACAGTATGAACGTGTAGACTCTTCTTCTACTATAATAAGAGTGTTAAAGAGAAACCAGAAAAGAGGCCACGGGTTAAAAATTCCTCTAGGCTAAACCCCCATCCCCACGTAACTGAAACTTGCACTGTCCTGACTCCCCCAAAATGCGGACTCTGATCTGAAACAGAACTTTCTCTTTCTTCGAGTCAGCATGACCTCACGGTCCCCAAGCCCAACAGCTACAGCCCGGTAAGCCTGCTGCTCAGCGAGGGAGGGGAGCTTCCAGTAAGTGTCACACAACAAGGGGGGCCTCACTCATGCTTTGTACCCTGACCTGTGACTGCTGACAGCTCAGCTTTGTAACCACTTTCGGTTTTGAAAATTTCCTGTTGGTGAACACTGTTTGCTTCCCTCCCTATAAAATATTCATAGCAAGCAAAGCTGTCTGCAGTTTCGTGTGACAGAGGCGACCCTATCTGAAACTGTTTCTATGAATAGTTGCTTGTATTTTTCAACATTTGTCTCACCAACTTCTTACATAACACTATACATGTATGCAGTGTTCTGTGTTTAGTTCTTTTCTCATAATTCTGTTTGTTAGGTTTCTAAGTATTGCTGTCACTCTTACAGTTCTTTTTCAACCTGGCTTTCCCAGTTTGCACCCTCACCAGAGATATTGTTGCTATATCCTGACCAACCCTTGATATTATCATTTTTTTTAAGGTTTATTTACTTTGGAGAGAGGCAGGGGCGGGGGGGGACAGGCACAGAGAGGGGTACAAGGAGCCAGAGGGGGGCTCTGCACTGACAGCAGATGGCCAGATGCGGGGCTCGAACTCATGAACTGTGAGATCATGACCTGAGCCAAAGTTGGATGCTCAACCGATTGAGCCACCTGGGGGCCCCAGACTTTTCTATGTTCACTTATTTGCCCTTCCATTCATAGAAGAGTTACATACTGAACCCAAGGTTAAATGGGGATTAAGTGTTGTCCTCAGGGTTTCATTTCTTAGCTCGGTAGTTTCTTCACAGTTTGGCACTCTTCACTGTTTTGAAGGACCTGATATTTTGAAACACCCTTATCGGGTTTTCTGAACTGTATTCATTTGAAGGTTTATCCAAATCACCTCATTGCCCTTGTTAGAAATAGAAGGCTGGGCTTTTATTTTTCACAGATAATTTTTTTTTTTTAATTTACCACTGGGGGTGGTATAATTGTCAAGTCATAAAAGTGATCATACACTTTCCTATAATCTTCTATTTCCCATGTCTGACAAGGGTTTTTTTTTTAATTCTTCCTACGTTGGTTTTCATCACAGATTTGTTGAGATACAATTCACTTACCACAAAATCCATCCATTTAAGGTATATAATTCAATGGTCTCAATCCATTCCTTGAATTGTGTAACCATCGCCACTATTTTATCTGGGAATATTTTCACCAAGCCCTCGCCCTAAAAATATCTAAAATTCAATGCCCACCGGCAGTCACACCTCCTTCTCCTCTGTTCCCAGCCCCTGGAGACCTCTAATGTATTTGCTGTCTGTACAGATTTACCTCTACTGGATATTTAATGCACATGGAATCATATAGCCCGTGGTCTCTTGGGACGAGCTTCTTCCACTTAGCAAAATGTTTTCAAGATTTATCCATGTTGTAGCCTGCGTCAACACCCCTTCCTTCATACAGCTGAGAAAAACTCTGCGGTGTGGGTGGAACAGGTCGTAATTTTCCATCCATCAGCTGACGGGCATTGGAATCCCCCCGCTTTTTGGCTGTGGCGAATCATGGTGCTATGAATATTCCCGTACAAATCTCTTAAGGCAGGCTGACATCGGCTTGTAGGCTCGGCTCCAGACGCTGGCAATTTACTAGGAGATCCTTTTCTTTGCAGTGTGAACCAAATATACCGTTTTCTACTGGTACGTTTTCAAACCCATCATTTTCCTGGCAATTGATGTGGACTTCAGGTACTGTGTCATAGCATGCCGTTAGGATGAGCTGCCCTGTCACTTCTCAGAGCTGCCGGGACCTCGGTCTGTGTCTCTTTCACCTTCCTGGGCTCCCAACACACACTCCAGCTCTTGCACGCACGCCTTGCACTGGTGCCACGTGGGAGGTGCTCTCTGTAATTCAGGTGCGTTGCGGAGGTTGCTCACTCATTGCTTAACTCGCCAGGGTGAGTGAATGCACTTATCTCCCCGGAGGAAACCCCGTCATTTGTGAGGATTCCCCTGGGGGGTTGGGAGTTTTCCCTGCTGGATTTGGTGTTTTCTCTGAGTGACAGCAGCTCCAGGGCTTTATATCAGAAGCCCAATCATCGAAGGAAGGAAGGAAGGAAGGAAGGAGCCTCCTTCCTCCAGGAGGAAGGCTCCTCCCTGTGAACTCTTTGGGCCACGTTCTTCTATAGTCTCCCAGGTCTCTCTCTTTCCGCAAAGTTGTCAAATCCTCATATTTAACTGGCTTCCTTCTATTGCAAGTAGACAACCTGTTTCGGAATAGTGATAAATAGATTCTTCCAGGGAAAACCCCAAGCCAAAACAAGCAACGGCAACACCAAAACCCGCACAGGTCCGTGTCTAACCGTGAAACCGTTTTTTGTCCGTTGTTTGGAAAGAGTTACACGACCGACCGAAGTAGCTTGTTCTGAAGAACTCGGATCATTACCTTAATATTGGAACACAGGGTCCTTTTAAAAATCAGTCAGATCAGAAAAACGTGTCATCATACACCAAAAACTCAGGAAATAGTCATACACAGACACTGCTTCCAATTCTCCCCATTCTGTGATCCGACCCCAGCACACCTCACTCTCTGTTCTCTTTCTGCGCCGCAGAAAATCCCAACTACTTTTAGCCTTTGATCGCACCATCATCTTTCTGTGCTTAGTCCTGGCATATGGCCTCTTTCCTTGCCGTGGATTGACCCTTCGTGATTCTGTCAATACCCTCTAATTATTGCTCAGGGAAGAGCTACTCTGCCACGTTTTTCTGGGGGCCGTCCCCAACCCCCAATGCCACATAAATGGCACAGATGACCCAGTCCCAGGAGGCCCGCTTTGGCTAATGCAGTTGCAAATGCTGGCTGATGGCTCCTCCACTATCATCAGGCTCCCCGAGGATGGGGGGAACCCATCCTTGCCTTCAAGAGCGTCTCTGCACCTACACCGTTGCAAGGTTTGTGATATGTGAACCATGGCATTTAGGCTGGTTTATAGCTCCTTTTCGTTTCATTTATGCTGAGTAGTTTCCCATAGTGCTACCTTTTTTCCTAAGCCATCTGCATGATCCAAAAGGGATTGCCTCTCCCTCTCCGAAAGGGATTGCCTGGCAATCTTAGTGACAGAAGATAGGCCTTGTCAGTATATGGGATGAAAGGTGATTCGACGCTGTTACCAGAAGAAATCTTTCTACCAATATTCAAGATTTGAACATTTTTGCAATCTTTATCTGAGCGCCCCAGTAAGTGCACAACAGGTTTTCACTCTTTCTCTTTGTATGAGCTGCACGTTGAGGAAGTTGGGTTTCGTACTCCTTCATTTATCTGTGTCAGACGGGCACCCAAGTTGAAATAAGATGGAAAAAGCCATTTCCTAGCATGCTGTTGGATATATTAGTTTTTAGGGAAGTGGAATTTTTATTATATTAATTCAACCCATTCTAGAATATGAAAGGCATGCCTATTGGTTCAGACCTTGTTTCATCCCTTCATTAAAAGTTTATACTTTTCTATGTATAATTTTATTAATATAAATTTCATTTTAATCCTAAAAATTGTGATATTATATGCGTACTACCTCTCTGTTTCTACATATATGTGTAAAAATATATATACATATACAGCCACACACATACATATGCAAAACAAAAGATCAAACAAAAAAAGAATGATATTTACATAAATAGGGTGGAATATATATATATATATATATATATCATACAAGTCGTATATTAAATGTCATAAGTATTTTTGTGGTGAGAGTTTAAAATCATTACTGATTAAAAATATGTCATAATAACTTGTAGGAAAATGACCTCCAGCGTGTACTTTAAGAGCATCTTATTTTTTATTTGCTCTTTTCTAGCTTTATTGAGATTTAACTGGCAGATAACATTTTACAAATTAAAGTGAAGAGCTATACCACTACAGGTTTCTTTCACTAATTTCTGCTTGTATTTTATATTTCCCTTTTGTTTTGTACCAAATTTGCCATTGTACTGTTAACTTCCAGAAAAAATTTTTGGACCACAGATATTCATAATATTCTTTTTGATACATGCTATATCAGTGTTTGTATATACACTATTCTTATTAAATCACTTTCAGTGTATATTCTAATTTCAAATACACTCTCTTCTTGGCCCATGGGTTGCTTAATTTCCAACATAAGGGGTTTACATCCTTTTTTGCTGGTGTTTTCAATTGATGTATAGCTTAATTAAATGGCAAGTAAATAAATTACTCTGTATACTTCACTGACTTCTGTGTAAAATCAACTTTTATGAACTTTCCATCTGAACTTGAAAAATATTGTGTGCTATCTAGTTCTTGAGTTCAGTGTGCTATAAACACCAAACCATTCATGTTTAATTGTGTTGTCCAAATTTCTAGCAAGTTTACTGCTTTACTGCATATTATTGGTATTGTTTTGTCCACTAATAGAGATCATATCTTAAAATCTCCCATTATGATTGTGGATTTTTTATTCTTTTTGTTAATGTTTTTATTCATTTATTTTTGAGAGAGACAGAGAGAGAGACAGAGAGAGAGAGAGAGAGAACAAGCAGGGGAGGGACAGAGAGAGAGGGAAACACAGACTCCAAAGCAGGCTCCAGGCTCCGAGCTGTCAGCACAGAGCCCAACACAGGTCTTGAACCCACGAACTGTGAGACCATGATCTGAGCCATGATCCGAGCCAAAGTCAGATGCTCAACAGAGTCAGCCACCCAGGTGGCCCTGTGGATATTTTATTTTTACGTTTAGTCCCTTACTTTTAGCTATATAACTTTTGAGGTCATATTATTAAAAGCATCCACATTAAGAATTCTTACATCTTCCCATTGAATTGACCATTTTATCATAAAAAACTTCCTCTATATCTCTAGTAATATTCATAGTCTAATGTAGTTAATGTTTATAAAGCTACACAAACTTCCTTTTAATTGGTGTTTTTTATCTTTTTACTTTGAACATTTTGACCACACTGTTGACTTTTTTTCTAAGTATACAGTAGAATTTTGACAGTCAGCCAACTTTTGCCTTTTAATTGAAACACTGGGTCATTGGCTTATTATCCCTGATCTATCTATCTGTCTTCACAATTTTCTATTACTTTTCTTACTTTTCAGCATTATGTTTTATCCATTTTCAGACCTATTTCCTTATTAAGCATACATTATTTTATTTTCTTTAGTGAGAAACCCTGGGATTACAACTGTACCATCAATGAATTTGTATGTTATGCTTCCAGTGAATTTATGGATCTGTTCTTCTAAAAACACATTTTTACCAGCGTACTTTGCCCTGACTTACTTGTTATTGTGGTTACCTATTTTAATTTTATGTATGTTAAAAAACCTCACAAGATATTATCATTACTATTTTTTTCTTTTTCTTTTCGTTTATTCATTCTGAGATAGAGAGAGAGAAAGCATGCACATGTGAGAGAGCAGGGGAGGGACAGAGAGAGAGAGGGAGAGAGAGAATCCCAAGCAAGCTCTACACTGTCAGAACAGCGCCCAAGATGGGGCTCGATTCCATGAACCACGAGATCATGACCTGAGTCGAAATCAAGGGTTGCATGCTTAACTGAGCCACCCAGACGCCCCATTATTACTCTCTTATTAAGGCAATATTAATTCGAGTAACCCAGATTGTTTTTTACTCTTTTTTAATGTCTCTTTATTCCTTCCTGCATTTTTTTTAAATGTTTATTTATTTTGAGGACAGAGAGCGAGCAAGTGGGGCAGGGCAGAGAGAGAGGGAGACACAGGATACGAGGCAGCCTCCAGGCTGCGAGCCATCAGCACAGAGCTCAATGTGGGGCTTGAACCCACAAATCGTGAGATCATGACCTGAGCTGAAGTCAGGTGCTTAACCCACTGAGCCCCCCGGGGCGCCCCCCACTTCCTGCACTTCTGAGCCAGCACTTAGAATACTTTTCCTTCTTTACCAGTAATACCCTTTAGTGTTTGTTATGTTTTGTTTCCTTTCTTTCTTTATTGCAGTTTTACTAGTGACACATTCTCCCAGGTCCTTTCTTCTGCAAATGTATTTATTTCACTGAGAGGTATGTGATTTTTTTTTAATAGTTTTTAACATTTATTTATTTTTGAGACAGACAGAGCATGAGTGGGGGAGGGACAGAGAGAAGGAGACACAGAATCCAAAGCAGGCTCCAGGCTCTGAGCTCTCGGCACAGAGCCCGACGTGGGGCTCGAACTCATGAACTGCCAGATCATGACCTGAGCCGAAGTCAGACCCTCAACTGACTGAGCCACCCAGGCGCCCCAAGAGGTATGTGACTTTTTTTATCATTATTAATTAATTTATTTATTTGTCCAACACAGATCTTGGGTAGGCTGGAGTCCCAGAAAGGAATTTACTTCTGCAAAATCTCCATGGAAACTGGCTGAGGCCCAGCGTGAGGGCTTCAATCTTTGTCCAGCTCAGTCTTAGACCCAAGCCACTCCAACACGCTGGGTGGTGGGGGGAGGTGGGGTGGCTTTAGTAACCATGAATGCTGATGTGAATCCTAGCGCTGTTAGGTCACATAGTTGCATCCGCAAACCTTGGCAATGAAAGCTTCTGATGATAGCCGAGGAGGGATTTGTGGTTAGGCCGCCACCTAAAAACCTAGCTGCTAGAAGGAGCGACGTTCCGCCCTAACACACTGCTGTGGAATTCTGACAAGGAAGGGGCGATGCTTTCCTCCCAGGCAGCACGAAGGCTCAAGCCAAGAGGTGAAATGGTCTTCCTAGATGCTGACGTCTGCTCTGTTAGATGCTCTGCGTTTCCAAGGTGTGATAAGGCTACTAGGAATGCACGTCGGCGATTGGGTCCTTCTCGGCACTGTCTCCTGGTGAGCCCTCTCTAGAGTTCTCTTCCATCCTAGAGGTGTTGCTTCCATACTTGTCCTTGTTTTCATGACATTCAATTTCCCTGCTGAGAAATGTTTCCTTCTGGCTACAGAATTCTGAGCCCAGAGCAAGTTTCTTTCTGTAGTTTAAAAGCCTCATTCCAGGGGCTCCTGGGTGGCTCAGTTGGTTAAACGTCTAACTGCAGCTCAGGTCATGATCTCACAGTCTGTGAGTTCGAGCCCCGCGTCGGGCTCTGTGCTGACAGCTCAGAGCCTGGAGCCTGCTTCAGATTCTGTGTCTCCCTCTCTCTGCCCCTCCCCTGCTCATGCTCTGTCTCTCTCTGTCTCAAAAATAAATAAAACATTAAAAACATTTGGAAAAAAAAAAAGTGTCATTCTATTATTTCTTGACATCCATTGATGCTCTTGAGATATGTGCCAAAACAAAATGTCGTTGCTCTATTTAATGAAGTTCTTTTTACCCTCTGCCTGCATTAATGATTTTTCTTTTTGTTACTTTCTTTTAAGCAGTTTTCCTGGCATCTACTTAATTCAAATTTTGTTTGCATTTTTTTCTCTTCTCAGTTTATAGATTTTGTTTTTTTTGTTTTTTTGTTGTTTTTTTTTTTTAATTTTTTTTTCAACGTTTTTATTTATTTTTGGGACAGAGAGAGACAGAGCATGAACGGGGGAGGGGCAGAGAGAGAGGGAGACACAGAATCAGAAACAGGCTCCAGGCTCTGAGCCATCAGCCCAGAGCCTGACGCGGGGCTCGAACTCACGGACCGCGAGATCGTGACCTGGCTGAAGTCGGACGCTTAACCGACTGCGCCACCCAGGCGCCCCTAGATTTTGTTTTAAATCCATTATTTAATAACTTTTGGAAAATTCTCAACCATTTATTCTTCTTCATATTACACTGACTTGCCTCTGTTTTAGTTTATTTCATGTAATCTCTTAACTCGAGGGTTTAACCATTTGGGCCCCTAATAAAGGTTTGGGTTGTTGGAGTTACCCGGATTGTGGTTAGGTTGTGGCCAGTTACCCATGACCTTGGTGGCCCTGACATCCTATTCTCTCTGTCACGTCCCAGGTGCAAATGTTTCCTTCGCTTCCCACCTTCTCAGCTTCCTTTTCCTTTATTTGAACGTGGACCCAAAAGCTAGCTTCTTCCTGAGCTTCCTTTTTTTTTTTTTTTTTTTTTTTTTTTTTTTTTTTTTTTCAGGTCATGTGCCATTTTAATACCACTAATTCTAATTTAATACAGCCATACTAATTTAATATCACCAAACTAAATTTTTTCAGCCTTTTCGTTGTTTTTAATCAGGTGACTTAGTTCAAATTAATCAGTATCTCAGTATGAGCAGTAAATGCCCTTTTGGCTGTAAGAATCCAGAGTCTATACTTACATTGCCCAGTTCCGCCACAATTCATTTAAATTGAATAAACAGGATACTTTATTTTTTATCACGAACACAGTGTTTTTCTTCTCCTCTGAAGCATGATAACTAGTATATATGTTATATTGCGTGATAGAAGTACTTTACTCACAGTGGACCATGATAGTTATTAATCTAGCTTTGTTCCTTGAATGTTATACACAAGACCAGTGTAACATACAACATGACGGCCATAGCTAAGTTTGCTCTGTGACATATATGAAAGTGGTCTGGGAGTAAATCTTAAGACTTCTCAGTATGAGGAAAAGTTTTCTTCCCTTTTTTTTTCTTTCCTCCTCCTCCTCCTCCTCCCTTCTTTTTTTTTTTTTTTTTTTTTTTTGTGTGTGTATCTATACGAGAAAATGGATGTTAGCTGAACCTATTGTAATCATTTTCACACGTATGTAAATCAAACCATCATGCTGCACGTCTCAACTTTACAGTGGCGTATCTCAATGATTTTCTAATAAAAGTGCAAAAAAACCCTAGTGTGTGTATTTCCCCTGTTTTTAATTTTGTGTTTTATTTTTTCTTAGATATTGAAAATTTTATAAGAATAGTGAGAGCATAACATTTCTCATTAGTCTCTCCCTGAATACAATGTACAGATCAAGGTATTTTTTCAGCGAAGGAAAATATTCTATGACTTATTTACTTTGTTTAATTATTAACAGTCTCCAATCTGTTCTTTTTTCTCCCCCCCTGAAATTCCGATTATTTTCATGTTAAGTCTTCTAGACATATTGAAGGCAAGTCCCTTATCTTTTCCCTGATGGTTCCTTCTGACAAATTTCTTCCATTTTTTCTTCCAAGTCACTTAATCCAGTCTCCTCTTTGAACTTATGCCCCAAGTACGTAGTAAATTATTTATTTAGAAACCATGTTTCATTTTGGTTCAGAAAACAATTTTGTGCTAATCTCAAATCTCCTTAATTTTTGGTTAAATTTTTATTCTTTGATCTCCTTTGAGATTATTTTTAACTGATCCATGATTTTCCTTTCTTTGGGTGCTGACCACTTATATTTTTCTTCTTCTTTTTTTTTTTCATTGGTTCATAGGTCCATTTCTTAAAAAAACCACTTTTTAATGTTTAATTTATTTCGAGAGACAGAGCATGAGCAGAGGAGGGGCAGAGAGGAGAGGGGACACAGAATCTGAAGCAGGCTCCAGGCTCCGAGCTGTAAGCATAGACCCTGCCGCGGGGCTCGAACCCACAAACCATGAGATCATGACCTGAGCCGAGGTCAGATGTGTAACTGACTGAGCCCACCCAGGGACCCCTCTTTTGTTTTTTTATGAGGTTCTGTGGTGTGTTGTGTACGTCTGTGTGTAATAGAAGTCACACATATGATGGGGTGATGAAGATGGTAATTAGACAGTGAAGTATTGACAGTAAATTAATACACAATAAATCAACGGAACGGAAATAGAGAACTTTGAAATAGACCCCCTTATACACGGTTAACTGATCTTTCAAGAAGAGGCACAGAGAACCCAAGAGAGCGAAAGTAGCCTTTCAACAAGTGGGGTTGGAACAACTGCATTTCCACATGAAAAAAAAAAAATCTAAACATGAACTTCATGGCCTCCACGGAAATTAGCTCAACATGGATACAAACCTAAACGTAAACTGCAAAACTATAAAGCTCCCAGAAGATAAAAGAGGAGAAAATCTGAATGACCTTGATTTGCTGATGACTTTTTACATACAGCACCTAAAGCCTGATCCAGGAAAGAAAAACATTCATAAACTGGACTTCATAAAACTAAACATTTCTGCTTTATGAAAGACACTCCCAAGAGAATACGAAAACAACCATAGACTAGCATCAAATATTTGCAAAAATGATATCTGATAAAAGGCTGTTATCCAAAATAAGCAAAGGACTCTTAGACTTCAACAATAAGAAAACAAACAATCCAATTTAAAAAATAGGCCAACGATCTTAACACTTCACCAGTAAAGATAAACCAATGACATGGAGGAGCATATGAGAAGACACTCATATTTCATGTCATCGGGAAATGCAAATTAAAAAAAAACAATGAGAATCTACTGGACATTTATTAAATGGCTAAAATCCAAAAGACTGGGCAACACCAATGCTGGTGAGATGGGAGTAACAGAAACTCCCATTCACTGCTGCTGGAATGATAGCAAGACACTTCGGAAGGAACATTGTGGCCATTTCTCACAAAATTAATACTTTTACCTCATGACCCTGCGTCGCATTCCTTGTCTTTATCAAATGAGTGGAAACACGTTCACAAGAATCTGCACATGGATGTTTATTATGATTGTCAAAACTGGAAAGCAACCAAGAGGTTTTCCAGCAGGTGAGTGGATAAATAAACTGTGTTCCAGCCAGACAATGAAATACTATTCAGTGACAAAAGAAATGAGGGGCGCTTGGGTAGCTCAGTCAGGTTAAGCATCTGACTCTTGTTTTCGGCTCAGGTCATGATCTCACAGTTCGTGGGTTCGAACCCTGCATTGGTCTCCATGCTGAGAGCATGGGGCCTGTGTGGGATTCTCTCTCTCCACCTCTCTCTCTCTCTCAAAATAATAAATAAATTAAAAAAAATAATGAGCTATCTAGCATAAGAGGCACAGAAGAATCTTCAATGAATATCAGTAAGTGAAAGAGGCCAATCTGCTACATACTATATGATTCCAAATCTGTATATTATGGAAAGAAATTGTAGAGAAAGTTTAAAATGATCAGTGGTCGCCATGGTTAGGGGAGAGGATGGGGCCGAATAAATAGGTCAAGGAGAGAGGATTTTAGTGCAGTGAAAATACTCTATATAATACTTAACAATAGATATACATTATTATACATCTGTCCAAACCCATAAAATGCACAACACCAAGAGTGTACTCAGAAGTAACTATGGACTTGACTTTGATGTTAATGATTTGCTGGCTTAAGTTCATCTATATAATAAATTCATGTATTATGATAAATGCATTTATTATAATAAATTATAATAAACTCATGTATTATGATAAATGCATTTATTATAATAAATTATAATAAACATATAATAAATGTACTCTGTGGGGGACGTCAGTGGTGGGGAAGGCTATGCATATGTGAGGTAAGGAAGGTTATGAAAAAATGCCTGTTATCTTCTTCTCAACTTTGCTGTGAAACAAAAGCTGCCCTAAAGAATACATTCTTAAAAACATAGACATTAAAATGATGTACGATTATTATAATGAAAGGGCTCCTAGATCAATTACCAAAATTAAGAAATCATACATAAAGCCCCAGAAACCCCCAAGATACCTTGTCGGGTGGTCTGTCCATGACCGCTGTCCGGAAATACGTGGTAATCATTCTTTGTTGTTTTGTTTGTTTGTTTTCCCTCCAGAATTTAAACACATTGTTCCCTAATTTCACAGTTTGAATCTGTCCAGGTGAGAATTCCTTTTATTTATCCTCTTTGCGATTCACTGCTACTTTGGAATGCATGGATTGGCAGCTCTTATCACGTCTGGCAAGTCCTCAGCCCTCCTCCCCTCAAATTTTGCCTCTGCAGTTTCCCTTTCTTACTGTACTGATCACATGATATTAGACCTCCTCATTGAGTTGTTTCAGCGGCCACACTCACTTTGACATTTTCTATCACTGTGGTTCTAGCTCAAGCCATCCGAAACATTCCTTCTCGCTTCTTTCAATGGTTAACTAATTAACGCTTTAGCTGTCTTAGTTACTGAAAGCCCTAAATTCCACTAATTGAATCCTTGAGTCTATTCTTTTAGTTGTAGTTGTAAAAGGTTTTTAGCTTTCCCCAAATCGACTGATGCCAGCTCGTCTAAATTTCTGCTAAGATTTTAAGTTTACTGTCTGACCTGAAACATAGTTGATTGCAACAGGTGGTCAGATAATTCCAACATCAACGCAAAACGGGCGTGGTCCCTGATGTGCATTTTTACTCCTTTCTCCGCATGAATGAAGCTGGCTACCACTAGCTCAGTCTCATAGTTCTCTTCTTCTTCTTCTTCTCTTTCTTCTTCTTCTTCTTCTTCATCTTCAGTAAGTGTTCTCAGGGTAACTTGGGTTTCATTCCAGGTTTCCAATTTTGGGGTCCTTGCCTTCTTTTAGATTTTGTCCTGATAATTGTTTCTTTTTTTCTTTATTTGTTTAATGTTTATTCATTTTTGAGGGAGAGAGAGAGAGAGAGAGCAAGCTGGGGAGGGGCAGAGAGAGACGCAGAATCGGAAGCAGGCTCCAGGCTCTGAGCTGTCAACACAGAGCCAGACACGGGACTCAAACCCACGAACCGTGGGATCATGACCTGAGCCGAAGTCAGACGCTTACCGACTGAGCCACCCAGGCGTACCCTGGTAAACTGTTTTCTATTTTATTAGTTCTAAAGACATTTTATCTTGCTCAGTAGTAGGATTGATACTCATCGCCAGACATATTACTGGAAGTAAATTGTCGCCTTGCTTTATGTGCTTCTTTTCCCTAACTCTGTTTATTAGGCTATATCTCTAGACGTAATTATAGTAGATTATTGTAAAGCCACTACTTGATGCATTGATATTTTGATCACATATAGACTGTAAACAGATATAAATATATACCAGTGCAAAGAATCTTAATTCTATTAAACTATGCTAAACATGAATGGTAGCCTGAAATGTTAAATTTTCAGGTGGTTATAATATTACTTGAATTTGGAATCGATGTAGAAGAGAGAAGCAGCATTATAAAACGTATTAGGACATCCAGGTGTTGAAAATGTCCATCGCATAATCAAGATTTCAATTGGGTCATTTTTTTTTAAATGTTACCGAGATTACAAAATTAGATGCCTAATAAGAGTATGGTATAACTGAGTTTCATTTCCTTTATGTTTCCAAATAATATGATTGACACAACTGAGTATAAGAATAGCAGTTATATATAGAATAAAACCTCACTTCAAGAAGTCAATATTAAAATATTTCTATATTCCAAATTGGGATTTTCAATGAGTTTTATTAATTTCTTCAGGTGAAACTTAAAGTAGACCATAATAAGTTCCTTTAATTTTAATTATGGCACATGGAATAGATTTTTCCAGGGATTGTTCAAATGCTCATGGATGAAAACTGAACCACTAAAGTTTATCTTCTTTCTTAAGTCATTGTGAATAGAATGCATATGTCAATTTCATATACAATCTCACATTTAAAGGTAATTCCAACAAAAACTGCAATTTGAAAAAAAAAAGTCAAAGAAATGTTTGATCTTCAGAAAACTGCCAAGCCCGAATCTACGTCATTATAATGTATAGTCAGTAATCTTTTCACAATATATATAAGCACTTAAAATCTAGACAGGTCATTGACCTGATAAACTCTATAGATTTCAACTAAATTATTTGTTAGCAGATGGAAGTTTGTTCTTCAGGAAGATAAACTTGTATAGAATTAGTTTGTGAATACATTTTTCTTTTTTTATTTCTAATAGTTGAATAGCAGTTGCACTTTATTTCAAAAGTAGAAACTTTACTTAGGAAACCAATGATCACCTGTTTCTAGTAAAGATAATATACAACAAGATCTTTCAGGTTCTAGGAATAGTGGAATCAGAAAAGTTGGAGAAATTTTGAGAAATAATTTGTGTTTTATAATCATAATTTTATAATATATTTTTAATTTCTCATTCATTTTGAGAGAGAGGCGGAGGGGAGGGTCGAGAGAGAGAATCCCAAGCAGGCTTTGCACCATCAGTGCAGAGCCCAATGTGGGGCTCCAACTCATGAACCCTGAGATCATGACCCTGAGATCATGAGCCGAAGTTGGATGCTTAACCAACTGAGCCTCAGTCGCCCCATAATTTTATCATATTTGCAGTTTATATAGTGCTGGTCACACCAACACTATTTGCAAGCATGGGAAAATGGAGGGCATGTTGCTAAACACTTAACTTCAGAAAAGCAGCAGGTTGGAAAGACATGGATGCCAATTAATACTTCCAGCGTTCAATAATTTCTGTCATTTTTTTCCCTTTGATCTCAGCCCTAAATCCAAATCTGACTCAAAACTTATGTGGCGCGCCTGACCAACGTGGAGTTTCTCCAAAGTTTTGTTGCAAGTCCAGTGAATTCTTTTGACTGCAGGGATTCTTAACCTGACAGACATGAGGGGATGGGGTACATACACCTGGGTATTGCACAAATGGAAGTCAAGCAATAATGGCAAGCACATACGAGGTATGCCCAGTGTATCAGGCACAATTGTAAGTCTACACAGATGAACACATGTCAGAATCATTACTCTATACATTCTGATAGTATCAAAGGGTCGGTAACCTATTTGCCATCATCTAGATAAGAAATTGCTTCCTTATTCATAAATACAAGAAACCTTCCATGACTATAAAATCATGAGCATTACTAAGCATTCATTATTTGCAAAAATTGCATATATGTCTTTTTAAGTTTATTTATTCTGAAAGAGAGAAGGAGAGAGAGATCAGGATAGAGGCAGAGAGAGAGGGAGAGAAAAGCCCAAGTAGGCTCGAAGCCGTCAGCGCACAGCCCAACGCGGGGCTTGATCTCATGAAGTGATGTAATGACCTGAGCTGAAAGCAAGTCAGTTGCTTAACGGACTGAGCCACTCAGGTGCCCCGCATATATAAATTTAAATATACAAAATAATCTCTCTGGAAGAACTTTGATTCTAGTTGTAACGAGTTAAGAAAAAAAAAATCTTTATTAGAATACAGTATAATTCCGTGAATACAAAATCCCAGGCTATTGTTTGAGGTGATATTTTGGATAGTCCAAGGCCCAAACATCCATACGTCCTTTTCCCTGGAGAGTCATCAGTCCATTCAATGGCACGATTACTCCGGAAACACGTGCATAATTCAAAATAATACCATTCAGCTTAAAACGTTGAGTATCTAATATTTAAGATGAACTATTTGCACTGAGTAGATCCATCATGTGCCTTATGATCTGGACTTAAAGATAAATTAATATGGAAAAATAATAGAGAACAATATAATTAAAACCTGGGAATTTGGAGCAAGAAGAGATTGCTGGGCTTTGGAGCAGGACAATGAGAATGACTGTGGGGAAAATGAACACCACTCAAAAAACGGAGAAAATATCTGGGGCTCCTGGGTGGCTCGGTCGGTTGAGCTTCGGACTTGGGCTCGGGTCATGATCTCGTGGTTGATGAATTTGAGTCCCACACTGAGAGCTCTGGGTTGACAGCTCAGAGCCTGGAGCCTGCTTCGGATTCTGTGTCTCCCTCTGTCTCTGCCCCTCTCCCTCTTGTGCTCTGTCTCTTTCTGTCTCAAAAATAAATATAAACATTAAAAAAATTAAAGGAGAAAATATGAAAAACAACTACCTGGGATTGCAGAGCAGGCTGATGAATGTCAAAGGGAACACCTGATCTGACATGTGGCAGTCCGTGAGGATGACAGACAGATGTGTATTTTTGCTAGCTATGTGTCCTACCAGGAGAGAAAGAAAACAAGCCTTTTAACAAGTGAAATACTTTTATTTTTTTTCAATATATGAAGTTTATTGTCAAATTGGTTTCCATACAACACCCAGTGCTCATCCCAAAAGGTGCCCTCCTCAATACCCATCACCCACCCTCCCCTCCCTACCCCCCCCCTCAACCCTCAGTTTGTCTCTTATGCTTTGGCTCTCTTCCACTCTAACCTCTTTTTTTTTTCCTTCCCCTCCCCCATGGGTTTCTGTTAAGTTTCTCAGGATCCACATAAGAGTGAAACCATATGGTATCTGTCTTTCTCTGTATGGCTTATTTCAACAAGTGAAATACTTCTAAAAACACAACACATGATTTTTATCTTTTCTGCTCTGATAATTTTTTTAGACTGTAATTGGTGCCTGGTTGATCTACATATTTCATTAAGTAATGAAAATAAATTCTTCCTGTTACATTTATAGCTCTCTGAATCATAAAACAGAAATATTATCTTTCTTGTTACCTCAGCTCAGTGTCACCCAGTCTACCAAAATTGAGGATGGAGAAAGCTTTTCAGTCACCTTATCCCATTTATTTTTCATTGGAGATTATCAAAACTCCTTAAAAGTTCATGAGTTTGTTCCTTTAAATAAGTGGACTTCCCTTTATAAATGCTAAATCATGAGCAAAAATCCCTTGGCTTTCAGGTTGTGGGATTATAGCAGATTATGTACTTAAAAGCCTCCCTGAAACTTTCTTTCCTCGTCCACTTTTACTATAACAGAAAACATAAGCGACATACTTTCATATTACAATGGAGCTCATAAAAATAAGAGGAATTCCAAGGACCCTAACAATAAAGAGGGAATGAAACCTAAAGTATTAAAACCTTTCTCGTGTATGAAAATAATGTGTAATCCTGGGAATGTCAGAGCTGTATGGCCAATGCACATCTAGAGATAGGGTATGAAGCTTAAGGGGAAACACTAGACTGATTTGGAAATGAAACCCATTAAAGCCAAATTCTTGAAGAATATATCATTGAAATGGCAAACTAGGGGTGCCTGGGTGGCTCAGTCAGTTGAGCATCTGACTTCGGCTCAGGTCATGATCTCACAATCCGTGGGTTCGAGCCCCGTGTCGGGCTCTGTGCTGACAGCTCAGAGCCTGGAGCCTGTTTTGGATTCTGTGTCTCCCTCTCTCTCTGCCCCCTCCGCTCTGCTCATGCCTCTCTCTCTGTCTCAAAATAAATAATAATAAAAAAACATTAAATTTTTTTTTTAAAAAAAGAAAGAAATGGCAAGCTAAAATAAAATGGATAACCAATATGTGGTTCTTATGAGCTGATTTGTATCTCCCTCCAAATTAAGATGGTGAGGTCTTAATAATCTCATTTTGAGCCACAGTTTGTGGTACTTTATCATGGTCACCCTGGCAACTAATACATCTTTGGGTAGGGAAAACCTTGTGGTCTTGGAATCCCTTGCCTTAAATATTAGCATAAAGTATGGGTACAATATTGTGATGCTACTTCGGTGAGAGGGTTATAACCAACTCACTAGATTTGGTGCTGTTTCCACAGATAAAGCCTTAACAAAGATGAACTCACAACTTCAAATTACAAACCCTAGGGGCACGCGGCTGGCTCAGCTGGTTAAGCATCCGACTCTTGATTTTGGCTCAAGTCATGATCTCAGGGTTCGTGAGATGGAGCCTCCATGAGGCTTTGCACTGCCAGCAGACGCTCCTGAAATTCTCCCTCTCTCCCTCTCTCTCTCTGCCCTTCCCCACTGGTGCACCTGTGTGTGGTCCATCTCTCTCTCTCTCTCTCTCTCTCTCTCAAAATAAATAAATAAACTTAGAAAAATTATAAACCCTGGAAGGAAATAATCTACCATAAGCAAGAGACACGTGATACCACATCCTGAAAAAAGTAAATCGTCAAGGAATTATTGTCTTTAATAATTTATAATATGTCTTTATAAAAATAAGTTTAGGGGCGCCTGGGTGGCGCAGTCGGTTAAGCGTCCGACTTCAGCCAGGTCATGATCTCTCGGTTCCGTGAGTTCGAGGCCCCACGTCGGGCTCTGGGCTGATGGCTCAGAGCCTGGAGCCTGTTTCCGATTCTGTGTCTCCCTCTCTCTCTGCCCCTCCCCCGTTCATGCTCTGTCTCTCTCTGTCCCAAAAATAAATAAACGTTGAAAAAAAAAATTTTTTTTAAATAAGTTTAAAATCATTAAAGATATAAAAGTGGTGGGGGGACAACATAAATAGATGCCTAGTGCAAAAAGTCATTTTTGAAAATAAAACCAAGGCTGGAAATAAAAGAATAAAGGGAAAAAAAATAAATTTATGGTGTAAAGCTGCAGAATACATTAATATGAGAAAAAAGCAGAGTTACCTTAAGTGTATACATTGGAATTTGTCCTGATGCAATGAAGGATTAAAAGATGACAGTATGACTT